>NC_051284.1:1650000-2850000 GCF_015220745.1 Sebastes umbrosus
TCTAACAGACTGCAATGAAATTTGCTGACGATATTTATGTTTCCAAGAGGATTAACCTTTTACATTTTTATGAACCCTTCATTTTTCCTATGGTACCATTCTCAGGATATACTTCACAAACTTCACAAACTAAGACAAGTTAAATCATCAGTATGTTCTTTGCTTTGTCCAACACCGTCATGTTGTGGAGTATATTCAATATTGCACCCTCGAGGGGCCACTAATGGGGCTTTAGACATTTTGTAAAGTTGATATCTTTACCTTTTTGTTTCAGATGACAAAAAAGAAATAATAAAAAAACACTCATTAGTCTAATGAGAGTGGCTGACATAAAACTACTCTGCAACTCAAAAACTGCACTGATTGACCTAATGAGGGCGCTCTGATTAAATGTCACAATTTTCAACGCAAATGTGATCTCAGGCTGCTGCTCAGATTTGGACTAAACCGGGACTGATGGTATATTTTGGCGCGGAGCTCTGACGTTTCAGACATTCCACTGATTGGCCTGGCAGGGGGGTGCCTTAATTAAAGGTCAAAATATCAAACTTTCAAAGGCCATAAATGCTACGCCACCGGTCCGATTTGGAGAAACTTAAAGAGATGATGCATCTTGATTGGCCCTCGGAGTGCGTACATCATCTGGGGGGAAATGAGGGTGTTTAAACTGCAGATATATGGGTGCTTCCAAAGTATACAAATTGTAATAAAAATGATAACAAAGAAAAGGAAAAGCTGTTCAATATTACTCATTGTCAAGTAATTCATCATTCTAGTGACAAGTGTATCATTTTTATTTTATTTTAGATGATGGACCTACTCTAGTCCGTAGCCTACTTTGGTCATTTTGTGCAAAGGGCACTAAAAATCACACTAACTTTGTAGCACGATAGGAACACAGCGGTGTGTTGACCTACAAGATAAGAGTGATGGTTATTCCCCTGTAGAGATAAGAGAACCTGTGGATTACACAACCTGTTCATAATCCACTTCACCTGCTTGTCCACACACACACACACACACACGCACGCACACACACGCACGCACGCACACACACACACACACACACACACACACACACACACACACACACACATATACACTCACTTTTTGCCCTCCCCACTTGTGAAATGAATCCGATGCCTCTGATCAGGATTAGGCATTTTACTGTGAGACAGGTGGTGCAGCTAATGCTAGCTAACGTCAAATGCTAGCTTTCGTTGTACAAGTTCGCTAACATTAAGTAACCTATCTGTCTAATGTTAGGTAACGCTATCTGGTGTTAATTCCCTAAAACATTAAAACATGTTTTCCTAACCATGTTTCATATCAGTCTTAGCTATTGTTGGCATTTTGGGTTCACTAACGTAGCCACTGTTGTGCATAAGGGTAGGTAATGTTACTTTACTTTAGGGTAACCATATTTTCAAACCCCCAATTAAGGGTACCACACGTTCATGCACGTGCGTTCAATCGTGCACGGGCACATGCTAATATGTACGCACCATAGGTGTTTTCATCAGGATGGCTAACATGATGCACCTGTGGTGCATTTGAGCACGGAGTGGGATTAGAAAGAAGGTAATATTATTGGGGGGGCATTATAGTCTGTGAGAATCATGACTTATCACATTCACTACTTTCTCCCCCTTTAATCACAGACTATCCCCCTCATGACAGTTTGGGAGTCCTGTAGAGAGTTTTCTTATTGTTGACTTATTGTTGTCTGGGCTTACGCATATTATTTTTCAACTTGTTTTGCCTCAGACTATTATGATTAAAAATGTTTTGCTCAGACGACATTTTGGCCAGGATGGAGACACCGGGTGAAAGACTGACAGGATGGACGGTCCTGACGGAGTTATGAGAGGAGGGAAATGCCTGTTGATGCGCAGAAGGAGCTGTGTAGAATAATTAATCAAAATGACACGTTTGATGTGCACATAAGGACGGAGGGTTCTATGGTTCAAAACTACACTAGATGTAACCAGCAGATCTGTTGTGTCCATGCGTAATTGTGGCTTGACAGCGCGCAACATCACTCTCTATTGCAATGGTGCGCTGTTCTGGCTCTCTGTACATGAGTTTTTTCTCACAGATTATCTGTCTCATGCACTTATAAAATTAACTTTTCATCATATTTGCTCAACTGCAGCTTTAATATATTGACACAATTTCAAAACTTGAAGCTCCCAACTTGGTTAAATGTTACTCCCTCACTTAAAAGTTATCATTGATTTGTCACTATAAACCTTTTCCCATTGTCATCCATCTTTAATTTATGTATGCCATTTGATTTTTTAATATCTGTAATATATTTTTATTTCTAAGAGTTATTAATTAGGTTAACAGAAATGTGGAATTTCATATACTCTACAAAAGAGCAGTTCACACATTTTATATTTTTCTCATTTGATATTTGCTATCATTTTACATTCAAGGTGATGTCTATTAATTTTGTGTCTTACATTAAAAATATTAAATAAAAAAATTGAAAAAGCACGAGACAAAAAAAACCCGACTACAATGATAGCAATAATACAAACACATATTGTACCTCCAATCCTCACTATCATTTCTTGATGTGTTCTCCATTTGCAGTGTCTCCGGAAGATGACGCGCGCCTTCTAATTAGTTGCTAATTTACAACCGAATGGATCTACATCCAGGAGGTTAATGCTGCCTGATTCCACAGGAAATAACTGGCCCGGCTCCAAACAGGAGCACCGGCCGAGGCATCACATCTTCCCTCCCCAAGGAGAAGCGGTAACATTAGTAATTACCTACCGGACCACAAGGCCAGATATCTGTCCACCTTTTTATGAAGTCCACAAATTGAGGTCATTCGTGGAGGGAGAAACACTGCAAGGTGTACGCCGCTGGTTACAGGGAGGTTTATTGTTGAAAATGCAGATGCGGCGAGTAAATGTCCTCAATTAAAATATTGCATTTCAAGCTTTCCCTCTCTGTTTGTAATCTTGGATTTATTTGTTATATCGTGGTGAAACTGCTGCAATTATATAGAGGAGGCCCGAGGGTTGGAGACGGGTGACAGAATTGTTTGGCCTGATGAGAGAGACAGAACAGGCACATGAGAAATCCAGCTCCATGACTTCTATTGTTTCAAGGTTGACAACCCTCAAACACTCAAACCAGCCTGGAACCAAGAAAATACCAACTCAAAACACACTTCTTCCTGCCAGTCCAGCCTGCTAACGACTACCGGCCCCCAATGCACCCATCACCACCACTACCAGTTGCAATCATTGGTCTACTCCTGAGGGCACTGAATGCATGGGGTTAGACCAAAATGACAGACTAGTTTAAAACCAAGGGGGGCTTCCACACAGTGCTGCATCCTGTAGCAACCAGAACTACATCTGGATACTGAACAGCCTTTCACTGGCAACCAGCCAGGACCAGAGGACATGCTAACAGGGAACAGAATGTACAGTCAGTGGTCTGCAGGTAGCAGCAAACGCAATCTAAAGCTACTGCCTTAACATTGTGAAAGGGTTTGATGACATACGAAGCTATAAGAGCTTGAGGAGTTCATAGAGTATAAAAAGCCTTTTTTCTACTTTAGAGCACACTCTCAGCCACCCATCTTTTGGGGCGGCAGTAGCTCAGTCCGTAGGGACTTGGCTTGGGAAATGGATGGGTACCGTATTTGGTTCATGCGGGGACTTGAACGGACCAAATACGGAGTGTGGACTGGTAGCTGGAGAGGTACCAATTTGCCTCCTGGGCACTGCCGAGGTATCATTGAGCAAGGCACCAAACCCCCAACTGCTCAGGGCTCCTGTCCATGGACGGTCCCCTCGCTCTGACATCTTTCCATTAATGCATGTGCACTGTATAGGTCCATGTTTTGTGTCACGTGTTGTGTAGTGACAGAAGTCTAACCTCAGAGGTAGTTACGTAGTATATTAAGTGAGAAAGACCACTTGTGGTGGGCAGGTGGGAAGATGGATTGGCCAAACAAACAGGACTTTCAAGCGGGAGACCTGTGTTTGAGACCGGTGTTTTGTTTTCCAAGTTACATTAGTGACGGTTGTCATGTGACGTTTGTCACGTGTTTTCCATACTGACTTTAGGTTGTTTCCGTACGTGTTTTACTTAGTTTATATGCTTATTTTAAGCCCAACCATGACGTTTTTCCTTAACCCAACTAAGTGGTTTTGTTGCTTAATCCTAAGTGAGTGGCTTTGTTGCCCCCTACTGGTACTGCACATTAATACAGGCGTGTAACAATCACGTCTCTGCGAGGCAACACATGACACTGACACGCTATCCTATGGTGGACAGGCGAGTCTATTACACGCTTTGGGTGAAATCAGGTTGATATACAGTATAACAATACTTAATTTACATCAAGGCGAAGGTATTGTCAAATTGACTTTGTAGATCTGAGAAATATTAATACTGTAGCTGAGACTGGGCAACAAAAGATCTCCCCACCAAACAGTTTCCCATTCCAAATAGCGTATCATTGAATGAAAGAATGTAATGCACCATCATCCAGTGTTTTAGCATGTTCAGAACCAGATAAGAAGCAATCTAGAGTTCGTAGTTTTTCACCTTATTTTGCCTGCTTGTTAATGTGCGACTTAGTTTCTGATAGAAACTTGTGATTTGTGACTCCTGAAAATGTAATTAAATATTAGCATGTAGGTCTTATACTTATCCAAGTTATCCTAAATAAGTTAAATTTGAAAAAGGGTTATGTTGGTATTTTTCAACCTGGCCCCTATTTTCCCATGTTGCTGTATCTAAGTTACGAATGAGGACAGCAATTTCTGAAATTGGTCCAGTATTGAGGGAGAGTGCTGTAGGGGGGCGAGCTGCGAGGGCAAGTGAACAGCGTCAATGTTATCAACGTTATGTACATTAAAAGTGCTTGTTTTTGTCACTGATAGGTTCAGTTTGTTATTATGAGTGTATCACGCTCAAGGAGCATATCTGTATACTCTGGCTCAAATAAATATGGGCAGCCATGGAATTCAAAGATCTCATCCACATTGGGGAAATTATCTAAATATTCAGCCAAGACATTGAAAATCTTTTAACACTAGCACTTGCATTTCCACCATGGATGTATTCCACTATTCCACCGTTGTCTTCCGGCAACACGTCACCTCGCCGGATTTCAACGAGATTTCTCCTTAAGCGAGACTCTTTCCATAATGTCAGACACTTACAATAACAATCAGAGCATGTCATGTCAAAAACAAGAACTTTTAGTGGACTTAAATGACGGTGCCAGCTTGCCCCAATAGGATTACGTTTGCAGCTTGTGAGAGGATTCCGGTTACAGCTCTCTCTCAATACTGGACCAATTAGAGAAATTGTTGTCCCTATTAGCCACCTAGACACAAAAACATGGGAAAATAGGTTGAAAAATACAAATAATATATACATGTGTGTATATATATATATATATATATATAAATAATTTCAAGATAACATCTTTTCTTGTCTTTCATTGTTTAAACTGTAAATTATCATTAATTATCATTATACATTTTCCACACTGCCTCTCTCGCTCTCCTTGCCTTTGCTCGCAGATGAGTTGACCTTTAGGATATCTGGGCTGGTGATCAGATTTAGCCCTTATTGCAATATTCCTGTGTAGTGAGATTAAAAGAAAAAGGGCAGTTTGGCGAATGCTTTGTGGTATTTGTACATACTGAACATGTTATTAGAGGGAAAGTTCCCTTAAGCCTCCCTCTCTCTCTCTCTCTCTCTCTCTCTCTCTCTCTCTCCGCGTGCCATCAGGTCTGGTTGTAACCGCCACATTCCAGCCCAACAAGACCAGACAGTTTTCAGGTTGATTTAAGGGCAGCTTTCTTGTCTGAAGGGGAAATAGTTTGACGACAGCTCTGATCAATTTGCCAGAATCATCTCCTTCTTTTTTATCTATGTCTCATAAATCATATTTAGAAGTCTAGGGATACCAATATTAAAATAAAATAATTTTATCAAATTCAAAATTTAATTTTAAAATGAAAAACAATTTGCCATTTTCATGCTTGAAACTGCATAATTACTCATTCATTCATTCATTGGGGACCCGATCCCAGCTGACATTGGGTGAAGGCAGGGTACACACTGGACATGTGTCCAGACCATCACAGGGCTGACACATAGAGACAGACAACCATTCACACTCACTGCATAATTACTTCAAAATGAAAATGAATAATGAATGAAAAATTAATTTTCCGTGTACTTTGAAGCATAACACTGCCAATGCAGCACTTTCAAGGATATTCCACTACCTTGCCATCAACACTGGTGGCTGTGCAGACGGTGAACCAGAGTTTCTCTTCGTTGGGGACTCCATCGCAAAGTTTGTGGAAATTCCAAATAGAATCACACACTGTTGGCTGGGTGCCAAAATTCTGGACATGATTAGTATCAACCCTGTTCTTACTGACATCCACCCACCTATTTTAACTGAAACTTGGCTGGACTCAAGTGATGCTTTCACACTAACAGAGGCATCACCATCACAAATTTGAACTTTTAATGTTTTTAGGTCTGACAGGAGAGGTGGAAGTGTAGCAGCACTCTTTGATATGTTTTCATGCAGGTGATTACACTTATTATGAGTATCTTGCACTGACACTGAAATGCACAACTCCTGTCTTATTAATCATAGTATAGCCTACTGACCACGGAAAACAACCAGCACTTTTATTGATGAATTCAATGACCTATTGTCCCAGACTTCCTTAGATTTAGATTTTAGACCTATTATTTCTCTCAACATGTAACTGGACCCACTCATAGCTTGGGCTATACCTTAGAATTAATTATGTCCAAAGGAGTTAATGTACTTTCTGTGTCAGTACTTAACGTTGCCCAGACCATTAGGGCATCTTTTCTTTAAATCAATCTTGATAACTGTAAGGGTCAACTCTGTCAGAACTGTTCAGAACGGTACCGGTCTGCTAACTCTGCTGAGATCTTTGCTAACGAATTGTGTAATGCTGATGATTCTAATATCTCGCCCTGTGATGACATGGTAAATGCCAGTAGTATACTAGTTATATATTAGTATAGTATAGTAGTTTTGGATAATATCGTTCCTGTTAAAATCAAAATGTTATCTGATAAAAGTAAAAGTTCCTGTCTTATGAATGAATTGATAAGGAGGAAGAAAAGGGAATAAAGAAGGTGCAAAAACCAGCTTCTAGAGCATGTTGATAGCTGCAAAAACCTATTAATTACTTATAATTCGGAAATTAGAAAAGCAAGGCAAGCTTATTTTAAAAATACAATACACAGAATTCAAGGGTTCTCTTTTCCTCTGTAGATAAACCTTTAAACAATTACAGAACTTTAATTCCTGGTGATTTCATTTCCACCGATAAGTGTGAGGATTTCGCAGCATTCTTTCACAACAAAATAATGACTATTAGGTCAGATATTCCCATAATCACTCATGCTCCTCCTACTCTGCCTTCTTCTCAATTCATTACTATGAATACATTTTGCACAAGTCACTACTGATGATCTTTGAGTGGTGGTTCAGAGCCTCAAATGTTCCACTTCATCCCTTGATCCCATCTCCTTTTTTAAAAGTGTTTTTAACTGTTTATCGAAGGATATTTTAACGATTGTAATTATTTCTTTACATTCTGGTGTTTTTCCTAGCTCACTCAAATCTTCAATCGTTAAACTACTTTTAAAGAAGCCCACTCTAGACCCATCTATTATTTGTAACTACAGACCAAGCAAAATAATTGAAAAAGTCATCCACAAGCAGTTAACCAACCACCGGGCAACCAACGAAGCACAGATCTTCTAGCAATCCAGCTTTCGCCCCAACCATAGTACAGAAACAGCCTTGGTCAAGGTTATTAATGACTTGAAATAAATAGTGAATATAATAGTGTCCCATTTTAATATTATTGAATTTAAGTGTGGCATTTGACACTATCGATCATGATATTTTAATGGGGAGGCTTGAGAGGTGGGTTGGCCTATATCGGTGAGCACTGGACTGGTTTTTGTCTGTCTTGAGAATTTAAGCTTCAAAACCAATTTTATCTCATGTGGTGTTCCCCAGGGGTCAATTTTATTATTCATGTTTAATTTGTTCTTGTTGCCTCTGGGTCAGCTTATCAAAAAACTCAATATTTGTTACCATAACTATGCTGATGACACACAACTATATATTTCCCTGTGCTTCGATGATCTGAGCCCTGTTGACACACTATCAGAATGTATCAAAGATATTGATATGTCTAGTAATTGTTTACAGCTTAACAGTGACAAGACAGAATCTCTTTTAAACTGTCCCAACTGTCTCTGGAAAGTGTCACACAGGTCAGAAAACTTGGCGTCATCATGGATGCCGACCTCACTTTTCAGAGCCGCATTAACAGCATTTTTAAACCGGATGTTATTATTTAAGAAACATTGTGAAGGTAAGGAGCTTTTTATCCCACGAGGATGCTGAAAAACTCGTCCATGCTTTTATTTCGAGTCGGCTAGACTACTGTCATGCTGCTCACAGAATTGGCTAAAAGCATGTCAATCGTCTGCAACTACTCCAGAATACAGATGCCAGAGGTTTCACCAGAAAAAGTAAATACAACCATATGACACCTGTGCTGAGGTTGTTACACTGGCTTCCAGTAAATTTTAGAATTGGTTTAAAAATGTTAAAAACTTGTTTTTAAGATTCTACATGGTCTGGCACCCCAATATCTCTCTGACATGTGAGCTCCACACCAGCTAGACCCCTCAGGTCATCCGGAACAGGCCATCAGGTTATTCCCCGGGTCCCCACAAAAACTGCTTAAGCTGCCTCTAGCTTTTATGCGCCAAGCCACTGGAACATGGTCATGTTAGGTGTGCCCCAACGCTATTGTAACTTTAAAACTAAATTGAAAATGTTCCTTTTTAGCTACGCCTTTTAATAGTCTGGTTACTGGTCTTAATTATCATTTTATTCTATACTTACTTCTTTATTGTTTATTGTTATATGTGTCTGTTTTATATTGTGTTTACTTATGTATAATGTTTTATCTTTACACTATAAAAATAGTGTCTGTGGCTGCAACTTCCGTGGTTGCTCAGGTGTTGCTCACATGCTTCTACCTGAAATGAAATGTGCTTTATAAATAGAGTTTGCTTGCTTGCTAAAATCAACAAGACTGTCCTCCCAAGAAGATGGACAGCATCAAGTGGCCAAAAACAACATCTGTTGACGTTAAAGTGACAAAGACTAGTGGCCATAGTAATTATGACATGGGCAAAAGAGGACGTCTGGTGACGTCATTACACATACGCAACAAAGTTTCCCGTTCCCAACTGACAGTCAACATTATTTCTTTATTGAGCATGTGACAGACCCATACAATAATGTGATACCAATGTATCATTTTAAATGTCATTTTTAGCACTAATTATTCGTTTTCAAACATTAAAAAAACATTTTATTTTTACATTTTGTCATAAAACAAATGGAAAAATAATTTAACAATTTAATTTTAATATTAGCCCACTGGACTTCTATACCAAACTTCATATTGTTGCTTTTAAAAATACCGTTCCTGCATTATTAACCAATTTGTGCAAAATGTAGTTGTTTTTTGGTTGGTTTTTTTTCAAATGCAATGCAAAATGATACACTTTGTTTCTCAATGAGTGTGGTGTGAAGTTAAATAAAAATGAGCAGCTTCATGCAAAGAGAACCAAAAATACTACATATGGCTGCTATTATTTAATGTTTGGACAGCATATCAAAAGATCCTGCAAATCTCAAGTGTTAAACCACAGGAATCATTATTCAGCCCAGCTCCCAGCTTTTTTCCCCTCATATTCACCTCCCTGGTGCACAGTGAGTTAAAATCTGGTGTCTGATATTGAAATCTGAGAAGGTCGCCCTGCAGTGGTCCACCTTATCTGAGAGCTGTTCTATTCAAAAGAGGCCACGGAGATGAGAGAGGTCTGAGCAACCCAGATATTGGAAAAGAGGTTTACTCGCATCCACCATTAGTCTGTCTAATAAAATGCTTCCCCCCCTTCTCTCCTTTTCTATTAATATTCAGTGCGACTGGCCGGAGTCTTCTCCCTGACTCAGACCATCCCACTATGCACTGGGGCCTCTGATCTGTCTCTCATAATTAGACTGATAAATAGGCCTCCTCCTCCTCCTCCTCCTCTCATCTTTTTTCCTCTTCTTCCTTTCTTCCGCTACGTTTTCATTATCTTCTCATCCTCTTCTTGTACGTTTGCTTTCCATGCTGTCCTCATTCGCTCACTTCTGAAGGGGTCATCAACACGAGGTTTGGACAGTTGTTTGTCTGAAGACACGTGTATCTGTCTGGTAAACCTGAGGGTTCCAGACGTCTGTTGCATCCCTCATTCTTCAAGTTAATCCACTTTAGTTTTGAAATATATTGGCCAACGCCTTTCATAGAAATCGGACAGGTTGTTACATTCATATTCACTTAATATGGTATCATTACGTCTTAGTTTGTTGGCGTGTAATTTTTACGCCATGTAGTCTGTACTGACTACAATATAAATGCATTTGCGTAAATATGCTTCTATCAGAGTGAGGGAGATGGATGGGTCCAACAACACAACTTAAAACCAGGAGGCTGGTCTTCAATACCGGTGTTTTGTTTTGCAAGTTACGTTAGTGACATGTTTTTTAGTGACGTGTTTTCCATACTTATGTTACGTTGTTTCCGTATGTATTCTACTTAGTTTACATACTTATTTTAAACCCAACCAAGACGTTTTTCCTAAACCCAACTGGTTTTGTTGCCTAAACATATAAATGAATGGTTTTGTTGCCTAATGCCTAACTGCTGACATTACAGTAGTTTTGTAATGTGGTGTACAAATGACATGTGGAAAGCGGCATACAAATGACGCACCAAAAGCCCAAAATGCGTCCTCATGACATGCGGAATGTCCTTGTAATGTTGTGCTACTTATACACCTTCCCGTGAGATCGCGTTTTACAGTGATGCTGGACAGTGACGCTGGACCTATTACAAGGTTTTGACACCACTATAAAGATCTTTCACTTGTGCTTCCAGCTCAGGAATTACCAACAGCCCATTCAGCAGGTCTCACCCCCAATGCATGTACCTGAAACTGTTGATCTAAATGGCAATAGCCGACACATTCTTATCCCAACTCATCAAATACCGCCACATACTTTAGGATTAGGCAACAAAACGACTATATTTAGGTTTAGGAAAGAACTACATGGTTGGGCTTAAAACTAGTACGTCTGTACAGTGAAAATTACACTGAAAGTTATGAACATGGGACACAAATAAACAGCTGATTTTAATGTGATGGACGTGACACGAACAGTGGTTTCCTGGATGAAAGCCTCCTGTTTGGACCCATCCACCTACCCTTCCGCCCACCCGATGTGTCTCTTTCACTCTTTAAACTACGTCACCACACTCCCAACAGACTTTCTCGGAGCGTTTACTGTTGCCACAGATGGGTTTACATTGTAGTTAATGGAAAGCCCGGTGGGTTTCATACTGGCGCTAAAGGGCGCCGTGTGCGGCGGTACCAAAAGCTGACTGCTGTGATAAAGCCTCAGTATTTAACGCCCTGGGAATGAGAACGGGCTGCAATAGCCATGGAGATAGTGGGAAGGACCATATTGCTGGTCGCTGAGCCACAGCTGACTTGAACAGTGACGAGATCTGACATTTTTAAAAAAGTGTTTCCCAGACTTTTTTCCTGGGGTCCCACTTTTTAAAAATGATAAACCATCACGACCCAATTCACTATAGGCTTTATCTATGAATCGTGAGAAGTGCAAATTTGTGCATAAATGTTACTGACCATTTTTACTGCCAAGTCCACATCACCTTACATTATCTTGAATAGGTAAACCAGCCATTTTGAAGAGACATAAGTTTGATAAATCACAACTTTGTTTTATGCATGTGTTATTGAAAACATATACACATGTTAAATACTTCATGTGACCAAATAAATGTATTTAGGTGGAGTCAACAAGCTCTTGTTTTTTCCTCTCATCAGTAAAAGAAACAGAATGTACGCTAGCCTTTCATATTAGATTCACTGTAATAAATAGGCTACAATTATCAGAACAATACGAACATTCAGGCTTCCTCATTTGGCTCAAACGTGTACTGCAGATATAAATCTTAAATAAAAGACTATGAAACAAATTCTGCAAATTTATTTGGCGACCTTAATAATGTCCTCTGTGACCCACCTGTGGGTCGTGACCCACTCCTCGGCAATGACTGTTTTAGACCATAAGTGAAACACATATATAAACTAGCATACAAAATGTCCAAGTGCCAGTCTTCACGCAGCGACCATTAGTGGATTCAGGTCCCGTTGTTGGCTAAGGGGCCCTTAGCTGCAGCTACTTAAATCGTGCCTCGGGCATTTGGGCTCTTCCACTGTTTTTATAAAATTATCCGATGCCGTTACAGTTTGATAGAATCTGTTTTTCATCTACTGCAAACTGGTTTGATCAGGCCTCCAAATCTCTCTGATGCAGTGTTGTTGTTGGAAGATGTGTGTAATGGAGGGGTGGGTGTTGGTGGTGGGGGGATTGGCGGGGGTGGGGGGGGGGGGGGGGGGGGGGGGGGTATCATTGCCCCAGAGGGTTCAAGCTACTGTGTCAGACATGCAGAAGAAGAGGTTTCATTTGCATTCATCGTAGTAAAATCCATGCCTGTCCCAAGGGGTTAGCTGCATGCCAGACAGACCAACAGAGAGAGAGAGGAGCTTTAATATTGATGCATGTCTTCAGACAGTGTGTGAGAGCGCTCATTCAGAAGCTATTGTGTGTGTGTTGCATCGTGCATGCGCCCTCCACGCCATCCTGGGCAACAGGATGGTTTCCCATCTCTCTCTCCTCCATCAAACCCAGTTCGGGAAGCCTCACATCCTCTGCAGCAGATCTGATAACCGCCATAGAGGATAACATCTAGCCGCACTCATCTCTAAGAAGTCCTTCCCCGGGGTACAACTGCCAGTGCTGATCTCAGCATTAAAATAGAATTTTGATGGTCATTATTAAGATAAGCATTGTGTTTGTCTGGCAGAAGATTACACTGATAGCGTCAGAGCTTAGAACAACTGTCCTTTCGAGGGACTCTCTTGTTCAAAGTTATTAGATGAAAAGAGCCCCTCTTGGCCAATCATAGGGCTTGTTACCAGGAGCAAGTGTGGGCATATATTTACAGGAGTCTCCATCGTCTGTACTTACTCATTGCAGTTTTATTTAAACAATGCAGTACACAATGCCGGAAAACATCTGTCAGTCACACATCATTGGTTGAATGGTGGTAACTCCCTCCGTTTCCTTTATGTTCAAGTCGAAGCTTCTGTAGTTAGAATGTCGACTACCTTGTCTTCTTTTTCTTCCAAATAAATTGGAAGCAGAAAGTTATTGTGCTTTTTTATTTCGAAGTAAGACCTATCAACAATATATTCCCACTTGGGCTGAAAATCATCTAATTAGCGAGCCAAACTGCCAATTTTTTTCTGATCCTCTTTCTTTTAAGTAGTCGTAAGCTCTCGGAACACAGCAACTTTGAAAAAATGGGTCAGACGGGGCAAGAAACTTGAGCAGTCAGAAGCCTCCAGGTTAGGTAAAGTTATTAGTGAGAGAAAACGAAGATGAACGCTAAAATTATCCAACTTATTGCTTACATTTTTACCATTATACTTACCATACTTGCGCATGCTCGAACAGTTTTCCTAATGAGGAATTAATATCAACATTTCTGGTGCACCCACTTTCACTTTTAAAAGAATGGCAGCTAATCTGGCTGAACTCGGTTTGTCTACAGCCTGTCTGATCATTCTTTCCCTGTTAGACACAGTTTTTTATGTTGCCACATTTGGAGAACTCAGCTAATATTTTGATGCAAAGTTCATCACTATTTTGGCTGAGTCACAGCCTCTTCACAAGGTGATTAACAGTAAACAAACACTTAACTAATATTTCCTGACCAAGCAGGTATACAACGGGGGAACAACAATTTCATCCATTGAATTTAAAACAACTTCTCTTGACATGGAAGCCTGGGTCTTTCTGTCTTCAAATCCGTATCATAAGGGGTCAACAAGGCTTTGTTAAATCTCCAAATGTGGCCAACTAGTCTGTCTTTTTTGATCTTTAGTGTCCCAAAATCTATCGCACATCCATCTCTTATCTCTTTGATAATAAATGTGGGGGCTTAAGATGTTGTGAATGCTCTGCAGACCAACTCATTTCGGGAACATATTTAGATTAATTTGGATGGATGCGGACCTCCTCTTGGATACAGCAAGGGGAACCCAACAAGCTCTAGCAGGGGGCAACCTCTCATTCTCAAAAGTGAAGCCAATGTGGAAGTGCCTTGAACTTCTTTCTAATAGCAAGCAGGGGGCGATTCCTCTGTTTGTTGTTTGCTTGATTGTTTCTCACTTGATTTATTACCTCAGTAAACATTGTAAACAGGAGTTTATGGTCTCAATCGCTAGTTTCAAGTCTTCTTCAATACAGCATGATGTTCATTTAGTAAATTATGGTCCCATTTAGAGTCACATAAACCATAAAGCAGGGGATGCTTTAGGGCGTGGCCACTGTGTGATTGACAGGTCGCTACCACGCCGTTGTCCAGTCTGGGAGTTGTTCTTTATATTTATTTTAGACAGAAAAAGGTTAAGAAGCGTGTGCTCATTTATAAATAATAGTAATAATCCACAATTAGAAGCCTGTTCTTTATTCATTCATGGAGCCGTGCAAGCCACTGCATTTTCTACAACACTGTTTTGTAAATATTTCAGAATAAAAGCCTTATGTTAACAAATGAAGGAATTCTGTCCACAGAAAAAAACGCTTCAGGACTTTTATTTTGAAATGAAAGCAGGAAGTGTTGATTTAAAAATAAATCTTTACTTTTTTTCAAGTCCGTGACATATTCTACAGATACAGACATTAAAACTGACATTGACATCAATGTTGCTGGTATGATGTCAGTATACTGACAAATGATCACTTTCACTGTCTGTTGTTGCTGTGATCCGCGCAGCTTGCGGTAAAAATAGGCGGGACCTTGAATCTCTAGAAGAGACGCTGACACCCAGCCGTGCCGCGCCTCTCACGCGGGCAGTGTGGCTGCTCTAACCTGTTAACATGGACGCCGAAATAATTAACAACAGGTTCCGCAGCCACCACGTGCTGCTCACGTACCCAGTGTGGCCCGGGGCTAATGTCTTTTCCTCACCACTTTTCCTTGACCTCGATGGGAAATGTCATGAGATCAAGAAAAGATGTGAAGGAGAATTCATAAGGACCTTGGGAAAAGAAAACCGCAGTGTTAAGCGAATCTGACGGCACTTCACTAGGCTCCGTAATTATGATGCGACGGCGGCGGATGTTAGAGGCGTGGTTCTGCCGTGGAGAAACTACAATGTTCCAAAGATGGACTACAAAAGGCGCCACTTCCCCCGTGTATACCACACTTTCAGTGACAGACTGCTTCACCCGCAGTGTGTGAAAGAGAGATGCTGCAGGTCCTCCTGCTGCTGGAACACTTTACATCAACATTTAAAAAAGGATCACCTGACCTAACGTGGACAACAGGTGAAAACAGTCCACTCAACATGAATCCAAATTAGTATATGACTGAATGAAAATAATATGCAAGATAAGCATATCGTTTATGGTGCGGCGCTTTAAAAGTTGAGGCTGCGATTTGTGGGGCAGCATTATTTCCCTTCCTTTGGTGAAGTATGGTCCAGTGTATCCTCTGCTAAAGGAGATGATAAAGGAAGCATTGAAGCACCTTTCCTCAGCATTTAGAGAATTCTAACAGCTCTTATGATGGCTGCTGCTTAGATTCTTCCGGGTCATTTCAATCCGTTAGAAACCTTTCTAAGTAAAAAAAAACTTTTTGACCGCAGCCCTGGTTGCAAAAAACAAAAGATGGAAACAGCCAAAATGCCGAACTCAAGGCTTCAAAACAGTAGTCCACAAACAAATGGGTTTATTACGTCATGGAGAATATGTGACGTCACCCTGACCTCCCTTAGGAAGGCGGTTATTCTGCAAGGATTACTATGATTTAATAATTTTAAAACCTACTGTAATAAATGATATACTGCTATGTCTGGTACTTCACTTAATGAAATATCCTGTGGTTGTTTTCAGGGCATTTTCCTCACCGTATGGCTTATGGTGATAAAGTTGTCAAACTCACGGACATTATTTTGTTGCTCTCTGCAATTTCTAAGAGGTGTTGATTGATTCTGGCAGGATGAGGCAACGTAGATGAAGGCAACAAAACAGTCATTAGCCAGACATTTACACAACAACCTGACACAAAGCAAGAGGGCTCAAGAGTGTGAGAATGCAGCAGGAATTAGCATGTAGCACAAACAGCTAGGAGGAATGTTACTCATATGGATTAGAACTTTAATTATATTCTCTAGATATTAACATGCATGCATCATGGTATTTTGTTCCTGTTGTGTGGTTTATCCCGAGGAGCCAATTAGCATCTAAGAAGCTCAAACTTTTTAAAACTTTATACAGCGTTGCATGGTAGCAGGGCTGGATCTGTTAAATCTCCTCAAAATTGATTAGCAGCTTCTTTAAATCAGATGTGCATGGCACTAACATACAGGGATTTAAAAGTCTTGTTCCTAAAGAATTACATTAATGTTACATGAGTGCAAACTGCATGAAATTTGCTCGCACCATTTGCTCACTCAACCCTATTAACTCCAGTGGTAATTGACACCCCCATTCCCCATGAATCCACATCTCATCAAATCACTCTTAATACATGTTAACACACCATAGAGGGAGTAATAGTCGGAGGCAGCATTATCCAAATCGCTCTCATGAATAATGTAAATACATGTAAGGGTGCTTGGTTACCCTGCTAAAAGGTCCTTTTTACAACATGCAGCGGCATTAGCTCTGATTAATCTGAGATGCATTTCAATGAATTCTCAAAGTAAATTCACCACGATTCTGCCTCAGAAATGAAAGAGTGCAGGTCATTTGAATATCACTGATACCTGACGGTATACTGTTATGCTTTTTAAATTGCTCGGGTAAATATTGCTTATGGAAGACTAATTAATTCACAGTTTGAGCAATTATTCCATCAGGCTTTTCCTGCCAGCACCCACATAATACTTAATGGACCTGAGCTTTCATAAACCCCAAGTAAGTGATCTGATCATGACAGCATGCATTTACTGGGTTCCACTTCACGGGAAGGAGCACAGGTGGATGCAGTATGAGCTAATACACCTGTTTAAATGTAATCCCTGCTCAGATGATTAAATACGTAAAATCTCCATGCAAAAAGACTTTGTTGAAGTTGTTTTCCTAAAAAATGACTTTCCCATACAACAAAACTGCATTGTCAATTATGTTTCGAGGGAAACATACTTTCTCCCTGATTAGGTTTGTTTTCAACGTATCACGAGTTGCGTTTCTAATCAGAGTCTTCATAGGGCTCCTCCCTATCGGAGGGTGGATGGAACACAGGAGACCGCTGTTCGTGTCCCGTTTAATGTTACATACGTAACTTAAGTTAGGTAACAAACATACTTATTTTAAGCAAAACCATGACGTTTTTACTAAACATAACCAAGTGTTTTTTTTTGTTTTTTTTTGTTTCAATTCACAACATCAACCAAGTTTAAAACTGCAACCATAATCTGGAAGAAAGTATGTTTCTCTCGAAACGTAATTGAGAATGCAATTTAGTTGTATGTAATGTATTTTTAGGAGACCAAGGCAGACTGAACTGGCCAGTATTATGGACTTACCAGTTCATCAGCCTGGGGTAGCCGGCATGGAGGGCAGGAAGAAGGACCTCAAGGAGCCCAAAAATTGTTTCAAGGGGTCACTAGATGATTATTGTTTTTAATTGCACTGCAGCTTTTGTGCATATTGTTTTGCTAGAGGATGCTTGAGCTGCCAACCTCTATGGTGCGCTACTGACGGGAGCACGACATAGCCCTATATATCCCATGAATATTGATATGAGACATTTCCCCCTTGTTTAATAAGCTCACAGAGCGATGGTTGTATCGATGTACTGCAACGTAAGATTTGTGTGGACATATTGTGCTGTTGAGTTTGTTTTACACTCAAAAAGAGGAAGCTAGTTAGCGTAGATTGCTAGGGTTATCACTTAGTGCCACTGGACCTCCCTTTTCAATATTATTTTGATTGATTCATCATTTGCATAGAAAGGGCCCAATGCCCAATGAATGTCTGCATTAGGGCTGTCAAAGTTAACGCGATAATGATAATTAATTAATTAACTAGTTAATGCAAATCCATTTTAACGTCACTAATTTCTGTAACACCTTAACGTAACTTGCGATTTTTAGGTTTTAGCAGGCTCAGTTTTAAAGCAAGAGTGGAGATAAATCACATGAAACTATAAAACCTGAGGAATCCATTAGTACCAATCATGTCATACTAGCTTGTCGCAAAGGAGGTTAAATAAAAATCCAAACTTACGCTCAATTTTGGCGAGGAAAAACTGTCATGGCCATTTTCAAAGGGGTCCCTTGACTTCTGACCTCCAGATCAGTGAATGTAAATGGGTTCTATGGGTATCCATGAGTCTCCCCTTTACAGACATGCCCATTTTATGATAATCACATGCAGTTTGGGGTCAAGTCATAGTCAAGTCAGCACCCTGACACACTGACAGCTGTTGTTGCCTGTTGGGCTGCAGTTTGAACTGAGTTTATGGGGTCAGATCAGTCTCAATATTCACAAATGCTCACAGAAGGATTCACAAAGGACTAGGTGGAGAGATTATATCTCCACACTGGCCTAGGAACGCCTCGGGATCCCCCAGTCAGTGCTGGTTAATGCTGGTTAATAACCCGGGAAAGGGTAGTTTGGGGTCCCCTGCTGGAGCTGTTGCCCCCGCGACCCGACCCCGGATAAGGAGAGGAAGATGAGTGAGTGAGTGAGAGTGAACTGTGTGTATGAGTATGTGTGCTGTATTTTTATACTGAACAGGTCAGAGGAAGGCGTACATATGGTCATACAGTACCCTATGATGAGTTTGTGTGTTTTGGTGTGTACACACATGCCCTGAGAAAGAGAAAGAAAGCCCCTGACCCCCACCCCCAACTCCTTTACCTGCATTCAGACAGATGGGGCGAATGCTGGAGGAAAGGCCAGCAAATAAGAAAAGATAGGAAGAAAAGAAAGTGGGTAGTGTGTGTGTGTGTGTGTGTGTGTGTGTGTGTTGGGGTGGGGGTTCTAATTGCCTTTTTCCTGGTCCTCAGGTTCACTCTAATTAAGGCCCTGAGAGCCGGGGTCCGGACATCTGGACACCAGCGTTTTGCCGCCACTGCCGCGGCAGCGCCGGGGGAAGACAATGATAGCCAATTATCCCTTTTTATTCAGCCAAAGGAAGCCTTAGCAGGTCATCATTAAGGCATATGGAGGGGATAGGGGAGGAGTACATGGGAATGCCAGACAGTGGGAGAGGGGGGTGGGGGCTGGGGCTGGAGGGTGGGGGGTGAGGCAGGTGGTAAGGCGGTGTTTGCGTGTATGTAAGTGTGTATGCTTGGTTGTGTTGATAATCCTGGACAGAAGATCCAAAGGGTAGCCGTGTGATGACGTTCAGTGATTAATTTTCCCTTCTTCAAATGAAGGTTTAGTCTAAGAGCAGCCATGAAAAGGAAATGTTTAAGATTAAAGGAGAAAAACTGAGGCTGTGAAGTGAAGAAAATATGTCTGTCCTACTGTATGTGTTTATGGCATGTTTTAGCTTTTTGGTCAGATTTTGAAGGCAATTTGAGGCATTATGGGAAATAACACATTTGCTTTGTATACTAGCAAATAAGCAATGAGTGTCTAGCCTAATTTAACTATATTTTAGAATAAAAATAACACAAATATCTGTACTTATTATTATACATATTATCTTATCTTATCCAGAATCTACATCAGTCAAAAGAAAAAAGTTCAACTTCTTGTCACTTTCATTGGTACACTGTCTCTTCTTCCGACTGCACACTGACAGTCATTACTAATACCCCAGTACAGTAGTTCAAGTGTCAAAGACAGACAGAGTTCTCCTGCTGAGGTTACTGGGACTGAGGCAGCATTCTGCCCACTGGTAACTTTGGTAAACTATCTTTATTATAAAAATAACATTCTCGGCACTTCTGTATTACACTGTACGGACACTGTACAGACGCTGAACAAACATTTTCCCAATAAGACAACAGGTGACTCACAGTAGGTCATAAAACTGAAAAGCATCCATAATGCTATGTAATGGAAAATAGGCAAAATGGACTAAATAAATAAAATGATACGAAATAAAACTTGGGCATTAAGAGGAGTGTTTCAATTAGTTCCACATTGGCTATATGCTAATGTAAATGCCAATTACTTCTATAATGTTAATTGTTTTATGCCGGTCTGCTTTAATGTCTGAAGGCTGCTTGAAAGCAGCGGGGATAAGGAGTTGGGCTCCGGGTTGTTTTTTCCTCGTCCCGGTGATCAGCTCATCTTGAATGTCTGTTAGCATGTCTGATGTCTTACTTTTCCATTCACATCCCCTACAGCAGTGGAGCAACCCTGACACATCGTCCTCGTCTTACTCTCTCTCTTGCTGTTGTAGCTGACCGGAAACCTGCAGGCTGATCTTCCAGCGTTTCATTTGCGCTCGCCATAGTGCAACTGACTCGCACGCCAGTCCTCTTTTTTTTTGCTAACCTCAGCACTTGTTGCTGGCGGCATACAGCTACAAGTTTCCGTGTGGAACACATGCTTTTGAATTTTCATCGGATCTGCACGAATCACGTAGGTTACGTATTTTGATTTTGGATTCAAAACGGAAAATTTCGCCTAAAGGTGACAAGTTTGGGTGCCTGAAGGTGACGGTGTTACAATGTCTCAGTGTTCCGTTCAGAGAGAGGGTTGTGGGTTCAATGCTTATTGTTTCGTATGTGAAAGTTACATGCACCTGTAGACTTTAAACTGTCCATAGTTTTCACCCCATGATGAATTGGGCTAATTATGCCTTTAACCCAAAGCATCCAGCTCCTCAACACTCTGAAATAGGACAGTACTGCAGAATATCAACATTTTAAGCATTTTCTGTAAATCTGTTGACCTTCTTCTGTAAAGCCGGTAGAAAATTAGCATGTCAGCTCATCAAGACTGAAATCTGCAAGAATTCCACTGGTGTTTGATACTTCTAACACATCATCCAAGTGCATCTGAGAAGTGCTCCTGATTTAATATGCATCACAGTTGGGAACATCCAAAATTCCCGCAGCCCTTCAAAACAAGGCTGCATTGACTGAGATGTTCAGGATTTTATGAGAAACCAGACACAAGACCAAAAATGATCTAGGGCAATGATACTCAATAGCTTATCATGGAGACCTTTCGTGAATGGAAGAAGGTCAGTATACTTTATAATATAGCACCTCCCATATACAAAATACAGGTCAACATGCCTAACATTGGGTACAGAACTACAGGAAGCAGCTTCATAGTAGGTCTTTTTCTTAGTTTATGGTATGGTAAGCAACAGATGGATTGAAGGGATCTACCAGGGATATATCTTTGCATCGTGCCAACCAAAAAATGTGATATACATTTATACATTTAATACATTTATAGGCAAGAACAGGAATCTTAAAATCTATCCTAAAACTAATTGGTAGCACGGTGCTGCTCTTTTCTTTGTTCCACTTCAAACTGTAGCAGCAGCGTTGTGTATGAGCTGTAGGCCTAACTGATTAATAGACATTTTGGGGTGACCTGGGAACAGCGCATTGCAGTAGATGAGCCTATTGCTTGTCCAAACTTCTCTGACAAAAAGAAAAGGTTTTTGATTTTGACTTTGGCAATATTCTTTAAATGATATGTTGTAGTTATTTTTCTCAGGATGGTGACATTGACATTTCTTACCAGAGGTGTAATGTACTGAAATAGTGTCGCGACACAGTTTTTGTTTTTGCTGCTATGGATTTTTTTATTCTTGATTCCCTAAGAGGATATTTAGAGTTATTCATAAATTGATGTCAGAGATGCAACAAACACAAAGCTTTCATCCAGGAGAGCGCTGTTTGTGTCCCGTGTGTTAAGTTTCACTTTCACGCTACAATCGGCTGATGGTTTGTGTTCCGTGTTCACAACGTTGGTGTTGTTGGGCCAGACTTGGCTCACAGGCCAGACTTTGGGTATTCCTGATCTCTGAGAATAGAACATCCATCCATCCATTATCTGTAACCACATAGAATTAGATTTATAGATTTAATAAGGCACCACCTGAGTAACAGCCGCTATGAATAATATTTGGTACTGAAGATACAAAGGCGTAAATGACATTGAGAACAAAGGAATTGAGGAAAATTCTTTCATTAAAAAGGTAAAAAGCAGGAAAACTGTCTCAGAGGGTCTGAATGACAGACTGACTGCGATAATCTTTTCCTTCTCATTTTCATCATGATCAAGGCCCAGTGTTTGCTTATGTAACGCACAAGCAAATGTTAATCTGGTTTAAAGGTGCCCTCCTCGCTGGACTGCCTCTGATAACAAAATTAAAGTGGCAGTACCATGGCAGTAAGTGTGCCACTGATTAACACACACACACACACACACACACACACACACACGCACGCACGCACACACACACACACACACACACACGCACACATGCACACGCACACACGCGCACACACACGCACACACACACACACACACACACACACACACACACACACACACACACCTGTATGCATGCACAGAGAGTCTAACACACACACACACACACACTTTCCCTGCACATCCTCTACATGCTCCATTCCACTAAATAAGAAGCCTTTTACCTCAGGTATGAGCTTGTTCACGACTGGAAAGGCACTGGTACAAATCCCTAGATCAGATGAGTACATGGGGGTGTCACACTTTGTCCCTCCTCTCCACACACATTTGTCATTCCTCAAATCAAAACATTCCCATTTTCCATCCATCCACCAGATGCCCTCGGACTTCCCACTTCCCTGATCAGCTCTGCCTGGTTTACCCCGCCCACCTCCTCACCTGCATCTCAAAAACAAAAGCAAAATCTACAGTATGCCAACAGTACCCGGATGTCGTACAGATTTGGAAAAAAACTCCAGTATGTATCGGCCTACTGTATCCCACAATGCAAAGCGCTGGAACGGTATAGTCTATGGTCACAACAACAGCAGACAAAAACTGCAAGATTTGTTTTTTTGCATTTTTCGTAGTTATTTCATCACTAAATTGAATTTAACTAATTGAACAGAATTTTTGAGACGAGAAATCAACCGTGTAGATTTCGAATATTGGCAGATTTACAAAAAATTGATGGTGAATCGAACATTTGCTCCAACGTTTTTGGAGGTGAGAAGCTCCAAAATTGCCGTAACAGCTAGCCAACGCCTGCCGGCTTTTTCGTCCTGTGCTTTAAGAGCTTGTTTAAAGGCTAAAGCCTGGCCTAGCATACTGCAAAATAAATCTATCTATAAGTTTCATACTGCATACTACTGACGAACGCAATATGCAGTATGTACTGTACACTGCACATTGCGTTCATCAGTAGTATCTAGTAGGCGTTTTCAAATTCAGCCATAGTGGCCAAACAATGGAATTACAGCTCCTGGGTCCATCACTTGATGCCATTAGGCCAAGAAATACTTTTCCCCATAGACTTACATTGGGAATGAGATGTCTAATTTTTTTAGGTAAATCTACTTCCCAGTATGAACATTTGTATAGTCCTAATTTAAATCATTAGGTCATAAAGGTTGTAAAATGCACTAAAAGCCAATCCAGAGTTATTCTCCTTCCTCTGTTCATGTGAAAGAAGCCCCAGAATGAGGGCAGGGAGGAGGTATTAGAAGAAAGCCGATGCTGTTAGCACCCACGTGAAGTCAACAATACTTTGCACCTGGGGCAGAATAATAAAATATGGTTATTTACACCTTGTTGTATATAACATGGCAGAGACAAACACCTAGGTGTCCCTAGCCAACAATGCTATTTGTACCCGAACCAGGCACATTAGATACTGTACGTGTAGATGTACTCTATGTATATTATTCCTAAACCTAACCAAGTAGTTTTGTTGTTTAAACCTAACCAACCCGTGACTGAAAACTGAAAATACTATTAAAAAATAAATAAATAAGTCAACTAAGCTTAAAATAAGCTTCTCATGGGTCATGAACTACAGTCTCCCAGGTAATAGTATGAGCCATTCATCCACCACAACATAGCTACATGCACTCTGTTGCTCTTTATATTACTACTACTACTATTCAATATTTCTGCCAGAGAAGGTTTCCTGGCAGCAAACCCTTCGGCTAGCTAACTATTGTTAAAATAAGCAGCATATTCAACTTGGCCAGGTGTGAATAGAAGAATAGCTGCCGTGTGACTATTCTTACCCGGGTACAAACAGACATTCCGTCAAAGGACAACACTAGTGTATTTGCTCAATGGGCCCATGGATGCAGAAGATCTGGGCAATTTTATACCCAGCAGTCGAGCCATTTTGGCTTCATGTGACACTGAGCAACTCTCATAGGAATGAATGGGACCCCGCCTCCAATGCTGAATCCAGTTCTCTTTATCAACCATGACATATACCGATTCACTTCTTTTGTTCCATTGTCAGAGCATCATAGTTGCAATGCTGTGTTCTGTCTGCCGGTCACCTGTATGCCGGTGACCTATCTAAATGTGACCTACGTACCTGTTACCTACCTACCTGTTACTGTACCTGTCTGCCTGTTACCTAACTACCTGTTACCCAACTACCTGTTACCTGTCTGCCTGTTACCTACCTACCTGTTACTGTACCTGTCTGCCTGTTACCTGTCTGCCTGTTACCTGTATACCTGTTACCTGTCTGCCTGTTACCTGTATACCTGTTACCTGTCTGCCTGTTACCTGTATACCTGTGACCTGTCTGCCTGTGACCTACCTACCTGTGACCTGTCTGCCTGTGACCTACCTACCTGTTACCTGTCTGCCTGTGACCCACCTACCCGTGACCTGTCTGCCTGTGACCTACCTACCTGTCTGCCTGTTACCTACCTACCTGCTACCTGTCTACCTGTTAGCTACCTACCTGTGACCTGTCTGCCTGTGACCTACCTACCTGTGACCTGTCTGCCTGTGACCTACCTACCTGTTACCTGTCTGCCTGTGACCTACCTACCTGTCTGCCTGTTACCTACCTACCTGCTACCTGTCTGCCTGTTAGCTACCTACCTGTTACCTGTCTGGTGTTACCTACCTACCTTTTATCTGTCTGCCTTTAAATTTCAGGGAAACCTACCTATCCTTTTCCTTTAACTAAAGCTGCAATAATCAGTATTTTTAGATGAAAAATGGATCAAATGACCAAATGTAAAGTGAAAAGGGTTGCTCATGCTAACGAACTGTCAGAGAGTTATCATCCAACTCTGCAATTCCCCCCAGCTCTATGCTTTATAGCCCCTTTTCGCTCATTGTTTTGGTTTCCTGGTTCACAAACTGCTCTATCTATCCTCGTTTCCAGCAGCAGCAGGCAGCGGCTTTCAGTGAAAACCCCACTGTACACTACCTGCTCAGTTGCAAACAACAGACAAGACACAGTTAGAAACAAGCTGGTGTGAGTGCTGGTGCTAGAGGAAGGGTCAGTGGGTCAACCTTCAACTCTCCAGTAACTACTGTTTACCTGGCGACTGCCTTCTGACAGCACTGTAACCTCCACACACTGCTCTGACTCAGGGAGGTGACAGACAGGAGGGAGGTGATTGAGTTTCTGTTTCTACAAAGAGATGCAAAACCAGAACACACCACACTCCTCATTTACTTAACAGCATACAGACAGAGAGAGATGGACAGCCCTTTCACCTCCTTCAAACTGGGACAATCTCACTAATGTAGGAATCTGGGTGGTGGGGGTGGAGGTGTACCTATTTGCATTCTATTGCACGTCTACCGTGATCCACTGATCAGGTTCAGGGTGTGTTAAACTACTGGACTGATGACTTGCAGTGAGTACATGGCCCTGGATGCACGTGGAGGCACTCAGTCACAGGATGTGGCTTATGAACTGATATCTATATGTCTTGTCTACATGCCGGTGGATTGGGTGCATGCACTCATTTAGTCTTTTCATTTGTTTGAACTAAACATCCTGTGTTGTCAAACCACAACTGATGGCAACAAGTTGCCAGAAGAGCACCTGTGCTAACGGTTTATTACTAGCAGAGCTTGGCCCTGACTTTGTGCCAGTATTCATCTGTCTATCTTTCAGTTTGTCATGCCAAGTGTTTCAAAATCTAAATTACTCACCCAGTAGGCTTACAAGGTAGCTGTGTGTAGGGTCCCTCATTTAAGGAAAACAGCAACTTTGGTCAGCTTGGTTTCATGTCAGTTGCCATTTATCTCAACAGCGACAAGTTTTCACAACAGAAAAAAATATAGAAATATAAAAAATTCAAGAACATTCACTCCTGTAGTGTAATCCACGTCCATGCCTCCACTGTCCATTGATAGGCTCAGTATGTTACAAACTATCATAGTTTTGATTAAATAAGGCTAAATGCTTCAGTTTCAGAGCTGACACAAAAAGCAGCAATGTTGTGGTAAAGGTATGATAAATTATGCTAAAAGAGCTACTGCACACTACCTCAAGTCAAGAAGGTGCTTGTTTCTATTAGAAGCACACAGTAAAAAGAAGGTTACGATATTGTAACCCTAGTTCTATAAGCACAGGCGGAATCCTGTACTGGACTCCTTGGTTAATACTATGTTCCAATCACACACACGTTCACCCACTGAGATTTGCATAAATGTAGCCGGCTAATTGGGACATGCCTTCCGAATATGTGCGTCACCAACGTATATAAGGCAGCGTCCAATGCTGTCTGGTCATCCCACACCATCTTTAGCGAGCGGCGCAGGAGTGACAGGGCCTCCCTGGTAGAAGGCACCGCCTGTGCTTGTAGAACTAGATTTACAATATCGTAACCTTCGTTCTAACTCACACAGGCTCCACCCTCTGCTGGACTCTATGGGTACAGTGGGTGAAGCCCAATGTATGAACACTCTGCCGCAATGCCACCTCGACCTAATAACACGGATCCAGACCAGAAGCTGACGTCTCAGCAGGGATGGACGGAGGCAGCGGCGGAGCATTGGTGGCTGGAGCAGGGGCCTCGACGGCGTCAAGCTCAGACTCCAGGTCACTGTCATCACAGTGGAGCATCACATCTTGGGAATTAACTGGCAGGCCTGGCAGGTTGGAGGTTGTTGATCGCCTTCCTCTGCTTGGTCCGCTCCGAGGCACTGGAAGCAGGCGTCATCAAAATCCACCCCAGTGATGAGGCCAGGGCACGACGGGCACTGGCGAGGTTCTTGAACGGTGACTCCATCCATGGAGATGTAATGGTCAGTGGGCATTCGCCGATCGCTGAAGAAGAAGGAATGGCCAAACGGTGCTGGACGCTGCCCTTTGGTGACACATGTATTCGGTAGACATGTCCTGATTGGCCAGCTACTTTTATGCAAATCTCAGTGGCCGAATGCGTGCATGTGATTGGTGGAGAGTTTTACCCATAGAGTCCAGTAGATGGCGGAGCCTGTGTGATAATTAATATTTGTCAATTATAACATCTATACCAGAAACCAGGCCATATGAGTGTAACTCCAATTGTTGCACGTGAAAATGTAACCCTCCACAGCACACCTGAGGTTAAACCGAGTTCCTTCCCAAATAAATCCTCACCTGTTTTGTCACAACTGTAATCCAAATCAGACATGAATAATCCTAATACGATTAAAGACGCTGAAAGTTAGAGAACAGTGAGGCAGCGAAAAGAGCAAACAGCTCTAACACACCTCAGAATGCGCTCATCCAACCCTCTCTGGTATTTATGTAAATGACATGTATAGTCCACATCCAATAAATCCATCACCATTTCACCATCAGCTGATCGTTTCCATGTAGCGATCTGCTTTATGGCTTGTTGAAGTTCCTCTGTAAAACTTTGCTCAAGTGTTAACTGGAGGAAACAGCGAGCTGGCTGCTAATGTTCGGGGGGGATTTGAATGAATATCGTGATAAAGCCTTGCTAATCTTCCATTCCAATCTGATTCTCAGTAGGATATATCTCTTATTTCTAAACTTAGGTGACCCAAGCCGCTTCTTTTGTGGATGTTCGGTTCCGCAGGATCAGTGGGAAATTGGAAAGAGATGTAGTGTGCGCGTGCCACCTCAAATTGGATTGCATGGCGTCTTAAATGAAAGCAAATAATTTCACGGCTAATGGGCTTAATTTCAGGAAATAATTCCACATTTCCACAGTTGGTTATTTTGCATGTGATTTCTGCAGAGGGATTGCCACTTTTGGGGTTGTTGTTTTTTGTTTTTTTATGTGTTCGTTGAATGTACTAGAATTAGAGAGCAGAATGATGCTGTTATATCTGATCACTTTTATTGCAGCCAAACTTGATCAAATGTCTGACAAACTGCTTTGACCACTTTCCTTTCCACTAGTTGTTGTAGGTGGTGATAGGACCAGCGCTGCTGTTCTCTCCCAGCTTTCATTCACCGAGGACAGAACAGAGGAACAAAGTTATTACCAAAAAAAGCATAAAAGAAGAAAAAAATTACATAAACAAGAAGTAAAAATGTGATTGCCAACAAAGGAGTGATTAAGCCTCACAAAAAAGTCTTCCGTGGTTAAATAAATAAAGAAATAGCTGTAATTAAATAATGAATGAAGGAATCAGTCCATAAAGCGTTGATTGATGTCCAGGAAAGGGGGTCTTTCTAATGGAGGCTGGCTGACAGTGATTGCGAAGGCCCATTTACCAGCTGATGTTTTGTTATGATTGGACATGTCAGTCTTCCTCCTCTGATTAAAAAGAGAGGGGGAAAAAAAGCCCAAATGCGCCCCGCGTCCTTTCCTTTATGTTTTTTTTTTCTATTCTCTTTCCATCCGCAGGAATAAAGCGATGGGTGCATATTATTTTGTCAATCCGCTGGAACGGGTGACATTCAGGGGTTTGTAAAGATGCCAGCTACCCTTTACGTGTTACCTTGAAGACACCACTTTCTCCGAGGAGCTTAGTCATGTAATAGGTGTTTGTGCTTTTCGGGGCAAACAGGTTTCAAATGGACTTTTTTGTTTTCATACTCAAAAGATGTAACAGCTTCCTATGAACAGTTTTTATTTTAGTATAACACAACACCCTTAAGATACATCTGCTTGAATAATGCATACAGTACCGGACCATTGAGTTTAACAAAAGCCAGTACAGTTTGTTTTAATGCTTGCTTGAATTCTTCTTTGTGTGTGTGTGTGTGTGTGTGTGTGTGTGTTAGATATTGTTTGTTCTCCTGAATCTGCTGGTATGCATGATGAACACAATTCTTGTCACAAGTAAAATAGTGACCTACAAAAAATGTTCCTGATCAGGGTGGTAACTACCAATGAGGACACTGAGGTCACATATCCAATAATATTTGGGGGAATTTGGGGGTTACATGACATCAAAAGAAGTTCACAGTGGAGTTCACTGATCCATGCTGGGCCCCTGCTCGGTCCTTGGTCCTTCGCTGGTGTGTGCTGCACTCATCTGTGCAGCTGACTTTATCTGTTGTTAACAAGGCATCATTTATCAGCGATACCAGCATATAACATTTTTCATTTTACCAGCATTGTTGCTAACAATAGCAACAAGTGCTGACAGAGCTAACACTTAACGTGGGGGTCGGACCGGATGGTGGCTGTTTCGGTTCCATGACAATACAGTCCTGCAACCGTGGGTCGGGGGACGCCGTTATAAGCGGTAAACACTATCTGAGCACTGTACGGTGTGGCGGCGATTAGCTTGCCAGTGGGACACAAACGATGCCCTAATGCTCTGACAAAAATAAAACTGTGCAAAAAAGCATCTGTGGCTGTAGCAGGACTGTAATAACCCTAACCCTACCTGCCTTTCTACCTACTTACAACAACATTAGGCTCGGTTTTTCGTCTGATCATTTTCATCATCTAGTGTACTCTTGCTGGTTTCTCCAATGTTACCTACCCAAGCTTTAATACTGAATTTACAAGAAATCAAAAAACAAGAAAAAATCAAAACTGCACAATTTCTTAATGGAGTCTGGGGATTTTGTTCACAGGTGACAAAGGAGCATATTGCTGCTTTTATATTGTATTATTATTGCAGAATTTAGCTCTCTCATAGACTACAACTAACTGAGCCCAAACGCAGGCTAATGGGCCTATACACTGAAAATGGAATGGAAAGACACTTAATGAATAAATGATGACGCAGATGAATCATGTGACTTAAATGTCACTCAAATTTCCACTGAAGAGAAGAAAGCATCTGTTCTGTGTGGAGCCGATGAGGAGTCTGTAACCTTCCTCGCATTAATACAAACAAAACAAACATAAATGTTCCGCCATGATTTTCTATCGTTTGAGCTTTGACTGGAGCTCTTTAAATTCATGCCGTTATTATGGCACCGACTGGAGAATTAGCTCCACCTACTAGTTTAGCTCAATCAACCATATTCACCTCATATTCACAAGTAGAACAGGAAAAGCACATAAATTGATACATTTTCTGGAAACAGTGCATGTAACCACCTCCCCAATTTGCACAGCGCTTGGCCAGGTGTGCGGAGGTGTGAAAGCAGGAAGAGTTTGAAGATGTGGTATAACACTTTGAATACCATGAACGCTGTAAATTTGCACCGATATCCCGTTTTGCACAACTTAATTTATTGTGTTGACGCTACTAAGACAAAGAAAATTATTTGAATTATTTGAGAGTGATCGATGATGCAGCAGGAGAAGGCTGATAGCATTCTTTTTACCTCTACAACTATGCCCGTTGGTAACAAGGTAGGGAACAGAAACCTTTGCATGTAGAAGTGGTCGGATGAGTAGTTTGTTTGAAGTACATTGCGGCCTTAAAGGCTCCACTCAGCAGGTTGATGGAGATATTCGTTTAGGGTCCATTATTTTAAGAATGGTCGGTCTTCCGATTCATTCAGTTCGACACATTCAATTAAGCTTTTATCCAAACTACATCTTGGGGCGGCTGTGACTCAGAGGTAGAGCAGGTCGTCCACCAATCAGAAGGTCGGCAGTTCGATCCCAGGCTCCTCCGGTTACATGCCGAAGTGTCCTTGAGCAAGATACTGAACTCCAAATTGCTCCCGAAGGCTGAGCCATCGGTGTGTGAATGAGTATCTAGATTAGATCCTGATGGGCAGGTTGGCTCTTTGCATGGCAGCCTCTGCCATCAGTGTATGAATGAGTGTGTGAATGGATGAATGCTGACATGTAGTGTAAAGAGCTTTGAGTGGTCGGAAGACTAGAAAAGCACTATATAAATGCAAGTCTATATACCATTTACCATTACCATCTTCTGGCATAACATCGTACACAGCATTATTCTCTGAGCCCTAACACATTGAAAAACACAGTTATGTAAAAGGGACTGATAAGGGACATTTGGGTATTAAACAGCTGCCACTTTCAACATCACAAAACATACTTGGACCCCAAAGAATTTCGAAATCTGCTGTAAACAAGACAAAAGCCCGTCTTTCCTTCCACACACAGCCTTTGTCTTGAACTGTGGTGTATTTTTGCTCAAACACTTCCACCTTCTAACTCCCTGAAGACTTCATGCCAGAGCACCATCCTGAGCCAAAGTGATATTTTACTCCCAGGCTTCACGGTAGTGTGCCAACCAGCTCCTTAATACAGAGTGCTGCTGGTGTACGGTCCCTCTCTCTTCCAGCGGAGACCCCTTTAAACCTGCCATATGGAGGAACGAAGGGTCCATCTTTGTTGTCCCCCACCTCTGCTGCTCTCTGCAGGCTGGCTAAACAGCCTGGACCAACTCCCAGAAACTAAGTTGAGCCAACTTTAAGTTTAGCGACGCTGACTTCTTTTGTGGCCCCTGGAGTTCAGCGCGTCATATGCTGCTGCACCGATGGGAGCAGCACTGCAACTGTGGAGGGATGGGGCTGCAACAGATGGAGGTCTGTGAGGGTCACTCTTCATGGACCTCGCCTTAGCAATGCTCTTTGAGGATTTAAGCAGAGCAGAATGGTCCTTAAACTCTCTCAATGAACATTAAATGACTAAACTATGACTTGAAACTGCAGAAAAAAACCTCAAGGGCGGCTGTTTGGAAATATAAACACATGGTGAATCTGTTGAGAGGCTGACAGGTTGAGAGCGGTTAACATATTCGAATGGCGGAGGCTGGAAAGTGCTCTGCAGTTTGAGCGCTATGACTTGAAGTCACCATGAAGGTTTCGATGCAGGCGCCGCTGAGAAATGACATTGTTTGGAGGATGGAAGTTTGGTCGAAACAAAAGAAGCAAAACAATATTTCATCCCACTGATGTAATTTCACTCTTTGTCAGGCTACAGACTACTGAAATCAAGCAGCACACACAGCCGGAGAGAGCCCTGCACTGTTTGCTTTATTTCTAATTTTCTCAAAAGACAGCTCTGTTGTCAGCCCTGTCCTGCTGAAAGTGAAAGAAACATTTAAACTGAAGCAAAGTATAAGAAGAAAAGTATTGACATTTTTCTATTCTTTAGCAGGCACAGCATTTTTTAAAGCATAATACATACATCTCCTACAATATCTCACAATTCACCTCAGGTTCTTATACTGTAATAACATACATAGCTGGGATTGCATTGCAGTTACATTTCACATAAAGAAACTAGGTGGTCTGGTTTTAAGGCTAAGGAGTATTACAGGAATATGTGAATTCTATTTTGTACATAGAGTTAACTCTGTTAAGTACAGCAGGTCAAATCTGAACCAGTAAGTTGGTTTGGTGAACTGTGGTGGATGTTCACAACAGACAGTTTGGTTAATCATTCTACTGTTCACATCTCTTTTCTTTTCCAAATGAGTTTAACTTTCCTGAGTTTTTGTTTCCAACCTGTGTGATTGTCCGACTGCATTTCACTTCATTGTAGCAAAGTTGCAAATTAGACTCAAAATTAGAATCAGTCCTGTGAATCACATGGGAATGATCCATTCGCTCCATCTGGTTTAACCGCAGCAGTGTGAAATAGGTTTTGCTGACAGAAACTTTTAAAAGCACAAGGACAATGATTACATGTTTCCTTTTAACACAAACTTATACACATATATATATGTATATATATGTATATATATACATATATATATATACATATATATATATACTGTATATATATATTACAGTACAATGTAGCGTTCAGACTTTAAATGCTTAACACAGGGTTAAAGTTTGGGTTAATCCTGTCCAATGACACTGATAAGCAGCATATCAGAATATCCATCCCCCCATACACACACTCATGCTCTATGTTAATGTAAGCTGAGGTCATGAGTAGTGGCCAGCACCATCTCAAATAGCTGTAGCACTAAACACATCAACAATAGCAAAACAGGAAAGAGCACATTAATTCAGGCCAGTCGATACTTGTTAGCAGGACTGGCTAATAAATAACCCAGAGTTTGGTCCCGTGGTTAGCCGATGTCTTTCAGCCGCCTGTGGCATCTTAATGTGCTGTTTTAATCAGGGCCAGCGGCTGCTAAAGGGCTTACGCTAGCACATTGCCTGCTACATTTCCTCACACATTCCAGGGATTTACATAGAGGGCCAGTAAGACATCGCCAGAGCCCCTTGTCCCGCCTTGTTATTCCCATTCCCTGTATCAAAACCTCACTGCGGCCTCGGGTAGCTTGTCGCACTGAGACTCAACCCCCTCCATCCTCTTATTATAAAATCAAAAAGAGAGATGGCTGGTGTTGGGTCAGGGGCAGTATGGAAGGCTTTGATAGGTAATGACATTGGAACCCCCATTTTACCAGCTTTTATCCTGTTAGAGTGAAATAGTCTCTTTGTGCTGGTCTGAGGTGTACAACAGGCAGGGGAACAAGCAGCAAAAGGGAGAGCCAGGGCAGAAGTTGGATGTTAATACAGATATTGTTCAAAGATTATAGCGGGCTCGCTGAGGTTCAGCTGGCAGATTTAAGTCGCTGGCTTTCTGCACAGGTAACCATGCCAACTGCACTGGAAAACTATTAAAACAGCTCTGCATCGCAAAGTAGGGACACCCCTACCAAAGAAGCAAAATGGCAGTCTATTGGCCCACAATCCCAGGATAAGCTTCTCATCAGTTTGGGAACAGCAGGCTGCTTATGGGACAAAACAGTTTGCCGGGGAGAGGATTTTGACTCACCGACTCATTTTCATACATATTGTTTCCATAACTTTTGGGTCTGAATAAGCTAATGGCAGCATTAGAGTTTTTCAAATCATTGTTTTTCAGTTTAGTGAGGTAATAAATCAAGTGAGAAGTAGGCTCATTTTCTCATAGATTCTATACAATCAGACTTCTTGTTGCAACCAGAGGAGTCGCCCCCTGCTGGCTGTTAGAAAGAATGAAAGTTTAAGGCACTTCCACATTGTGCTTTTTAGACCCGGAGCTTGCCGCCTGGTAGGATGAGTGGCATTTTTTATGGGATCATGAATCTCAATTTAAAACCTTTGTGTGTCAACACAGACAGCAACACAAAACCAAGCCAGTTAATGTTGGTAATTCAAGGTAATGAAAATAAGATATTAGCTTTGATTTTCCATGAATACAATCCACTGTAGGCCTACCAATAAATGCGTAAATAATTTTATTAAAGAAAGAGTTCAACATTTTGGGAAATATGCATACTTTATTTCTTGCTGAGAGTTAGATATGATTGATACCACTCTCATGTCTGGGCAAGCTATTTCTTTGACTTTCTGGAGAATTCTCATCTCAGTGAAGCTGCCAGGCAACCAGTGGAGACCTGGATAGTCCTAATAGCATGTGATCCTCTGTCAAGCTACAAGTTTAATTTTTACATTTCGTTTTTTGTACAGATCAAGCAAACAAATTACGACATGTTAATTAGTGAGCTTTTGAGGTAGGCTTTCTTTTGAAATTTAGACGGGGCCAAACTAGCTGTTCTAACTCACACAGGCTCCGCCCTCTACTGGACTCTATGGGTAATACTCTCCTCCAATCACACGCACGCATTCGGCCACTCAATTTTGTATGTATGTAGCTGGACAATCAGGACGAGCCTTCCCGAATACGCGAGGGTCCCACGGTTTATAAGGCAGAGTCCCTAGCTGCCCGCTATCCTTTCTCCTACAGTGATCGGTGATTTAACCACTGACTGAGAGTCGCCGCTTCAAGAACCTTGCCAGTATGCGCCGTGCCCTGGCCTCATCGCCGGCGCGGATCTTCACAATGCCTGTTTCCAGTGCCTCAGGGAAGACCACGCAAAAGATGGTGTTCTGCAGCCTCCAGACTGCCTGGCCTGCCGGTCGATTTCCAAGATTCAACGCCAGCAGCGGTGGGATCATTTCCGACGCTGCAATGTGATGCTCCGCTGGGACAGCCCGTCCTCAGTTCCAGGGCGTCAAATACGGACGCTTTGTCATGGCCATCTACCGCGTCAGTATGTGTCGCACCGGGCTTTCCATTGCAATTCCAACTGCAATGTAAACCCATCCGCGTCAATATTAAACACTGAAAGAGACACACATGGTGGGTGGAAGGGTCCAACAAACACAAGGCTTTCATCCAGGAGACTGCTGTTCATGTCCTGTGCATTACATTACAATCAGCTGATGGTTCATGGCCCGTGTTCACAAAGTTCAGTTTCAATTTCATTGTACAAATATAGTCATTTTAAGCCCAACCATGTTGTTTTTTCCTAAACCTAACAAAGAGTTTTTTTTGCTTAAACATAACCGCAACCGTTTCACGGTGGCGAACTGGCATTAAATGCTGTTTCCCAGCGTTTTAAACCCCTGGCGTGAAATAAAAATGATGCTATCATACGCCTTCACATGAGATTATGTTGGGTTATAATGGCGCCTGTATGAATATGGGACGTTACTAGACAGCTGTTAGCCATTGATGAGCCAGTGATGGTGAAGCATGAGTGAAAAGTCTGATGCCAATCAGCAATGCAAGTGTTCTGCCTGAAATGATGACAGACAGACAGACAGACACACAGACTGCCAGAGGAGTGTGTGCTGCCCTACCCTGGGAACAGCAACATCAATAGAGCAGAGGGGGGTATTAGCCCTGCCCAGGCATAGGTTACCCAGGAATTAATGAACTTTCAGTCGGACTCCTTATCCCATCGTATTGACAGGATGAAGTCGAAAGCCTTGCCGCTCCTCCGCGCTCTGCTCCCGAGTGGAAGAACAGAGAGGGAGAGTTTCCTGAAATGAAAAAGCAACGGTTCTTATCTCTGAGACAGGTTGTAAGAAGGGCCGGGGAACAAGGCAGAGGGCACACACACACACACACGCACACGCACACGCACACGCACACGCACACGCACACGCACACGCACACGCACACACACACACACACACACTGAAATCTCTAAGTGAGAAAGCGCTCGGCAGGCCTGACCGCAGCGTGTAGAACATTTGGCTCAGGTCAGATAAAAGCAGTCTGGAATGAATCATTCTCTCACTGCTGGATGGGTGATGGTAGCTGTGTGTGTGTGTGTGTGTGTGTGTGTGTGTGTGTGTGTGTGTGTGCGTGTGTGTGTGTGTGTGATTGTGTGTGTTTGAAGATGGTGGGGGTTGGAGGCCACACTATCATCTCTCTCTGTGTTTGTGTATAGAGCAAACACTTAAGAAGTATGAAGCCCAAGTACAAGGTTCTACGAGCCATGCAAAGCCAGCGGACATTTTCAACATTTCAGTTTGTAAAGCGTTCAGCCTGACAGCTAAAAGCCACACAAATCAGCCAAATACAAGAAAGGGTGCGCATTATGACATGACTTACTGCCCTGTTAAATGCCCAGAAATATGAGGAACCAAATTAGGTGTTGCTAATGAAAAAGAGGGGCATGATGTCCTATTTCTCAACTGTAGCTGCCATGTTTTTACAGATTGAAAATCTGTGCTCCAGCCATAGCAGCATGCAGTGCCCTGGTTTTCCAACATGCAGCCAACATTTAGTTAAAGGGACTGTTTGTAAACTTCTTACACGTATAAATCAATCCGGATCGGTGTCCCATGCGCGCTCACGTGTATCTACGCTGTTCAGACTCAGACTCCAACACAAACTACAGTGAAGCACCAAAACCTCTTGGTTGTATCTAGTGAAGCCCGTCTGTTAAACAGTGTTGGCCGCGGTCGGAGGACGCGGGGAAGACCGTAGCTTTGGTCTCCAGGACCGGAGTCTCTGCTGTACTCTGCTCCTCTGCCTGCCTTCACTAACACACCGCGCTCGTTCTCTCTCTCTCGCTCCACTCTCACGTGCATGCGCGCTCACTCCACACTGCAGAAGAGTTAGTTTAGCTCTGAGAATATCTAGTGAATGTACAGTGGACGTTTGTGTAGAAATAACTGCTGCAGCTCCTCCAGACCAACAGAGGTTTCCCGTGTCTTGTGAAGTGACGGGGCTCCGCAGAGAGAAACGTTATCGTCTCCGACCAAAACTCCGCTGTCTCCCCTGTTCCCTCCGGCCGCGGTCGGGAGGCTGAGGCAGGAAAAGCCAACACTAGGATCAGCATTGATTCATGGAGAGACCTTCGTCTGGTCAGCTAACATTACTGCCAAGCAGCTGAAATATAGAGTGATATTGTGCTTTTAGCTGACGTGTGTCGCCTCACTGTGTTGAAGGATGCTCGCTCACATTCAGGTAGCGCGTGCACTCGGGCGAGCGCGAGCAACGGGACGCTGACCTTCATTGACTTAACGGCCACAGGTGTCGCTGTTACAACCAATTTATGATTCTTACAAACAGCCCCTTTAACTTCAGTTAGCCCAAGCTCACGAGGTGTCCCACCGCTCAGTATTCCTGTTATGTTCATTCTACGATTCTGTTGCTCACAACTAAGTCTAAGTCTAATGCCAATGTTCAGTGCCAATCAAGCGGAAACCTCTAGTACTGAAAAATGAAGCCAACACTGAAGTGACAAAAACTGCAGTTCCTCAAATGGCCGCTTGAGGGTGGCTCCAAATCCCCCTAGACCCTCATGTTAAACTTCACAGCAGAAATACGCTGCTTGGTGCAAATACAGTTTTAGTCTTTAGAGCTAATTTCCCCGTTCATGACAACTGTACGGGGGTGACCTTTATATAACTCTCCCGTTTGAACTATATTAAGACTTAACTTTATACATAATTGAGGCGCCCTGGTAGCTCACCTCGTAGACTGGGTGCCCCATGTACCAAGACTGAGTCCTTACCGCAGCGGCCCAGGGTACAAATCTGACCCGCGGCCCTTTGCTGCATGTCATCCCTGTGTCTATCTCCTTTGCTGTCACCTGGCCCGCCTCAGCTCAATCGGTGATTTTTGGATTAGTCGGGAGTTAGCTGGCGTTGTCACTGCCAAGATGGCGACGGTCAGAGCCTCCCACTATGAGCTTTGAATAATGGCTCTACAGAAACCTATGGGTGATGTCACTGAGACTATGTCCACATTTTATAGTCTATGGTGCCAATGCAGGAAGATGTGTGTAGATTGTAGAAGCTGGTATGTAGTGCATATTGATTGGGCCAAAATGTAGCATGTAGTATGCAGTATGCAAACAAAAGCAAAATCTACAGTATGAATCGAACCATACCTCGCCTATCCCACAATGCAAATCACTGGATATGGTGATTATTTCATCACTAAATTTCAGAGAGGAGAGGAGAGGGAAGAGGAGAGAGGAGAGGAGAGAGAAGAGGAGAGAGAAGAGGAGAGAGGAGAGGAGAGGGAAGAGGAGAGAGGAGAGGAGAGAGAAGAGGAGAGAGAAGAGGAGAGAGGAGAGGAGAGGGAGAGAGGAGAGGAGAGAGAAGAGGAGAGAGAAGAGGAGAGGGAAGAGGAGAGGAGAGAGGAGAGAGAAGAGAAGAGGGAAGAGGAGATGGAAGAGGAGAAAGAAGAGGAGAGGGAAGAGGAGAGGAGAGAGAAGAGAGAGAAGAGAAGAGGAGAGGGAAGAGGAGAGAGAAGAGGAGAGGAGAGAGAAGAGAAAAGGGAAGAGGAGAGAGAAGAGGAGAGGGAAGAGGAGAGGAGAGAGAAGAGAAGAGGGAAGAGGAGATGGAAGAGGAGATAGAAGAGGAGAGGGAAGAGGAGAGGAGAGAGAAGAGAGAGAAGAGAAGAGGAGAGGGAAGAGGAGAGAGAAGAGGAGAGGAGAGAGAAGAGAAGAGGGAAGAGGAGAGAGGAGAGGAGAGGGAAGAGGAGAGAGGAGAGGAGAGGGAAGAGAAGAGGGAAGAGGAGAGAGGAGAGGAGAGGGAAGAGGAGAGAGGAGAGGAGAGAGAAGAGGAGAGAGAAGAGGAGAGAGGAGAGGAGAGGAGAGGGAAAGAGGAGAGAGGAGAGGAGAGAGAAGTGGAGAGAGAAGAGGAGAGGGAAGAGGAGAGAGAAGAGGAGAGAGAAGAGGAGAGGGAAGAGGAGAGGGAAGAGGAGAGAGAAGAGGAGAGGAAGAGGAGAGAGAAGAGGAGAGAAAGAGGAGAGAAAAGAGGAGAGGGAAGAGGAGAGGGATAGAGCAGCCTCTGACGGGACAGAGAGATACCTGCTGAGACAACATGACCCTTTTTAACATTAGATTTAAACAGTCTAAAATGTATACTCTGTAATATCTGTAGGGATCATTTCACTGTTTTGTAACTGAAAATGCAGTTTGAGTAAATTTTGTTGAGCAGCGTTTTATATTTGAAGTTTCCCCTCGTTGATGATCCTGTTTGTCATATTTCGCCACAAGCTGTTAGAATAAATTGTTTAAGGGTTGGTGGAACTATCTTATAAATTAAGCAAACATAAACCAAAAAAATTCAAAGCTCAATAAGTTGTGTTTTTTGATAATATTCCAATAGTGATACGAGTTAGTTTTTTTGTCCAGTGCTTTAAGACTAAAGCCTGGTCTAGCATACGGCTAAATAAATTGATTTAACAGTGTCATACTGCATACTACTGTGGAACACAGTATGCAGTATGTACTGTATACTGCATGCTGTGTTTGCCAGTATATGTAGTAGGCAGTTTCAAATACAGCCTTTAGTGTATCCAACCTACAGTACATTTTTGCTTTTTCAAAACCATAACCACAATTTTTCCCTAACATTAACGTATTAATTAGGTTTATTAGTTGCCTGACCTTAACAGTACTTTAACCATAGTTTGTTTGCTATAGCCTTGATCTTTTCCTCACCTTAACCATACAGCAGAGAGCTCAGTGAACTTTTTTTTTATCTCTGAACATAATCCGGGATTTGCAATCATCCAATAGATTTAAACTGTATTTCAATCGTCACATACGTAGTATACATACATGACCTCTGCATTTAACCCATCCTAAGAATTAGGAGCAGTGGGATGCCAGGGAGCAACTTGGGGTTTTAGTGTCTCGCTCAAGAGACCGGCATTTGTGTCCCCCGTGAAACCAGAAGTCAACTTTGATTTATTTGTCATGTAACTTGCATACTTCAGTAACGCCACTTCAGAGTTATTTCAAGCCAAACCACGATCTTTTTCTAAGTCTAACAAAGTAGTTTTATTGCCTAAACTGAAGAAAGAAGTTTATTTTGAAAAGACTCTATGCATGTAACGACCGTAAATTGAACCATGTTGCTGGACATTCATAGGAAAACGAACAAAAAAAGAAAAATACATTTTTCGTAAGATATCATACAAACGGTTGTATGAGAATACAGTACGTTGTCAGAGGTGTATTCTCCAGTCACATGACTTGGACTCGCGTTGGACTTGAGTCATGAATCAAATGATTTCAAAACTTGATTTGACAACATCCAATTAACTTTTCACTTGGAATGACTCGATAGCCTCTCAAAGTCCAAAGATAAAAAATCATGTCATAAGATAGTGCACGTAGATTCAACTCTTCATTTTCCTAACAATGGATATACTACATACTATACATAGTATATACTATACTAGGGAAAGATGTGTTTGGCAGTGCAGACCAGCAGACAGACGACAACAAAAAACAGACGGCAACATGAAAACATTTGGTTCAGAAACAAATGGTGTAGTTGTGTAAGAAATAGATATCTGAAAGCAATGAATACAAATTTAGAAAATGATTCATTATTTCTGATATTGTCACTGCTTAAAAATTTGAAATGGCAGTAAAGTTAGTGACGTGTGCAGAATGTACATAATGACTTATTTGCTACTCTGAATAGAAGAAGTGTGTTGTGATGAAAACTGAAGCAGGTTTGAGCCGTCAACAAACTGTAGTCAGTATTCCAGTCAATAGACTACATGCAGTCATCGCCCACCCACACACACTTACTGCCTTAGTGAACTCATCAAGCACAGTCTTTTTGTTGCATTTTGACTGTCCTGCTAATAGAAAATTGACATTTGCGAAGCTTTCATGAAAAAAGGGAAGGAAAATCTACTCTCTAACCTTTTTTAATGAAGCCAAAAACGAAAAAAAAAAGAATCTTGAGTGGCAGGGAAAATGCTTAGCATGTGTTGTGTGATCCTTCACCCGCTGCACAGATATTAAGACTTTTGAATGAATAAATTAGCAGAAGGAAGCAGACGCCAAATCCTTTCCTTTAAAGAAACTCCATCAGATTCCTCCCTTTTTTTTATTAGACGGGTGTTGCAAAGAAGAGAAAAAGGCATTATTTTGGGTTCCCTGCTCTTACACACATGCACACACACACAGTCACCTCACAATCCTCCCGCCTTATCCATTTATTCAACACATTTCTCCGGGGCACCATTGCTATTCTGCGGCTGCACAAAGATTAGCCCTCTGTTGTCATTTAAAAAAAAGACCAAGTAAAAGAGGAAAAAAAGGCTAATCATACTTCAATTCTTCAATCATTTCTGAAAAGAGAATTTCCTCTAATTCTCCACATAATAATGGGTTTATAGCCTTTATTTGTAAGTGGATGGGTCGACCTTAATTACAGTCATTTGAGACCCTACGTTCTGCTTTTGTAATCTCAGACACATCGGCACTTGATGAGATCACTGTTTATTAGGTGGTAATATTTCACTTTTCAAAACGTGAATACCCTTTGTTGATATCAATTTCTATACAATGCGGTGTCTTGTGATTTGCAGAAATGCAGAAATTGAGCTGTAATGAACTCACATTTTAATATCCACATTTTGGTAATTATGACAATACACGCTTTATTCTTTTTTTGCTGCACGGTGTCGCCGTTACTGCAGCATCACTTAATGTGATGGAAGCAGTAATGACGAGTTAATACATGATAAGTGAAGAGCAGAGGGGCTGGACCGTCTGCGAGTCATGAGATGGAGATGAGACAAAGCTGAGGAACATTGAACGTTGAAGCAATTAAAGCACATAGTTTGCACTGACCCTTTACGCCCGGGCCACACAGCGCACTTCAGGCTCGCCTGACGGCAGCGTCACGTCGTGGCCACGTCATGCCCACCTAGGGTGTTCACACTAGACGCGAGTTACCCACGTCTCGGGAGCGTCTCAGCTACCTGTCAGCTGTGTTTTTGCTGTTGCTGACAGCCCTTTCTTTCTACATAGAGTTTGCCTTTTAATGGCCATTTAACTTCATAATAAATGTGATTTATATTTATTTAAGACAAAAAAGGGTAAGAACTGTGTGGTAATTTGTAAATATTATTAAAAACAAGCAAATAAATTCATACATAAATATTAATATATAGCCCATATAAATCCCTCTTTTCTGTCAGTGAAGAGGGATTTATATATATATATAAATCCCTCTTCATTGACAGTGAAGAGGGATTTCTATGGGCTATATATATATATATATATATAAATAAATCCCTCTTCACTGACAGTGAAGAGGGATTTCTATGGGCTATATATATATATATATATATATATATATATAAATCCCTCTTCATTGACAGTGAAGAGGGATTTCTGTGGGCTATATATTAATACAAAAAAATAAATAAATACATTAGTAGTAAGAGAGAGCCTACAGCAATCCCTCTTCACTTTGACTGGCACAGTTTTAAACAACATTTCCAGGGGGTTTCGGGTTCCTGTTCTACAGCATTCCAGGTTGCGGTTTTTATCGAAAACGACTTAATTTACATCTGGGGTGGGACAGCAATTTTCATTATAAATGCTGATGTTCCGACATCTCAGGCAACTTGGAGCTTTTCACCACCTTGTTGCTGAACTGCGCCTTGATGGAGAAAAACACCTGAAGTATTTCAGAATGATAAATATAAGTAAAGTGGGTTTTTTTTATTATTATAAAACAAAGCAAAATAAACAGTTTCGTTATTTGTTAACCTTTAGAAAACGAAAATTATTATTAAATATCTTTAAAAAAATTAAATAACACCTCTAAAAGAAAGAACAATAAAGTTACGTGGTGTTTGTTGAGAGAGAGAGAGAGAGGGAGAGAGAGAGCTAGAGAGAGAGCGCATCGGAAAAATACTGCCCATCACCTGATGTTCTTATAACCTATTAACCCAGTCTATTATATTTATAGCATATGTAGGGTTTCTGCTATGACTACTACAGTGTTTACAAAATTAAAAGCCTGTACTATATTAACTTGATGGAAACCTGCAAGTAGACCACTGCTTTATTTAGAGTATTTCAGAATAAAAGCATTGTGTTAACGAATGCATGATTCTGTGCACTAAAAACGCTAGAGGCCTTTTATTTTGAAATCTAGATAGGAAGTGTAAAATATTGATGGTCAGTGACATATTCTACAGATGTCTAGACATGGAAACTGTAGTAATCTTGCTGGTATGATGTTCATATATCACCTTCACTGTCTGTTGCTGCTGGGAGAGGCAGCCGAGAGGTAAGCGGCTAGCGTGTAAAATAGGCGAGCCTTCTATTCTATAAAATAGACGCGCGTCTGACGTGCGTCTGACGCGCATCTGACGTGCGTCTCATACGGGCAGCGTGTCCACTCTAACCTGTTAACATGGACGCCGAAATAAAAAACAACACGCGACGTTGCCGTCACGCGAGCATGAAGCGGGCTGTGTGCTCCAGGCTTTACACACACTGCACTTTTTAACTGACTTATTTACAATGCACTGTGGAGTGTGGAGGCTCAGGGCATGCTGGGATAGTCACCATGAAATGGAAAATGAATGAATGGATACAAATTGAATGATGAAAGGAATTGATGGAAAATTGATACATCAATTAAATGAAAGGGATGAATGTAGAAAGAAGAGAGCAAAGATCAATGGATGGATGAATGAATGAGCATTTCCATGAAGGACTGTATGTTCCGATGAATGAATAATGAACGAATGAACAAAGGGAACAAATAAACAGGAACAAACTAAAAGCTTGATTACAGTAGTTGGACGTATGTATGATTTAATTAATGAATATTGTGATGAATGAATTAATAAAACAAGGAACAAATGAATGACGGAATGTATACAAATAAATGGATGGGTGAATGAATGAATACATGAATGAATGTTTGAATAAATGAATAAAGGAACACATGAACAGAGGGAGAAATAAAAGAATACATGGATTAAACAATGAGTGAATAAATATTTTATTTATCAAAATATCAAAAAAAAATATTAATGAAATAATGAATGTCTTCTTTATTTAATGAATGTGTAGATGAATGAATGACAGAAGAGCATGACACAAGAATGAAGAAATAGATGGATGGGTGAATGATTAAATATGTTTGATGAATGAAGGAAAGAAGTGATGAATGTATATGAAATAAGAGCAGATAGATGGACCAACAAATGAAATAACGAAAGGAGCAAATACAAAAATGAATGCATGTTTTGATGAATGGCTGAATAGAGGATTCTTAACTTTATTAAGTCATTCAACAAAATATTAAAAACAAATGACTGAGGCATATTAAAAAAGGGACTCAATGAATGAGTTAATGAATTATTAAATGATATGTTGATGAATGAATGAATGAATGTTTGTTAAAGATATTAAAATAGATTGAATGGATAGGTGCACCAATGAATGATTATTATTATTTTTGAAATGTATGCTGCTCTGTTTTCTGACTCTAAGCTGTGGTGAAGAGGTGATGTCTCTGAAACACCAGCTTCCTGCGCCTTTTTCTGTTCTTACCTTTTGTTATGCAGCATGTATCTATGATGCAGAATTATTCAAATCCACTATTGGCTCAACGCTTTATCCACCAGCCACCACTGGCCTCAATGAAAGCCGTATATGACTTTACTCTGAGGCCCTTGGGAGTTAGCATCATGGATGTGTGTGTGTGTGTGTGTGTGTGTGTGTGTGTGTGTGTGTGTGTGGGGGGGGGGGTTAGGGGGGAACCTCTACACAGGTCCATCTTGAAGCCTTCCTCACTGTCTCGTCCTCAGAGCTGAGACCTGGAGAGGAGGAGGAGGGGAGAAGGACGCCTTCATCCTGCTTCCTTCTGAGGTGCCTTCTATCTACATATGAAACACTAAAGCCCCCGGTCCTCTCCGGTCCTCCCCGACCAAACAGGTCACTTTGCATCCACAAGAAAAACACTAGTGAACAGGGGAGTCGGAATAACTGGCAGCCACGTTTCCAACAGCAGGACTAAAACTCCAACCAAACCAGACTATGTTTGCATAATGTAGGCTATATATATACATTTTCACTGGTCTTGGAGAATAAAGGCCCAGTCACAGCTACTTCTAAACAGGGGAAGTTCATGGTGAAATAAATCCATTCTAATAGAAAGTGGGCGTGAACAATGTCCCTCCACTATGAACTGAATACTGCTATGTACTAGTCAAATGAAAAGATTAGTTGATGGTTAGATTTAGGTAATTAAAAGAACTTTGGTTGAGGTTAAGATAAAGTGTCAGCTATCATGGTTATAATGACTTTATTTTATTATCTAAACCACGAATGGTATAATGAAGAAAAAGTGACGGAGAATGTACCCAACATGACTCCCTGTCTGGTTACGTTTGCCTTTTCTGACTGATGTCCTGGTTTTGACCCTTGCCGGGTTTTACAATAAAGCCAACACAAGCTTTTCCTCTACGCTGACTGACTGGGTTTGAGTCTGTGCCTCCTATGTAGCTGTCCCTAATGCACTCCATTGTAAAGATGTGTTTTTTATTTTTCCTTTTTTTCCCCATTATACAACTATGAAAAATGCTCTTGCATTAATTGTTGAATTCTCCCTCTTTGTATATTCCAAATAAGTGAGGTTTAATTTATTCATTTCTTCTTCGTTCTTTTCCTCCAGATCCAATGAGATAGGTGAGGGAGGTGAAGGTGAAGGCGAGTGGTGTCCCGCTCCAAACCGCTGTGGTTCTCCTGAAAGTAGAAGCACACAGAATGTGGTGTGGCCACAGAGGACTGCTGACACACTCAGCTGCCTGTGGGCAGATTAACTGTGCTGCCAATATTTAGGTTTGCAGTTAATGTAGAATTTGGTGTAATTTTGTCACCAGTGGATTTCACAGTGGGCCTAAATGCTAACCTACAGCTTGCATGTCCTCCCTCTGTCTTCATTGATTTCCTCTGGGTGCTCCAATCCTTCCCTTTCTCCACAGTCTCTGATGAAGTGTCCAGGCCTCATCTTCTTTTTAATCATACTCCTCATCTTCCTCCTGGCCTTACTCCTATGGGCCTCATCTTCCTCCTGCCTGATCCTCCAGGCCTCATCCTCCTCACTTCCTCCTGGCCTCCCACTTTTGTTGGCTCCAAACTTCTAGTTTCCTCTAAGTGTCCTGGTCTTGGATTTCCACTCACCACCTACTCTTCCAGCTACTTCAATTGGCCTCATCTTCTTTAGTCCTTCTCTTCCTGGCTCTTCACTCGTCCCAGCCTCCTCCCCTGCTCCCATTCAGGACTTCTTTCCCTCTTGGCCTCTCTGTGCACCAGTCATCTCTGCTATCACCACAACTGGCAGAATCAGAGGACAATTAACATCATGGCTGATGGTGGTTGTTGACTGTTGTCAGATTAACTCCATTATTCATAAAAGCAGAAGGCCTGAATTACTGCCAGATTAAGGAATTGTAGGTAGCAGAGAGGAAAGACCGGATGTCCAGGACAGGAGAGAGAGGAAGAGGAGTATGATGGGGCATTTGAGCATCAATCACATCATTTCCTGCATTTTGGTGATTTTGTATGCACCAATTTATGGTGGAAATGTCTTTATTTATGTAAAGGAAAACACAGAATTCAAATGGCAGGTGACAATTCAAAATATATAAATATAATGAAATATAATGCAGTAAGGCTCTCTGGTATTCTGTATTGCTTTCAAATATTTATTCTCCTTCTTTTCTTCAGTGGGCTTTTTAGGAAATATTTACCAAGGACCTTGGCTATGGCCATGATTCCAGCAACGAGCGCATCCAGGTCAACAACCAACAAACATTTCATTTAATTTTCTATTCTATTTACACTACTGCATTATGAATCACCACACAATTAAATTGGTTACAGCTCTGAGCAACATAGTGTTGTTGCTCAGCACTGCCACAACTCTCAACTGTGTGTAGCCCAGTGTTTCCCATTAATTACCTAGACCCGCCACCGTTTCAGAATGAACCCGAAAAATAGTATAATAGTAAGTATAATAAAACAGGATGAGGTTGACTAATATGATAGGATTAAAAAACTAACAAGCACATTTGACACAGGACTAAGACTAAGATAATTTCATGGAGTAGTTTAGTTTGCTTTTTTTTGTTGGTTCTGGACTGTGTTTGTCACGTTCTAATTGTTGTGTTACTGATGAGAAAAACCGTGTCCTTTCCTGAGAAACAGCAGTGGCAACTTGTTCCAACACAAAGAACATCCCATGCTTTTCTGATGACCGCTTGTGGTTTATGTGAATAATCTTATATCAAGAGCAAAGGTGGTAATAGCATGATGTTGTTGTACTGTTAAAGCAGCAGTGGGTAGAAATTGAGCAAATATGACTAAAAAAAGTTATTTTTATAAAACGCTCACTATATCCTGACAGTAGAGCATGAGACAGGTCATCTGAAAAAAATCATGTTCCTCGGTGTCCTCCGGTGCTCCTAACGGCATCTGCAAGATTTAACAAACCGGAGGGAAACAATCAGTCAGAGCTGATCTGGAGCCTTGCCATCTCTGAGCAGCTGTCAATCACTCGTGAACTCCGACCAAAAGGTCAAACTAGGCAGCGCTGATCAAATATAAATCAATATTCTGTTACTGTAATGTCTATTTCTCTCCTCAGATGTTTTCAGAATCATCTTGTAGTGTACTGTTTAGCTCTAAAATGAGAAAGTTTGTGACCCGGCAGCCATGTTGAGATCAGTTGAAGAAATACCAAGCACCGCCCATCAGTCGGAGCACAGCCAATAGGAACGCTCTCTCTCTGAAATGACCTGTGATTGGCCAAAGTCTCCCGTCATGGGCTAGATGTTCTAAAGCCTGAAAACAGAGCCATGAGGAGGAGCAGAAGTCTAGTTTTCTCTCAGAACACTTGAATTACAATATGCTGAAAGGTTATTATGGGATTTTTGCCCAATGATGCCAAAAATATACTGACTACTGCAGGTTTAAGCCCTGCATGGTCACACCAAAAAGTGTTATAGCAAAGTACACTAAATTTGCAGGATAGTTGCTGCACTACTGTAGCTGGTGACCTAACCACTAACACCCTCGCCAACTGAGAACATGATAACTGGATTGTTAACTATTAGGATTTTCAAGAGATTCATACCATTACTCTTGTCGCATTACTGTATATAGATCATGACTTTATGGAGCAGTTTATAGTTCAGTGGAGAAGGGTTGTATAGAAGTGGATGGATCAGCTAATAAACTGATAGCTTCCTCTGTTTTAGACTCTCCAGCCTTCCAAATTCCCTCAAATATCAGCACTGTCAAGAGAGTTTGATGAGAGTTAATGGTGGAAATAAACAAACCTTTCATTCAGTAGACCACTGTTCATGTCACCTTACAATCAGCTGTTCTTTCATGTCCCATGTTCAACACGTTCAGTTTCTTTTTCACGGTACAACAGTTGTTTAAAGCCCAACCATGTTGTTTTTTCCTAAACCTAACTATAGTGGATTTATTGCCTTAACCTAAGCAAGTGTTTTTGTTTAATTCACATTAAGCACGTGTTTAATGCAACCGAAAAGTGACGCCGAGGGGTCTGATAAAGTGTCAGTATGTGACGAGTTGGGATGAGAACGTGATGTAAGTTAACTATAGTGGTTTTGATGCCGAAAAATAAAGTGACGCCAAGGGGCGGGACAAAGCGGCGGTATGTGAAGAGTTTGGATGACAACGTGATGTCTGGACATGAATATTTGCATCTTTCAGAAACATTTTTAAATCATCTTTTTACGTAAACCCTTTCCTATTTGATAGACTAGCTGTGTACACAAAATAATATAATGATGACAGGACAACATGTGTGACAATATATTTGTTAATTATTCATCTTGTGAAGGCCAATTACTGGATGAATAGATTTTTAACAGGAGCCAGCTTCAGTGTAATGATGCTGCAGTGGGCCTACAGAGACCATCAGTTGTCTCTGTGCTCTCTAATGCAGAGCAGCCGGTATTTTCCTTCCCTTCCATTCAGCAGCTCCTTGAAGGCTGTCAGCTGCTTGTGGTTTGGATGGGACAGCTCCAGTTTGGCCACACTCGCCTCTCTCTGCGGCCAGCTTTTACAAGCATTGGTTAAGCAGAACAGAGACAGAGAAACAGAATGAATAAAAGGAGGAAATAAATGGATTTTAATTAATTGTCCATACAAAGGGCAAAACCCCCATTGTGGTTGTTGTTTTTTCATTTCTCTTTTTCTCTCTGTTCAGCATCTCTTCAGGGAGGGCCTGAGTGCTCAGTCGTCGGCCGGCCAGCCAAGGCCTCGCAGAAACACACAGCATATGCCAATCCCACAATCCACCCTGCTTGATAAGGTCTCTCGCTCTCTCTCTGTTTCTCACTGTGTCTCTATCTCTCTCGGCCACCCAGCAGTGGCAGGGGGCTTGAATCTGCCACTCATTAAGGTGAACTGTGCCAAGGCCTGTGCTGCTCGCTGCCAAGGCTTTAGTGGCTGAGTGTATGATGGGAAAATCAGTGTGTGCATGTGTGTGTGAGCTGGTTCCAGAGGTTTCCAGGATGGAGGGAGGTCGTGGTGTGTTAAGAAGCTCTTCGGTGCAGGAGGAGGAGGAGGAGGAAGAGGAGGAAGGTTTAGGGCCTTGGTTCACCTCCTGCTCCTGGGACTCCTCAGTAGTGGCTCCAGTGGGAAGGGATATGGATGGGAAGGAGGGCGAGTTGGCTGCTGTGTGCGAGACGAGGAGACTCTACGAGAATTGGAGTCGACAGAATTGGAGAAATTCTATCTCAATATCATGACAAATGTGTCTCTTAGTTACGCTGCCGGGAATCAAAGTTCACTGAAGCAACAACCAAAACAAAGAAGTTCTGGGGAGCAATAAAAACAGGTGGTGAGTGACCGGAGAGTATCATCAGGTTTGAGAGGGTTTGTAAAGTTCATTTCATACACAAATCTAAATGATATTTATCTTGCATTTGGCAGACACTTTTGCCCAAGTAAGGGGAAAACCGCACTTTACAATTTTCTCTCATTCACCCATTCACACACACACACAGACACACACACAGACACACACAGACACACACACGTGAACACACACACACAAACATGTACACACACACATGCACACTACACAGAAACGTGCACACACACGTGCGCACTACTCACACACACGTGCTCACTACTCACACACACGTGCTCATACTACACACACACACACACACATACACGCAAACATGCACACACACGTGCACACTACACACACATACACACATCTGCACACACACTAAGGTCTCGTTTGGGCCCTAACTGCATTATAAAATAAAAGCACAACATAATAAAAGCACAACATCAACATAATCACTTCCTGTATTCGATGGTTTTGTCCATTTTTACACCGTCACTGTGTGCTCCCTCCACCTTGAGTGATGGAGATGCTTTCCAGCTCTCTCACAGTCACTTTTTGACCTGGTAAACTCCCCTGAACCTGTCTGCAGAATGTGGACAGCCGTGGTGTCCCCCACATTTATAGGCTTATTGAACAAACTAATGTATGAGTTATCTTTACACTTAAAAACACACGTCCCCTTAAAATAACCTTGTTTATTGTTATTGAATAAGAGTGCATTTATGTTTCTAGTAAAACAATACAGCATCATTGTGATATGTCTTGATACACCTTACAGTGAAGGTGTCAGTAAATAAATATATAAACATAATAAATAAGGTTTAATGATCTTTAATTACAACAGTTCTGATCGGTCAGGAATAGACGTGGTTTTAAATATTAATAGCTATTTCCAGACTGTGTGAGCTAATACAGACAAGAAACCTGATTCTCCTTTACAATAATTCTCTACATGTTACAGTCAGGCAGGTAAACTCATTAAAATTAGCAATAATTAAGATTAGTGTATATGATGGAAGAGAGTGTGCAAAACACTTTTCTTTGTACTTTATTTTTGCACTTTATAAAAGTTCACTGAATCAGCAGAACTTCAGTCTGAGTTGAATATTTACAGCAAATGATGAGAGACATGAGCAGAAATGAATGAATATTATTTATTTATATTATTATTTATTGTATTTAATTAGATGTTCATTATTATGCACTGATTGTGGGAGACCTGGATCACCCAGATCGAACCCGTGCGTAACACAACAGTAGACAACACTGACTACTGAGGTGGCGCTGAGAGCTCAAGCCCTCGTATTCATTCAGAAGGAAAAAGTAAATTTTTCCTTCAAGATGAATGACATTTTTTATCTATAGAATAAGTCAGATTATTCACTATATGTGGGATAAACCGGAGCTCCCGGAGAAAACCCATAAACCAATTTACCACCTCGTCATGGCGGTGAGCATAGAAGAGAAGCACCTGCACATGCAGGACCTCTGCCTCGGTGGTGCCATCAGGTGACCTTTGACGGCGGAGGCGATACGCTCTCCAACAGCCGCTTGACCCCCTTTCAAGGACACCAGCACCCACATCGCATTGCCCCACGTCTTAATCAGGTCCCGGTAAATGGCCTTTTCGAGATTTTCCATTGTTTCTGGGCTGGAATCGAAATCGAGACCTTCGACTTCGGCCCACGTTTGTTCAAAAAGGCGCTGGATGATGTCCTGGACGTTTGAAAGGGTCCAGGTCACTTTTGCCTTCTTGAAGATCCGCGTGACCAGCCTCTCCAAGATCACCTCAACGCAGTTTTTTTTTTGTTCATTCCGTGCTCGCCGTGCAGAGTCATCACGACTCTTCGTCACGGATACCGGGGCAGGCGGTGCAGCGATTGCCAAAGGTTTCTTGGCCCTGGGCTTAGTCCCCAGTATGGCGTGTCTCATATTGTCGACGAGGTCGTCGGACTGAAAGATCTGCCACCATCTGGCCAGACACAGGAAACCGAGCACCTTCCGCTGCAAGTCGGCGCGCATGTTGGCACGTATCACCGGCTCGGGGATGATCTCTGGCCCTTGTGTGATGTGTGTGTAGAGGAGATCACTTAAGACCTTTGTGAACTCCAAGACTCGACCGGGGGGAATGTTTATGACTGGAGCACCGAGTCCCAGAAGATCGCGGTTTTCTGGTTGTTTCATCAGATCGTTAATCTTCTTTGTGAGAGACTTTGCCGACTCTCGGCTGTGAACTTTGGAGCCCCGGTGGAATCTTTTCCTCATCTGTGCCACGATGCGATGGATGCACGTTTTGGCAAAGCACTTTGCCAAAAGCTTCTTAATTTTGCTTCCGATGCTTTTCTTGGAGCGTTTGCTCTTCTGCGCCGACGGAGTCGGTCTTACAGCATCTTCGGCGATACTCCGAGCGATTTCTTCCGCGACATCTTCAATCTCCCGAGAGTTTTGAGACTGCAGCAGCATGTACTCGGAGTCCGGCACGTCAACCAAGAGAGGTTCGGTGATGTCGTTCAACTGCTTCTTGATGATGATTGTGACATACGTGATGTCTTTCATCTCAATCACGACATCCGACGAAGGCGTCGCCGCATGGCGGTCTTCGGCGTCTAAGGGTTCCAGTTCCACATCTGATTGTTCGCAGATTGTCCTCTGCTTGCGCGGTCGAGGCGAGAACACCGACTTCATCTTGCCGATGAACGCCTGGCACATTTTGCAGGCGTGCAGAATCATGTTGTTGAGTCTGCTGGGAGGAGTGAGGCGCTGAACTATGCCCTCGGGGCTGGAGAGGGCACTTCGGACGCTCTCCGAAACCTCTTCAGAGATCAATGTCGTCAAGCTTTTGGAGCTCGGACACTGAACCGAGACGTCGACGCCCAGAGCTTCGGCAAAACCCTGAGAGATTGTGTCGCCCAGATTGATTTGGACATCGTCCTCTGACGCCAGGGTCCTGCTCCCGAGAGATTTCAGGAAAGCTTTTGTCAAGGCCGCTGTCATGTCCAACAGCAACTCTCCCATCATGGTCATAGTGGCGTCGTCGGGGCTGCCGGATTTCAAAAATCCCCACTGATCAGCCGTCATCCCCTTAAAGAAGGAATTGAGCAGCTTGGAAACAACGCGACGGACGTTGAACTCAGGCATGATGGCTTCTGGCTGGGAAGTCCTTGATGATACCATAATGCTGATTTACGGTCAATTCTTGTCGATGCTTCGTGGTTTTTGGAGAGAAATTCACTGCTTCTCTCAGTAGATAGTCTGATGAGTGAAAATAATCGTTAGTTGCAGCCCTAATTATTATTAACTAACATGTAAGCTGCATTTAAATGTTGAGGCTAATTTGAACTGCTTCATATACTGTTGGGAGGTTTATCTAAAGCAATGCATTCATAAAATTCATACCTCTTTCTCTTGAGACAACTGCTTCTCTCAGTCGATGTGTTTCGTCTGATCAAGTCTTCAGATTTAACTACAGTTGTGTGATTCTGGGACTCTCTCCTGAATGTCACTCCTTTATGATGTTACCGCTCCTTTATGATGTCACAACTGATGTCACCACTCCTTTAATCCGTCACAGTGTTCCATCTGGTGATGTCACCATGCACTGATGATGTCACCACTGCTGTGATGTCACCACTGCTGTGATGTCACCCAAACACACAAACACACACCTGCACACACACGTGCACACTGAACACACACACACACACACACACACACACACACACGCACACACGCACACACACACGCACACACACACACACACACACACACACACACACACACACACACACACACACACGCACACACACACACACACGCACACACACATTCATACACCGGTGGTGGCAGAACTACCATGCAAAGCGCTGGCCTGCTCATCGGGAGCCACTTGTTCAGTGTCGCGCTCAAGGACACTTCGACATGCGGACAGGAGGAGCCAGGAATCGAACCGCCAACCCTGTGGTTAAAAGACGACCCGCTCTACCTCCTGAGTCACAGCTGCTCATTTAGTCTTGCATACTCTTGCACCATGACAACGGTCTTGATTGAATTCCAATTGTCTTTTCAAAGCAGCTCTTGAACAGCTGAAAGGACATTCTGAACCAGACTTATGTTTTATTGCAGCCAATATTTGGTAAAGAGGGACTTAGGTCACTTTCAAACCTGTAGATTGGTTCATTTAGTCCAAACCAAAGAAGAAATGACCCACTGTTGCCATTTAGTTCTGGTCTTGTTGTTATTTAGCGTTCTTCCCTACAAGCTAGCATGACATGGTTGGTAACAATGGATTCTTTAGGTCTAGTTTCACATGATACCAGTATCTTCACTCTAGCTTGATAGGTTGGCGATACAACCTTTGAAAAACAGAATAGCAGCTGTCGGTTTGTTAAGGGGTTCAACTGGTACACAAGGCCAAATTGAGTGACCACATGTGAAACATCATGTTACACTCTTTGTTGCGTTTTGGTCGTTCCGTGGGCGTCCTCCAGGCCGATCGCCGTTACGTGTCCACTGCAGCATGACGTTGGGTTGTGTCGCTCTAGGCCGCTGCGATTTTGCTCAGTGCTGTGTTCAAAGTTTAATGTTTGTTTATTGTTTATTTATTTTGCACAATTTCAGACTACACAACATAACAAAAAAAAAGAAATGAATAATATACAGTGCAGGAAGAGGCAAAAAAACAACTGGGTTTATCTGAAACCTCCACCTAGAGACAAGATTAATATAAAGAAATAATATGACTACATAGTAGTGATAATAAACAATTAGAACAAGATATATATAATAACAATATAACAATTAATATATCAAAAAGATAAGTGTGTGTGTTTGTTGCGTGGAAGTGTATGGTTAGTGTTTGTGAGGAGGATATTGATTTAAATATCTATAAAGACTTCTGGGTAATCGTAACCAAACAACATTGTGAGTGGGGAAAAAATAAAAAAGATAAAAACAGATACATGGACAACATGGAGAAAAGCAATTACAAAGCAGCAATTAAATGACCATTTAAGCAACTTTTGAAACATTTGACGGATGAACAGTTTTTTGATAGATGTGAAAGGCTACTCCATAATTTGGATCCTCTAAATCTTATCCAAAACTGACCTCCACTAGTGAGACATTCAGGAGGATGAAGAGAGATTGACGGGTTGAGTAAGAATGGACCTGAGAATTTGTTTTAAAATAGGTATTGAACTGCTCAGAAATATTCCCACCAGAAAGTATCTTATAATAAAAACACGCTTGTTTATTGGACCTTTCAACATGCAGCCAAAGAGATGACACCTATTTTCCAGAGATGGATGAAAATGACAAACACTAAAAATTCTTCTGAATTAAACAGAAATACATAATTCACAAAAGGTTTTTGCCTGGTTTCTTATTTAGTTTTTTCAGATTTCACTGCACTTCCCAGCCACCTGGCACATATTGATGATGTTAACCTACACCACACTTTGATGCAAGTTAGCTCTATGCTGTACTCTGCTGCCCACCTTGCAGTGGGCACAGTTCTTGTTGTTAAAATCCACTTTAAACACCATAGCAATGTACATTCTTGTCTGAACAGTCAAAGATGGATAGGAGAGGAAGTTGCTATAATCACAGGTTTATGTGTCGGCATTGCTTCATAAGAATGCCTGAGTATGTTTGTGTACAGAGGCCTCTATGTGTGTGTGTGTGTGTGTGTGTGTGGGTGGTGGGAGGTGTCGCATGGCGAGCTTTAAGTGTGCCAGTGGGGTGCACGGCAGATAAAATAGTCCGACTTCATCATTACACACCAGATTCCCTTTTCAAAAGACGCTGAGCCTCCACATGAATATTTCATTCTGTGATATCTGGGCCAATTAGGTGCTCATACACACCCACACCTTACACTCATCTGTCATATTTAGGACACACACACTGAGACACCCTTACACTCCTCTATATTTTTCTGCCCAACATTACTGTCTGTTATTTTATTCCAGTTGAAACCTTTTTACCTTTTTTTATGGTTCCGAAAGATCTCTAAGAAAACAGACACACATGATTACACCCCGATATACTGCGTTGTGTATCGGATGGAAGTGTTTCTCAGCTGTAGGTTAACAGCAGGGACTCAAACAGCAGGTCTGGGAAATAAATTGGATGTAAAGAATTATTGAGTCAATATTTATAGTAAAATTATTTTACATCACGAAAAGAAAAATGTCTATAAAAAAAACATTTCCTTTAAACAAGAATGCATTAAAGTTAGAGCATTTATGTGCCAACACAAAGAGGAGAAAATAACTGAAAGTATCTTTAAGCCAGCATACAAATGTGGAAACAAAATAAAGTCCATTACCACGCACACCCACATTTACACACAAACACACACCCTTTTGCATGTGCACGTTGAATATGTGTAATAAATGTAACACATGCCATGTTACCTGCAAGGATGTTTTGTATATCTCACATGCAAATATTGATAGAGAAAGCTTAATATTCAATGTAATAAGAATGTGAAAGGTCAATCAAATTCCATTTAGGCCTGTTAGGTGAAATGTTATATTTTATGAATATCTTTTATGCTTCTCTGTGATTCATAGTAATTATGATTCTTGAACTGCTGTCATGTTGTAGTGTAATTTTATCAATGAAAGTACTTTCATTATAAAGTTCATCTAGTATTAAGGCCACATTGCAGCCATATTCCACCAGGACGTAAAAGACACATTAATAGATCTAAGATGTTCTTCATGTTCGAAACACTCTTTAAATGTTTTGCGTAAGTAAAAGCAGCAGAGGAGAGCGAAGCAGCAACTGTCTGGGGAAAAGTCAGGAATCTTTTATTCAAACATAATATTTTTTTTAAAAAGCGAGTACAAGCGGTGCTAATTTATGGAGTAGACCATTTGTTTCTTAATTAGCAACATTGTTTTCTCCAGAAAAGGATACATTGTGGATGGAGTGCAGATCCGTGTGTTAATGAATAAACAGTAACAGAGATGAGATTCAATGTACAAATATACTGAAGTTATTTTGCATATGGTGTTCCTTTGTTTGGAAGCATGTATTATGCTAATGTGCTTTTAAATACTTCTCAATACACACACACTGAAAATGATACAAGAGAAATTAGCTGCATTGCACAGATGTATAGTGGGCGTTTTGTTGTATTACTATTAGGAAGCAGCTTTGTTTGGAGGCTTTGTCCATATTGCAGTTTCAAATACAAATGCACATATTTCAGATTGGTGTTCATTCTTAGCTCTGATAACATCAGCTGTCTACCCAGCCGGCAATCACGTGTCTGAAAAGTGAAGCCAATGCTGAAGTGCCTTAAACTTGCATCATTTCCAACAGCCAGCAGGGGGCGACTCCTCTGATTGCTAAAAGAAGTCTGATTGTAATGAAGTCTATGAGAAAATTAGCCTACTTCTCTCTTGATTTATTACCTCAGTAAACATTGTAAACATGAGTTTATGGTCTCAATCACTAGTTTCAAGTCTTCTTCAATACAGCATGATGTTCATTTAGTAAATTATGGTCCCATTTAGAGTCAGATAGACCATAAAGCAGGGGATGCTTTAGGGCGGGGCTACCTTGTGATTGACAGGTCACTACCACGGCGTTGCCCGGTCTGGGAGTTGTCCGTGTTTTCTTTTTAGAACTTTAACCCTTTCACAATTTTTTTTCAGTTCATCAAAGTTATTATAACATTTTGGCCGCCTGAAAATGTCTTATTCAGCGTTCGGTCGTATTTAGCTCCACCCTCTCGTGTCACTTCTGGTTGCAAAATACCAAGATGGCGACGGCCAAAACTACGAACTCCAGGCTTCAAAACAGCAGTCCACAAACCAATGGGTGACGTCACGGGGACTATGTCCTCTTCTTATATACAGTCCATGGTCACACTTCAGGCCATGCATTCTACATTTAGCCAGTTAAGCTTGACACTTCACCATTGAGCAAACAACAACATACAAAGACAAGGAACCGTTTTAAAGCGACTGCCCTCGTGAGAAAAATGACAGCATCGGTCGTGTGTTCAAATGCTTGAAATGGCATGTTTACATTTTCCTGACCCCTCCACTTACAACATTCTGCTGTTCTTTCCCTGTGGTGATACACTGTCATTGGTGGAGCCACTGGGTGTTCAGGTAATACAGTAAGTCTGTGGTCTCTGTTAGGAAGGAAAGTACGGACAGAACAGAAGGTGTGAGTCATGTCAGCGGATGGTGATGGAGGCGTAATCTAAAAGGCCTGCACACACCTCTGATGTGGTGTCAGAGCTGCGGTCTGCTCTTTGGAACAAGACTGTATTGTTGTGGAAATGATCTTGCACAGGTTTTTTTATTGTTCACATGATGGTTTGAGAAGACATTGTGATGAGACATTTGGTCCACTGTTGATTCAGAGGAGGGACATTGAATGATAGACATTATTCCTTGCCATCAATCTGACTAGAGATAGACACTTCTTACTGACTGTTGCTTACAAAATAGCTAAAGTACCACAGAGATCCATTACAAAAGTTATCATTACTTGCATTTTATTGCATATACACAGTTTTTTGCATATTGGTAAATGTACTCACATGTCCAAAGGTTAAAACATAATCTAGACTTTAGTCAACACTTAAGAAGACACTGGCAAGATACTTTCATAAACATCAGTCAACACATTACTTGGTCTCTGTAATGTAATCAGATTACTTTGAGGTACTCAGGGGACATTCATCAAAAATGTAAACTCACTCAGTGAATTGTTTTATTATAAACGTCATGTACCACCATAATTAAAGGTGTCACATGATGTCATGGTTAATTATATCAAAGTCAAAATGGTACATTGGTAAGATTACTATGGAAAAGAGAGACCATGGTCTCACCATTCAAACTACTGCTGTCACATCAATGTAAAGCTTAGTGAGACTACATTTCCCCATCATCCGCTGCTATACATTCCCCTTCACTCTGAACAGAATACATTTGTTAGAATTGACCGTTCCCTCTCCAGCTTCCTCTTTTTGCTTTGGGAGATCAGCTCAGCTCAGCCCAGTCCCCCAATGATACACAGTGTTCTTAGTGATAGTCTCTTTAATTTATAGATAATAGAATCGTGTCTCATACATAACGTGGTGATCACTTGCTGATGTTAACAAATCTTCACACATTATTTAAAGCAAAAATATTCTTAAAATACATACAATCTGATTTAGCATTCACAGCCTGTGCTGAAATGATTTTTTTGCTGGACTGTCAGACATGCGGGTTTATGAGTCTGTACCTCAATGATGGAGGCGATTGTCACTCTGTTCGCCTTTCATTTTGGTCTACTTTATAAGGGAGTTCAAAACAGGTAGTCGTCAAACTGCGATGCAAAGCCAAAAACCATCCAACTCCACATGCAGATTTCCCAGCAGGCCTTGTACGCTTCCACTCTTTCCAACCAAAATTACACCTTTATCCGTCCTCCCCCACCTGCATCCCTACTCCACCATTTCGCTCTTATCTGCTTGCCTCATATCTCCAAATCCCTTTTTATTGGGATTTATCGAGGCTTTTATCACTTTTCATATAAAAAGGACGGGGAGTATTTCCCCTCCTTTTTTCAATGTTGCCCATTTACGGCAGAGAATTGGCGCAATTTCCGATCTCTCTACTTTTCTTTCCTGACAGTCACATTAGCATGTCATTACTGGGGCTTTCTCTGCCCTCCCAGTGGATCTGAAGCTCCGAGGACCAAGCACTGGAGAGACAAAGGGCACCAGCTGCACCCACTTCTCCTCATCCATCTCTTTATCCCTCCCTCTCTCCTCATCCCTCTTTTTCTCTTCACTCCATGATTGGCCTGACTTGGCGACATCCTGACATTACCGGTAGGTTTTGACTTGGCCGGCAGCCGAGACTCTGGCGACGGTGGCATCTTGTTGTTTTTCATTTACATCCAAGCCTTTAATTTCTGGTTTTGTATGTGAGATGATATGTCGACAATATATGTGATTAGGCTCATTCAGCTGTTTGAGCGAGTGGTATTTAATCGCTGATAATATGGGGTTTTAATTGGCAAGGCTCAGAATGGGTGATGCAGACCTCCCTGACTCTGTAATCACTGGGTTTGTTTGCTAGAACAGGTTTATATGTCAAGGACCTTCAAACAAACATATGAGGCCACGCAGGCATGTTTGAGGCATGTCTGAGCCAGGCCATAGTGAATGGAATTACAGTGAATCCTAGAGAAGGCCCTGATTTCCTCTGGAACCACCTTCATAGCAGCCTGGTCTCACTCCCAGGGCATCCAATACCGACGCTTGGGCAGTGGCCCTCGGCATCTTGATACCGTTGCACAAGGCACACTGTTGAGTGATTTCTACTGACGTCCGTAGCTCATGTTACATGATAACTGTACTTATTTTAAGCCAAACCATGATGTTTTTTATAACCCTAACTAAGTGGTTTAGTGCCACTGCCACCTTTTCACAATGTTAACCACTTATTACAATGTTAACCTCCACAGTTTCACACTGTTAACTATGTGTTATGATAAACATCCTAAAGAACTCTGGTAGGTCTTGTGGAATGATCGTAGTATCCATAGGTACATCAGTGAGTCCTGGAACTCTTTTAGGACTCATGGGACCCTTCTCGTGGATCATTGTATCACCCTCAGAGACCTCTGCTGGACTTGAGTGAATTAAGTTAACTCTCATAGATCCCTGAAGGTCCCTGGAACATCTTAACCCATTGAGTTCCCATACAAGGACCTCAAACTCTTGGAAGTCAGTCTCTGAGCACTTGTTCATAATCATACCTAGGTGTCTCCAAAATCCTTATGAACCTGGCTACCAGAACCTCCTCAAAAACCCTGGATTGCATCAAGGAGCCATGGAACAGTGAAGCCAGTTGGAAAAGTATTATGTCAAAAGATCAAATGAAAGACATTCAGGAAGCAGGGGCGAGTGACAGCTTTACTCGCTGACATAGTCTGACAACCTGATCATCATTCATGTCATTCATCATTCCAGCAGGACTAAGCCCCGTTGTTAAAACCTGCCAGTCCACCGCTGGACCGGCTTAGAGCTCAGAAAAAATCCCTCCCTTCTTAACCAGTCTGACCAGTCACATCTCCATGTATGAATATGTCACATAGCAAATCCTGGGACGGGGGGGGGCTTTATAATCCACTTTTTAATCCTTAATTCCTAATGTGTCCAATCCCATAACCTGGCTGACCTGCCATGTTAGAGGAGGTTGACGAGATCAGTGTTAAAGTTAGACGTTCTTTAAGAAATTCACTTTGTTCTCTGTAGGGCTGGAGCTTCCTTTGTGTGCTACGTGTCAGTCCTCTGCTTCATTACAAGCTCTGCTGGGTGCTCTATTAAACTTAACTGTCTTTTGATTTCTGCTTTTTTATTCATGACAACTGCTTGGTATTAGACCTGGACTTTGTTTGACCCCACTGCTGTATAGGTGTAAGCATATTAATAGCAATGATTTTCCTTTAAATATCTATTTTTTATTTTGTTCTTGAAAAGTATATTGAAGTGGTGACCCTTCCTTTTGCCACAAACTTGAGATTGCACATTTGCATGCTTTCTGTGAACAGACTGGGATAATTTCTATGGAGAGCCGGACCTCAATAATGTCACCGAAGATGCCACAGATTACTGTACATACAATTCTGTGTTGACACTGTGATCCCAAAAAGGACAATACAAGTATACCCCAATAACAAACCTTACATCACAAAGGAGGTGAAGGACTGCATTAACAGAAAAATGACCAAGGACCACCTACAACTAAAAACTGTACAAAAGGAGTTGAACCAGAGGCTGAAAGACGCTAGGGAACACCATAGGGAGGCAAAACCTCCAGGCCATGAACTCTAGGGAACTATGGGATTCCATGGAAACAGCCACCAACATGAAACCTACAAAGACATCTTTACATGTTATGGATGAACTGGCTAAGACAAATGAGCTGAATGGTTTTTACAAGCCTAATGACGACTGTGACTTCTCTCCTGAATGTAACATGGTGCTTGATGGTACTGCTACTGATGATGTTGACATGCTAGAGATTGACACTAAATCTGTCTACAAGGTCCTAAGGTCCAGATGGTATCTCTGCTTTTCTATTAAAAAAATGCGCAGATGAATTGACACCTGCCTGGTGCCCCATTTTCCAGAGGTCCCTAGATTCTCATACTGTACCAACACAATGGAAAAATAGGCAATCATCACACCTGTCCCTAAGAAACCATGTCCACAGGAGACTAATGCTTTTCGACCTATTGCTCTAACCTCTGTTATAATAAACTGATGGAGAAGCTCATGGTGAGCAAACTACAGCTGGATGTAGGTCCACAGCTAGATCCCTACCAGTTCACACCAGAGAGGCACTGATGATGCAACCAACAGTGTAGTGCACCTTGTGACTGAACACCTTGAGAATCCTAGGGCCTATGCCAGAATGTTGTTTGTAGATTTCAGTTCAGCCTTTAACACCCAACAGCTTCATGTTCTCCTGAAAACAGTGCAGCTGATGAATGTCAAGCCCTTCATTACTAAGTGGTACCACTCATTACTCACCAGCCATACCCAGCAGGTCAGGGTGAACAGGACCTTGTCTGAACCATTGACCATCAGCACCGGTGACCTCCAGGGGTGCGTCAGTTCACCAGTCCTGTTCACCCTGTATGCTAACGAATGCACATGCGGCACTGCTAACAATTACATGATAAAGTTTTCTGATGAATCAGCCCTTCTGGGTCTCATGTCGAACATATCAGACACAGCTGTATACAAACATGAGATTCACAACTTTGTCCAGTGTTGCAACAAACACTTCCTCATCCTCAATGTCAAACAAACAGAGGAGATGGTTTTGACCCCAAATCCATTGGAGACCACTCACCAGTGGTTATTCATGACCACAACATAGCCTAGGTTGACTCTCACAGATACCTGGGCATAAACATCGGCAACAAACTGACGCGCAGTGTCCAGGTAGAAAGTGTCTGCACTAGGGGCCAGCAGTGGCTACACTTCACTTCGTAGACTGAGGGTCTTTGGTGTCAACCAGAAAGTGTTGCTCCTCTTCTACCATGCTGTGGTTGAGAGCATGGTATCTCAGCCTGGTTTGGCAACCTTAGTGTACAGCTGAAAGCCCAGATTACCTGGCTAACACAACGAGCGATGGAAATCATGGGAGTCAGGCAGCACCCACACTCATGGCTGTCTTTGACAAAACTATCATCAGACATGCCCAGAAGATCATTTCAGATCCCACACATGTTCTCAGACCTGAGTACCAGCTCCTTCCTTCAGGCAGAAGCTTCAGGGTCCCCCAATGCAGGCTTTAAGAACTCCTTTGTCCCTCTGTCCATCAAAGCCCTAAATGGCAAGCTGGCCAGATCTGAACCCCTGTAAAGCTGCCTCTTATCTTACACATGTATGTTTGGCTGCTTTACTTTTACTGCACACTACTCTGAATGACTACTGGTGTGTCGTACGACAGGCAGTGTGCAATTTGTTGGTTGGTGGCAGTCTATGCATGTACTGTAGGTACTGTGTCTGTGTGCATGTGGACTGGCAACAGTCTGTATGTCTGAATGTACAGTATGCACTATGTTATTTGTATTTCTTAACAGCAGTGTATATAGTGTGTATACAGTGTATACAGTGTATATAGTGTGTACAGGCAGTAATGCATGTGTCCAAGACACATTTTCTTCGGGACAATAAAGTCTATGTTATCTTATCTTTTTATGAAGGTGACAGAATACAGAATGACCATAATGTGTTGTCATAACACCAAATAAGGAAATAGTTCATGTTTATGTTATATGGGTTACACATGAAAAAAAACAATCTTAAATTTGCCAAAAAGTCATTCACAGACAAAGAAATGTACAGTATATTAACCTATATTAAACTATTAACATCACACTGAAGTCTTGTGGATTTGGGAGAATGTAAAAAGTCAATAATAATCACATAGAGCATTAGAAAATCCATTGTTTCTAATGGATCAAATATTCATGCTTTACAACTGGGGTCTCAGAGATCTCAAACATTGTCTGTAGCAGACTTCTGAATCAGTTTAAAGTCATGATTCTAAGCCAGGGGTTTTCAGAGTCTGAGACGGGCCTCCCCTCAGCCAAAGCTTGGAAAAAGGCGCAACTCACCCCCCTTAGTTTACTTGCTTTTTACTTGTTTGGCTCTATTCCTGGATGCCTCTGGGTTCATGATTACGTTATTTGATCCAATAGAAACTCAACAATTGAACCAAGATAGCTTAATATTGCTGTTTGACAGAACTTCAGACTACACCAAAAAAATAGTCTATCCTAAAGCATTTATTAGTTTCTGACTGACTTTATGTGATCTAATTTTGATAACTAATATAATATTTTTTCAGTGAGCCTCCCTGGTTCTAGGGTCAGTTGAGATCTCGGGCTTAGCCCAGAAACCTTTCAACAAGTCTGGGGTCATGCTTGGGGCGGCAGTAGCTCAGACTGTAGGGACTTGGCTTGGGAACCGGTTCAAGTCCTGCGCCACCATACGGAGTGTGGACTGGTAGCTGGAGAGGGGCCAGTTCACCACCTGGGCACTGCTGATGTGCCCTTGAGCAAGGCACCGGACCCCTAACTGCTTGGAGCGCCAACTATGTGGCAGCCCCATCACTCTGACGTCTCTCTACGACTACTGCATGTCTATAGGTGCTGTGTGTGTATTTCATGTGTGTGCAATGGTTAATTACAACAGAGTGTAAATATTGAGTGAATTTCCCCAACGAGAGATTAATAAAGTACTTCTTTAATATTGAAATATAAATATGTTTTGTAAACTATTATTATTATTACTTCAAACACAGTTTTCAGAAACACCTTTTGCCTGCTAAAATATATGAAAGAAGGTGTAAGAAAGTCATCCTGTCTTGTAATCTGACTGGATCGCACATTTATTTCACTTCATTGATATGAGGCGGCGTGCCTTGTGAAACAATAAATTCAATAAGACAAATAAACATAATCAAAAAAGCCACCAAGTCACATTAGAGTAAAGGAAATTACCATCTGCCAAATTTTATGGTAAACATAACAAAATGCCCTCTCCAGTTTTAAACAAATATTCCAGCCACTCTGTATTTGAAATAGGAGCTAATAAATGAACAGTTATCATCAGCTGCCACTGAATGAACTAACTGGGTAACGTTATGTATGAATGCATACCTGTGGGGCTCTGTCATCTAGCAGCAGTCACTATTGTTTGTGATCCAGAGGAGTATCACTTTTCATCCAACCCGACCTCCTCCCTACACAGCGTTTGTTCTCTTTATACTTCCTGGTTCACGATTAAGTGGATTAAATACGCATTGATTTTGTGAGATATATATACGAACTAGAATGGCACTCGGAGAGTGCAGACCTCCGCCCCCCCTCTCCGTTCAGCGTGCGCCGTCATCCACGTGTATTTTTGTTTATGTTGAGATCAGCTGTATGTAGCGGAGCAGCATGAAACACTTCATTCAAACTGGACAGAAACTAAATAACACTCACCTAAACCGTCGTCTTTACTCTTTCCAACAATCCCCAAGGGTGCTTTGGACTGTGAAAAAACATAGAATCTACAGTTGTTCCCTCCCACCCCCCTGCACTCTCTCTGTTTCTCTCTCTGAAGGAAGAAGGCGGGGTGATGCGTCATCAACGCGTCATCACTTACACTGCGCATGTGTTATACCCAGAGGTCTTAATGTTCTGGCTGACCGGATCGCCACCAAGATCTAATGGAGTGTTCATTGTTCCACACCCCACCCCTCCAAAACATTTCATTCAAATCCACCGCAGACTTTTGGAGTAATCCTGCTAACGGACAAACCAACAAACCAACAAATCAACAAACCAACAAACCAACGCCGGTGAAAACACAACCTCCTTCCTAGACCTTCGGCCTTGGCGGAGTTAATTACAGTGCATCACTTTTCATAGGTACATAGCTACAAAGTGGTGCATAAGAACAGCCTGAGTAGCTATAGTCATATATGAATGATGTTTTTTGAACTTTGTGAATTTTCAGTAAAAAGAAAACTACATTTCTTTTGAATGTACAGTCTTAATATATTTTAACTTATTCCGATACAAAGTAACTAGTTGAAGTAGCTATGACAACACAAACACATTTCTCATATGTCCATGTCAAGACAGGCCTGATTGACACCCTGTGAGAGAGGCAAAGCCTCCTGGTGCATGATGGGAAGGATATCACTTTAACTGATGAAAGCAATACCCCCCATCTCAGGGCATTAACTTGTTTATCTCTCAGTCGGTGACGACAGAAAGAGGAAAAGTTTCAAGCTCGATTGCTCATTGTGGGCCGGTGAGATAGAGGCAGAGGCACGGCAAAACAAAAGGCAGCCAGAGAAATTTGCATGGTGCTCAATTATACATTAGCGAACATCACTTGGCAATCTGTTCATATCAATTTAATTGGATTTTAATACTGCCTGTGATCTTGTTTCCTAATTAACAGCAGCGGCTGGCAATAAAGCAGAAGCATGCACCCAGCAACACCTTTGATCCGGGCCATATGGACTTGCTTGGAGCTCATTGGTAGGGGGAGAGAAAAATATCAGTCACCTAAATATGGGCCTATGACAAGCCAGCGGAAAGGGGACTTCTGTGTGTGTGTGTGTGTGTGTGTGTGTGTGTGTGTGCGTGCATAATGTTGGTTCTCATCGTTGTTGAGCCCTGTGTGTCCACGCATGTGTGAGTGTGTGTTTTTCTCACCACATGTATTTGCTGCTCCCTGCCAATGTGTGTATGTGCATACTGTACGTGTGTGTGTGTATCTATCTGTGTTGGACCTTGGATGTGTGTGTGTACATGCCTGCATGTGTGTGTGTGCCTGCCAGGGGGTGGAGGGATCAGCGCGACCCCCAGATGGCGGATATCACTCCTACCTTGCGCCTTCATTGATTAATTTCTTCCCTGATTGGTTGTGATTACTGATAAATAAAACATGATCTGGGGATCAGATGCAAATCAGCTTGGAGGGGTCTGGGGGGTAGAGGGTGGGGGTGCTGTTGATTGCTTTTTCAAATCTGTTTATTTCTTGCCCCGCTGCCCTCGACTCTGGATTGGAGGGCAGAAAGACAGTAGAAGTTGTTTCTTTCTGCTGGAACACATGCTGCTAACTCAGGACAGCCTCTTTGAATATGTTCAGCACATTTCTGTCTAAACTCTTATTTATCCATTAGAGGAATCTAAAAGTAATCACAGGAATTCAACAAGACATAGTGTACCCTCTTACAACAATACATTAAGTCTTTTTTTATTTTTGTTTTTAATTTGTTAAAAGACAATACATTAACAGAACAACAAGAGGACGACAAGAACAGTGAATACAGGCCAGTTAACACAATGTTGCCAGTGGATGAGAGAACCAGGTGATGCTGATCAGGGTCAGTCCGGCAGGGTCAACCGGGTTATTGTTTTATTTTGCAGTTATTGATATGAAATTGTATTTATGCATTGATTCATTATTTATCTATATCTATGTCTCTCTCTCTCTCTGTATATATATATATATATAAATATATATTTATATTTATACACAGCAATACATGAAGTATGAAATTTCTTGATTTTAATGCTGACAGATTTGGACTTTTGGTTGAAGAAAAGAAACAATTTGAAGACGTCACGTTAGCATGGCTGAGTTAACCCACTAGGGATCAAACTGAGCTGCAAATAAACATGTTTCCTTAAATGTTGAACTATTCCTTTCAGGCCTCTTGTATTTATCTTTGTATGTATCCGCCAAGGCCGAAGGCCTAGGAAGGAGGTTATGTTTTCACTGGCGTTGGTTTGTTGGTTTGTTTGTTTGTCAGCAGGATTACTCTAAAAGTCCGTGATGGATTTAAATAAAAGTTTTTGGAGGGGTGCGGTGTGGCACAATGAACATTCCATTAGATTCTGGTGGCGATCCGGATCATGATCCGGATTCAGGAATATTTTTAAGGATTCCGATCAGCCTGAGCATTAAGATCACAGGGTATAACACATGCGCAGTGTAACTGATGACGCGTGACCCCGCCTCCTTCCTCCTTCTGAGAGCAGAGAGATACGTGTGTGGATGTGTGTGTGGAAGCTGCTGCCCGTCCGCGGTGAGAAAGAACAAAGCGGTAGCTGACGGGATGAGAGACAACATAGTGTAACGTTATACAGACATAACAAGGCTGCTGAATGAGAGAGGCATCCGCCGATACATTACACAGAAACACACCGTGTTAATAATAAGCCGACCACCTCACGGTATCGCCAGCAGGGAGCTGTGATCTGTTTTTAAAGTCACGCATTGGTGGAGGTCTGCGCTCTCCGAGTGCAATTCTAGTTTCAGTTGATATTGCGCTTTAGTGGTGAAAACACCAAAACCAACAGACACAATTAATATGGGGCCTGTCTGGACCCCTGAGAGTCTGGGGCCCCAGGACAGCTACCCGCCTACCTGGGTGGTAATTCCACCTTGTAGAGTACCTTGGGCATTTTTTTTGACAAAGTATAAATAATGATAATTAAAAATAATTAAGATATTAATCAAAAATGAAACTTTTTTGTTTACATTTGAACATGTTTGCTACCACATATGCCCCCTTGTCTCACAAGGTGGTGAATGAGATCATGAGAGTTTAGTTTTTGCTTAAAGTACATGCTTTTCCATAACTGGTCAACCTGTTATGCCAGTAAGTACAGTAATAATAATGACCCTTACTGAATATTACCAAGTCGTGCTGATGCCACATGCTATCCGGCTTCTCTGGCTGCATCCAGTTCTTCAGTGAACCTTCTTGACAGCTGATTTCAAGGGTTGATGGGAGATTTGTAATTCAACATCAAAGTCATTTAAGCAAATTTGGGTCATTGAAAGACATATAACAATTTGAACACATACTCTCTATTCACCTCAGTGGGTCCAACTAAACAAAGCTGCCTCCTCCTCCTCCTTCAGGTGCTGTGGAGACATGGCAGGTATAGAAGAGGAAGCTCCTGTGTGTCTGACTGGGTGCTTTGGAGACAACAGCATCAGCCAATACCAGCTGATTCAGCGTCCCCTGGAAGCCTGGGTCTTAATGTGGAAATGTGGGTCTTCTATGTAGAGAATGCTAATTTGTAATTAGGCAGATTAGCTAAATCTGGGGAATAGAGGAGGGGAAAAAAGATTATTGACTTATATAACAAAATAAACAAAGCAGGTCCTCAGTTAAATAATGTTGGACGGAAATCAGCTTGTTGGGAATTAGACGGGCGGCGTGGGTTAGGCAGCAGACGGTTGATGAGATCCAGGCAGGGAGGATGATCAACACACTACAGGGCTGTGGAGACAAACCTGCTGAAATGTCACTAATGGATGAAGCTTTGCACCTCTGTTGATGTTGCAGCAGTGAACTGCTTATACATGTTGGTACTGTAGTGTTTTTTAACGTTCCTAGCATCTAGCCTGCTGTAGTGCCTTGCCGGCAAACCCCCGTTCTGAAAAGTGAAGCCAATGCTGAAGTGCCTTGAACTTGCATTCTTTCTAACAGCCAGCAGGGGGCGACTCCTCTGCTGTTAGAAGTCTGATTGTATAGAAGTCTATGAGAAAATGAGCCTACTTCTCTCTTGATTTATTACCTCAGTAAACATTGTAAACATGAGTTTATGGTCTCAATCACTAGTTTCAAGTCTTCTTCAATACAGCATGATGTTCATTTAGTAAATTATGGTCCCATTTAGAGTCAGATAGACCATAAAGCAGGGGATGCTTTAGGGCGGGGCTACCTTGTGATTGACAGGTCACTACCACAGCGTTGTTCGGTTTGGGAGTTGTCCATGTTTTCGTCTTACAATTTTAACCCTTTCACAGTGTGTTTTCACTTCATCAAAGTTATTGTACGATTTTGGTCGCCTAAAAATCTCTTGATCAACATTCGGTTGTACTTAGCTCCACCCTCTCGTGTCACTTCTGGTTGCACAAAACCAAGATGGTGACGGCCAAAATGAGGCAAAACTCGAGTCTTTAAAACTGTAGTGCACAAACCATTGGCTGACGTCACAGTGACTACGTTCACTTCTTATATACAGTCTATGAGATGTGATTGCCTGCACTTCCACTGTGGTCTCACAGCAGGGATACAGTAACTGTGTTGACCTGCATGTTTGTGGTCCTGCGTGGCAGCAGGGCTGCTGGGGGCCAACGTAGGACAGTCTCCTGTTTGTCGCCCCATTGGACCTTTAGCAATATCTTCCATTCCCAGATCTCAGCAATTACTTTGATGAATGCAATGTTATCGTACCTGATTAAATCAATGGGTGGACTTAAAAAATTAAAAAGTAAAATATATTAAAATAAAAGAAAAAGAAACACTCACAGTTAAATAACCTATAGTTTTCTTTTAAAGGATCGACCAGTGTGTAACAACTATGGGGATAATTATAATAAGGTATATAATCACCTGATAATAAGGATTGTTGTGTATTCGTTACCTTAGAATAGAACTGTTCCTTTAAGTTACTTCTAATGCTTCACATTAGAAGCTTGTCGTGAAGCAGCTACTACAAATGCAATGTATTTGTCACAGAACTTAGTAGAGCTCTGTTAGCTGTGCTATTGTTCAATAAAAACACACCGGGACACCTCAGACATGTAATCAAAGTAAACATCACCTTCTACCTTGCCATTTTGTCCTATTGAAAACCTTTGCACTGTGGAAGCACCACTTGAATGGCTCACGGCTTGGCTTGTCGCAACTACCACCCGAATATAAAAAAAAGATGAGTCACTATTTGTCAACCTCTACTAAGGGCTTACTCTCATTCAGCACATAATATGCTATAGAATAAGTACAGAGCCTGTTGTGTCTCTCAATATATTTGTTAATAAAGTCTCATCATGGGACCCGTAGCATGAAGTGTAGCATGAAACATCCGAGCCATCAATGGGACAATGTCTTTAAGTCTTATCTTGATTCACAGCTGGAAACAACTGCAAATTAATAACACACAGCCAACGAGACAAACTGGAGGAGTGGAGTTTGAATGACGTGGGTGTTAACTGGGCCTGGACATCTAATGAAAAGTTGCTATTGGTTGCATTATGGGAAATGTAGGATACAGCATTTTAAGGGGCTTGCCCCATACTAGGAATTAAAAGTCAGGATATGTCGGCCTCTGCTGCACCTTTTTTCATTCTCTTGTCTCTTGTGAGTCTCCTAACTTTATGGGAGTGCAATATTACAGAATACCCCCTTTAATATATTGCATGCCGGACTTTTTTGAGTGTTAATTGCAATAATTAAAAACTTAAACCTAAACTGCTCTATTTGAGTGATTCCTCCGCCTTACAGCCATTTATATGCAAAATCCACACACAGGTTGGCCTGCAGGGGATACAGTTTGCATTGTGTATCATGTACCTGCTTCCAATCTACAACAGGCACTTGATTTCCCTATGCAAAGTTTAGAGGTTTAACTTGACATTATTATCCCAGTTTAGAGAGGCCTCTATATGCAAAGTCAATTAAGTGGGAGTGGAACGCTGCTTGGACTCATAGAGGGAGAGAAAACAGTGTTTGAGAGGAGAGTGGGGAGAGATTTCAAATACAAACAAGCCCTTTAACAAGTGCACCATTGCAACGAATTCATTTTAAAGACAATGCATAAATCTACATCTAAATCTGAAATCTCCCCCTCAAAATGTCATACGTCCAGCGGCCCATCCAGGGGTTCCCATCCTGAGAAAATAGTGTATTTTACATGATGAATAGTATCATTTTACAGAAGCCAATGTCTCTATACATTGATGTGAATCCAAAATGCACAAGGGCAGGTGGAGATCTTTCATCCAAGTCATACCAGGCAGGTGGATGAAACCCCTGTCATTCTGAATCACTGGGATGATAGTAGTTGGTTTATGGGAACCTAATGACTTATTATGATTAGGGCGGGTGATATAAACAATACAAATACTGATGGAAACAGATTTTCTCAATACGAAAAATAAATGACTTTTTATTCCGTTTATTCCAAAAAAAATGTTGGCATACATCTGGTTAAATGGTGATAGCTATACACCTCTGAGTTTTGGAGATTTACCAAGTGTCAATAAGAAATCTCACTCCTCTTCATCAACACGTAGGCTGGATTAGGATATATTGAGCATCTAAGCTTCCATCAATAGTGTGTATCTAGTGTAGTAATGGCTTGTTACAACAGGGCTACTGTCCTTCTCAATACACACTATACTGTATGTCAGTAAATGTCATGCGTAATGCTGATTACATGTGTTTTTTCCTAGAATGGACTTAAAGCTCCCATATTGTAAAAAGTAAGATGTTCATGTATTTTATATTATAAAGCAGGTTTGAGTGCTATATAAATACTGTGAAAGTATGGAAATGCAAAATATACGGAGAAATACACACAACTCGTTTTTAAAAATTGTGCGTTTGAAATAAGCCGTTAGGATTTCTGTTTATTTGTGATGTCACAAATCTACAATATTTAGACCATTTCACAGTTTTAAATGTAAACATTTTAAATGTGTCCTGGTTTATTTCCTGTTACAGTGTATGTTAATGACATCAGCTGACAGGAAGTAAACATGGACCCAAACTGTTACTTAGCAACGCAATTCCGTTGCAATTCCGTTGAAATGCACTAAAACTGAGTGTTTCAGACAGGGTAAATACTGTACCGGTATATTCAAGCAGACTGTATGAGGAAAATAAAGTTTTTTTTTAACATTACAGCATGTAAACATGTTCTAGTACAAACACAAAATACAAGTTTGAACCTGAAAATTAGTATATAAGGGACCTTTAATGCAATTTGTTTCTGCTAATGCATTCTGAATTTAGAGTGTTTTGAAATCTAAATGCTAGGGCTGTCAATCAATTAAAATAGTTAATTGCATATATTTTATCAGGTCAAAATGTACCTTAAAGGGAGATTTATTAAGTATTTAATACGCTTATCAACATAGGGGTGGGTAAATATGCTGCTTTATGCAAATGTATGTATATATGTATATTGTAAATCAATTAACCACACAAAATAATGGCAGATATTGTCCAGAAACCCTCACAGGTACTGCATTTAGCATAAAACAAAATGCTCAAATCATAACATGCCAACAGGCAACAACAGCTGTCAGTGTGTCAGTGTGCTGACTTGACTATAATTTGCCCCAAACTGCATGTGATTATCATAAAGTGGGCATGTCTGTAAAGGGGAGACTCGTGGGTACCCATAGAACCCATTTACATTCACATATCTGTAGGTCAGAGGTCATGGGACCCCTTTGAAAATGGACATGACAGTTTTTCCTCGCCAAAATGTTTCTCCTTTGTGACAAGCTAGTATGACATGGTTGGTACCAATGGATTCTTTAGGGTTTTTTAGTGCCATACGATGCCAGTATCTTCACTCTAGCTTTAAAACTGAGCCCACTACAACCTAAAAAGCACACGTTGCATTATCCCAGAAACTTGTAGTGGTGCAGTTTAACGCTGTTTTTGTCTCTCTCTGCTGTAAGTCTTCTGTCAACATCTCAGTCACTGTTATCTCACTTTCATCTCCCCTCTCATCCTTCACATGATCATTATTAGACTTTAATTTGTAAATGTAAGTGTAAATAAGATTTTATTGTCACACACTGCATTGTACAGCAGAGTACACTTAAAAAATGTAATCCCTGCATTTAACCCATCCTAGTATTAGGAGCAGTGAGCAGCTACTAAAAAGTGTATAATAGCAGTTTGGGGGGGTGGTACCTTGCTCAAGGGCACCTCAACAGTGCCCAGGAAGTGAACTAGCACCTCTCCAGTTACCAGTCCACACTCTGTACTTGGTCCATACAGGGACTTGAACCGGCGACTCTCCGGTCCCCACAGACTGAGCCCCATTTCTTGGAAGATCATTATCATGTTTTTCAGGTAGCATATTTAGGTTTCCAAAAACCGGAATAAGGGCTTGTCAACGTTTCTGAAACCAGAATATAATGTTTAAAAGTGCAAACACATAAGCAGGATGTGTAAACAAAGTCACTGAAGCTGGGTTCCTATGTTCTCATTCTTGTAATGTACCCTTGACTAAAAGGATTTGTAAGTTGTACATTAAAGTTACTGTGAGAAACTTTTAACTGGTTATGAAACGGTCTCAGTTTACAGTTTTTCTCAATTGTTTACACACAAATACTGGTACTTGACACACAATGACCACAACATGTAACTCATGCACCAACCCCCTGAACCAATTCTGCTAAACTACAAGCACAATTCCTGCTTTACACTCAAATTGCAGTTCTAAAACACACTTTTTTCAAAACACTACACACAATTCTCTGCATTTGGCACAATTTTCATGAAGAAAATCTCGTTTTCACAAGGAACACACTGTCATTCAAAATTCTAAAGTCAATTGCCCTACTATGCACACTGACTCATCACATGGGCAAACACCTGTCACACAGTGTTACAATTAGCAATCATGGAAAGTGTATGACCGAAATCCACAAACGCGTATACCCCTTCTCCAAGCTATGGAAGACGCATGTGGAGATATAGCAGTTGATGCTTTTCATGGCTGTATTTGACATGCTAAGCGATATTTCCCCCGCTGCTTGGCCAGGGAAGACATTGCTTGTGATGTGGATGAGGTGCTGTGGCCAGACCGAAACAGAAGAGAGGATGCAGCATAGTTTTTTTTTTCGTTTTTTTTCAACTTTGTGTTGGTTGGGATGTACACTGTGTACATTGTTTTTGTGGGGAAAATAAAATATATTTGTTACCGTGTATTTGTGTGTTCTGAGTATAAAAACAATATTCTAAAATATTTTACAACACACTTATGTATGTACTGTCTGTAGTAAGTGTAACACTGAACAAAAAAAAAGGCCTAAGTCATTATGATGAATGGAGAAGAAGTGTTTTCCATTCATCATAGTGTTTTACATTGAGCACATCAGTGTTCAACTGGTTCTTATAAATGTCTATTCATATGATGGGTTTGTGTGTGTCATTTGAAAACAAAATACCATTTTGAGAAGAAATAACATTGTTTTGAATGTAAAGTTTCATTTTGCAGGAGAATTGAGGGGTTTTGCCCATTGTGTGTGTGTTTTTTGATTTGTGTGTAGAGTTCTGAGAGTATGAGGCATGCTTTCAGAAAATGTGTGTAAACAATCGAGAAAAACTGTAATACTGATGCCTTTATATGACCTGCATCAGTAAACGAGACCGTCGAAGAGAAGATTGACTTTTTCTGTATAGTCATTCTTGATGCTTGTCGCCAGAAACTGCTGCTGTAAAATGAGAGGTTTTCTACAGGGACTCTGGTGCTCGGACACATTACTGCTTTTGCTATTCCTTTTGTCCACAGGGGGCCGCCAAAATCACACTGAATTAAAGTTCCTCGTTGTGGCTCTAAGCAACATGTATCGGGTTGTGAGGTTATAAAAAAATACCTGGCCGATGTTTATCCGCCTCTCAATTTCTAGTTTATAAATGGTCACAGGAACAATGAACAATTAATAAATGGTTTAGAACACATGATAACCTGGACATTGAGGACATTTCAGTATTTATCAATGCATATAACAGTTATCAACCTGCTCGTGAATGATTTGTACATGTGTACAGTTAACAAATGCTTAATAATGAACTTGTATAGGATTAGTTCATGTGGTTCAGTATATAGCATCATATATAATTACAGCTATGTTATGCTGTGTTATCAAATCTGTTTACAAACCAGGTCTGGATATTTCATAAAATGTGTTATAATGTTGACAACACATTTATAAACACTTAAAATGTGTATTTTATTTGCTTTAAGCTACTTTACAGTGTGTTCATGTTATATATTTAAACCCTTAAAAAGGCTACTTTAATTCAAAGTGGTACTAAGAAGTGCATGGCCTTTGAAACACGGCTGGGCTGAGGAACACCTTAGTGCCATTTATCTATTACAACAGTCTATGCTAAATACTTTGTAACTGCATTTTAACATTGTTTTGTTATACAGCAGATGGAGAGAATATGGCTGAGCTAATGTTATATGTACATAAATTAGTAGATCTTTAGCAATAACTCCTCCAACGAGCAGTGGCAGCAGAGACTGAGACACAACAGGATTGAGTCTGAGACCAGAAGCATCTGGACCTGGGGCTTTATGTGGTGCTACTGTGTTCAGGTCTTATTGAGAACTGGACTGATAAGGACAACTGGCTCTCTAGCTGGTTTACTGCGCTGAGAGCGGGCGAGTGTGAGACAGACAGCTGGTGGAGATAGTATAGGGTCGCGTTGGGCTTTGGTTGATGGGATTTAAGGAAAACTGTTGGGTCTGGAGGTGTGTGTACGGTTTGTATGTGTGTTTGCCGGCTGGGGCTCGGCTTGGCTTTCGGGAGTGAGTATTGGCTTCTTCTTTTTGACAGGGCCTGTCCGTTGACTAGGGATCCTTTTCTCATTAAGCCCCCTCTCCCTAATCCTCCCTCCCGTTTGAAACCCAGTCCACACCTCTCCTCCATCCAGGAAATTAAAAAAAATGCTGTTTGTCAGAAGATGCACTCGCTCTCTTTGCCTTTACTCTCTTGCTCTCCTCCCTTCTTTCTCCTCCACCCCTCCATCTCCACCTTACCCTCTCCCTACCTCTCCCCCTCTCTTCTCTTTATCAATGAATACAAACTCTTGACACTAAAGACTTAACATCAAATGAGCTTGGAAATCCATTTTCACACTTTTGGCTGCCCATTCCGCAGCTTTGTTTTTTTTTTATTTCAGAGGAGGCGAAGAGGAGAGAGGCTCTCAGACACAGAGTTGCCTTTGTTCGTCTGCCCTCTGGCCCTCGGTGCCCGGGTGGCCGGTACCATCGGGAGACGGCTAGAGGAGATCAAACAGGTACGCCGGTACCTGGCCCCTGAAGATGCCCCCTGGCACTCCCAATTAAATCAGCCAGCTCGCAAAAAATGTCCTGGTACCGTCAATCAAAATAATTTACCCGGGCTCGGTGGCTTTCTTAAAGGCGCACCGCTGCTTTTCTGACGGGGCCTGTCCACTTAATTTCAAAGCTCTTTATTCAAATCAGGGCCGAGGAGGAAGTGTCGGCAAGCACCGCAACCGGGATTCTTATCCTCTAGCCTGCAGTTGTCTTCAAAAATAATGTGAAGGAGTGTGTGTGTGTGTGTGTATGTGTTGGGGGGGAAGCAGATAGAGAGAGAAAAGAGGCACCCGGTGAGGCAGCGTGTCATTTGAATAAAACGCTGGACACTTTCAATCTCCCAGAACATAAGAGGGAAGGTTTTAATGCGCGGGGTGCAAGGAAGCACACACAGTGCCCCTGGTCGCCTCGGTAGAGAGCAGTTAAAAGGACGTGCGTCGAAGTCAGATGGAGGTTAAACTCAAAAGTTGTGGTGACCAAAGGAGTGGGCTGAATTCGAAAACAACACCCCCCGCTCCTCTTTGTGTTTCATTGTGAGCGTGTGTGTGTGTGTGTGTTGAATATGCAGTGTTTCAGGTTAGGCTCATCTTATTCATGTGAAATCATGTGTTTTCCACTGTAAACATAGACAAAAAACTACAAATAATATCATATCTGCTTTCAGTTTGCGACATCATGCATAATACAGTAGGACTATGTGGGAATGAGCAAGGATCAGTATTACAAAATGTATCCATGCAAAATAAGCTTCCCCCAATCCTTTTCCCTGACTGTGAGGTGTTGGTAGCCTTTAATCAAAGCTGTGTTGATTTGCCAGTGATGACCAACAAACATCTTACAAAGGTATTGTACCCTAGAAATCAAATTTGGCCTCTCTCCATTGATATTACCCGCAATAAGTGACAGCATCTCGCCATTCAGCAGCTCTCCTGCAGCCCTCTTTGTTCTATGGAAGGACTCTGGCCATTGTTCTATTATACTCTGTCCTCACGGCATAAATCATAAGACGTCATCCGCCCGTACAGATGCTTAGAAACAGCAGGGCGCATCTTAAATGCTTTTGTGTCGGCCTGACAGACAGCAAGGTATTGTTACCTGATTTAGACAAAGGTGGGTTTTCATGTTTTCTGTGTATTGTGTGCTTTTTTTCTCCATTCCTCTGACTACTAGAGAACATGGGAGCTCATTGAGTTTACAGAGTTGGGTGTGCAGGAGTGTGAGGAAAAGCAAGATCTCGAGTGCTATTCTTAAACGCCCACCGTGTCAACATAAGCATGCCTTGTCGTCACCTCGCTTTGCATATAAACCCCTTGAACGGTGTGTTCTATAATGCGCTCCAAGTCTGCAAGACAAGTTTTCCAGTGACCTCTCCTCGTGTCCTCACAGCCAGTGGAGGAGAGAAGGGAGTGGCGGTAATTGATGGGAACATTCCAGGCTTGTGGGCAAATACCTCGGGGGGAAACTTGAAATAATGACCAAAATATTTTTTGACATGTTAATTAAATGTCAAAACCACAATGGTGAATGTGCTGCAGATGGTATACTTTCAAAGCAAGGTAGAGTAATCAGATTCTTTTGAGTCGGCCTCTTTTCTTACCGTGAGTGCATTCTCTGTTTTTTTTTTCTTCTTTAGAGGAAATAACAGTGCAGCCAAGCCTGCATTTTTCTTCTCCCTGCGAGTACCTATCAAAAAAGAGAGATTCATCACTGACACAGAAAACAATGAAATCTGTGGCTCAGAGACTATTTTTTTTATCTAAATATACACTTAAATACATTTAACTGACCAGGAGGGGAGTATGCAGTGGCTTCCATAAACAAAGATAAAGTACTGCAATGGTACTTTGATTTGAGCGTCTCGGAACTGAAAACAAAATGGACTCTTCTATAAATCATGATAACGCTGTGACTGCAGGGAGAAAAAAGTAGGGGGCGGTTATCCCAATGCAATAAGAGATAAAAAGTAGGGCGTTAAAAAAGTGAGCTCCATTGTCATGGTATTGAAAAAAAAAACCTCTCTCAAGTCAAGAGCAGTTTGCATACATTGGCAAGGGATCGGTATGTCTTTGGGAGGGTGCCAACAGACTGTCAAAGCTGAATTATGAGCTTCAGAGAGGTGGAACTCATGAAACCGGGTTGGGCCCTAAGCGAGTGCCCTGGGGCACCCCTTGGCACAGACATCACAGCCGCTGGACAAGGTGGTGAGACAGTAAACCTGTCTGTGGTCAAATAAAAGCCATCAATGTCAACCTGGCTCCGCTGATACAGCTGGGTGTAATTGAGTGTGGCCAGTAATTATAGATGAGGAAACATTTCTCCAAGAGGTCGACTGCTTTAGTCATTTTCCACCATTTAATGTACAAGGAAATGATCTGCAAGTGGACATACATTACTCTTAACTCTAATTCAAGTCAGTGGGTTAAACAGGTGGTTAGGAACTGAGGCAACCACACAATTAACAGAACCTTTTTTTTGGTCTATACAGTGAGCCCATACTGAGGTATACAGTACAGTACCATTTCCCCTGAGGGAGTGAAACTCTATATGTGATGGTATGCACATGAATGAAGACAGAGAAGAGCCTGCTGCATCAGTCAAACTTGTGTGAGAGTCGGGATCATGTCTCCACGTGTTAATGTTCTGACTCCCACTGGCTCCGCCCTCTACTGGACTCTATGGGTAATACTAATTTATGTGTAACAGAGTTTTCTTGGTGATCCCACTTGCCAGAATGGAGGCGTCTTGCCCCGGCAAAAATATTTCAACTGGCAGCGCAGCTGGCTGCAGCTGCTAATAACTTAGGCGTTTTGGGCTTTTCGCAGGAGTCTTCCCAGCCTGATGCCCCCGCCTCGCCGCCTTAGACTGACATTTTGGACCAGAGGCTAAATGAATAACCTGATTCAAGGAGCCGTGTGATGTCTCTAGCGACGGTGGGGTCCCGTCATGTACGCCTGGGACTCACAGCTCTTCCGTGGAAAGATCGACATGATCTCCTGGGAGCTCCCATCACCGTGGAACGGCTCTTTGGATCGATTTCATCTGTCACTCAGCGCTTTAAAAACGTCTGGAGGAGGAGAAATCGCAGCTCAGTCGTCACCTTCCTTTCGCCCGGGGTGGTTAGGGAGTTGCCTGGGGAGAGCGGTTTGTTGAGTGTGGTCTCTGGCGGAGGACCGACACATCAACCTCCTTGAGCTTCAGGCAGTGTTCTTGGTCCTCCAGTACTGCAAGCCTCTGATACGGGGAAAGCACATGTTAGTGAAGACCGACAACCGCACCACCGTGGCTTATATCAACTGGCAGGGTGGAGTTCGGTCCGTTGCCCTGTTGGGAACGGCAGAGAACCTGTGGATGTGGATATCAGAGCAGAAAACATTTCAGAACTTCCATAGTCAGTATTGTATTCGAAAATAACATCCAATTCGTCTTAGCACAGTTTAGGACCAGTTTCAAATTATGGAGGTGTTTTTGAAGGAGGTTCAACGACAGCTGTAGATTTAGAGTGGTGGCATTTAAGAGTCTGTACAGGAATAAAGGACTGAGTCATAAAGATGGAAGTTACAATTGTTGGTCCATTGGTCCATGGACAGAACCTTGGGGAACTCCCTTTGCAATGGGGAGAAAAGAGGATTGGATATTACCTATCTATTACCTATTACCTACACACAGCGACCTATCAGAGAGATAATTCTGAAACCACAGGCGACTACCATGGTCAAAAACCCAAAGAGAAAAGTCGTTGTGAGAGCAGAGAGTGCATGGTCAACTGTATCAAATGCCTTTGTTAAGTCAATGAAAAGAGCAGCACAGTGTTTTTTGTTATCTAAAGCTGTGACTATATTGTTAATAACTAAAGAAGTCACAGAAATAGTGCTACTGTTAGGCCTAAAGCTAGACTGAAATCGAGTTGGTATGGAATAAGTGGATAAAATGATTTCAACTGTTCATTAACAAGTATTTTTGCAAGACAAGACAATTTGGATATTGGACGATCCCTGCGGGTGAACGCATTTTCACGCGTGCCATGGCCAAGAAAGCTACTTTACGCCTTTATGCCGCTTCGTCTCATCCCACCTCTATTGGGGAGAGTGAGGCATGAGCAGTTGACAGTCATTCTGGTAACCCCAGTTCACCGCTCTGTGCCGTGGTATGCAGAACTGACTCAGATGATGGCATCCCACTACCCCGGACCATGGGCTCTGTCTCAGGAGGCGAGGGCGATAGGTGTGTTGCTCACTTTGGGCCATCCTCTCCAGGCTTGGCTCCTGAGAGGGACAGGCTGAGGAGGGCTGGACTGTCCAGGTTGTGCAGACCATCCAGGTGGCAAGAGTGGGATCCACCACTGTCTGTTACAGGGCTGGTTAGGGTTCCAACGTTGGTGCGATGAAAGGAGGCTAAATCCTCTGCTCTGTGCAGTCGGGTCTTTTCTCTCCTTTTTACAGTGTTTGATGGACAGAGGGCTTTCTCATGCCACTATTAAAGTGTAGGCAGTGGCCATTTCTCCCTGCCATGAGGGTTTTTGGTGACAGACCGGTCTTTGGCCACCCTCTCATGAAGCGGTTTCTGCAGGGGGTCAGGAGGCAACGGCCAGTGATGCATGCCTCCTCCCGCAGGGTGCTCTAGGTTTTGGTGAAGGACCCTTTTGAGACTCTAGAGTGTTCCTCATTCAAAGCAGCTTTGCTGCTTGCATTGACCTCAGCTGAGAGAGTATGTGACCTAACAGTTGCTTGCTGCTTCGTGGTGACCACAGTAGACCAAACCCCTCCTATGTTCCCAAGAACTCAAGGAGTTCATTCAGGTTGAGAGTCATACACTCGATGCTTTTGTCCTCCACCCCATGCGGGAGACAGGGAGGCAAGGTCGCATCTGCTATGCCCTGTCCGTGCGTTGGCATGTTACGTTGAAAGCACGGCCCCCCCTCAGGCGCACTGAACAGCTGTTTGTGTGCTTCAGTGATGGTGTGGCCGATAAGTCCCTGTCCAACAAACGCCTGGTGGAATGGCTTTGTGAGAGCATCTCCCAAGTCTATAGGGTGCTGGTAAGAGACCGTCCTAGTTTATAAAGGTTATAAAGAAATAGGTGGGCTGTGGTGTCTAATCCTTAGCCAGTCTGGATCAGTGTGGTTAGGTCGATGTGGTGTCGCGGCAGTGCGTACATAAGTCAGGCTCCTCCCACTGTACGCATAGACTCCAGTAGAGGGCGGAGCCTGTGTGAGTTAGAACAAAGGTTATGATATTGTAACCCTAGTTCCATAAGCACTGGCGAAGCTCTCTGCCAAGGGGGTCCTGTCGCCCCTATGCCGCTCGCTGAAGAGAGTGTGGGATGTATGACAGCGATGGACACGTCCCTATATACTGTGGAGTCTGTGCGTATTCGGGTAGGCTTGTCCTGATTGGCTGGCTACGTTTTTGAAAAATTCAGTGGGCGAATGCATGCTCGTGATTGGAGGAGAGTATTACCCATAGAGGGCTCCGCCCTGTTTATAGAACTAGGGTTACAATATGGTAACCTTTGTTCTTTTCTTTGCACACCTATGAGACTTCTATGCAATGAAGAGGGACTAACTGAGCCCAGGGTTGGGTCCATCAGATTACAAACCAGCATCATTTTAAGGAGAGATACTACAGGCAAAAACATCATTTTTCATGCACTGGTCAATTTTGAGATTTCTTTCAGACTTGTGGATAGAAAACATCCAAAATAAACATTCAGGTTTTATTTTACTACACTTTGTCTATTTGCATCTGTAGATTTCTCCTAAATTCTTCAAAAGTTAGCATTAGATAACGCTTCATTTGCATAATTAAACATACCATTTTGGAAAACTTGTCATACAAAAAAATAATTGTCCTAATGTAAGTAATCATCTGAGGAAGGTTCATGGTGATATACTGTATTTTAGCTAAATTTCTTTACCCTGTTCACCTGTGTGTAGGTGTGAGCCAGAAATCTCCACTTCAGCAGCACTGACATCCACCAAACCTTCCACTCTCATCTCTATCTATATTCTGAAGGTTTTTACAGAGGGGCTTGTTCATATATCACTCATTGCCTGATTTATATATCATTTTATTTATTTTTACTAGTAGAATTTTGAATCTGGTTTTATCCAATTTGTACAATTTTGTTCTGGAGATTTATGAAAATTAGCACATATTTAATTAGATAAAGCCTAATTTGCATGTTTAAACATTCATTTTCAGAAAACTTGTAAGACAAAAAATAGTTGTCTTAATATAGGTAATCAATTGGGGAAGTTTCATGGTGATATCTATTAATTACATGTATTACCCTATTCACCTGGGATGTCTTTAAATCTAACCTGCCCTGAGGATCCAGTTTAGAGTTAAACTATTTCACTCTGCCTCAATTGACGTATCCACAGGTTGAAGTAAGGACACAGTTTGGCTCCTAGGAGGAATGAGTGAGGTCACAGGTGCTGGAATTGAAAAGCTGACAAACAGCAGACCATCACGCTGATTTATAAGGTGTTGTTTCCCTTTAAAAACCCTCTCCTTGAAGCTGTGCGCAGGCTATTTGAGATGTGACGGCGAGTCCGTATCTCTCTGTTCTACGATAGCTTTCAAAGGCCGGCGGGGGGCAGTGAGGTGTGCATGTGTGTGTACGGGGACGGGGGAATGGGGGGGGGTTGCTTAGATCATGTCCGTCTGAGCCGAAGCCCACTGTGCCTTGATGCCTCAGAAAGGCCAGGGTTGCTGAAGCGTGTTACTAATTAACAGAGAGTCAAAACACTAGTGTGCGGCCATTTGCACAGAAAGAAATCAGATCTTTCTGGATTTATTTTATTCATTCCTTCTTACGAAGGCTCAATCAAACATATTGGAGACACCTTGCTGAGCCAGTCACACTCCAATCTATTGCGGCTGTGTGGCTCTATAGCACTAATAACATTTGGGGTATAATCATGCATACACGTATATTTTAGTCTCCCTTCAATCGGAGGGATGGAGTTGTAGCCGCTAATGTATTCACAGTCGGACCAACTGCCGTTCGCCGCAAAGGGGGGAAAAAGCTGGACTTGCTTGAGTAACCGTAATAATTGGAAAATTATTTTGATAGCCTGAAACAATCTAATATATTACAGAATTTTATTAAAATAATATCAAATCAAATTAACTGCTATTCCATAATGAATTAGGTAACAAGTTGGGCAGATATTAATCGCTATCCCCACCCTTAGGCCAGAGCAGACTGGGAGAGAGGATGATGAGGGAGGGGTGTGAGGAGGGATGATGGGAAAGAGTGATGGAAGGATGGAAGGGAGGGGGGAGAGGGGTTATTAACTTGGCTCTTGCGGCTTGTTGGAACTCAGTAAGGAAGGCAGCAAGTAAACTCCTCCAGGAGGTCTAGACTTTCTTTGCCTCTTCCTGCCTCTGTTTTCCACAGTTTAATTCTCCATCATTTCATAAGAATTGTTGCAGAAGAGGGTGTAACTCTGCGAGAAAGGTATACAACCCTAGCCCACCTACATCCTCCTTGACAATACTTGATTGGCTGGTAGAAACAAGCCCCCTTAAATGGACCTGTAATTAGGCTGGCGTGCCATGACTTCATTCACGGCTGCTGTTACTCACTGTGGCTCCCCTTACTGGCATCTCTGTGGATGCCTATGGGGACCTTGCAGGGCTACGTGGTTTTTAATCAAGTCCAGGTCTGGGTCCTTTGAAATCATAATCAGATGCCTGGCTGGCTGGGCCGTGCCAGATATTTAATGTATCAGGCCCGTGCCAGCTCTCCCTTCAGCACGGCAAGTCTCCCCTTAATTCCATCACGGCAATCAATTACTGCGCTTATGGACTTTGGGCCAGTGAAATAACCAGTTGCAGCACTCTGCGCGCAAGCTTAATGCCGTCTGCTCTAATATTATGGCGCGATGCAGTGTTTTCACAGACCCGACCGCACGACTTTATGAAGAAATTACCTAAAGACTTTAAAGGGAGAGGGATGGTGAACTCTTTGCCCCTCTTGCATTGCTGTGTCTGCGGGGATTAAAAGAGGGAGATAACCAAAAGGACGGCATTGCTGCTGATGTTCTCAGGAGTGGCACAAGGCTGACGAACCCTTATCCAAAGCTACTGTAGCACTAATAGATGAGGCTTAACCTAGTCCAGAGGATCCAAGGGGTTTGTCAATTTAGGATCACTTTACCAGGATTTCAGCGGTGTGGCAGCATGGATTATCATTTGCAGCCCGCGGCACGACGGGGGTATCTGCCCCCGAACCCGCGATAATGGGGTCTGCTCTCCCAAAGGAGATAAGACGAGCTACTTATCGAAGACATTGCAGGTGTTCGCAAAGTCAATTGCGGGTGAAAGGCGAACAACTAGTGGGGATTTCAGCGTCGTGTCAGACGCTCTCCCGTTGAGTCCTTCGCTGACAAGATTAAACAAGCCCCCAATGAAGACTTGCGGTATCACACGTCACAAAGAAGCAGAATTTAGGCACGTCGTCAAACTTGCTGAGGAGAGGAAAGTCCGGCAAGTTTTCCCAGAGAGCTGGGAGGAGGTGTGGAAACCGAAGTGTTTGTTTAACCTGATGTGTCCATGAAGACGTCCCTCCTTTAACCACACTTAAAAACAGATCCTGAGGGTCGTGAAAGACGTATCACCCCTGACACCTACAAACGCCAGCCTCCACTCCCAGCCTGAGGAAAGATGCCAAAGAAATACAAAACAACCCACTTTTTATTTTTAATTACTAATTATTTCAGGGAGGCTTTAATGGCTTTATTTTAGCTGTCACAGTCATCAGAGAGAGAGAGAGAGAGAACGATGGAAAGAGAAGAAGAGAGGAAGGCAGGATTAGGTTTCTCCTGGGGAAAGCAGGGAGGAGGGAGGACAGCTCGTTCCTGATCCAGGGGGTTTTCAGGCCAGGGGGGTGACAGCTGCACTGTCTTTAGCCTGGATTTGAATTTGAATTCTATCTAACGATGCAGCGCCGGCGAGGACTTGGCAGGGCAGTCTGCTAATCTCCGAGACACAAATGCCTGGGCTTTTCTTGTGTGCCCTCGCCGAGATTTGAGTAATTAAAGTTAAATTGAAGGGAATAAAAAATATCCTTCTTGTACCCGGGCTGTCTTGCTAATGCCAAGTGTGAATAGTCAGGTTTGTCCTCAGAACTATAATCCCCAACGCTATTTCTCTTCTCTCTTTCTCTCTCTCTCCCTTTCTCCTCTCTCTCTCAGAAAAGCTGAGGTGCCGCCAAGTTTTCGCAAGCTCTAAAGACAGTGATAAGGCAAGGGCGAGGGCCGCAGCCTTTCATCTCGCAGGCATCTTTGAGGAAAAGGGGAAGAAAAGAGGTGACAGAGGGAGGGAGGGAAGGAGGAAGGGAGGGAGGGAGAGAAGGGGGAAGTTTGCAAGGAAAAGTGGAAATGGCCAGCTGTTAGAGAGCGTCCATCATGTTGGAGGAATTGGCTTGAGAAGTCCGGACTTGTCGGAGTTAAGAGAGTTAAGCAGCGAGACAGGCCTCCTTGGCAGCTGGTTAACCCTTCTCTTCCTCCTCTTCCTCCCGCAATGCTTCCCAGAGCTATGTGGACTTCAAAGGGTCCTTAAAAGAGTTCCAGGGGTCCTTGAGTCCCTGATGAAATTAGCAGTAGTCTAATTTCACTGTATAATAATTCTATAGAAATAATCCTCATCAGAGAATTAAATGCAAACAAGTCTACAATTAAATACTAAATCAGCAACAATGAATCTTCCCAAATGGGACTAAATCGTATTAAATGGCTTTCTGGTCTGATACTGCTCTCTGAAAGAGTGTTTTTATGGAGCTGCTGCATTTCATAGATGTGGGTTCTCTATCTGACCACCAGTAGAAGACAAGAGCAACACAACTGTTTTTCCAGCATTACCGGTGTAAGACTTTTGCTTTGACCTCAGGATGCAGAGTCCATCACTGGTTACAGCATGCATGGCAACCTTGAGTCCAAACCAAAGCAGGGGGTCTCCCCACAGAAAAGATTGAGTTTCAGAGACTTTGTTTCCTGCATTGTGGGACTTTAAAATAATAAAAATAGCAAAATAATAAGTACACTGCAACAGCATATTAATCTGAAATTTAATTTTACATACACAATAATTTAACTGTAGGTTGCAGAGGCTCACAGAAAACCTCATAAACACGTGGACCTGAGCGCCAAGCAAGCTGATTGGCTGATCCAACTCCTGCTGGGCGTTTTTGTTATGTGATTAATTCTCATGCCAATATATTTTATAGAACTGATGTTTTAGTCATGAATACTTTCAGAACACGAGTATTACGTGGTGAAAAAAGTGTCACACTTTTTTTTCAGAATTTTTTTAGCTTTTGCATCGCAAAGAGACTCCGTAGTCCAAACCAAGACGGCAAACTTTATTACTCCTCTCAACCTTGACAAAGGCAGGCACCTTTCACAATAAAAGCCCTATACATATAATATTCGCAGGTGAGTATTTAGCATATTCGTGTCGTTTATTTGTCATGCCCCCTGTGTTTAAAGGCGTTAACTTGTGTATTCAGCTTTCTCAAAATTTGGATAAAGGCTATCCAGATTTTTAAAACCAAGAAATGATGTTTACATGCCCAAACACTGTAATAATCAATGTGGAACCCAATCTTCATCTAGGTAATAGTGTGCTTATAAATGTAATAACAAATCATAGTTGTCCTGTTGCTCAGGACTTTATGATTCCAGGGACTATGATTGAATAAGATTGGATTTGATTAGTTTGACCAAATAATCTTAACAAGGTCCACTTACTGGCTTTTTCCAGAGCTTTCATTTGCATCTCACGATCTTCATCAGCGGATTGAGTTTGCCCGGTATGAGTACTAAGGATCGGAAACAGTGCTGAGCAAACTCCATCTGCTGATGAAGACTGTGAGAGACGGTTGAAAGCTCTGGAAAAAGCTAGAAAACAAACCTTGTGTTAAAGACACAGTGTGTAGGACTTGGCGGCATCTAGCAGTGTGGTTGCAGATTCCAACCGAGTACCCCTCTGCTCACTCCTCCCCTTTCCCAGGCTGCGGTGACGCCGATCGGCTCACTCAGAGGGGCTTTCGTGGCTCAGGAGGCAGAGCGAAAGGCTCTCTCTAGAGCCAGCGTTTGATTTGTCCGTTCTGGCCTGCGATTTTTATTTTCAGGTGATTTACACAAATGAAAAAGTTCTGAATATTATATTCCATTTCTGTGAATAGATCCTCCAAAATGTTATACACTGTTCCTTCAACATTATTTTTATTAAAGGTCAAGACTGGAATTTAATTCTGAACTTGCTTACATTAGATTACCTGAGATGAAATTAGAGAGTTCAAAACTTAAAAAAAACACACTCAACTGATGCTTTTTGGATAGAAATGTATAATTCTTATTGTTTAAGACATATATTTTCCTTTTTTTTAGCTGCACCTCTCTTAAATATTGCTTTGAGCACATCGCCTTTAGTTCAGTTTTCAATATAAATATTTAAAACCTAGTTTTCTGTAATAATAGAAAAAAAAGTGTCAATAGTGACAGAACTCATTGAAACACAAGGTGAGGAAGGTGAAGAAACTAATTCCTGCAAAAATATCAATATATGCAAAATATGACGGTGTGGAACACATATAGACGGGGAATGTTTATGCAGGTGTATTTAAATGCATCAGCCAAGTCTTCCCCTTGTTTCAGGTTTACATCCTCTCTCTCCCTCTCTCTCTCTCTCTCTCTCTCTCTCATAAAGCATGAACCTCGCTCATCCTGAGCCTCCAGTAGGTTTGGTGATGGATCAGTCATTACAGCGGGGACTGGCGACGCAAACTCAGTCAATAGAGGAAGAATTAAGTTCTCCCGTGGCCATCTGTGTGTTGATGAGGAGGAGGAGCTGCCGCCAAATTAACCTGGGACTATATGGACAACTGCTTCAGTGTGTGTGTGTGTGTGTGTGTGTGTGTGTGTGTGTGTGCGTGCACATAACATTTGCAGCGGAGTGTTTACAGATCAGTGTATGCTTTATGTTATGTGTGTGATGTGTAGTAGCGTCTGCGTTGGTGTGTGTGTGCAGGTCAAGTGACAGTGTTTTCTTGGCCCTTTGCTTCCTCTGTTGCCTCGGTGGCCGAGCTGCCTGAAGCTAATACCTCTGGAATGCTGCTCCCTTGTCTTTACTCTCTCTCTCTATCTCTCTCTCTCTGTCGCTCTCTCTCTGTCGCTCTCTCTCCCCTCTTTTTTGTCCTGGTAATTGGAGAAATGGGAACAAAACTCAATACTGTAAACCAATTCTTCCACATCCTCCCTCTCCCATTTAGCTCTCAAGGCTACTGTTTGTTCCCCCCTCCGACTACTTTCCTCCTGCCCTCCTCTTCCTTCTCTACCTCTTTTAAATCATTTCTTCCCTTTTTTATCATCCACATTTACGGCCCATTCAGGGGTGAATGTATTGGCAAAAATATCATGGGGGCAACCTTTAGCTCACCTGGTAGAGCCCCATGTGGGCTAAGTCCTTAGCAGAAGCCCTTTGCTGCGTGTCATCCCCCCTCTCTCCCCACTTTTCTCTCATTCTCCACCTGCACTAATAAAGGCAATAAAAGCCCTAAAATAATCTTTAAAGGTCCCATATCGTGCTCATTTTCAGGTTCATACTTGTATGTTGTGTTTCTACTAGAACATGTTTACATACTGTAATGTTCAAAAAACTCTTTATTTTCCTCATACTGTCTGTCTGAATATACCTGTATTTACGCTCTGTCTGAAACGCTCAGTTTTAGTGAATTTCAAACGGCATTGCGTTGCTAGGCAACAGTTTGGGTGCATGTTTACTTCCTGTCAGCTGATGTTATTTACATACACTGCAACAAGAAATAAACTGGGACACATTTAGAATGTTTACATTTAAAACCATGTAATGATCTATATATTGTATATTTTGTGACATCACAAATGGAAAGAAATCCTAACGGCTTGTTTCAAACGCGCAATTTCTGAATACGGGCTGTGTGTATTTCTCCGTATATGGAGCGTTTTGATAGTTTAACAGTATTTATATAACACTTAAACCTGCTTTATAATATAAAATACATGAAAATCTCACTTTTTACAATATGGGACCTTTAATATATATATATATATATGTATATTTATGCATTTGTTAGAGACTATTGTCAACATCAGATGAATCCGCATTTGGTGCTCTAGCACCCTCTTTGAATGTTATCAGCCGATTGATTGGTGTTATCAGCGGTTATCAGCGGTATAGATATGGGTTAGAAGGCACACCTACTAGTAGGTTCAGAAGGCCGTTAAATGGTAAATGGACTTGCATTTAAGTAGAGCTTTTCTAGTTTTCTGACCACTAAAAGTGCTTCACACTACATGTCAGCATTCACCCATTCACACACTGATGCCATGCAAGGAGCCAACCTGCCCATCAGGGTCTAATCTAAATACTCATTCACACACCGATGGCTCAGTCTTCAGGGGACATTTGGGGTTCTCTATCTTGCTTAAGGACACTTTGACGTTGAACTGGAGTAGCCGGAGATCGAACCACCGACCTTCCGATTGGTGGACGACCTGCTCTACTTCTGAGCCACAGCCGCCATTATCATTTATTCACGTAGTTGATCACCGATACGAGTACAAGAAGACGACGCCGACCTCTAGCGGCCGTAGTAATTATGACGGGAGCAAAGGAGGAAGTCAGGTGATGTAATATGAAGGAGGAGTGGAGGTTGGGGATGATGGATTGACCAAACAAACACAGGACTTTCACCAAGGAGACTGCTTTTCGTGTCCCGTGTGAAACCAAAGAATAGAATAGAACGCCTTTATTGTCACTGCACACATTGTACAACGAGATGTCCTGAGCAGCTCTTTAAAAAGTAGGCTACATTTAACATTCCTTACATGCACGCACGTACACCACACATGCATCTGCCATAGCCATATACACTTTCGTTACGTAACGTACATACTTCACAACATATTTGAACCCAATCCACAACCTTTCCTCAACCTAACCGAGTAGTTTTGTTGCCTTGTTTTGTTTCAGTTCACAACGTTAAAGCTAGAGTTGGTAATCTTCAAAAACATATTTTCTTATATTTGTTGAAACATCCCGACAGCCATCAATAAAACAAATGCTCTGACCAAAAAAAAAGCAAAAAAGAAACATGGTATCTGTGGCTGTCACATGGCCGAATGAAATGATTGGACGGGCTACCTGCGTGCACTCTGCCCGTGCACTCATTGCATGTTCCACAAGCTGCTAGATTGACAGCTGAGTACTAACAATAGCCATGTTGGTTGTATATATTCATAATGATAATGTTGGGGGAGTGGTGTTGGAGAGAGGTCTGGAGGGACGGACTGTCAGTGTTGATGACTTGGTGTCTTTCTCTCTAGATGGAGGGACTGTTGGAGCTAGTGCTGCTAGCTACGTTCACTGGAAAAGCGTTGGCAACACTGGGTTTACCCGTTGGATCATTTTTAAAATCTAGTGTACTCTTGCTAGTTTCTTAAGATTACCAATAACCAGTCAAAATAAAACATGTCACCCAGTGACACGATGTGGCTCATTAATGATGATAATGCATTTTTTATAGTTTTTGGACAACAATGGAGCTCTATGGCACAGAGGAAGAAGATATATCAGGCTTTGACACACAATAGCTTCCCTGTTAGTAGATACATTCATTGTTGGTTTTAATCCTTTTGTGGTTGGTTTTTCCCTTTTTTTTTTATTGACAAGCCTGATAATTATCACCACAATTACCTTCTTAACTTTAGTCTCTAGTGACAAAACACCATGAGTTGCTGCTTAAGAAGAGTCAAGAGTTAGCTAGCTAACTATCCAGCAAGCTCATTCAGGAAACTTACCAATGCTAAATGTTAGCAAGCCACGACTGCCTAGCATCTACTAGCTGCCCAGTGTTTAAATCAGATATCGCCAGATATAACTGACTAATAGCCCACTATAAGCTACAGCTAGCTAACAAATTAATACATACGAATAAATAGAAGTACATTTTTTTTTTTTTTTTTACAATTGTTCAGCTGTTCAATCATATGACAGCTAACATAATAACAATGTTTTTTTTTTAAATGATGTATGGATATTCACCTACATTATGCACAATTTTACTTTTTGTCAGTTTTCCATCATTAGCATGTGGCTTGGAAGCTACTGTACTGTGAATCCTCATTCAGAATTTTACTTTTGTACATCAGTGATGTGGAATTTAAGCATAGGTTAGAAAAGGTTATGGTTGGTAGAAGGCTGGATTACCAACCGGACCAAACGGTAACTGCCCCGGAGTGGCCCCTACGACTCGAGGTTCAGTCAGTTGTTGTAATTTGATTGATTGCAATATGAACTGAAGCGCTGATCAAATATGAATCAATATTCTGTTACTGTGATGCCTATTTCTCTCCTCAAATGTTCTCAGAATCATCTTGTAGTGTACTGTTTAGCTGTAAAATGAGAAAGTTTGTGACCTGGCAGCCATGTTGAGATCAGTTGAGGAAATACCAAGCACCGCCCACCAGCTGGAGCAAACATTCTCATTTTACAGCTAAACAGTACACTGCAAGATGCAAGATACGAGATTGCGAGTGAATTACAGCTACTTCCATTGAAAGAACAGCCAATAGGAACGCTCTCTCTCTCTGAAATGACCTGTGATTGGTCAAAGTCTCCCTTTAGGGCTAGATTTTCTAAAGCCTGAAAACAGAGCGATGAGGAGGAGCAGAAGTCTAGTTTTCTCTCAGAACACTTGAATTACAATATGCTGAAAGGTTATGGGATTTTTGCCCAATGATGCCAAAAACATTCAGCCTACTGCAGCTTTAAGGTGATTAATGCATAATCTTGAATAATCTTGAAGCCCCTTGAAGAGGCTCAGACTTAAAATCTAGTTTGACATTCTACATGGTGCATATTCTTCTAACAAATCTTTGCTAAATGTCATCACCACAAACCAATAGTACTTAACACAATGCACACACAGAGAGAGAGAGAGAGAGAGAGAGAGAGAGAGAGAGAGAGAAACGAGAAACGAGGGTAAACGGGGGCCAACATTTTAGTTTTTGCCCCAGGGCCCCCTGGAGGGTTATTGGGATATTAGGTTTGGATTTAGTGTGGTTTAAGTCAGCGTAGTCACCTGTGAAGACATTATTTGTTGGTGGCCCGCATCATACCGTCCCAGTAGCGTCTCCTGTCATAAGTCGGATTTGTTCCTTCCACTCCCCCTCCCCCTCTCTTCATTCCTTCAATCCACAACAGACACTCCTCACTTTCTCCTCTTTCATCAGTGCTGTCATTTGTCTTCCTCCTCTTGCTCCGGCCTCTCCTGTCTCCTCTTCAAAAACCTTGATCAACCCCCCCCCCCCCCCCCCCCCCCCAACCTGTCTCTCTGTCCCTATCTCTCCATAACATACACAACCTACCTGCCTGGACACACACCTGAAATGCCGGATTTGAAAGTTGAGCCTCCAGACACAAATATAAATGTCTAGACGCTGTGTTAGTTTTTTTCTGTATCTTTATTTTTCCTGCAGTGTTGCTCTGAGTTAACTGGAGGCTTTAAAAGCAACTTTTGAAGATAGTTGAGCATTTTTAGAACTGTATAATAAACCAGCTCCTTCTCCTCCACGGGGGACACACCGCTCTGAAACTGCTGAATGTTTTTCCTTTAACCTTAACACGTTAGCTGTAAACCCGTTGACAACCAAGACGATAAAAGCTCCAAGCATCCATGTCGAACTTTACAGCAGATAAACGCAGACTCTGTGCCTACGTCATCTGTCGCTTTATGTCCACCGCTCTTCCGTGGCTGTGCCTATATTGAAATAGCTCTCCCTAACGGTCTGTAAAATCACACACAGAGTCAATGGGTGCTTATTCGCCATGTGCACCCTGGATTACAGTTTGATATTACAGCCCAGCCTGCAGTTGTGCTGTATTGATAGGCCCATACATCAAACCTCCTCCAGACAATCGCAGATGGCTAATTGGGACTTTTTACGGCCTCCCAGTTTATGCAGGGATTTTGATATAAATTAACCACACAAGGCAGCGTCTCCTTTCACGAAGCTTTACTTGGACAGGGCCTCATCTGATGAATACCTCTTTTTATTGGCGCAAAGACCTCCAAGGCTTCACTGAGATGGAATATTGTTTTTAATACGTACCTGTCTGTGGTAATTAATTACGGCTTGCTGTATTGCCTCCAGTCAAACTTGGAAGAAAAATCTCTGCCTTCATCTCTCAGCTCTCTGCTTGTCTCTCTTTCTTCTTCCACTCCTCTTTTCATTCTGCTGTTTTCCCTCCTCATGTTTGTCATTCTCTGCCCCTCCCTCCATCATTCGGAGTTGGGAGACAGTTTTAATAGCCACAAGGAAGCCAACAAAAGAGTGAGACCCTATAAATGTGTGCGCACGCACACACACACACATACAGACTGATACGAGGTTTGACAGTTTAAAGGGTTAACAACAGGCTGCATAGTTCGCTGACTGTGAAAATGAAGATAGAAGTTATCAACGTATCCTCACACAACGGTTCGTATGATATTTTGCGAAAAAGTTATTCCTCCTTTTTAGTTTGTTTTCCAACAAAAGTCCAGCAACACGTGTCAATTTCTGTTCATTACATGCATACAGTCTTTTCAAAGTAAACTTCACCGTCTTCACAGGAAACAACTTCCTTAGGTTTAGGCAACTGTTAGGTTTCGGAAAAGATCCACTTGATTAGGCCAGCTATTCTCAACCACTGGTGGGCCTCAGAGCGCCATCTAGTGGGCCTCAGAGGTACTGCCAAATACATAGATTCAATTTAAAAAAAAATGTTTTTGGTCATTTACAAAGCTAGTTATTTTTATATCTAAATGTGCTCAATAATTCACGGGAAAAAAAACAACTTAGAAATTCAAACAAAGCATAATTTCAATGACCAGTTCTGTTTGAATATCACCATGCCAATCACGACAGGCAGAGACAAACATGTTTTTGCTACTGTTAGCTAGCTAACGTTCCCTCGGATGCAGTGACACAAAATGGGTTGATTTTTTTTAAATGAAAAAGTGATGTGGAAGACAACCCTGTGCCAGTAAAAGCTCTAAAGCATGTGGTGAGGAAATATGACCCTGGATAGATTCAATTCGGATTCATAACGGCAGACAGTGATGGGTGAGGGTAAGCAGAATATTAATACAGCTGACAGTCGCATTACATATATTTAAAGCCCAGTTTATTTTTTCTTCTGTTTTTGTCATGTATGTTTTGGGTTGGTGCCTCGGACATTTTTTAACAATCAGAAGTGGACCTTAAGTTACAAAAGATAGAGAAGCCCTGGATTAGGCAACAAAACTACTTAGTTAGGTTAAGGAAAAGGTCAGGGGGGCGACTCCTCTGGTTGCAAAAAGAAGTCTGATTGTATAGATTGTACGATTGTACGTGTTTTCGTCTTAGAATTTTAACCCTTTCACAGTGTGTTTTCAGTTGATGAAAGTTAATTTTAACATTTTGGTTGCTTAAAAATGTCAGTGTTCAGATGTGCTTAGCTCCACCCTCTCATGTCACTTCTAGTTGCAAAAGACCAAGGGGAAAAAATGCTGAACTCGAGGCTTCACAACCGTAGTCCACAAACCAATGGGTGACGTCACAGTGACTTCGTCCACTTGTTATATACAGTCTATGGGTGGACACATAAATTATTTTTCACTTAAATTTATATTGCAAGATAGTGCATGTGCAATGTGGACATGCTGAACAGAATAGATTGCTGCTGCTAGCAGAGCGCTATGCAGGACAACATGGAGGAGAACAAAAGTCCGTGGACGGACGCCGAAATAAATTGCCTGCTGGCACTTTCACTCTGCTTTCACTTTGTGCTGCTTCCGCCTTGCATGGCAATGTATACCAGCCTTAGTTCCTCCTGTTTTGAAAGTACACATTCTATCAATCTACCTGGTGTAATGACTTCTTTGTTAAACCTGTCATTTAGCACTGCTTTAGGGCGTTTTCACATTAGATACGATTGATCCGTACCGTGCCCGAGTACGATTACCTCCCCTCTCTGGTCAGCCTTCACATTAGTAAAGTTGTTCTGTACCCGAGTACACTTGTGTCATCATCCACGTGTATTGGTTTATGTTGAGATCAGCTGTTCTAGTGGCGGAGCATCGTAAAACACTTCATTCAAACTGGACAGAAAACTAAATAAAACTCACCACTACTGTCATTGTTAGTCTTTCCAACGATCACCAACTCTGTTTAGGTTGAAATAAACTCTTATTTCACAGAGTTAGATGTGAAAATAGGCCGACTCTACACGTTGTCTCCCCCCCACCCCATCTCTATCTCTCTGCCCGCTGGGCAGCTGAGCGTCTCTTGTTCTTCGCAGACAGACCATTAAATCAGCTAAATAAAATAACAAACATCACTCAGCCCCATCGCCTACTATCTATATTTTGAGGAACCTCTTGCCGGCCTTCCTGCTGTATCATCCACGGCCGTGCAGTTCAGAGGATGAGATCGGTGCATGCTGCCGCAGATACAGACATACTGTAGATATGAAACAGTTTTGTATGTATACAGATTTCGGAGGAGACCGGCGGCGTTGAAAACAGCCTGACCTTTCAAAACTAGTCGCTAACCGCTAACGTTACTCGCGTTAAATAGCAGTTCACTTCCGTGTTTTACAGTTGGCAGTTGAAAGCTGAAACAGTTGAAACCAAGGGAGGATATGTACCTCTCGTGTTTTGCTTTCTCTCAATCGTCAAGTATTTTGAAGTCACAATATAACAAATAATGTTATCAATTTCAAAACCACAATCAATTTTTTTTATTTTGAATCATTAAAAAATGTGTTTGAGAGAAAACTCTTTTATTGTCAAGAAACATAGAATTAAACCGATTTTTTTGCAATCACAGTCCCAAGAACAAAATATATATATTCATTATGTCCTCTCCAGCTTCCCGTACCAAGAGCCATCATTGCTATCTTAAGTGAATGAGATTGTACATGCTGTGCAGATGAGTCTATGTCACCTCACAGACAATGTGCCTGCTTTTAGTGATGATCCTTTTACCCACAGTGGTGAAGGTTCTACCTGCTGTGTGGTGACGTTTCCGGCAGGAATTACATTTAAACTCATATTATCTGCAGTCATTATGCTTTTACCGAAAGAGAAGACATTTGAACTGACATTTCGAACTACAGTGACAATGTTTCCACCACTAGCATAGCTGGATGTACTCACTAGGGGACCGCGAGAGAAAAAACTAAATTGGTTTGGAGCCCCTATCGATCCTCCTGCGGTAAGTTTACGCATAAAGAAGAGTTTACACATCAGGAGGAGTACTACTCAATCTGTGAATAAAAAAATGGCATCTGTTTTAAAATGTCATCTGTGGCTCTGGAAGAGCTCTGTCAAATTCTAGAAAATAACCATGATGATGTCATACTGATGTCATCAAGGTTATCTTGACTCTGAAGACGACACATTTATAACAGAAAGCCTGTGATGGAAAATGAGTGCATGGAGTTTGAAAGACATGCAGGCAGGAAGCACGAAAAGAAGACACTCTAGTTGCATCATGGGAAATGGACTAAAAGTCTCAGCTTCTTTGATTTTTAAATATACATATATCTCTTGCCAGTCCTCCAGCTTTATGGAGAGGAGTTACTACTATTTTTATAAAACGGTCACTATATCCTGACAGTAGAGCATGAGACCGGTAATCTGAAAAAAAATCATGTTCCTCTGTGTCCTCCGGTGCTCCTAATGGTATCTGCAAGATTTCACAGACCAGAGGAAAACAACCAATCAGAGCTGATCTGGAGTCTGACGTCCAGCTGGGTTCAGTCACTCGTGAACTCCGATCAAACGGTCAAACTAGGCAGCGCTGATCAAATATGAATCAATATTCTGTTACTGTAATGTCTATTTCTCTCCTCAGATGTTCTCAGAATCATCTTGTAGTGCACGGTTTAGCTGTAAAATTAGAAAGTTTGTGGCCCGGCTGCCATGTTGAGATCTGCTGAGGAAATACCAAGCACCGCCCACCAGCCGGAGCACTACAAGATGTTTCTGAAAACATCTGAGGAGAGAAATAGGCATTACAGTAACAGAATATTGATTCATATTTAATCAGCGCTGCCTAGTTTGACTGTTTGATCGGAGTTCGCGAGTGTTGAATGAACAGCCAATAGGAACGTTCTCTCTCTGAAATGACCTGTGATTGGCCAAAGTCTAGATGTTCTAAAGTCTGAAAACAGAGCCATGAGGAGGAGCAGAAGTTTAGTCTTCTCTCAGAACACTTGAATTACAATATGCTGAAAGGTTATTATGGAATTTTTTCCCAATGATGCCAAAAATACGCAGGTTTAAGTGCATATTCCCAAACAAATGAACAATAAAATACTTAACCATGAATCAACCAACACACACACACGGGCCTCCGGGGCCACATTGGGGTTGCAGTTTTTTCTTTGCTGACCCTGGCAGATCTCCTCAAATTCTGACTACAGTGTGGGTGTGTGTGTGGGTGTGTGTATGTGTGTGTGTGTGTGTGTGTGTGTGTGTCTGTGTGTGTGCGTGTGACTGTGTTTGCTGTGAGCACACAAACCTCACATCACCATGTGTTTGTCATTATCTGAATGTGATATCCAGATACAGATCACAGTTCAACACCAGGCGTGAATGGGAACTCAGCCATAGCCCCTGCACTGTACCCCTGCCCACTTATCCTCAACATCAATAGCATCCCTCCAGCCTCCTAAAATCACATCCTGCCTACTGTGCTTTCACATCCCAGCTGCCAGCAAACACACACACACTGACACATATTCACACTCACACACACATTATAACCCTATGATGTACTGCTCTGTTTAGGCTCACTGGTTATTTTCCAGGTGGTTAGACTGCTCCATGTTTAAATAACCCCCCTTTACCCCACCATATTTAGCCTAAACTCCCCCCCGATAAAACACCTCCAGCACCCGCCGGTCCTGTCTGAGCCGCACTGAACAGTCTGAGAGCACAGTAGTGTTAACTTGCTGAAAACCTATAGTCAATATTGATATTTCTGAGTCACTTGGGTTTTGTTCACAGTAACAATAGGGTCTAAGACAGTCAAACCCATTTTGTTATAAAGTTATACTGTAATAATTATCAAAGGGAAATGTATCCTCTGGAAATTTGACACATTCTAAAATAAGCGGCCACAGTCCAGCATCCTGTACTACGAAGTGAGTTCAACATACCAGGGTATCTTCTCCTTACCTGGCTTAACTAACCCTAACAACCAAGTTCCCGCTAAGCGGTCCTACGACGCTGGTTATCAACTCAGTAAATCAACCCAGGGTTTCTCCATCTGGCTATGAGAGTGTTCACATGAACGGGGCAGTGTCTGCAGTATCTGACCAATTACAGACATGGACAAGTCCACAGACTTGCAGACAGACAGACAGACAGAGTGGCACATTTTATGAAGGAAGAGTAAACTATATTAGACAAATACGAAGAAGTCAAACACATAATCCAGACTGAAGTTGGAAAAAGAAAAAATTGCCGATGTGTGAATGCATAAATTAACAGATTTATTAATTTAACAGAATACTCAAAAGTCAGATACAGTATAGTCGTCTAGATGGTGCGGTGATATATAAATAGCTTGCAAAAGTATAATGGATGAGTTCATTACACTTCATTAAGGACTTTGAGAGCAAGTAAAAAAATAAATGTAAAAACATAATTCAAAGCGGTAAACACCAACAGCACACAGCCAGCTGTCCTTCCTGCATCTGTCAGTTTAAACTGAGTTGTTTTTAGCCTGGATTATGACTTCTTCATATTTGTGTAATATTATCATACGATATGCTCACCGAGCTCTGATTGGTCAGTAGGCGGTGCTTTTATACGAGTTGATCTCTTATCTGGAACATAACCTGTTCCGGGGCAGGATAGCTGTTGAGGATAAGTTACCATGGCGATGTACCCCGGTAAGAAGTGATCCACCTTCGTAGGACTGAAAACCCTGCAGTTACCTCGCTAACTCCAAATCCTGCTTCGTAGTCCAGGCCTCAGGACCATGGGTTCAGAAGGCCTGCCAGTTCAGAGGATATAGTGTCCCAGTCATGGGCAATAGCAGGAATGTCCCCAAAACATGTGTACATGTATACAGGGGAGAAGGAGGAGAGAATAGGACATCTTGACCCTTTCTGTGTCAAGATGTCCTACCAGGAGGACAATAGTCAGAACCAGGACTTTGAGATGCAGTAACAGTTACTAGTAAGTTATTTTTATAAATCGGTCACTATATCCTGACAGTAGTGTATGAGACAGGTAATCTGAAAAAAATCATGTGCGTCTGTCCGGTGTCCTCCGGTGTCCTCCGGTGTCCCATAATGTGCACAATAGACTGTTATGTCAGAAAGTGAATATAAGTGTCAATATCTAACAGCGTCCTTAAACTTTGATCATTCCAGTACAGATGTCATAAATCACATTCAGGTCTCTCTAATCACATGAAGACAATAACACCAGAGACCACTCATAACACCACTCTTATCTTTCTGAAAATGTCTCATATCAGCTGATTTATTTCGGCTAATTAGGAGATAATGCTGTGATGTTTCATCATTAATTGCCTATTGAATACAGTTGTGTTCACTTCTTCACTTTGACCTGAAAAAGACCATGAGTGTGTTCCAACCCACGTACTTCTGTACTTACACTTACTACTTTGAGAGCATAAGTGCGTTCAGACTGTGAAGTATGGCAAAATGCAGTGCACTCAAAGTACCCGGATGTTGTACTCAAAACGGTCAGATCGTTGAGTGTGGAACGCTCCACACTCAACTGTCACAATCTTGGCTACGTAGCGGAAGGGGCGGAGCCACGACCACTATTCAAACAGACGTAGATAACAGAATAAAACAATACAATACGTAAACATACCGGTGCATTTTCAGCCAACAGGAGGACACATCGTAGGCGTAGGCGACCACGTTGGAAACGTAATTTCCACTCTGCTTTAATTTTTTTCAGAAGATATTTTGGCGGGTAGCGAGCCGCGGTCAAATGTTGCTATCGTCATTTCCGGTCAGTGCGCCGCAGAGTATTCGATTTGAGACGATCCTACCTCGTTGAAATTTACACACTACTCAAGTGAGTACGGAGTGCACATAGTGCACTACATTGAAGTGTACTTCTGGAAGTACGTGGATTGGAACACACTCCATCTGTGGTTATTTATATCAGTCATGTCCACATGAAATATAAGCAGCTTGTCTTTTTCCGTGTGCATAATTTGAGCATGACCAGTTAAATGCACACCGCTTGCAGCCTGAATATTTACATTGCGATAAAAAGCAGGACTGGTAGTTGTACTGAAGCGTGATATACTGTGTGTATATATTATTAAACTTATTAGCATTAACACAACAGACACACTTACTGCTCTTGGTCAGCTCAGCGTCAGCACTGTTCTCTGATGTGCTGACTTCAGACCAGCATTCACAACCGGAGCTCTCTGCACTGTGCGCTGTCAATTTGTCTGTAAATATTAGCTGCTAGCGCTATTTGAAAGCCATACGGAATCATGTGGCTGCGGTAGCATAACAGAGCACCAGCAGACCTTGAACCAGCTGACCACCTGCCTCTCTCAAGTAAGAGTAAAAAGTATGCTGCATTAAAACTCTGACAAGTACAATTTACTCCAAAAAGTTACTTGAGTACATATAACGGCGTGAATGTAACTCGTTACTACCTACTTATGCACATGGACAGTGCTTGTCATAGTAGATTAACCTGCTAGGGGACCCGGAAATGAGCTGCTGGGTCCCTCCCGTTAACTTCATTAATTAGCGACTATTTTGATAGATAGTATTCATTAGTTTTGGTAATTGACTCTTTGTTTAAGTCACTTTTCAAGTAAAGATTGCAAAACATTTGCTGGTACAAGTTTCCTAAAGGTATAATATCCAGGAATTTTCTATAAAGCAATGTCTAGAGTGATACAAAAATAATCCCTCTCAATTATCACTTCTGACCCCCTAGAAGGACGGCTGTTGTTAAGTGGGTCGTCCACCAATTGGAAGGTCGGTGATTCAATCCCCGGCTCCTCCAGTCCACATGTTGATGTGTCCTTGAGCAAGATACTGAACCCTAAATTGCTCCTGAAGGCTGAGCCATCGGTGTGTGAATGAGTATCTAGATTAGATCCTGATGGGCAGGTTGGCACCTTGCATGGCAGCCTCTGCCATCAGTGTAGAAAGACTATATAAATGTAAGTCCATTTACCAGAAGTGTATGGTGGTGCCTGTATCTGCAGAGATCTTGCAGCATTCTGCCTGGATTTCCTCTTTTCTTATTATTTTGCTGTGATCGGGACGTTCCTGGGCTTCATCACTTTTCACTAACGCCGCTCCCTCTCTTCATTTAACCTATAGCTTGCTCCACCATCGCTGCTCTACCTCTCTCCCTCGCTAGTTGAGCCGAGGAGGAGGGCCCAACTTTGAATGCTCTGTGTTTACAAACAGCAACCGACAACTGTGACATATTTTACCTTTAACATTTATAGATGAAAAAGTCAAAATATATAGTCTCACATTTGGGAAATTCGAGTCAAATCCCAGTACTTTAGAAGCGCAATCAAGTAAATGTACTTATTTTCTTTCCACCTGGTTGCTAGACGGGAGAAGAGAGTGAAGCATGCAGAACACAGGAGAGATTCTGCTTGTATAGTCCATAATGGTTGGTTAAGTGTCAGTATTTAAATTGAGTTTAACTGTCTTTGTGTCGTACTTCGTTATAGTGCCAATGTGGGTCACAGCCTGCGAGAGATACTTTGCATGATGGGATGCAAAGTGCCGGGGTGTCCATGCCAACGTTTTATTGATGATCCCGCAACAACGTAAATCTTAATGAGATCTTTTTATGTGTTTCCCAATCTCTAACAGGATTACTAGTCATGCTGCAATACGATGACTTGCCACTCAACATGCAATAGATGTCCTGTTTGTAAGTCATTATTGAAAAAAATATTAATCTCACCCCAGACTCGTATTATTTGGACCAGAATAATTGAAAATATTCATATGTACCAGTGTAATTTTCATCCGCATAATCGGCTGTGTTGATTACTGTGATCCCAGCCATATGCAAGGATAAGGCTACTTTTAACTGTAAAGGGATTTACATGTTGGATTAGTGCTAAAGCAAGGATCTATGGCAAATTACAAAACATTTCTTAATATTTCCTCACTTGTGGAAAATTGAACCACAGGGATCTTTTCACGTTAATGCGACAAGCATGTGATGGAAAGTTTTGGGGTGTTAGTCGGTCAAGGAAACAACAAACACGTGTGTGTGACAGCGCATGATTTAATCCCTGATTTTAATTCACTAATCATTATTCAAATTAGATTTCCACAGAAGAAAAAAGGGGGATATATTACAAATGTATTTTGGGTGTATTAATAGTTGTCTACATGCTTGGACAAAGCTGGAAACACCGCTTCATAATTTCTTCATTTGCATACAGTATAGGCGTAAATACATGAATGCATAGCGCAGTATGTTGGGAGCATATGTGCATTTAACTGTTTTTTTTCCCACCTTCCCAGGGGTAAAACTACAGCAGTGGCTCGTCTGCAAAAGGAGCAACCCTCCAAGTTTATATCTTTTCTTTAAATTAAGTAAACTTGGTCCACCTGGGTCCATAAATCCAGCCTGTAGACCAGGAGCGGAGTGCCTTTTCTTCCCCTCTGGTCAGTGGATTTACCGCGGGAGTAATAACTGTCAGGCCAAATGCCTGGTAAAGTGGCGGACAGGAGCGAGTGGAGGGGGAGTATTTATCACGGTATTGACTTTGTGACTGCCGTGTCGTGAACTCTTTTGTCATAAACTGGAGCAGCGCTGCAGATCGATCCGAGGAAAACTGTTGTCAGCTCGACTCCCAGCGAGCATTGCTTTTCCTACAGCCACTTAGAGGGCTGATAAATGCCCCCACCCCTCCTGGCCGCCCGCCTGCTGCAGCAGCGAGAGCATGGCCGGGGACACACACACACACGCACACACACACACACACACACACACACACACACACACGCACACACACACACACACACACACACATACACACGCACACACACGCACACACACTCAGGCCGACCTCATGCATCTGCACACAGTCCACATACACACTTGAGAGGATAGCAGAAACACAGTGCACATTTTCACACACACTTCTAGCAAAAGGAAAAAAAGGAAGAGAATAGAATTTTGTCATTTTGAATCAGGAAACAATTCAGAGGCCAGTAAATATCTCAGGATGTGTTCCGGTCAAGCTGTGAAAGGGGACAAATTGAGCCAATTGACTTTAATATGGTCCTAAATATGTTCAGTGTTTTAGCTGCCTAATTCCTACAGATAGTTTCAGAAGAACATGTCAGCCAAGATAGATTTTTATCGAGTATAAAAAAAATATATAATGCTGGTAAAAAAAAATCCTGCAACTGTATGACAGTGTGGTATTAGTGTGTGGAGGCTTTTATGTCGCTGGATTGCACTTCTTCTGAGCATGAGGAGTTGGACGTACCAGCTGGCTAAACTCATTGTTTACTTTCTATATTTTAAGTAAAAAAGAATACATTTCATTAAAACAAATCACTAAATTTAACACCACACAAACATAAAATAACATTTTTAGATTATTACTAACCTAAAGTATGTGTACAATTAAAACTAATAACGAGAAATATGATCTGTAAGAAAAACAACTGACTATGACTGAAATGACATTTTGTTCCTGCACATACCTGATTGTATTTGGTGTTAAAATACTTTCTCTTATCTGGCTCATGCTCCCTCATAAAAATACAAATGAAGCGCAAGTCTTCATCGCTTTGAGAGGATGAAAAGTCAAGGGATGAGCAAAACTATCCTGGCTGACGGGCCTCTCCAATGTGAGGTCGGGGACAGTGCCTCTGGACTGGCAGACTGCGGTGGTGGGTCCCACTTTTCATGGTAGTTTCCCAATCCAGTCTGCATGTGTTTTGTGGACTTGGGAAAAGGCAGTGACGTGGGGGGTATTGGGGCTGTTGCTACAAGCCATTGGGTCCTTATATATATATATACATATATATATAAGTGAGAGCTGTATCCAAGTCAAGCTCTTTAACCATGGTAGTAGAAAACTGTTGATTTCTCCGTCCGGGTTGGGAGTCAGTTGCTGCCCTAAGTGAAGGAGTTTGAGTGTCTTGGGGTCTTGTTCACGAGTGACGCTTGGGCCAGACTGCGCACGTGAGCAGTGCGTGGCGGCTGCCTCGCTGAACTGCTGCGTGTCCTGCGCGTGTGGTGTCCACGCTGGCAGCGTTTCTGCTGCTGCTGTCAGCCCTTTCTTTCTACATTGTTTGCCTTTCGTAATGATAATTTAATTTCATTATGAATGTCATTTATATTTATTTCAGACAGATAAAGGTCAAGAAGTGTGTGGTAATTTGTAAATAATAGTAATAATCCACAATTAAAACCCCGTTCTTTATTCATTCATGGAGCCGTGCATGTCACTGCAATTTCTACAACACTGTCCTGTAAATATGTCAGAATAAAAGCCTTTTGTTAACAAATGAAGGATTTTTTTCTACAGAAAAAACAGATAGAGCGCTTTTATTTTAAAACGGAAGCAGGAAGTGTTGATTTCAAAATAAATCTTTACTTTTTTTCAAGTCCGTGACATATTCTACAGATACAGACATTGAAACTGTAGTAATGTTGCTGATATGATGTCAATACACTATCAAACGATCATTTTCACTGTCAGTTATTGGCGTGAGCTGAGTAAAAATAGTAGAGACCTCGAATCTAGAAGAGATGCAGCCGAGCCACGCAGCCGAGCCACGCAGCCGAGCCACGCAGCCGAACCACGCAGCCAAGCCACGCTCCTCACGCGGGCAGTGTAGCTGCTCTAATCTGTTAACATGGATGCCGAAATAAAAAAAAACAACAGGTTTCGCAGCTGCTGAAGATCCCTGTGTGGCCGGGTTTGAGGCTAAAATGAAGCAGGAGATCGACAACCAAAGCTCTATTTATTTACCAGCTGATCTACATCCCTACCCTCACCTATAGTCGTGAACTTTGGGTAGTCACCAAAAAAATTTGACTGTGGGTACGAGTGGCCAAAATGAGTTTCCTCTGTAGGGTGGCTGGGCTCAACCTTAGAGAGAGGGTAAATAACTTCAATATTCATTCATCTACCAACATCTATTCATTTTAACACTCAGATCTATCAGATCCTGATATTGGAGATAGCTGCAATATACCCAGAATTGGCCTTGTACTCCTTTCTAGAGTGCTTGTCAGTTTTGATGTAGTATTGTACTCAATCTGTGATAGTATTTTGTCATTAAGCTTTTACATTAAATGGACGAAGCAATTATAATAGACAAACGTTAGATTCAATTATATATTGAATCTCAGCTTTTCAAACTGTTGCCAAGCGTTTGCTGTAGCTCAGAAAGTATGCCTGTGTCAATTCATACAATCATTCATGCACTGCTTACATATACTCACTTTCATCTCCTTGTTTGAATAATCTCCCAAAACTTCATGCCAACCGTTTAAGTGATGCGATCTAAACTGACAGAGCTGATGGTATGTAGTCTTCTCCAATGCTTGGGCAGAAGTCCCGGGCACCAGGGGCAGCCTTTTAATGAAAGTAAAGTTGTTGGATTTTTTTGCTTAATATCTTGACGGTGAAGATAAGTGTGTGGTTAACCTTGTGTAGCGGTCGCGGTTAACGTTGTAACATGTGGTTAACGTTGTGTAACGGTCGCGGTTAATGTTGTGTAGCGGTCGCGGTTAACGTTGTAACATGTGGTTAACGTTGTGAAACTATGGCAGTTAAATTTAGGCAACAAAGCCACTTGGTTAGGATTAGGAAAAATATCATGGTTTGGCTTAAGATAAGTACGCTTGTAAGGTAACGTAAGATACGGACGTAGCATCATGTGGCGTAGCAATGTCAGTAAAATTCACTTTGGATCACTCTAGACATGAACGCCGGCTGAGTAAAAGTCCTGTGTTTGTTTGACCACCACCTCTTCCACACACAAGATTCTCTTACTTTATACTTTATCAGTTGCTCTGACTGTTTAATAATAATGACCCAAAATGGGTTTACATTGGAGATAGTTTAAAGCCTGGTGCGTCTCATACAGATGCTAAGGGGTGCCTTGTACGTCGGTATCAAGACGCCGCAGTCCAATGCCAAAGCGTCAGTATTTGACAGCCTGGAAGTGAGACCAGGCTGCCAATTCAAATGCTTCATCATAAGACCAGAATTGTAACCCCAGAGACCAAACATAGGCAGTAAATTCATGAAAAGCTACAGACTATAATCTGATTTTGAGAGGATTTGGTCAAAATATCAAAATACTGATATAGTCTTAAACTATCATTTGTTTTCCTGTTTTCTTTCCTTTCCTGCTTAAGGACAACAACTAGTTGGAATGGGGCTTTATTGTCTATTTGGGAACCCAGCTTGTTGGAAAGTAGTCTAGGACTGTCTTTAGTACCGATCAAGCATCATGGGGTCTGTTGTACTGAGTGACTAATTGCTGAATTCTTCACTACCACCATCTGCATATTCATAAACACAACCAGTGTTTTCTTCTTGGATTGATTCTCTTCAGTATGGTAGATGTGTAGGAAGCCGCTGTACGGCTGGAGGACGGTGCAGTTTACAATGGCAATTACAGTGACAGCCTTGGGCTGAAGGTCAGTGAAGAGACCGGAAAACAACAGAGCACATTTCCTCTTCTTTTCTCTGGTATTACAATGAGATCCAATACGGTGACAATAGACTCAGGGAAATCATTTGCAATACAATACTGTGGAAACACGTGGACGTTTTAGTCTGTCTCAGGGTTTTGTGAAAGGGGATATGCACCTGAGACGCTCCAAGCTTTACAGGCCATTATCAACTCGTAACCCTCTGTGTAGTGCTTACTGGCTACCTAGTGCCCTATATCCACTGCCCAGTGCCCACCGTGCTATTTGAGTGTCCATATTCCAAGTGTGAAAACGGCACTACAGTTCCAGGAATATCCCCACAGTGGAAACAAAAAGTGCAGCAATAGCAACACTATACCTGTTACCATGACTCAGAAATGTCTGAACTCTCTTATTTGGTTTAACCATGATTTAACAATCATGCCGTCACTTTCCTTTCATCCTCAAATCTCTAGCTATCTTTCCTCCCCTTATTTTGACTCTTCTCTTTTTCTTTCTTTTTTTTTTATCTCTACTCTCCTTCTTCCCTTCCTTTTTTCATTTATTTTCCCTTCCTCCTTTCATTTAATTTCATTTTCTGTCCTGTCCTTTCCTAATTCCATTACTTTTCCTCCCTCAAGTCTCCCTTTCATTTTCTTCTGTTCCTTTTTTCCTTTCATCTCCTTGTTTTGCTTCCTTTCTTTCCCATACCTTTTCTCTCCTTCTTTGTTTCCTTTACTCTCTCCTCTTCTCTTTTCCTTTCTTGTGCTCTCCTTTTTCCTTTTTCTTGTCCCACCTACGCTTCCCTACTTTCATTTCCTTTCCAACTTTTCATATTCCCTTTTCCTGCGTTCTGTCCCTCCTCTCTTCCTTTCCTTTTGTTTCTTTTCTCATCCTTTCCTCTCGGTCTTTGGTCCAGATGAATGGGAAATCAATAGTGTCTGTGTTGACATCCAGGTGCAGTCGGAGTCAGAAACACACCCAGGTGATGGATGACGACAGCCTGTGTGCGTGTGCGTGTGCGTGTGCGTGTGCGTGTTCCTGATGTTGAGCAGACCCTGAGTCCTTGACCGTGACCCTCCTGCCTCTCTGTCTCCTTTACCCGGGTCCTGGGTGGAGGGGTCAGAGGTCAGGGGTCAAGCTGCAAGGCTGTTCTCCCTGGGAGTCTGGGGCTCTTGGGAGCTTCCTATGGTGAGGGTAACCTTTGACCCCTCCCTCGGGCAGGTCAGAGGGGCGGAGGAATGTGGGGATTAATGGATTTGCATGGAGCGAAGAGGAGGTGAAGACGGGACCCATACCCCTATCTGTTCATCCGAGTAGCAACTCAACTCCTTCCTGCACACGGGAACTGAATGAAACGCGACACAGAGCGTACTGTAGCTCCTCGCTGCGTGCCGGGAGAAATTTTATGATGAAATGTTGGACGGTGTCCAGTTATTTGTTGCACTCGTTACCCCAACCTGCCTCATCTATTTTGCAAATTGCATTCTGAATACAGCTCTCTCGCTTTTGAGGAACAACACTGGAAATATCTTCCCACGGATTGTGGAGTCCTGCTCTCCTTCAGTTACCTGCAACAAGTCCATGTCACAGGTGAAAAACAGGAACAAATAAATGATGGGTTTGAAATGAATGTACATGTGGGCAGACCATGGGTGGAATAATGAAGAGAAAAGGAACTACTGTTCCTACTAATGTCTACTGTTGCAGTGTTTGTTTGTTTTTTTTCCATTTTTATCTTTACCAGCGTCATTTTATCAGTTCTAACAGTCAGAGATAAAAGCAATTGTCTCACTATTTACATCACCAAAAGGCGTTTGGAGATTTGCCCTAAGTAGAAAAACAACTCACCTGCTGTAATTCAAATAATCTCAGTGTATAAAGTTGGAAACAGCTCACCAATATGTGGAAAAGTAAAGAAGGTCAAAATGTGGGCTGTACATGAATGACATAAAGCTCTACCACATAATTAGGCTGTAGATACAACACACATACCTGCTGCTGTGTGCTGGTTACAGGTATTTAAATGAATTCAAATAAAAGTTGTTTGTACTAGGGCTGTCAAAGCTAACGTGATAATAACGTTTTAATGCAAAATCGTTTTAATGCCACTAATTTCTTTAACGCATTAATGCAAATTGCGATCTTTAGGTTATAGCGGGCTCAGTTTTAAAGCTAGAGTGAAGATACTGCTGTCGTATAAATATCTATGAACATGAATAGCAATAATATATATATATATATATATATATATCGTATGAAACTAGAAAACCAGAGGAATTCATCAGTATAAACCATGTCATACTAGCTTGTCACGAAGGAGACTAAATAACGCTCCAAACTTACACTAAATTTTGTTGAGGAAAAATTGGCGTTGCCATTTTCAAAGGGGTCCCTTGACCTCTGACCTCCAGATATGTGAATGTAAATGGGTTCTATGGGTACCCACGAGTCTCCCCTTTACAGACATGCCCACTTTATGATAATCACATGCAGTTTGGGGCAAGTCGTAGTCAAGTCAGCACACTGACACACTGACAGCTGCTGTTGCCTGTTGGGTTGCAGTTTGCCATGTTATGATTTGAATATATTGTTTTATGTTAAATGCAGTACCTGTGAGGGTTTCTGGACAATATTTGTCATTGTTTTGTGTTGTTAAGTGATGTATAATAATAAATATATACATACACTTGCATAAAGCAGCATGTGTGTATATTTGTATTATTGGAAATCAATGATGAGGGTATTAAATACTTGACAAATCTCCCTTGAAAGTACATGTGCGATTAATTTGCGTTTAATCGCGATTAACTACAGACAACTATTCGATTAATCACGATTAAATATTTAATTCGATTGGCAGCCTTAATTTGTTCACACTTTGTGTAGGCTGGATCAGAGAAGCCTACTGGGATTTTTTTTTTTTTTCCGAACCACTGCTCATGGCCTAATGAAGTTGTTTGTATGACAGGTTGATGCATTGGACCATTAGTTTCAATTTCACCATTAGATTCAATGACACTTACATTTGAGAATCCATCCATCCGTCCCTAACCCTAAAATATATAGCATATACTGTATTACATTTACCCCCACTGTTTTCTCTGACAGAAATGTCATAGAGGCCTTTCATATTCTCATGTTAAAACAGAGAGAGAGGTTCATACAGACAGCAGCTGTGTCATGTTCTGGCTGTGCCAGTCTTTATTAGTTATGTTTATGTGATTTTGGTTTGTGTTTGGTTTCTTTTATATTCTCATTCCAGTTTCCTGTTTTATTTTGTAGTTCACTCCTCCTGTGTCTTGTCTGGTTTTACTTCCCTCCTTTGTTTGTTTTCCCGCCTTTTGTTGATTGTCTGCCCTGCCCTGATTTGTGTCACCTGTGTGTAATCATGTCTTGTATTTAAGCCTGTGTGTTCCCCTCTGTCCTTGTCGGTTCGTTTGTCTCTCCAGCCCCGTCTACCTTGTCCTATATGTTACCTGTTACCTCCTGCTCTGATCCTCGTGTTTCCCTGGTTAGTGATTTTTGGTTTTGGTCCTCTGTTTGGTTTTTGTTGTTTGTTTCTATTTGTTCTTTTGTACTTTGTTCCCCTCCCTGCCTTTTGTTGTTTTGCCTTTGGTAGTTTTGCATTTCTCAGCTTAGTATTATTACAGTTTTTCTCGATTGTTTACACACATTTTCTGAAAGCATGCCTCATACTCTCAGAACTCTACACACAAATCAAAAAACACACACACAATGGGCAAAACCCCTCAATTCTCCTGCAAAATGAAACTTTACATTCAAAACAATGTTATTTCTTCTCAAAATGGTATTTTGTTTTCAAATGACACACACAAACCATCATATGAATAGACATTTATAAGAACCAGTTGAACACTGATGTGCTCAATGTAAAACACTATGATGAATGGAAAACACTTCTTCTCCATTCATCATAATGACTTAGGCCTTTTTTTTGTTCAGTGTTACACTTACTACAGACAGTACATACATAAGTGTGTTGTAAAATATTTTAGAATATTGTTTTTATACTCAGAACACACAAATACACGGTAACAAATATATTTTATTTTCCCCACAAAAACAATGTACACAGTGTACATCCCAACCAACACAAAGTTGCACATACAGTGGTCTACATACAAAACAACAGAGGAATTTACTGTATACAGTTACAGTAAAAAAAAAAGAAAAAAAAAACTATGCTGCATCCTCTCTTCTGTTTCGGTCTGGCCACAGCACCTCATCCACATCACAAGCAATGTTTGCCCTTTTATGCTAAAGCTTTGATTGCTAATTGTAACACTGTGTGACAGGTGTTTGCCCATGTGATGAGTCAGTGTGCATAGTAGGGCAATTGACTTTAGAATTTTGAATGACAGTGTGTTCCTTGTGAAAACGAGATTTTCTTCATGAAAATTGTGCCAAATGCAGAGAATTGTGTGTAGTGTTTTGAAAAAAGTGTGTTTTAGAACTGCAATTTGAGTGTAAAGCAGGAATTGTGCTTGTAGTTTAGCAGAATTGGTTCAGGGGGTTGGTGCATGAGTTACATGTTGTGGTCATTGTGTGTCAAGTACCAGTATTTGTGTGTAAACAATTGAGAAAAACTGTAAAGCTCGCTTTTATTTCAACTATTTTCCTGCCTGTTACTCTGCATTTGGGTTCCATGTTAAATTCACCCCACACCGTGACAAGCTGTGCTCAGCTCTTTACCAGTGGCCTCTGACAGGTTTCAGATGTGTTAATTTCAGATGTGTTAATGTCAAGACGTCTACTGTAGGGTGCAGCAATAATTAATTTCATCATCAGAACAATGCTCAGAAATGTATCCAAGCATCAGAAAGGATACTGCAGTGATTCTTTGAAGTTTCCAGGTTAGGTTGGATCACTGTCTCTCACTGATGTGCTCTGATGTCAACATTTAGCGAAAATGTAGTGATCATTTTGCTGTAATGTTGCCTTATGTCTCAAATTAGAAGCAAAAATTCACATTTAAAAGGTCTTTATATTATAACATTATAAAAAACATCTTTTGTGTAGTTTTATGTTCAGCAGTGCTGTGGGAAATTGAAGGACACTAAATATGCTACTGTGAGAGTGACACTATGAACAGTCCTGACTGTAACTCTATTATGCATTTACAGTGAACAAGACAAGAACTTTACCTGTGCTTCAAAGCTCCAATCAGACCTACTCATCAGAAGCCACAGAATGAATCATATGATAACTCTGTTGCAGATACAGTAGATGGTTGCTGAACCATTAATAAACAGTGGTTAAGACCTAGCTTTGTACTAACCTCAATGTAACAGCTGGACACACCAACAGACTGAACTGAAGACCATCAGAGACAGCCGACTAGCATCTAAGTCTTCTGATTAGGGATGATCGCTCAACACATTCTCACTCCCAACTCGCCAAACACCGACGCTTGGTCAGTGGTCACACGCTTCAAACTATGACGCTCTAGGTACCCTTTAGTGTCAGCTCTCTCTGAAATGACTTGTGATTGGCCAATTTTTCCATCACGGGCTAGATTTTCTAAAGCCTGAAAACAGAGCCATGAGGAGGAGCAGAAGTCTAGTTTTCTCTCAGAACACTTGAATTACAATATGCTTAAAGGTTATTATGGAATGTTTGCCCAATGATGCCAAAAACATTCTGCCTACTGCAGCTTTAAGTAGGCCTACGTAAGTTGTGTAACAAGCAGCGCTCCACAAAGCGGGGGTTTATCTCTGTGGATTTGTCATCTATGAAGGTTAAAAAAAAACTAAATTAACCCCCATGCCCCTCGCAAAAATGCGGGCTAACTTTGTGAGAGCCCCAAATCTAAAATGGCTACTATTGGATGTTGGAAATTATTTTTTTAATGGTTTGGCCTACAATACTTAACAGTACATGGTTTCTGGGACTTTTTGGGTCGTCAAATTCATAAATTATACCGTTTTGATGATTTAACCTATTTTTGACCTTCAAATTTAAGTCACTGATTTTCAGCTCAGAAAGGTAAATTTTTCAAATTTGTCATAGAGTCTTCATATAAGGCTCTAATGAAAGCTTTGCTAATGCCGAGTGGAGTTATGAACAGTAGAAATACTGTAAGTACGCAAAGGTCATCTCAGAGGTGAAAAAGGTCAACCTTTGTAGTTGATGAGAAACAAACCTTCACTCTTCATGTTCATAAACTTTCTGGAGATGACCCAATATCTGATTAAATTCAATTGAATGATTAATGTGTTTATTGGAGGGATTTGAGAGTCAGTTATCTCAAAAAAGCAAGTTCTGAGGTTTAATAGGAGCAAACAGACATAATTCCTGGAAGTGCATTGAAACCCATTGAAACTAATGGAGAATGGCTCCTCAAGCAAAAGTTTTCACCTGCTGTATGACATATAATAGTTCTGTACAACTTTTATTTATATGGAATATGTAGATAGGAGCCCCTCAAATGTGTGTACTGAAAATAAAAAAAAAATCCTACATTTCTACTGCTTATTGTAGAGCATTTTCTACCGTTTTTGGCAAAAAAACTGTGGTCCCATGTGCCCAAAGATTAAATATGGTATGATAAGAAAATGGCGTATCTAAAAAACTACAAAGAAGTAAAATCAAGTATTTTGGTATCTATGAACTCACAACAAGTTGAATATGAAGAATATGCACACAATTACAGTGCAAAAAAATAGTTTAATATGGAAAACATTTAATAAACAATTTTAGCGTTTTTCCTCATTTTTAAAAAGAATCTTGATTTGACCATTGATAAAAGTGTGTTTTTTCATGTGATCTAAAATATTCAAAGATCTACTGTTAGATACTTGCCCAAAGTATGTCCATACAAAATTTCAAGACTTTTGACCAATCAGAACAAATGTTGTGTCATTTTTCCTTATCATACAGTCTTTGGGCACAGAAGGTTAAGGCACTTCCGCATTGGCTTCACTTCTGTGAACCAGAGGTTGCCGCCGGTTTGACCCATGCTAGGGACTAATAATCAAGATAGCTCAGTCTCTGATGCGACAATTTTGACCATTTTGTCTCTTGTTAGTCCCCCAACTTTATGGAAGTGCAATACTAATTCATTGGAATACCCATTTAATGGGAGAACCTTGTAATATCTAGACAGAACTTAGTTTAAAATATTTACTTTGATAAATAACTGATGAAGAAAAAAATCTCAAAATGTAATTAAGAGAGCTGCAGTCGTGTAAAACTAAATATGATTAGTGTTAACTGTATGGACACTCTTTGCACCAGCTTTGGTCCGGGTAAGTGTACTATGTGTTCACTGACATGCAGGTACATGCACTACTTATGTCTGACATGGTTTTCAAGGAAGCCTGATTTTTACAGTGGCAATAAAACTGGAACAGCCTGTGCTTGAGCCCTACGAACACAACTTCTACATGACTCAAACAAAGTTAGGGACAAGATAAAAAAAAAAGCAAAATGTGCAAAGAGTGGAAGAAGCTCAGAGTAAATCAAAACACGAATGACTTAAAGGAGCTAAGAGAGGCGGGAGGAGGAGAGGAAGAAAAAAGAAGAAAGGAAATGACACATGGCTGGTTGGTGGTGGTGGTGGTGGGGGTGCGTTATTTATTGCGACAAACCATTTAAACCAATTGGGCAGCAAATAGGAATGCAGGGGTTAATGGTCATCATTTTGTCAAAGCTGATTTAGGGCCCTTGGTTGAGGCCCCTGACCTCAAAGCTCCTCAGTAGAAGTTTGTCTGGCAGGGTGGGACCAGACTACATCCTGGGAGTCACATTCCAGAACGAGATGATGAACATCTTCTCCTGCAGAGAGACAACATGAAACCAGTTTTGGTACATTTTACAGTGTGTGTCGGAAGAAGGAGAAGACCTTTTCCTGAACCGGAAGACTTTCCACTAATCTGATCTCACTGGGTTATTGTCACAGCAACAATGACAACATCCACTGGTGTAGAGGGAATCTGCTTTGAGAGAACTCTGAACCTGAGCTTGTCCCTGTAAGTGCAGGAGAAAGAAAGACAGAAATTTAAAAGAAAGTCCTCTTTGCAGCTGATTGGGGTGTCAAGGTTCAGAACCCTAAACCTCTACCCCAGAACTGTGATGCCACACTGCACTATTAAGTACACTAATACACAAAAATGTAAAAGTCCATCTGATGCAAATGGTCACTACCATTGCTAAGATTATAAAGAAATGCCCCAAAATTCTTCAACTTCATAAGATTGTGAGAATCAGAACAAAAGGCTTCACTAAAGTAAGAGAAGTAGGCTAGTAGGTTTTGGGGCAAGCTTGCTTGATTGACAGGTATCACAGCCAATTACCAGCCAGCTGTGATGGGTGTTGCTTGCTCATAGCATGGCAAGTGTTATCTGTATAGCAACTTGCAACATCTTCCATGCTAATAATGAGCACGTTGATGTTGTTTACCATCATGTTTAGGCTAATGGGAATGTCACTAGTTTTTAAGGTATCTGGTCATAAACCACATTGGCTAAACACAAATGTATGCCTGGTGAAAGGTCAGTGGATGAAAGGATCAAATGTGTCTGAGCCAAATTTCGTATTAATCCATAGTTGCTGAGATATTTCAATAAATAAAAAAAAACGTCAACCTGCTGGTGACTGTGAGAAACAGTCAGGAGATCACCAAAGTCTGGCCCTAATGATCGCAAAATGGTCTGCAGCAAAGGCTTACGAAAGCTGGGAACCACATGAGATCCTTGCAGCCAAAAATGCTGCTTTCAGTACAGTGCAGTACAACCTTCAGTATTATGATGTCATTATCCAAAATCAGATAGGAAGATATAATAGAAGATAATCATATAACCAGATAACAAGGCCTACAAAGTAACAGGCTAGCCTATGGGCTTTCAAATATACCCAGGACTCCTTTTTGATAGAACTCTATGCTGAATGGATTATCCTGTTGAAATAAAACTGGACACTTGGATCTATCTTTGTCACCTATTTCAACCCTGATGAGTTTGCACACCTGTTTATAAATTAGAATAGGATAAAATAGAATAGAAATCTACCCTATCCAAATTTTTGTGCCATCTGGCCAGGGATTCAAACCGGCAACCTTCGACTACTAGTCTGCGTCTCTATCCTCTGGACTACCTACGGCCCTAGTTGCTCACCCATTATTTCTACTAGCCCGTCCTAATATCGCAGGCTAGAACCGGCCCTGCTTTCCAGCGCCTTCAGAAGGAGGTCTTGTGAATTTACGTGTGCACGTCAAATTCACGAGACCTGGCTCACCGTCCAGTTCTTACCACAGTGTCCATATATTGTAAGCTATAAATACATTGATCAGAGCCATGCTCTTATGGTGACCAATCAATCTTCACAACACTGGCTGCTGAAAAGGTCGCTGTCATGGAAACACTAGAGGCGGAGCTTCTGAGGTGCCCAAAGTAGGTTCATTACACATGCAAACATAAATATGAGCATCCTTCTTAGTGTTTCTTTTCCTCTTTTTCATCCTCAGTCTCTTTATGTCACTCACTCACACAAACACACATACGCTCCACCATCAGCAGCAGGTCATTGGTAGGTCAACTCTAGGTCTGGCATTTTGTCCCAGCATATGATGCCTGTCTGCAGTTGACAACCTTGTTATCTGTCTCTCTTCTCTCTCCCTCTCTCTAATTCCCTATGTCGCTCACTCTCTCAGTATGTCAGAGGATCTGTCATACCAAACCGTCGTGGCTATAAATAATTCATGGAATAAAATGTTTCTCCAACTATCAGCTGGTCCGTGGCAGGCCTGATCCTCACATTCAGAAGTCAAGGGCCTGGATGGGAGTGTTTTCTCTTGTTCATTTGTTAGCTGTTAGCTTAACTTGTTAGCCTCCGCCTAAACTATATAATAATATACATGAAAGTAATAATAAATAAAATACATATAAAGGCTCATGCTGAATGTTTCATGTCATGTTGTCCAAAGGTGAAGCATGCTGGTAGTTGGGGGTTGGTTCGCCATCATCTGGGTCAGTTCTGCATACCACAGCACCGAGCGGCGACCTGGGGCTGCCAGAATGACTGAAAATTGCTACCACCTCCAAAAAGCAGCTTTCTTGGCCACAGGTTCTCCGCTGTTTCTAACAGGGCAGCGGGCCGAACTCCGCCCTGCTTGTTAATGTAAGCGACCGTGGTAAAGTTGTTGGTAGAGCGTACAGAGTCAGAGTAGAGTAAGTACAGAGCCTGGAAATGTCAAAAATAGACAAAAAATTCACACAAAATTAAAAATGGCTGACTTCCTGTTAAGTTTAGAGCATGGCCCTAGACTTTTTTAAGTCTGCATGTGATACATGAGCCTATCAAATTTTGTACGTGTAGGTGAAACATTCCTTCGTTAAAATTTTGTAGGGGGTGCTGTCGCCCACTTGTAATGCATGTGCCAAATTTCATTCGTTTACAAGCATCTCTAGTCCTTCAAAAAAAAACGTCCTGTTTCATGGCGAATGATGTGTTGCCACGGCAAGCTCGGCAAGTTCAACTACAGCTCAAAAACTTTACCGTCTTTACCAAATTGCTCCCGAAGGCTTAGCCATCGGTGTGTGAATGAATATTTAGAGCAAAGTTGGCACCTTACATGGCAGCCTTCTGCCATCAGTGTATGAATGTTTGTGTGAATGGGTGAATGCTGACATGTAGTGTAAAGCGCTTTGAATGGTCAGAAGACTAGAAAAGCACTATTTTAATGCAAGACCATTTACCATCATGAACGCCTTAACATCACGCTGACCAATTTTGAGATGGATCTGGTTAACCCGCTGAGAGTAATATGCCAAAATATAGCGACTGTAACTTCTTGTTGCCAGTAATTGGCTATAACTTTGATTGGCCTGTAGATGACTTCAGGCCTGGACTCCCATCAAATGTGTGAAATTTGGAAAAGATCTGGTCATGTTTGAGCTGAGTTACAATAGTTTCTTTTTTCATGGCGAGTCATTGAAATTCGCCATGCCGCCACGGCACCGCCTTTGGACGAAAACTCACAATCTTCACAAGGAAGCAACGTGAACATCTTAAGGCTTTTCTGACAAATTTTGAGATGGATCTGATTAATCTGTGAGGAGGATGTTGTAAAAGAACACAACCTGCAACTTCCTGTTGCCAGTAGGTGGCGCTGTGACTATGAGTTGAACTTCGCATATGGATGTACTCAAGCCGGGGCTCTTATCACGCATGAGGAAGTTGGTTCAGATTGGTAAATGTACGCCAAAGTTACAACAACTTAGTGGTGTTCCAACATGATTTAACAGAGGACAGAGAACATGTTCTCAAATGTCTCTGGAAGCGTGACGCCGCCTCAAAACAACCAAGTCTCCAACTGAGAGTTATAGAGATATCACCACGCCCAGCATAAAAGATGACAACTCTCCCTCTCCGCACTTTATCAATGGAGCTGACCTTTGCAGACAGCCCCTTGCTGAGTGATTAAACCCAAGTCTCAACACAGATTGTCGGGATCGCTGAAATAAAGGCGAGCAGTTGGGGAGGGAGAGTAGACGACCTCCCGCAGCTCGGATTCCACCGTCATTTCCATCCATCGCTTTCCAGCACGCCACCACCACATACGAGCATTCAGGTAACCATTCCTCATCTAATATAGTGAATAATGACCTTTGATACTAGGCTGGTGTTGACTGCAGCAATGTTACATAGCACTCATTTTACCTAAAGATGTGACCAGTGTTATTCTACTACCATTACTACATTTATTCTGCATCATAGTATTCTACCAAATCAGTAAAATAAACTTGCAGTATGTATTCCTCACACATATGGTGAACTTTTTAGCACAAATTATTTTTCTGCTATTGATTAATTATCCATCTCCTGTCTTGAACATGCCCACACAAATCTGTTATATCACCATATATCTAAATTACATATATAGAATGGATATGATATGTATGTCAATATCAATGTCCCTAACCAATATCTAAAACATGTAAGCTATCTGTACATATACAGTAACATGTACATACTGTTTATACCACATGTCAAGAGATTGCAAAAATAGCTGGTTTCATATATGACCAATATATTTTTTACAGATATACACATTTATTATTTTTATGATATATACAAAACAAGCGTTCTTTGTGCATATTAGCATGGGCTATATCTGTCACGTTTAGGGTGAAGTGAACATAGAACCCAAATGCAGAGTAACTGGCAGGACAAGTAGGTATTAAATAAAAGCGAGCTTTAATTTAGCTGAAAACAGATCCAAAAACCACCAAAACAGGGAGGGGAACAAAAATACAAAGAAACCACAAAGTACAAATGAAAACACACCAAATAAACCAAACTGAGAACAACAAGAAGCTACAAACCAGAAGAGACTAGAAACACGGGCAGGAGGAACACTAGGACCAGAACCGGAGGAAACAAGAGACAAGGAGGACAAGGTAGACGGGGCTGGGAAGACAAGACGAACCGACAAGGACAGAGGGGAAACACACAGACTTAAATACTAGACAAGATTACACACAGGTGAAACAAATCAGGGCGGGGCAGACAATCAACAAAAGGCGGGAAAACAAACAAAGGAGGGAAGTAAAACCAGACAAGACACAGGAGGAGTGAACTACCAAAATAAAACAGGAAACACCGGAAAAATACCAAAATACACCAAAACCACAAAAGTAAATAATAAGAGGCTGACACAGCCAGAACATGACATAGCCTCCCCCTCAAGGGACGGATCCCAGACGTTCCACAAACAGACCCGGGTGTTGCGGAGGGGGGTCCGGAGGAGGGACTCTAGGAACCGCGGGCACCGATTATCTCAGGCGGACGGCCCGAGGGCAAAACCGGGACTGAGTCGGGGAACTCGGGCGAACGGCCCGAGGGCAAGGCAGAGACAGAGCCGGGAAAACTCCGGCGGACGACCCGGGGGCAGGGCAGGGACAGAGTCTGGGAACTCGGGCGGACGACCCTGAGGCAGGGCAGAGTCCGAGCCGAGAAACTCCGGCAGATGACCCGGGGGCAAGGCAAAGTCAGAGCCGGGAAACTCGGGGTCTTGGAACTGTGGCCCAGCAGTCACAGGAACAAGGTTTTTGGGCTGAAACCCAGGCGAAACAGGAGGTGACGGTTGCGGCCCAACCGGCGAACCGGACGGAGCAAGAGGTGGCGGTTGTGACCCAACCGGAACAGCAGGTGGCGATTGCGACCCAACCGGAACAGCAGGTGGAGGTTGCGGTCCTACTGAAACGGAGGTCGGCCAGACCCCCGACAGGAGACGTGGAATGGAGGTCGCCCAGACCCCCGACAGGAGACGTGGAACAGAGGTCGGCCTGACCCCCGACAGGAGACGTGGAACGGAGGTCGCCCAGACCCCCGACAGGAGACGTGGAATAGTAGTCGGCCGGACCACCGACAGAACCCTTGGAACAGGAGTCGACCGGACCGCCGACAGGCGACATGGAGCGGAGGTCGACCGAACCCCCGACAACACACCTGGAACGGGAGTCAGCCGGACCCCCGACAGGACACTTGGAACAGAAGTCGGCCGGACCACCGACAGAACCCTTGGAACAGGAGTCGACCGGACCGCCGACAGGCGACATTGAGCGGAGGTTGACCGGACCCCCGACAACACACCTGGAACGGGAGTCGGCCGGACCCCCGACAGGACACTTGGAACAGAAGTCGGCCGGACCACCGACAGGATACTTGGAACAGGAGTCAACCGGACCGCCGACAGAACACCTGGAACAGGAGTCGACCGGACCGCCGACAGGACACGTGGAACAGAAGTCGACCGGACCGCCGACAGTACACGTGGAACAGGAGTCGGCCGGACCGCCGACAGGACACGTGGAACAGGAGTCAACCGGACCGCCGACAGAACACGTGGAACAGGAGTCGGCCGGACCCCCGACAAGACACCTGGAACAGGAGTCGACCGGACCGCCGACAGGACACGTGGAACAGGAGTCGGCCGGACCGCCGACAGGACACGTGGAACAGGAGTCGGCCGGACCGCCGACAGGACACGTGGAAAAGGAGTCGGCCGGACCGCCGACAGGACACGTGGAACAGGAGTCGGCCGGACCGCCGACAGGACACGTGGAACAGGAGTCGGCCGGACCGCCGACCGGACACGTGGAGAAGGAGTCGGCCGGACTGCCGACAGGACACGTGGAACAGGAGTCAGCCGGACCGCCGACAGGACACGTAGAACAGGAGTCGGCCGGACCGCCGACAGGACACGTGGAACAGGAGTCGGCCGGACCGCCGACAGGACACGTGGAACAGGAGTCGGCCGGACCGCCGACAGGACACGTGGAACCGGAGTCGACCGGACACGTGGAGTAGGAGTCGGCCGGACCGCCGACCGGACACGTGGAGCAGGAGTCGGCCGAACCGCCGACAGGACACGTGGAACAGGAGTCGGCCGGACCGCCGACCGGACACTTGGAGCAGAGGTCGACCGGACCTCCGACAGGAAGCTTGGAGCAGAGGTCTGCCGGACCTCCGACAGGACGCTTGGAGCAGAGGTCTGCCGGACCTCCGACAGGACGCTTGGAGCAGAGGTCGGCCTGACCTCCGACAGGAAACTTGGAGCAGAGGTCGGCCGGACCTCCGACAGGACGCGTGGAGCAGAGGTCGACCTGACCTCCGACAGGAAACTTGGAGCAGAGGTCGACCGGACCTCCGACAGGACGCTTGGAGCAGAGGTCGACCGGACCTCCGCCAGGACGCTTGGAGCAGGAGTAGGCTTGGATTTGGATGGAACACTGAGCAACTTAGGAGAACGCCGCCTCTGAGGCCCACGCTTCCTTCTGGGAGATCCCACCCCTAGCATGACATCTGGCTCGAAGCTAGTGTCCTGGATGCCAGCATGGTGAGGAGCAGACTGGAAACCCAGTGGGCCTCCCAGGGCAAGGCGGGTTCCCAAGAACAGATCCGGGGCTGATGCTAGCCTAGAGCTAGCTGAATGCTGGGGTCGGACGCTCAGGAAGCCAACAGGCCGGGGCTGAGGCTGATGCTCGGGCCGAATCCGGATGCCCAAAAAGGCATAAAAGCTCTCTGCTGGGGTCATTACTGGTCGGTTCGTTCTGTCACGTTTAGGGTGAATTGAACATAGAACCCAAATGCAGAGTAACTGGCAGGACAAGTAGGTATTAAATAAAAGCGAGCTTTAATTTAGCTGAAAACAGATCCAAAAACCACCAAAACAGGGAGGGGAACAAAAATACAAAGAAACCACAAAGTACAAATGAAAACACACCAAATAAACCAAACTGAGAACAACAAGAAGCTACAAACCAGAAGAGACTAGAAACACGGGCAGGAGGAACACTAGGACCAGAACCGGAGGAAACAAGAGACAAGGAGGACAAGGTAGACGGGGCTGGGAAGACAAGACGAACCGACAAGGACAGAGGGGAAACACACAGACTTAAATACTAGACAAGATTACACACAGGTGAAACAAATCAGGGAGGGGCAGACAATCAACAAAAGGCGGGAAAACAAACAAAGGAGGGAAGTAAAACCAGACAAGACACAGGAGGAGTGAACTACCAAAATAAAACAGGAAACACCGGAAAAATACCAAAATACACCAAAACCACAAAAGTAAATAATAAGAGGCTGACACAGCCAGAACATGACAATATCGTGTCTAAAAATTGAGAAAACTGATATTGGAATAATATTTTCTCTCATTTTCTGTCTCTCTATCTATTTATCTATCTATCTGTATATATATATATATATATATATATATATATATGTATATACTGTATATAATATATTTATGTTTTATATGGCCGTATATTTTTGTATACAGCAGGGGGAAAATCTTAGTGACAAACTAAAGTCGTGACATAAGACATAATACAACTGTATTCAGAGTGGAGTGGCAGAAGAATTTCATTATTCCCAGCAAATATTTTCAGGAAATGCATGCTATGGTTGAAGGGAAATTCATTGAGGTTTACATACAGTAGAAACCCCTTGCAAATAGATGTAGGTAGTGATGATCAGTTTGAGGAAACGGACACAGAGGTGTAAAGTGTAATACCATTCAAATCTAAACCAACTTGTTTTACGTGTACACCAGCCATTTAACGACCACTGAAAAGCTCAAAAGTGTTCATTTCTTCCTCTCTATCTCAGCTTCCAAATGTTTTTTGTTTGAGTCTTAAACCACTTTGTGGCTGGCTTTGAGGCCTTTCTGATGGTGCTTTGAATCTTTTGTCCTTTGCCATTTCAATATGAAGTGAGAAATTATCTGAGAGATCTACAAAACAAAACAAAAGGACATGACCGCAAGTTCGCTGAGGTCGGCAGCGGTGCCGAAGCCGCCCGGTTGTAATTCACACTTCATTCCTGTTAAACCTCTCGATAATCCCAGAGTGCCTTTCCTTGGCCCTGGTCCAAAGCCCTCTGTAACAAAACAGACAAAATAAAAAATGGTGGATGAATACCAGCAGCAGAGTGTCACAGGGGTGAGAGATTTATAATGTGAACGAACGGTACAAACTCCCTCGTAAATCAGCACAAAAGGCTTTCAGGTAGGGGAGCTGGCATTTATGCAAGACGAGAGAGGGAGGGAGAGAGACGGAGAGAGAGAGGTGGAAAAGAAAAAAAAGGAGTCAGACAGACTGATTTGAATGAGGAGGTGCAACTGTATTGTAGATCTAGTCCTAATGATCGACCAGCCAAATAAGAGCAGGGTAGAGGTGATTTTCTTCTATTTCCAGTGTGCCTGCAAGCAACAAGGCTCCTTGTTGCTTGCAGGCACACTGGACTATAATCCGACAGGATTCTTCTTCTTCTTCTTCTACTCCTCTCACAGCGTTGCCAACACCTGTGCAAAAAATACATCCAAACGTGCAGAATGGTGTGCTCTGACTTTTCTAAGAGATTTGCCAAGCGGTGTTCAAAAAAATCGTACTACAGTGTGATTTTTTTCCCCCATACAAAACAATGAGAAATCCATGTGAAGAGAGCTCAAACACACTCCTCTTTGGGGCCATACAGATTCGCCGTACTTTAACATTGAAAAATGATTAAAAGTTTAAATGGGTCACGAGACTTGGGACTTTATTGGGCCAAATGGCGACTTTGATAGCTGGCACGGTTTTCACGAAATTGCAGTTTATGTTTTGTAAAATTTTCAGACTGTTTCAGATTTTATAATGGGTGTGTATTGGACGGAGTGGTCAGAGCTATGGTGTAGAGGAGCTTTAAAATCCTCCGAAAGATTTTCCTAACAAATAACTCCCACAACCACAATGTTCTAGTTTTCCACTACTGTGCAGAATCACAGTGATACTTCTGCGTTGGAAAAAAACACCTCAGTGTCAGATCAAATGTGTTGAGACACGTAAATGAAACGGCTGCTATAAACACCATAGTTAAAATATCGGTTCACCAAAATTGCAAAAAAAAAACAAGATGAATAGGTAAAAGGTAATGACAGCATGTCACAATGTATACTTTATACCATGTTCACCATCTTAGTTTACCATATTAGCATCCTAATATTTGCAGTAAACACAAAGTACAGATGATGTTGATAGGAATGTGATTAGTTTTGCAGGTATTTGGTCATAAACCAAAGTATTGAACAAGTGAAAATTTTGACCTGATGTTGGCACTGTATAAAAAGTCAGAGAATCACTGAAGTCAAGTCAAGTTCAAAATTCAGTTCGTAGTTGCTGCGATATTTCAGTCTGGACATAAGTGGTTAAATGGACTAGTAAATTGAGAGCTTTGACTTAAATGTCAGCTTCCTCCTCCACATGACAGTCCTGTACAATGCCTACATCAGTGGAAGTACTTACTCCTAAAGAGAAAGTCACTATATAAACTGTTGACTGATGAGTGTTTTGTGGATTTTCCAAGTGGGGTACGGAAGGGTGCAGTGAAACCTGAAGGAATAGGTCCTTTGGTACCTGCTAGCAAAGAAAGTTTGTTGAAGGACTATCTAACTATACGGCAAGGAATCTCTGTCTGTCTGTGTGTTATTCACATATCACAAGAACTGCTCATCCGATCGACTTCACACTTGGCGGGTGTATTGCTGGGGACCCAAGGGAGTGCTTTTTTCTAATTTGGTGCAATTTGGACACGCAACATGTTCAAAATTCATAAATTTTGAATAAACCATCTAACAGCGCACTGTGCAGCAGCGGGGGTTCAGGGCTCTGCAGACTGACACCTGGGCCAGACTGACCGCATGAGCAGTGAGTGCATGACGGCTGCTTTGCTGATCTGCTGCGTGTCCCACGCGTGGGTTGTCCACACCAGCAGCGTTTCTGCTGCTGCTGGGCTACTGCTGCCAGCCCTTTCTTTCTACATTGTTTGCCTTTCATAATGGCTATTTAATTTCATTATAAAGGTCGTTTATAATTTTTTTAGACAGAAAAAGGTTAGGAAGCGTGTGCTCATTGTAAATAATAGTAATAATCCACAATTAAGACCCTGTACTTTATTAATTTATGGAGCCGTGCAAGTCACTGCATTTCCTACAACGCTGTCTTGAAAATATTTCAGAATAAAAGCCTTGTTTTAACAAATGAAGGAATTCTGTCCACAGAAAAAAATGCTTTGGGGCTTTTATTTGAAGTTGGTGAAGTTGTTTGTATGAGCGTTTTTTGAGAAAGCTGCAAGCAGCAACACCACAGGCCAAGCATTCAGCCCGTTCTGAACAGGCATTATTTCAACAGGCACTAGTTAAGTACATTTTAAGCAAAGGATGTCGCCTCACAGCAAGGTTTGAATTCGGCTTGGGGCCCTTCTGTGTGGAGATTGCATGTTCACCCCGAGTTAGCGTGGGTTTTCTCCGGGTGCACAGGTTTCCTCCCACAGTCCAAAGACATGCAGGTTAGGTTCATTGTTGACTCTAAATGTCCCGTAGGTGTGAATGTGAGTGTGAATGGTTGTCTGTCTCTATGTGTCAGCCCTGTGATAGTCTGACGACCTGTCCAGGGTGTACCCCGCCTTCACCCAATGTCAGCTGAGATCGGCTCCAGCCCCTCGCGACCCCGAATGGGATAAGCGGTTACAGATAATGAATGAATGAACGACCCAACTCTGATTGAGCCAAAATTCACAGGTACAAAAAAAGAGAGGGAAATATGATTAAGACTGTTGACTGTTGGGTAAAACTTTTTTTCTTCCCCCACCATCACCAGGTGCTGCTTCAATTCAGCTGAGCTGAACCGGACAGATCATGACACATCAATTGAGTTTCTAGATGACATTGTGAATACTAGTAATAATTTCTTGCAGAAAAGGCTTTTATTTACATTAACAGTTTTTGGAACCACTAAAAGTGACCAAACAATTACATTCACTTACAATGTGTTGGTGTGGGGACAGAAATCAGAGACAGATATTTCAAAAGCTGGACAAATGAAACCAGAACTATCAGCAAGGAGCAACCCGTTCTCACTCCCAACTTGTCAAATATTGGTGCTTGGTCAGTGCCCCTCAGCGTCTGATACCGACACCGGGCTTCCAACTAACATCCGTGTCTTGTCATTATTAGATGGTCAGAGCAACTGACGTAGTATAAAGAGCGAGAAAGTCCACGTAGGGCGGGAGGGGAGGATGGATGAGTCAAACAAACACAGGACTTTCATCTAGGAGACCATTGTTTGTGTCCCATGTAGCCCACTTAACGCCAGTTACGTATAAATCGTTCATTTGAACCACAATCTTTTCCTAAACCTAACCATGTTGTTTTGTTGCGTAAGTAAACCTAAAAACTAAATAAACATATGTTGGAAGTTTATTTAGAAAAAAGACACAATGCATGTACCAAGCGGAAACTGACATACTGTCCATAGAAGGGTACCTGGAGCGTCATGGTTTGAAGCGTAGGGCTACAGACCAAGCGTCGGTATTTGACAATTTTGGGAGTGAGAATGTGTTGCAAGGAGAGATACCTTAGAGTCAAGTGAGAAAATGTGTTCTTTTACAAATTATGGGTGGACAGACCTTTTAACTAAGGAGGTCTTGCAAAACTTGCCAGACAAGATCATAAAAATACACCCCTTATTCATTCACTCCAGACACAGAACTCACTAATTATATCACTGAACACTTTCAACGAGCAGAAAGGTCGGCTGGCTGGAGAGTGAAGATGTCCCGACACGTCGTCCTGAGAGGTTAAAGCTGGCTGCCCAGCAACCTGCTAACATCTCATTTTAGCTTTCAAGACTAGATTTGGCAGTTTTTGCTTCTTAATGTTTTTGCCACTGATGTCCAGGCATTCAGACTTGGAGCAGACAACTCTTCACAAGCCTCCATGTCTCTAGTGCCTTTAAACATATGATAGTGAAATAGTGTCTCAGGTTCATAACTAATGTTTGTCATTTACACCTCATAGTAGGCAGCTGGTGTCCTGTTCATAGACTGTATATAGAGGTAGACGTAGTCACCATGACCTTATCCATTTGTTTGTGGACTGCCGTTTTGAAGCCGTCAGTTCAGCATTTTGCCATCACCGTGTTTTTTTGCAAACAGAAGTGACAGGAGAGGTTGGAGCTAAGCACAACCGAACGCTGAATAACAGCCCGGACACACCAGGAACGTCATGAGTGCATGGCAGCTGCGTTACCTGTTGTTTTTTATTTCGGCGTCCGTGTTAACAGGTTAGAGCAGCCACACTGCCTGCACGCACTTCACACGCGCGTCTCAGCTGCGTCTCTTCTAGAGATTCGAGGTCTCGCCTATTTTTGACGTGTGCCGCGTGCATCTCACAGCAACAACAGACAGTGAAAGTGATCTATTAACTGTATATTAACATCATATCAGCTACATTACTACAGTTTCGATGTCTACACATCTGTAGAATATGTCACGGACAGTGAAGGTGATATATTCACTGTATATTGACATCATACCAGCAACATTACTACAGTTTTGATGTCTATCTGTAGAATATGTAACAGAGATGAAAAAAAAGTAAAGACTTATTTTTAAATCAACACTTCCTGCTTTCATTTAAAAATAAAAGCCCTCAAGCGTTTTTTCTGTGGACAGAATTCCTTCATTTGTTAACACAAGGCTTTTATTCTGAAATATGAGCAGTCAGTGCTGTGGAACATGCAGCGACTTAGAGAGCTCCATGAATTGATAAAGTATGGGGTTTAAATCAACACTTCCTGCTTTCGTTTCAAAATAAAAGCCCTCAAGCGTTTTTTCTATGGACAGAATTCCTTCATTTGTTAACAGGAGACTTTTATTCTGAAATATGTGCCGGAAAGTGTTCTAGAACATGAATGAATATAGTACAAAGTTTTAATTGTGGATTATTACTATTATTTACAAATTACCACACGTTTCTTAACCTCTGTCTAAAATAAATATAAATTATATTTATAATGAAAAGAAATGGCCATTAAAAGGCAAACTCTATGTTGAAAGAAAGGGCTGACAGCAGGAGCTGCAGCAGCAGAAACGAAGCAAACATGCAGCTGAAATGCAGCTGGTGTGAACGCCCGACGCGTGTATCACGCAGCCGCCACGCAGACGCCACGCAGCCGCCACGTGCTCTTGACGTCCCGTGTCCGGGCTGTTGGACATTTTCAGGCGACCTATTATAACTTTAATGAACTGAACACACACTGTGAAAGGGTTAAATTTCTAAGACAAAAACACGGACAACTCTCAGACCGGACAACGCCGTAGTAGCGACATGTCAATCACAAGGTAGCCCCGCCCTAAAGCATCCCCTGCTTTATGGTCTATCTGACTCTAAATGGGACCATCATTTACTAAAGGAACATCATGCTGTATTGAAGAAGACTTGAAACTAGAGATTGAGACCATAAACTCATGTTTACAATGTTTACTGAGGTAATAAATCAAGAGAGAAGTAGACTCATTTTCACATAGACTTCTATACAATCAGACTCAGACTTTTCAGTCGCTGTAAACAGATGCTTAATGTTGTGAAACAAAAACTCTGCCTTAGGTTCAGGCAATGAAACCACTAGCCTATAGTTAGGTTTAGGAAAAAAACAATGGTTGGGCTTTAAAGATAACTTCGGCATTTTTCAACCTGGACCCTATTTTGCCATGTTTTTGTGTCTAAGTGACTAATGGAGACAACAGTTTCTGAAATTGGTCCAGTATTGAGGGAGAATGCTGCAGCCACCAGCCGCTAAGCGGGCTGTAATGTAATCATTTAGGGCAACCTGGCACTGTCAGTTTACATCCACTAAAAGTTCTTGTTTTTGCCACTGACAGGCTCAGATTGTTATTGTAAGTTTCTGACAACATTATGGAAAGGACCCTAAGAGAAATAAAACCTTTTTCTTACCTTTCGTTTGTCATTGTGTCATGTGACTTGTTGACGGAACACAATGGTGGAAACGTGAGTTCTAGGAGTGCCACGGGACGGCAGTATAGTCAGAGTTTGTTGTGTTGAACTACAGAAAGAGTAGCTTAGTGTTATCTAAAAGACTTTCACTGTCATGGCTGAATATTTTCTGATTTCGACAATGTGTGAACGAGACATCTCTAAGCGAGACACACAATAACAAAAAGATCGTATCAAGCTAAAGGTAAAAAAATATATATAATTCTGTGTAGGGTTTCCTTTCCATAATGTTGTCAGACACGTATAATAATAATCTGAGCCTGTCAGTGGTAAAACCAAGCACTTTTAGGTAACGTAAACTGACGGTGCCAGGTTGTTCCAAATGATTACATACAGCCCGTTTAGCGGCTGACGGCTGCAGCATTCTCCCTCAATACTGGACCAGTTTCAAAGAGTGTTAGTCACTTAGACACAAAAACATGGCAAAATAGGACTATATACTATATATTTTTATATACTGGAAAAACAAAGTTTGGAAACTTGTGTTTTGTGGATTATTTCTCTGTTGTTTCAATGCTAATTGGCATTATATTTTATATCGTTGGAAAGCCTGTTTATTTACCTTCGCAATGATGAGCGCCCAAGAAAAATTTGCCAAAATGCTCTGCCAATGGTAAACAGTGTATTCTCATAAGGCTGCCAGGTAGCCTGCAATGACTGCCCTTCACCTTCAGGCTCGTTTGCGCTGGTGTTGATAACACAGACAATGGAACCTGAACATGTGGGGGAATGTCATGTTCAGTAATGAGTCCAGGTTCTGTCTGTTAAAGTTGGATGTCAGGGTCAAAGTATGGAGACGACGCGGAGAACGCTATGCTGATTGTTGCACCGATGGAGTAACAGCTTTTGGTCGGGGTGGTGTCATGGTGTGGGGGGGCATCTCCCTCACTGGCAAAACAAGGCTTGTCATCATTGAAGGCCATCTCAATGCAGGGAGATATCGGGATGAGATTCTGCAGCGAGTGGCGATCCCATATCTCCACAATCTGGGACCTAACTCCATCATCCAAGATGACAACGCTCGCCCTCACAGAGCCAGGGTTATCACAGACTACCTCCACAATGTGGGAGTAGAGAGAATGGAACGGCCTGCCAACAGTCCACACCTCAACCCAATTCAACACTTGTGGGATCAGCTTGGGCGTGCTGTACGTGTTAGAGTGACCAACACAACCACGCTGGCTGACCTGCAACCAATCCTGGTTGAGGAATGGAACGCCATCCCACAGCAACGTGTGACCAGGTTGGTGACCAGCATGAGGAGGAGGTGCCAGGCTGTTTTGGCTGCGTATGGATCTTCCACTCGCTACTGAGGCTCCTGACATATTGTATTAAATGAATAAAGTGTAAAATTGCCAATATGTCTTGTTTGTTCCTTGTTACTGATAGAGAGTTCAATCATCCAATCCACCAAACAACTCAAAACAAAGGTCAATTCCAACAGGAGAATATACCGTTTACCATTGACGGAGCATTTTGGCAAATTTTTCTTGGGCGTTACCCACATAATCAGCTGTGCTGCTCATCCCACAAATGCATGATCCTTACAAGTTGGACATCATTGCGAAGGTAAATAAACAGGCTTTCCAATGATGTAAAATACAATGCCAATTAGCATTATAACAACAGAGAAATAATCGACCAAACACAAGTTTACGAACTTTGTTTTTCCAGTTTATATAAAAACTAGACTATATTCTGTCTAAAATAAGTGAAGTGAAATGGCCATTATGGAAGGCAAACTCTATGTAGAAAGAAAGGGTTGACAGCAGCAGCAGAAACGCTGCCAGTGTGGATGCCACACGCGTGACACTCACAGCAGTTCAGCGAGGCAGCAGCCTGCTGACGTGTCCAGTCTGGCCCGAGCTCAACGCTGACGGCCATGACCTGTATTTGACGCCCTGGGAATCAGAACGGGCTGTCCTGCTCCAAAAGTCTTAGCACCTGACAGGCTGCCGATCCACACCTGCACCGTTCTGCTCACGCGGGCAGTGTGGCTGTTCTAACCTGTTAAAATTGACACCAAAATAAATAAAAAAACAACAGGTTTCGCAGCTGCCACGCGCTGCTGACGTTCCCTGCGTGGCCCAGGTTTGAAGTAAGGAAGGATTGGGTCAAAGGGCTGGAATGACTAGAGCACCATTTTCAAAATGCTTTTAATTGCTGTTTTTCACTAAAATGTGAAACAATCATGACCAACGGTGATGAAAAGCATCCCTTCATGAATATCATAAAATCAAAAAAAAGTGTTAAAACAGAGTAAGTCTGATTGGCTGTGATCACTCCTCCCTCACTCATTCCTTCCACATTACATCCATTTGATCCTTTGCCATAAGGTCACATATAAAGAGCTTTCTTTGCCGTTGCAGGCCAGCTGTAAATACTTGAATAAACACACAGACTTTGTTGTGGTCTGCTCTGATGCTGGCTGGGAGTGCCTTTCTCAAGCATACTCATTAAACTGGAGTGTGCTCCCTGAAAGCTGCTCCTTGGACCTGCTAAGTAATGCAGGTGGCTTGCTTTAATACGCTGGAAAATGTATTTTTTTTCTCCTGTAAATCCTTTTTAACACCTGCTAAATATTACAAGTGTTTTTCTTAAAGAATATTGCCTGCCTCTGTCTTTAAAGGTCTGACGAAGCCCAGTCGTGTGCTGTTGAAAATGTTATCTCGGGTGTTTTATGATGCTTTTCAACAAAAATACTGCCCTGAAGGTCATTGTTGTTGAAGAGATGCATATTTTTCTTTCCTTTTTGCTCTACAATCAAACGCCTGTACCACATACCTGTGAGTTTTCTGTGCATGCTTCCTACTGGCCATGAGGTATGTGGACAGTCATGTCAAAGTTTCAGACTGGGAATAATCTTTATAGAAAAATACTGGCGTGTATTTCCTGCCTTTTTTTGCAAATTCATTGCATTACTTTAACATCCATTATCTATAACCGCTTATCCTATTCAGGGTCGCGGGGGGGGGGGCCTGGAGCCGATCCCAGCTGACATTGGCCGAAAACGGAATACACCCTTGGACAGGTCTCCAGACCATTACAGGGCTGACACATAGAGACAGACAACCATTCACGCTCACATTCACACCTACGGGACATTTAGTCATTACTTTAACAAAGATAGGAAAACATTTTTACGTCAGTAAAGTGTTTCAACTTGGCAAAATGGCAGCCACACATTGTGATTTTCAAGGTGATTTTAGTTATGATTTGGGCATCATGATAGATTAGACTAACGGCGTGTCCCGCATGAGCAGCGCGTGACGGCTGCGTTACCTGTTCTTTTTTATTTCTGCGTCCGCTCTGGGTACATCGGCTGACAGGGACCGAGTGTGAAAACACCCTTAGCGACATCCTCAGTTTCAGATTGGGTTATCTTCGTTAAGAACAAGCACTGCAACTATGCAACTCTTTTCTTCTTTATAATATTTTTTAAGCTTCTCTCTTTTGCAGTTGCACATCACATCATCACATCACATTCTGGGGTGTTGGTATTGTATTTCTGATAATATCTAAATCAAAGCCCAGTTTTATTCATCAGCTGTGTGAGAAACACATGGCATGAAATTCTGCCTTCATGAAAGTGTTCATAACACAGAGTCAATCCACTCTGACCACAAGAACAAACTTGTTAGCAGGAAAATTCTGCTTTTGAACAGTTGCCAGAGAAAGCCAAGAGGGATGGATGTGGAAAGAGGGTGAAACGGAGTGGAGGATAGATATCTCTCAGCCAAAGAGAGAGAGGGAGAAAGAGCAGTGAGAGGCTGCTGCTAATCCACTTATTAAGGCAACAACTGCAAGCCTGGAACCTGCGCCAGATATTAATACCTAATCATGAGTTAATTAAAGGAGAGTTAGTTAGCGCCTAATCCGCTGTGATGTGGGGGTGATAGTGGTGGGGAGCGACAGAGTGTCCTGAGGGGTGGGGGGGTGGGAGGCCGTCTATAGTGCTAACGCTAAGTGCTAACACCAGAGCTGTGGACTGGAGATATAATTAACTTCAAGGTGCCAATGTTGCATTCAGGGTTTTTTTTAGACTATTTGAGAGAGAATACATTATCACATTTGGAATGTTCTGGGTGTGAGAGATGATTAATGTACCACAAGGCCAAGATGTTACTGTTCAGGTGGAACTACATGATCTTGAATGTGACACACAGAAAGGCAAGGCAAGGCAGCTTTATTTGTATAGCACATTTCAGCAACAGGGCAATTCCAAGTGCTTTACACAAACATTCAAGAACATTGCGACAAAGTGCAAAATAACATTAAGACATAATTAAAACAGTTATAAAAACATAAAAAGATTCAAGATTAGAAAATAAAAACAAGCTAAAAATAAAAGCTAGGATAGAAGCTAAAACAGAATATAACACAAAAGAGTAAAAGTGATCTCTTCATCTAAACCATCTACCTGTCTCCTAGACCTCATCCCAGCTGGACTGCTTAAAGAAGTTTTACCTCTAGTTAGCACCTCTTTACTGGATATGATCAATGTGTCTTTACTAACAGGCTATGTACCACAGTCCTTTAAAGTAGCTGTAATTAAACCTCTTCTTAAAAAGCCCACTCTTGATCCAGAGGTCCTAGCCAACTATAGACCTTAATCTAACCTTCCCTTTACCTCCAAAATACTCGAGAAAGCAGTTGCCAGTCAGCTGTGTGACTTTCTACAGAGCAATCATTTATTCAAGGATTATCAGTCAGGATTTAGAGTGCACCATAGCACAGAGACAGCACTAGTGAAAATTACAAATGACCTTCTAATGGCATCGGAAAAAGGACTTGTCTCTGTACTTGTCTTGTTAGATCTTAGTGCTGCTTTCGACACCATTGACCATCACATCCTATTACAGAGACTGGAACATTTAATTGGCATTAAAGGAACTGCACTAAGTTGGTTTAAGTTTAAGGTTTAAGTGGTGTTTATAAGATCAATCTCAGTTTGTAAATTTTAACGATGAGTCCTCCATGCACGCCAAACTTAGTCACGGAGTTCCACAGGGTTCTGTGCTTGGACGAATTATTTTCACCTTATATATGCTTCCCTTAGGCAATGTTATTAGAAAACACTCCATAAACTTTCATTGTTATGCAGATGATACCCAATTATATCTATCAATCAAACCAGACGAAACCAACCAGTTAACTAAACTTCAAGCATGCCTTAAGGACATAAAAGCCTGGATGACCTGCAATTTCCTGATGTTAAACTCAGACAAAACTGAAGTTATTGTACTTGGCCCTGAGCGCCTCCGAAACAAATTATCTAACGATATAGTTACTCTAGATGGCATTGCCCTGGCCTCCAGCCCCACCGTAAGGAATCTGGGAGTTATCTTCGATCAAGATATGTCCTTTAACTCTCACATAAAACAAACCTCAAGGACTGCCTTCTTTCATCTACGTAACATTGCAAAGATCAGGCACATCCTGTCTCAAAATAATGCAGAAAAATTAGTCCATGCATTTGTTACTTCTAGACTAGATTACTGCAACTCCTTATTATCAGTTGATCCAGAATGCTGCAGCACGTGTACTGACAAGAACTAGAAAAAGAGATCATATTACTCCTGTATTAGCTTCTCTGCACTGGCTGCCTGTAAAATCCAGAATAGAATTTAAAGTTTTCCTCCTCACCTACAAAGCGCTAAATGGTCAGGCCCCATCATATCTTAAAGAGCTCATAGTACCCTATTACCCCACTAGAGCACTGCACTCCCAGAATGCAGCAGGTTGAGGTTCCTAGAGACTCCAAAAGTGGAATGGGAGCCAGAGCCTTCAGCTATCAAGCTCCTCTTCTGTGGAACCAGCTCCCAGTTTCAGTCCAGGAGGCAGACACCCTCTCTACATTTAAGAGTAGGCTAAAGACTTTCCTCTTTGATAACGCTTATAGTTAGGGCTGTCTTTGACCAGCCCCTAGTTAAGCTGCTATAGGCCTAGACTGCCGGGGGACTTCCTATGACACACTGAGCTCCTCTCTGCTTCTGTATATATTCATGTCCCATTCATTGTTACTAACTTAATTTCTTCCCCGGAGTCCTTGTGCCTCCGTGTCTCGCAGGTAACCGTGGAGCGGGATCACACCTGGAGCGAAGTCATACCTGGAGCAGGGGTACACTTGGAGCGGGGTTTCACCTGGATCTGTATGTCACCTGGATTGTGGCTGCATCTGCTGCTGCGTCCGCTGCCTGCTTAACACCAACTGCTACCATCATTAATTAATTCCGTCTGTACGAGGGACTACCAAGGCTAACGAGGGACTACCAAGGCTAACGAGGGACTACCAAGGCTTAGTGACAAAGTGGCAGCCTGGAGAATGAGACTTCTCGGTCACTGCCAAAGACATCAAGAACTCCCAGCAAGCATGCTAATGCCACACCAACATACATGGACGTACTGAGAAGAGATGCTGGACAGTGCTGGCGAGCTAGCCAGATATATGGAGGACTGAGATACCTGGAAGCTCCGCTTGAAAGCCCGTCTGATGACGACCCAATGACATAAATTCTGATAGTTGTATTATCACTCTTTTACATCCACTACTATTGGTTTTGTGTTATTAGTCCTACTTGTATTAGTTATTACAGCTGCTGGGCTATTATTGTGGTTGCTTCTCTCTATCTCTCGCTCTCTCTCTCTCTCTCTCTATCCCCCCAGCCGGTCTCGGCAGATGGCCTCCCACCCAGAGCCGGTTCTGCTTCAGGTTTCTTCCCACTAAACGGGGAGTTTTTCCTGGCCACAGCGCGCTTGGTGGATCTTGTTGGGTCTCTAAACTATGGTGTACGGTCATAGACTTGCTCTATATATAAAGCGTCTTGAGATAACTTCTGTTGTGATTTGACGCTATATAAAAATAAATGTAATTGATTTGAAAAGCTCTAGTGCAGTATAAGATCATTACTCTGGTTTAATAAAAGGCAGCAGCAAACAGGAAAGTTTTAAGCTTTGATTTAAAAGAACTGAGAGTTGGAGCGGTCCTGCACATTTCTGGGAGCTTGTTCCAAATATTTGGTGCATAAAAACTGAACGCTGCTTCTGCATGTTTAGTTTTGACTCTAGGGACACTAAGCAAACCTGATCCAGATGACCTGAGAGGTCTGGATGGCTCATAACATAGCAGAAGATCAGAAATATATTTTGGCCCTAAACCATTTAGTGCTATGTAAACCAGCAGGAAAGCTGAACACAGACCTACTCATCGCAGTACGCAGCCTTTTAGTCCACCTTTTTTGGGCGACTTTCTTACTAAATGAATGTGAAATCATCAAGCTGTGTAAGTGTTTCATTTGATAGATTGTCCCAAATGGCCACTGTGCATTGAGTCAGACTTATGCAAAGTGGAGTTTACTGAGATCCAAACCCTGTTACTGCCAAAATTAAGACCCAAACCCAACCCCGATCGGTTAATGAAAGGAAGTTGCATTATGGGAAATGCAGGATCCAGTGTTGTGGCGGCTTGATCCAAGCTATAGGACTAATAGTCAGAATTTCTTGGCCTTTGCTGCTTCAAATTTGACCACCTTGCTCTTCCATAGTACAAAGTCCACAACTTTATGGAAGTGTAACACTAAAATCACTTTAGTGCCCTTTAAATGTATCACATTTATGTGACGTATGAAAATGACTATGCGTCACATTTGCACAGTTATGTGTAGATGACCAGTGTGGACAGCTCTACAACTGAACGCCTCTTAAATAGGTGACACTGAATAAATTTACTGTATGCATACATGATGCCAGATTGTACAGTAGATAAACAGGTTGACTGAATCAACATATTTTGAGGTAATGGGGCTCTTCGATCAAGTTTTTTACAGTCAGAGTAGAGATTCAGACAGGAAGTATGGGAAGAGAGAGAGGTATGGAATGCAACAAAGATCCCTGTTGGAATCGAATTGAGGACGTTATGTGGTATGCGTTGCTTATCCACCAGGCCACTGGGCTCCACAAGTTACTCTGTTAATTATTAGTAGTTTCATCTATGCATAAAGGATTTAGGGCTTTAGAGAAGTTATACAATCTTTATACTACATACCATATACCTGTTATCATGCTAACTGTGATATCTCTATGACAACTAAGACAAGTCCATCCATTGAGGAAAACCATAAAATGTGGTTGAAAGCTTTGGACAGAAGCAGTAAGTAGACCTTCAATTAAAGGGTAACTTTGGTATTTTTCAACCCTATTTTCCCATGTTTTTTTTTTCCCAAGTGACTAATGAGGACAACAATTTTTGAAATTGGTCCAGTGTTGAGGGAGAACGCCGCAGACGACAGCCGCTAAACGGGCATGGATGGATTACTGAACAGGAAGTGCTAGGGTGCCCCTGATCTTCACCAAGCCCCCATGAAGAGCACCGGTCGTTGATTCCAATTTTTGTAGTGGCCAAACGATGGTACTACAACTTCTGTGTCCATCACATGATGCCATTGGGCCCAAAAATACTTTTTCCTATAGACTTACATTGGGAAAGAGACGTCTGTAACTCAGTGGATATTTTTTTTTTGTTGAGGTAAATCAACTTCCCATTATGAACACTCTAATAGTCCTTATATCATTAGGTCCTAAAAGTTGTAAAATGTACTACTAGCTGAATCCAGAGTTATTGCCCTTCCTCCGTTAATGTGAATGAGACCCAGACCGAGGCTGGAGTTAGCAAGCCGTGGCGATAGTGTGATGGCTGTGACCCCGTGCCTGAACCATGTGACCGAGCGGACGCTACTGCAAAACAACAACAAAAAGATACTAAACAACTATGAAGTCTGTGTGTCTTGCTGCTTTGCGGGAGAGGTGGTGGGGCCTCTGTAATATCAATGTACGTCCACTCAAAGTGCTTGTTTTTTTCTAATTGCTCAGATTGTTTGTTATTGTATCATGTGACTTGTTGCCGGAAGACAATGGTGGAAACGTGAGTGAGAGTTGGACAGAGGAATGCAGGGTGTGCAGGAGACCAGAGAGAAAGACGCTGTGTGTTCAGCTCTCGGTACTTTTGGAGCTTCTAACTGAATTTTCCTGCTTCCCTGTTTGAACCTTCAAATATCTACTTCATTTTACTGTTTCGCGTTCAGCTGCATAGGAGTCGTGTTAAATTACTACTGATGAAAACCCAACATTTCCTGATGTTGCCGCTTCATAATAAAAGCTTTTAAATAACAAAATAATGGATAATATATGTTTAATATTAATCTATAGGAAATGAAATGTGTTCATCACCGTTTTACAGCCGCTCCTTTGACCACTAGTAACAGCCATGGTTATATACCCTCTAGTGGGTAGCCTTGTTGTAATGGAGACATAAATCCCTGCCGTGCTGGACTGACACGGCGAGTCATGTATGGAAAAACCCTACAAGACACAGAACTCGGCTTGTGTCTTGAGGAGTTGTAGCATTTATTCACCGATAGCCGCCCTAAACTGTACACACACATAATTCTCCGATGCTTTGGCTTGGCGACGCTGATCAAATATGAATCAATATTCTGTTACTGTAATGCCTATTTCTTGCCTAAAATGTTTTCAGAATCATCTTGTAGTGTACTGTTTAGCTGTAAAATAAAAAGTTTGTTACCCGACAGCCATGTTGAGATCAGTTGAGGAAATACCAAGCAACGCCCACCAGCCGGAGCACAGCCAATAGGAACGCTCTCTCTCTGAAGTGACCTGTGATTGGTTAAAATCTCCCGTCACAGGCTAGATGTTCTAAAGCCTGAAAACAGAGCCATGAGGAGGAGCAGAAGTCTAGTTTTCTCTCAGAACACTTGAATTATAATATGCTGAAAGGTTATTATGGAACTTTTGCCCAATGATGTCAAAAATATACTGACTACTGCAGGTTTACATTTTTTTTTTGTAAAGTAGGTCTCCTCTCTGTCTTTCAGCATTCCCTTCCGTCTCTATCCACCTTATTTTCCATTCCTATTCATTCATTTACCTCTCCTTCTCCCATCATCCTTCACTTTATTCTTCCTCTCCCCTCTTTTTCACCATTGCATTCTTTTTCTCTTCCACCTCTTGCTAGTTCACTTTTTGTTATCCTCCTCTGTCTCTTCATGTTTTTTCCTCCTCCAACCCTCATCCTCCACAGCATCCTCCACCTCCTTCTTTACTTCCTCTCCAACTTCCACCTCCTTTTCCTCTTCCCCGTTTCCTGTCCCCTCCTCTGTCTTCCTCTTGGATGTGTGTTTTAGAGAAAGTGTCAAATCATCACCTCTCAACTCCTCCTTGTGGCGCTGCTCTCATTCATTACACACACAGGTAGATTTGCATACACATAAAAAAGCACATAAAGCCAGAGAGAGTTATACACACACTCACCCGTCCATTGTAATGAGGATGTTGAGCAATAAAAGAGGAGTTTCAGACGTGATAGCAAGAGTGCGGGCATTAGCATTTAAAAGGAGCCGAATTAGCCATCGCGCCACAATCTCCAGTAAATGAGTCTGGATGTCGGGCTAACGTGGCTTTCATCGAAGGACAGATTCACAGCGGAGGGAAAAGAATAAGGTGCAGCGGCAGAAAGGGAGGCGAGGGCTTCAGAGTCTAAACACTATTCAAATGCAGCTGCTGCTAGAAAAGACATGGCAGCTCTTCCTTCACAACAATCCCCAGTGGGCCGGGACGTGGCATTATGTTTAATTTAAAACATGTTCCCTGCAAAAGAAGTTCCATGAACCCTGTCTACTCACTCGTTAGCTCCCACAAATAAGAAGAGAATCAAGGAGGGAGATGTTAATCCTGGTGAGAGGAGAAGGTTGGAGAGATGGAGGCAGTTCAGGGGTGATAAAAGGAGAGAGAGAGAGGGGTCAACGAACCTCGGCTACCCAGAAATGATAGAAAGGTCACAGAGGGAGAGAGTAAACAGATGTAAATTCGGCGATGGCAGCAGTCCAAAGGCCAATTTTCCCCCTCTCTCGTCTTCATTTCCCTCGCTCTCCCTTAAGGTTGAGATTAATTTGCCGGTTATCTCTCTAATCTAAATCTGCGATATTAATTACATGCATACTCATGCCGAATGGTTTGTTGCAATGTCAAATGCACAGAGCAAACATCTGAACATGCTCAGTGTGTAAATGAACAGAGAGGTCGTGACAACCAAACAATAAAGCCAATGATATTATTAATGTGCATACATGCACATGCGTATGGCTGCGCTGGTTTACTGTTTCAATTTCACACCTCACACTTTGAGACAGAGGGTAAATAAATACTGCTCAACCTCTGGATTCATACTAGCCACATAAATAGCACTGTAAATGTAGAGGTGAAGTAACACCACTTAAAGCCCTACGGGGAAATTATGGAAATTAACATAATTAAAATATAAAGTACTGGAGGGTTCTGATGAACTCACTATTGCATGTTAATGTATCCTCTAAATTACTATTTGTATGTTGCATCACTCATTATTTCTACATCCTATAGCTATACTTACTGTATATTATACTGTATAAATCCTGTTACGGTGTGACTCATCACTAGAACTAATGGTGGGTCCGGATATGCTACTGCTGTAACGAATGAATCAATTTGATGATTGGCAGGAAATAAATCGGCAACACTTTTAATAATTAGTTAATATTTTAAATCATTGCTTTAAATCCAAAATGCCAAACATTTACTGACCACAGATGTTGACATACATTCCCTGAACAGATGTAGACATTAATACCTACACATCAAACATTTCAGATGTATTTAGGATTAAAGATAAAACTTAATATAACTAAATCTATAATTAAAGATGAATTAATAATTATAAGCAATATTTCAACAGTAGCTTCAATCGATCTCCTGGCTGTAAAAGACATCAAACAGATGTTTCAAGTCAAATTTCCATACATACACATACCTTTTCTTAACAAGCAGACATGTTGATTTAAAACCATATCCATAGTTAATCCCAGATGGCCACCAAGTCACAAGACTACAGTATTTGAGCCAATTCAATTAAAACGGACACATTCTGACCTTAAGGTCCCCAAAGCCTTTCAAATGTCTGTATCTTTGAGGAAACAAAACAATTGTAGGGTTACACTATAGTTCACGATATTAATATGATGTAATATTCAATGTGAGAATAACAATATATGCAACTGTAGGTCATGATAAAGTCATCTCACTATAGAGATACCATATAAATGATATTTCTATAAATGTCAATAATTGAAAATATAAAGCATAGTGAGATTGTGGTAATCTCATTGTACACTACAGACACACTATATTTTAACACGGGGATATTATTGAAATAGTATTTACTTATTTGTGCCTATTACACTTTCAGATATGTGAAGCACCATTGGAAGTGAAAAAAAAAACGTTTGATATAATCTCACTATTGTGCATACCCCAGATGCAATAAGTATCACATATACAGATATATATATATATATATATATGCGTATATATATATATATATATATATAAATTGTATATTAAGGCTGTCAATCGATTAAAATATTTAATCGTGATTAATCGCATGATTGTCTAGTAAATCGCAATTAATCGCACATTTTTTCTTTTCAAAATGTCCCTTAAAGGGATATTTTTCAAGTATTTAATAATCTTGTCAACATGGGAGTGGACAAATATAATAATAATAATATATTTATATATTTATAATTTATTTGATTTTCTAAGGTCCTATGTCGGGGAATGATGAATTAAAATAGAAAATAAATACAAATTAAATTGAACAAAATGTTAAACACAAAAGAATAAACATCAGGCCACTACAAATGAACAATTGTGTGTCACCGAGACACATTTCAGAAATATTATATAAATACTATCTACTAACAGAATATGATGACATAGTTAGGTCTGCACTTTTTACTGTAAGTCATTGCTATATGAATATTATAGGGATATCATAGGAAATAAAAATACTAGATGGATTAGTTGTTTACCATAAATTTACCATTGAATACCATTGGCACATAATAATAATACCATAGGTTTTCTAAAGCAATGCCAGTAATAGCAGAGGAATTAGAAACAGCATTAACATCAAATTTAAAAAGCAGTGAATATGCTATAAACTGCAATAAATGAACCCATGAACTCCCTATCCACTAGGCTACCAGAGCCACTGAGTAAGGACCTATAGAAACATAATGTTCTGAGGTGTGGTCACTGTTGGTCTCTCCACCCGTCCACGCTGGATGTCTGTCCATCCTCACACCACAGAAGCAGGACTAAGGCAGCCTGATGCTGATTGAGGAGGAGGAGGAGGAGGAGGAGGAGGAAGAGGAGGAGGAGGAGTAGGAGCTGGTGTGTATTGCAGGTCATTAGCTGTAGCCCAGGATTAGCCTGAGCAGAGCGGCTAGCTGCAGCTTGGATGAGGCTAATTAGATCTGTCTATCTGAACACATCCATCTTCTGCTCATCCCTCCTCCCTCGCTTCCCCCTCTCCAAATAAATTGCTCTTTATTACTCTATCATTCAGGTTATTGCCTATGAAATAATGAGACACTCCTGGTCAGGGCCAGCATAATTGATTTTTTTTTATTTTTTTCTTTTGGTTCACGTGTGTGTGCGTGTGTGTGTGTGTGTGTGTGTGTGTGTGTGTGTGTGTGTGTGTGTGTGCGTGTGTGTGCGTGTGTGTGTGCGTGTGTGTGTGTATGTGTTCAAGGTATTGTTATTATTAGCTGGCCAGGGATTACCGAGAAGATTAGCTGGTGGGAATGATAGATGAAGAAACAAAAGCAAAACCGAGATTGCAAATACACCAACAACTTGTGCAAAAGTCTATGTTTTTTTTTTTTATTGTCTTTAATTTTCTGTGAAATCATTTGAAGTTTCTTCCTAGAAAAGTAATGTGGCTTTTCAGCAAAAATTTGGACCTTTTCACACATGTCATGCATGTGTACAGTACAGATTTGCACTGTAGGTACTGTACAAAACAGTTGAAGGTGTGGACATAAAGTAATGTGTCGCCTGAGTTGAAATATAAACTTCTCAAATATCAATATCCCTCTATTGATCCTTTTTATTCTCTTTAACACACACACGCACACACACACACACACACACACACACACACACACACTGCGATCACAGACGATACACGGGGGCTGAGGGGGAAGGAGGGGCTGCAGTATAAATGTTTCATTCCTCCTGAATGGCAGGTTAAGTGAGGATACGATAATACTGCCGACAGTAATGGCAACTTTAATTTCCTTTTCCTATTGTGGAGATTTATGTGGAGAAATTAAATTCCAGCAGCTCGCAGGCCTCAATAATCATTATACAGTGCAGAGAGTGAAAAGGGAAACTGTTTTCATGGTCACAATATATAAAAGAAGCAGGTTAAGCACCAGGGGAAAGAGAAAGTAATCTGTGAGGGCTTAATAAACACAAAAAGACATTATACAGATGTTCAAAAAAAGTCTCAGAGCACTGAGCAACATTGGTTCATAAAAGAGCTGAGGGCTATCATGAGCTCAAACAAGAGCGGCCGAGTGTCGCTGAAACCAGCTCCATGATGCCGTGTGTCTTCCTGCTGTCGCCCACTAATGAAACAAAGAAGACTGTGTTTTAAATATGCTATAGCAGCTTTAGAGGTTAAAGTTGCTGTATGACATCATCACAATGTAATTAATGCAGCTGAAAATACATATTCTTAGCTGCTAATCATGATGAAAGATGCAGCGTGATCCGACATTAACGTAAACAATAGCACATGCACAATAACAGCACCATGTAATGTTACACTTTTGGGGTCGGGACTAATTAGCTAGCTACGTAGCTAGCTGGCTAACTCACTGTGCTCATCAAATCTCCATAAAGCAGTCATCAACATGTTGATTTTACACAAGTTTTATACAATCCTACTAATCAGTAATGTGAAGTATGGCTTGTAACCTCGACCCAGGTGATACCAAACAGGTACCAGGTACCATCAACAACTTTTGCCGATGAAAAAACCCCCCCAAAAAAAGCACTATGTAATGTTACATTTTTGGTGTTGACTTATTAGCTAGCTACTTAACTAGCTAGCTAGCTCCCTCGCTCATCAAAGCTCCATAAAGCAGTCATTGTCAACATGTTGATTTTACACAAGTTTTAAACGATTATACCAATCGTTTTGCCAATGAGAAACGAAAAAAAAAAACAGTTCCAAGCGAGTAACAATCTGCTGTATCGACTCAGCTCGCTTGGAACCTCGACCCAGGTGTTTCCAAACAGGTAAGAGGTATTATCCACAACTTTTGCCAATGAAAAACGAAAAAAGAAATCCCATACAGTTCCAAGCGAGTAACCTAGTAACGCTCGCTCATTCATTGGGTCGTCCTCAGACGGGCTTTCCAGCAGAGCTTCCAGCTGTCTCAGTCCACCATACATCTGGCTAGCTCGCCAGCACTGTCCACTCCTGCATTTCCTCCCAGTACATCCATGTATGTTGGTGTGGGACGTCCCTGTGATCGATGCCCGTGCGTTGGTTCCCACAGGATCAGCATGCTTGCTGGGAGTTCTTGATGTATTTGGCAGTGACCGGCAAGTCTCATTCTCCAGGCTGCCACTTTCTCACTTAGCCTTGGTAGTCCCTCGTACAGATGCTTGTTGGTAACATGCTCGTTCTGGTTGATATTTAGTACCACACGCAGCATTCTGGTGTAGCACCCATCCAGAGACTTCTATAGGGTGGGCTTTAGGGTCCAGCTTTGGCAGCCATATAGGAGAACAGACTCCTCAGTCATGTAGAAGAAGCTTAGCTTGATGTGTCGGGGGAGGTTGGAGTTCCATACGTAGGCCATGCCAACGCTAGTCTAGCAGTAAAGTTACAGCATTTCACTTACCTTGAAAAGACTGATAAAATGGTCAGGTGGATGAATAGAAGTCTTTTGTCCCCAGATAGTAGTAGGCTACCGTTATCCAAGAGTAGAGGGTTATCCCATTCTTTGCGTGCAACAGATTCTGAATGAGCTGCAGTCAAACAGTGGAGTGACTATAGACGCCAACCTGAAAAAATAGAAAAAGGACTGTTCCCGCTTTTCCATTTTGAAAGAGCAACGGCCAGTGAGTCCAACACTCGGCCAACCAATCGTGTAACTCTATCACTCAGTCAGAACTCGGCCGACCAATCACGTAACTTCATCACTCAGTCACTTAGTGGCAAACTTTTGCGTTTGTACGGCTGGACCTCTGCGGTCCGGCCAAAAAAGTTTTGAGTAGTCCGACTTCTTTTACCACTGCCAATACCAAACATTCCCAGTTAGAGAGGGTGAAAAGGAAAGCAAGACAGCGTTTGGCCTTGGGGCCCCAGAATCACTAAATCCGCTCCTGAAAAACACACCCAGGTCGTGGTTACTATCCACTCGTGTTGATTCGTGAGGAAGAGGTTGGTTGTAAAGTGAGCGTTCGGAGCGCGTGCCTGTTCGGAACGATTTCTTAATAGACTTGTGGTATTGCTGCTTGCAGCGCTGGTCGGGGGCTCGTGCCCGTTCAGAGCACTGTGGAGCCTGACGTCAGGCTCGTCTCAGTCTGCAGAGCCCTGAAGCCCCCCCAGCTGCTACACAGAGCGCAGTGTACTTGTTTATTCCGAGTTTATTGATATTGAACACGTCCAAATTGCACCAAATTTGACACTGTATGTCCTTGGGTCTCCAGCAATACACCCACCAAGTTTGAAGTCAATCAGATGAGCAGTTCTTGAGATATGTGAACAACACACAGAGAGAGGGAGGGACGGACAGACAGAAAGACATTCCTTGCTTTATAGTTAGATTAAAGCTGAAGTAGGCGAGATTGGAGCAAATATGATTAAAAAAAGCTATTTTTATAAAACGGTTGCTATAGCGTGACAGTAGTGCATGAAACAAGTAACCGCTGATCAAATATGAATCAATATTCTGTTACTGTAATGACTATTTCTCGCCTCAAATATTTTCAGAATCATTTTGTAGTGTACTGTTTAGCTGTAAAATGAGAAAGTTTGTGACGCGGTTGTGAAATCTGTTGAAGGAACGCCAAGTTTCGGTCACATGACGCTCTCTCTCCTGAAATGACCTGTGATTGGCCAAAATCTCCCGTCACAGGCTAGATGTTCTAAAGCCTGAAAACAGAGCCATGAGGAGGAGCAGAAGTCTAGTTTTCTCTCAGAACATTTGAATTACAATATGCTGAAAGGTTATTATGGGATTTTTGCCCAATGATGCCAAAAATATACTGCCTATTGCCACCTTAATATACATGTCACTCTGAATGCAAAATATCAGTCCCTTTGTTCTTAATTTTAGGATCTCCATTGTGTTTTTTTGGGTGCAATTCGTGATTTCTGGAATGCGAGAGTATTGGCAACTCTCAGGTCATGATGAGGTCTTTGGGTTGTAAATTGGGTTTTCAGTCCCTCTTTTACCATTAGTGTCACTTTTGAGCCTACCCAGAGCTTTCTAACATCCTGCTCTGGATGCGTTTCTTCAGTTCACTCCTGGGGGAGAAGAGAGATCTTGATTCATGTTACAATGTAGTTAGCTAGCGAGCTATGAAGGAAGTTGACGTCGCCGTTCTGAATCCTGCCTACAAAGCTCTTATTGGTTGACTGACTCCAACTGCAATCACTAGGTTCAAAATCAGATCTACTTAAATCATTGAACAAATCAGAGATGTAGGTGATGATTCAGAGGTCTGGAACCAGGTTATTTGTCTCAGATCGGAAGATAAGTATATGATATGCCTGGATTTCATGCGATTAAAATTGTGAGTGGTTTGGACTGTTAGGCAAGGCAAGAAACAACAAAATTAATAATACAAATAAATTAATCTCATGGAATCACCACAATCAGTGGATTCGCCCAAGGAAGCCAAACAGGTTAGCATGTGGTAATGATCAAATTCAATGAACTTACAGACAAATCCATGCCTTTGACCAGAGAAGTCCAAAACCAAAAACACCATCATATTTTGTATGACTATGCTCTGTCAATTGAGAAGAAACATCACTAAATCATTTCTCTTCATTTTCATTTTTCCATGAACAAAAGTACACACAACCAGCTGTAGCCACTGCAAGTATGCGTCTCCACCTTTTTTTCCCGAGGATCTGCAAATTGATTTGTTGTGACACTTTGTGGTATGACCGTCGTCCATTGTTGAGGAGAGTTTCTATAAAACTAATTAAAAGCTGTAGAGTGAGCAGTGAATCATCAGTATTGATCAATAGCCAATCAACTCCTGCAATCACGTTTCAGTCATTTTTTTATGGGAATAAGCCAACACCTGTAATCGAGAGACTGTACTGCCAAGGTCTCTATCATGTTGCCAAACTGAATAGGTTAAGGATGGAGTTTCATGTTTTGCTTCAACAGGACATATTAGCTGTGGACATGCCCTGTTCACTATTTGGCCACCGCCGGCAGCCACAGTCCAGTCATGAAGCTCTGAACTGCTGCGACTAATGATAGATGTGAGGATAGTGATATTTGTGACCATGACTGCTGTGTGGGTGATGGAGTTGTCGGTCCGGCGCCGTGCTGTGCCGTGCAGACAGGGGGTTAAACAACTGCCACATTCAGCTTGGCTGCTCGTCCCTCATTTATTAAAACCAAACCTTATCAGATAACAAGCGTCATTGAAGTTTGACATTGATAGAATAATCTGCACTCACAGCAGCTGCCTCACTGAGTGTGTGTGCGTGTGTGTGTGTGTGTGTGTGTGTGTGTGTGTGTGTGTGTGTGTGTGTGTGTGCGTGTGTATGTGTGTGTGCAGACTGAGTGCTTAACAACTCTGAGGCCAGTAATATTTACAAAAGAAAGCAAGAGGTGCATAAAAATGGTTTCTTATTACTTCAATTCATCAACAGAAAATCCAAGAAAAATATGTCACAGTATTGCCCACATTGTTTGATTGACAGGTGATCTCAAACACACACAGAGACAAATAAACAGTAATGTGTCCACAGCCATGTTAGCAGCTCTGTGATTCTATACCGCTGCATTCATGCAATGTCAGCAGAATGAGCCACACCACACTAGTTTATCGATCATGGATGCAATGTTTTCTCAAATGGATACAAAAAAATAATAAAGGGTCACCAAATATACTAGGGCAGCTATTAATATACCAGGGTGGCCCACCCAAGTAAAGTCAATGTGCGGGAAACACTGATCAGACTGACACTGGTAGCAAGTAACGTTACCAACTAACTAGCTAACGTTAGTTAGCCAACCTTAACTTTAGCTGACAGCTCAAACCACTTTTTCAAAACAACGTGTTGCTTTTTAGAACAACAAATTTAATATCGGTATTTTCTTGGTACAACTGCAGATTCGCTTCAAAATCAGTGAGAAAATTTGAAACGGCTCCCGGTAAGTCTGCCATTGCTGCAGTCATTGTGCTGAATCAAGTGAGCATGTGCCAGACTTTCGCAATTTCCAGGTTACCTTCTAGACACAACCTTAGGCATATAGCAGCATTGGGCTGCTGTTCATGCCAATTTGTAAATACTTATGATTTATGTAGGATTTTTTTGTGTGTTATATTTTAGATTTTTCAACTTTATGGTTTGATTTGATTGTACTTTCATTGCAAAGATATTGCAAAAAAAAAAATAAAATCCCGCGGGGACATTTGTGATGAGGTGGAGATTAATGATGAGACGGACGACGATGATAATCAGTGAAACAGGGTTTTGATGGCTCGTGCATTCAAATGAGATTGCCACCTATGTCAGTTAGAGTGATTACCCTCCACTTAATGAACTTAAACAAAATATAGAAAGTTGTACTGTTATGAGCTTAAAACTAGCTATTTGCCTGTTTTTCACCAATAAAGAGGGGTTGCACCATGTTAATGACCTTTCAATTTGATTCCTGGTGTCAAAATTATATGAAAAAGTGGGTTAATTTGTGTTCGTATATTGTCTGGTTCAGGAAATCAGCAAGTTTCACCACTCGTGTGGACATCAATTCAAGATGGCCGCCAAATGACCCCATGGGCTATCAGTTGATCTTGGCAACATGAAGTAGACACCATTAGGGTCCTAACAAAACAGGTTACAAAAACATGCCATGCGGGTACATGGGAACTTATTTCTCCTGCTAGGCTTGGTGGACCAACCAACATTGCCAGTTCAAGAGCAATGCCACTAAAAACACAACCGACACAGCTGTACACTGACTACACTGAAAACCCGAACAGCTGGTTTGATCCTTTCCCTCATCCTCTCCTGTAATTGTCTTTCACAGCACATTCGTCATTTCCTCTGCATTTATCTCAGCCAGGTCAACACGGTAATGATGCAAGCTCGACGCAAGCTGATGAACGCGCAATTAAATTAGAGGCAGAGAGACCAAGCGCAGTGGAGAGAAGAGAGTTTAAAACAATAAAGGGAATAAATAAAAGGGGCCTCACCCTCAGGAAAATGTCCCTCTTAATATTCATTAACAGGGAACGGCAGGGAGTCTGTGAGACTTGCCTCCCCGACATGAACACAGGGATTGAAATATTTAAGAGATGATGTAGGCCACTCTCCAGGGAAACACTTCAGACAGATCTGTCTCTGGTACCCAAACTTTTTGTCATCATTTTACTTCGTAACAGACACTGATATTTGTCCCTGACTTGGTGTCTCTTTGTGTATGTGACACATGAACATGTGTGGTCTGGGGTTAGCTGGTTGCCTTTTACACTCCAAACTCCTTGTAAATCTACCCCAAACTGCAATGAAAAGTTGAAGCCGTTCCTCTCCACAGCTAGCTCTATTAAAAGCATTTGAGCGTGCTGGACGTCTCTTGCTGACTGTTCAGATTCGAGAGTGAGAAGACAAAAGTGCTGGAATAAAAGGATATTTCAGCCGTAATTCATGCTAAAAATTTTTACACTCAACTGATGTCGGCAGCTTGGATGAATGGGCTAACTGTGTGAAATGTTTGGGGACTGGAGAGTGTGCTGAGGAGGCTACATCAAGTGAAATGATTGAAAGGAAATGTCTGTTTCTGTATGTGACAGATGTATGAACTAAATGTCTGAACTACCCTGCTAGTGGCTGCTGATGGCTACAATGTTCTCTCCATGTCACAGCACAAAAGAGGTGGATGGATCTGCACCACCAGCGTCTCTTCAAGTGTTTTTGAGGCATTTTATATGTCCACCATCTGTCCATGTCACTGAAAAGTTATTCTTCTGTTTCAACTAATGTATCAATCCACACAGAGTCTGAGAGACTAATGTGTAATACAAGTCATGATATGACACCCTCCACTTTGTAGCCGTACCACCATGACATTTTGTACAGAATGACTTCGGTGATCCTCTGACTACTCCTCTAGCACCACAATATGCAGGTAATGCAGGTTTTGTGTGAAATGTCTTCACAACTAATGGATGGATTGCCATGGTATATAAAAGTAGTACAGTTATTCCATGACCCAAAGTTATCCAGTAAAATATCTTGACACCTACTGGATGGATTGATGTTTCATCTGTCACACAAGCGGGCTGAAATTATTTGGTTCAGATCGATGCTTAAAGTGGAAAAAAAAGAAGGGCCGGTACTCCCCTTACGCTTGGGCCAGACTGCCCGCGTCAGCAGTGCGTGACGGAGGCCATTTTATTTCATTATAAATGTCATTTATATTTATTTTAGACAGAAAAAGGTTCAGAACCATGTGGTAATTTGTAAATAATAATAATAATCCACAATTAAAAACCCTTTCTTTATTCATTCATGAAGCCATGCAATTCACTGCATTTTCTACAACATTATCCTGTAAATATTTCAGAATAAAAGCCTTGTGTTAACAAATGCTAGAGCGCTTTTATGTTGAAATGGAAGCAGGTAGTGTTGTTTTAAAAATAAATCTTTACTTTTTTTTATGTCCGTGACATATTCTACAGATATAGACATTGAAACTGTAGTGATGTTGTTGGTATGATGTCAATATACCGTCAAAAAATCACTTTCGCTGTCAAATTTCTAAAAGAGACGCAGCTGACACGCAGCCGAGCCACGCTGCTCACGTTGGCAGTGTGTCTGCTCTAATCTGTTAACATGGACGCCAAAATACAAAACAACAGGTTTCATAGCCGCCACGCGCTGCTGATGTTCCCTGTGTGGCCCGGGCTTTATTTACATGTTGGCGTGTGTATCAGCCGTTATCAGTATTACATTTTGAATTTAGATAATACGAGATATTGGGTTTGGGGTCCTCCCCCAAGAAAGACTTTTGTGGGGCGCCCCTTTAGCTAACCTGGTAGAGTTGACGCCGCATGACCCAAGGCTGAGTCCTTACCACAGCAACCCAGGTTGAAATCTGACCTGCCACCCTTTGCTGCATGTCATCCACTGTCTCTCCACCTTTCAGAAAAAAAAGAAAGTTTTTGACTAAAAAATAAGCACTGTCAGATTGATCTGAACATTTAATTCTTCTGCTAATGTTTGGCCTGTAAAATCATATTCTTTAAATCAAAAGAGCAGATTCAGAAAAAAAAAAAAAATCATCATTAATTATATTTATTCTCAAATAAAAAAAGTTACATTGAACAGTTCACTTTCAAATTACAGCCCCCTCATTCTCTACTTACCAGTGAGTACTGGCCTACTTTTTCAGATGGAAATGTCTCAACAACTATTAGGTGGATTGCCGTGGCATTTGGTTCAGGCTCAATTTGCCCAATATTTGGGTTTATGACCAAGTACCTGCACAACTATTGCCATTCCCACAAATTTTTCATTGTCAATTCATGAATTAATTTATGGTTCTTTACTGTTGTAGCACATACTTTTATCTTTTATTTTCTCTTACTATGTTTATTGTTATGCACCAAATCACCAAGGCAATAAACCTGATTCTGATCAGCAAATGTAAGCGTGCTATCACGCTTAACTAAAATGGCTACCATAGTAAATATTACGCCCGCTTAATTTAGCACAGAGCTGTTAGCACAACTGTATACTCTTAAACTTGTTTTACACTCCAAACTGTTTTTTTCTCATACAATTTAATTCAATATAATCTCACACTCACACAACCCCCCCTGCTGTCTATATGTTGTGAACATAGCAATTTATCGATCGAGTTGGTTCAGAAAACTAATATACATGAATCAAATAAAAAACAATACAGTTTTCTTCCTTCATACACACCATGGGCCTTTCTTATAAACTATATACAGTATGTCCGCTGAATTGAAAAAGTTGGCTTAAGACAGTTTGGATGTTCGCGGGTCTAGGGAGAATGAATGTGCTTTGAAAAGTCAATACCATATGTGCAAAGTTGATATGTTGTCCTCATGGTTGCGCTACAGACAAGGTTACAGTGTCCAAAATGTAAAGGGTTGCAATCTTAATGGCAATATGCCTTCTACATCTTGCTGTTTATAGAAACCTTTGCTTGATGGTGGAACAAGAAGGTCAGGAGGTGACTAAAGTCATTAGGATCATGGTCTAGAAATCACAAATGTCCACAACATATTTCATGGAAATGTCAACCCTTGTCAATGAGATACCTGGTATTCAACACAGTTTAAGTAAAGTGAATTCTTTGTCCTGGTTGCGGTTCTAAAAGAAAAGTCAGGTGATCCAAATTGTATTGCAATCTGGCCAGTAGTTGTGTCGGAAAGACGTGACCGTGACAATCACTCTTACTTTGACTCCGTCATCTGTCACTTTCATCATTGAACAGCTTGTTTGTTCTCTCTAAATCAGATCAGAGAGTTGATGTGAGATGAATGCAGGTATGTGCTGGACCACGCCAATCCTTCTCCTGATTAAGCTTTGCTCTGCCATACTCACACCTCACCTATTGTACCTGCTAATGAGAAATGCTTGCTGTCCTCTCCTTGTGAAACATCTTCCCTTTCAAATCATCCATAGGGTATAAAACCACAGCAATGGTGACAAGAGCAAACACACTGTTACAAAGCCACGGAAATTTTGTGCATCACACCTTTTGCGAGAGAAAAGAGGGGGAAATTAGCCCCTTCTATAAATACATGTGTAAGACGAGAGGTGGTAAGATGTAAAGACAAAGCACCACTCACGTTCTTATCAACGCGTGGTCACGTTGGAGATGGGCGACCCAAGCGTGCTTTGTTTACCGCTTCTCTGCCTTTCTTCCCGCCCGCCTCCTTACCGCGTGCTCAGCCGAGAAACCTTGGCTGAAAAGAACGGAGGAAAGAATGCTTTTTGACGACTTCCTCTTTTCTCTCACTTCTCGCGGCGGTAATGAACTACAGCGAACATGACCGTGAGCCTGGATGCTGGCACGCTGCAAAGTTTGGAGTAAAAACAAAAGCTAAAGCCATTGAATGGATGACTTCTGGAGTAATCAGTAATCAAGCAAACAGCTCTTCACACTCAAGGGCAAGGCCATGCAATCACGACATTCTGACACCTTGCACAAGCAACAAAAGAAGCGTACAGAAAAGCATCTCACACACGGCAGGTGTGAATGGCTTTTAAAAGCGGCTCATCTGAAAGGCAGTCAATACCACTCTGGACAGAAATGTGTTTCATTCGAGTGTTTACATAATCCTGTTGGCTACAGCTGAACTTTTATACCACATGCTACATCGCTGCACCCTTGTACCAAACTACATGCTGTCAATTTCAACCAACTCTAGATTCTTCGATACTCACATTACGAAATCTAATGGGTCAGGTTGCCTAATACCAACACGTTCTCATCCCAACTCTCAGTCTCACCCCTCTGCGTCACTTTAGGATTAGTCAACAAAACCACTTTAGTTAGGTTTAGGAAAGAACTTCATGCTTGGGTTTAAAACTACTACGTTTGTTCAATGATAATGAAACTGAACGTTGTGAACACGTGACACAAACGAAGAGCTGATTGTAACATGACACGCGGGACACGAGCAGTGGTCTCTTAGATGAAAGCTTTGCGTTTGTTGGTCGCATTTCGATTTTCAGAGGGGTCCCTTGACCTCTGACCTAAAGATATGTGAATGGAAATGGGTTCTATGGGTACCCACGAGTCTCCCCTTTACAGACATGCCCACTTTATGATAATCACATGCAGTTTGGGGCAAAAACCATGCCGTTTTTTGAATGCAATACAAATGTGTTATTTTCACCTATTCTAAAATGGTGTGTTTGAATATTTCTGCATACTGGGGTCCATAAACAGTCTTGGAACTGCATTAATTGGTATCACTGTAAAGTTAGTCCCCATAGGAGTCATTTCATTGTAGTGAGACCATTTTTTGAGACTTGACCTCACTGTATAAAATGACCTGTGGTGACCTCTAGGATAATCACAGCCTCATGAAACTTTACAGCCAAAAACTAGAGACCTAGAGCATTCAGAGGATGGATGGATCAAACTAGAGACCTAGAGCATTCAGAGGATGGATGGATCAAACTAGAGACCTAGAGCATTCAGAGGATGGATGGATCAGACTAGAGACCTAGAGCATTCAGAGGATGGATGGATCAAACTAGAGACCTAGAGCATTCAGAGGATGGATGACTTTCCTAGCTAGACTGACAATAAGGGGGTTTCTGAGCAGTTCCCAGAACAGAAGTGCTCGCTATCTAATCGCCGAAAAATACAATTCTTGCAGAAATCTCCAAATGTCAAAAGTTTTCGATCCCAAATCCCAGCATGGCTTTTTCTATGGTGTTTTTATCAATTCTTGAGTAGTAAAAAAAGGTTAAATTTAGCAACAAATCTGTGTAACAAATGGTATTAACTCAAAAATTGCTGCAACAACTTTTAAAAATGAAGTGAGCATGGGAATGGCCATCATATACTTCTATCATCATGTTCTAAGCCCTTATACACTTCCACAATTTATTTGATTAACTAATTCATTAATCAATTATTTTTTTTATTTCTGATTAATGACTAGAAGAACTTGACACACAGTGCTGAGCTGCATCTCAGATTAATCTTCATGTTCCCCTTCTATGTGACATCTACTGTTGACCTGCTATCTCCCCCTAAAAAACCTTGTGCCCCCCTAAAAAAAGACAAAAATGGGTCCATGAGAAAGAGAGGGGAACGGAAAAGGTTAACATCTTGAGAATGAGAACAGGCTGCTACATGGAGCATGACCTTTTGCTTCCCACAATAACTGTATACAGTACTTAGTGAGAGATACTTACAGTATCTAGCAATGCAATGGAATCACTACTTACTTAATGTGATGTATTTCCTGTTGAAACAGGATGTTGAGGTGGGAAATAGAAAAGTGAAACAACCTAAAGTGTTAACCAACCATGAACTATATAAAGTGTCAATTGCAATTTGGCGAGTTCCATTTCCCGGCCCTGCGACTAGTGAGATGAATAAATAATCTATGAGCTGCATACATTATCTTCTCTGAATGCCCCTAACATATCCAGGAATTGTAATGGCATTACTTGATGTTTTGCTAAATATGTTGTCACACTTAATCCCTAAGTGATGGTGGTCTGGCCAAAAAAACAACTTAAAAAAAAATCATTTCTAAAGCCACTAAGAAAGTTATCTTAAAGGATGGCAAGCCAAGACAATGTCCACTGGGGCAACAGTGGGTGGAAGGCAATTTACAATATTTACAAGCCAACAAAAGAAAGGTTCCCCATCACTGGCAAATGGTTTGCAATATACATTCATAACAGCAAAAGAACTACGGATCTAAATAAAATACAAATAAAATTGACTTTTTCTCTCTTGATACAAAATCTGATACCACTACTCAGGAGATCTGCTGATACTGATTACCAATCCGCTCCCAAATGTAATATCTGTACACCTCTCTGGGTAGAACTCTTTAAAATACATAAAAAAAAAAATATATATATATATATATTTTTGTTTTGTTTTATGTAGGGTAGCATGATGCCAGGGATTGCTGTGGCACATGAAACTGAGTTGACAGTCCGCTGTGACTTAATGAAGCCAAAACACCTAACTTCTAATGTAAGGCAGTTAATGTCACAGAGTGCAGGGCAGCATTAGACTAAAATAGTTAAAGTACGGTTATCTGTGTGTAGAAAAAAAACATTTTTGACTCTGGCCCAAGCGGTTCTGGGCTACTGTAGAAACATGGTGGTGCAACGTTGCAGATTCCCTACGTAGATATAAATGGTTCTAAAGCAAGAAAAACACAATGATTCTTATTTTCAGATGATTACACACTAAATAAAACACACTTATTCATATTTTATTCCATTTCTGCTAGTAGTTCCCATAATTTTTACACACTGGTCCTTTAATTTGTCTAAATAAGTGCACAGGTAGACTACAGAAAATAAAATAACTGAATATATTTCTAAAGCTGATGCTTATTTTTGGTGGTGGGAATAAAACATATAGTTTAGGATAATTTGGTATTACTACAATAAAACAAGTCAAGTTTGTGCACCCACTAAACCAGCCGTAAACTACTTATTTACTCCATGTGATTTGAATTACTGCCAGTAGCTTAGCATGTCACCATGCAATCTTTACTCGAAAGCTAAAATGTGTGGTTAAATGAAGCAGTTCCTGTATGGCACACAGTTTCAAGCTTGACAACACAACTTGTTCCCACGTTCAGTGTCCACACACATGGCCCAAGGACCTGTCAGAATGAATCTAAACACATTTTACTGCACACATCCTGTGTCATCAGTCCGAGACCTTAAACAGGTCACTGACTAATGATGCTCTACATACTCTTCCACAGTAACATCTGTGGTGTGAGCCACTTCAGACTTTGACACCTTTTTTTCTCTCTCTTTGCTGCTCTTCTTTAACTGACTCCTCACTTTGACCCTGGTTTTTATCTTAACTGACGTTTCGGAAACATTGTCATCGGCTCGCTTTCGCTGCAATCATCAGATTTGCTTTCGCACCTTGGGGCCCACTTAGTAACCACCCACTAGCAATGTAAACCCTAATCAGCACCTTACCCCTCCCAGCCATCTCACACAGACACACACTTGCACACACACTGAAAAAAATTACTTGTAAGATATACTTGATAAAATCCTAGATACAATTTGCACAAGCACTTTGTAAGTACATTTTACTGCTGTAATATCAGGTACCACACACTGGCCAGTATCAAGTCAAATGTATTTACCACTAAACATAATATTTGTTAAGATATTTAGTTAATCGTCCTTAAATTATAATACTTATATATTATTATATATACTATAATATTTTATATATTTATACTTATAATATTTTTAATAATTAAGTAAAGGCTATATAGTTTTTTCATAGACAGGAATGTCGCCGTCATAACATTTTTCAAGTAAATCTGATATATTTGCAATATTTACCGTTATGAAGTAATAAGTCGATTTTATATTTTTTCTTTGTGACATTGTCAATCACTTAGTTGTATGAAGTTATATTACTCACTATAATTATGTAAATACTGTTAATTTTATTTTCATAAATGTTACCAAATTAATATGATCATTTTCTCTATGCATTTAATATACGTTTATCACAAATCACACAACTATAATACAATACAATTAACACGTTTATTTTGTCAACATGAAACACTAGTGAATCACTAACGTTCACATCACCAGTGAAGTCTGAAAACAAGTACTTGTACATTCAGTAAAACCTCCACATTTTTGGAACAACAAACTTGTAGAATGAACCTTGTACAATCTGACTATGAGGAATAGCTTTTTATCAGCCCTTATTTTAAACAAGTGAAATCTCAGCAGCAGTAAATGCAACAATGACATCACTGTCATTAATAGACAACACATGCGTTCCTCTTTAACTCTAAGGCAAGGTGCTGATTCACTTCTCCACCAAAGTCCCACCTTACTATTTCTGTCAAGTTTTTGCATTAAAGCTGCAGTTGGTCTCTTTGAGCAAATATTATAAAAAAGGTTATTGTTGTGTCACTATATCCTGAGAAAGGTAATCTATGGAAAAAATAATATAATATAATATCCTAAAATGTTTTCAGAAACATACTTTAGTGTACTGTTCGGCTATAAAATGAGAAAGTTTGTAAATCGGCCACCATATTGAAATGAGTCAAGAGAAAACCAAGCACCACCAGCTAGGGTAAACTTTCTCATTTTACAGGTAAACAGTACACTAAAATATATATTTTTTTCACCTTTTCACAAGGCACGATTAGGTACAAAGTCAATGCTAAGAGGCGAGTATACAATTTGGGTGACGGGAATGGCACGGTGCAAAAACTGCACCATCTGCGTATTCGCGGGAGTTGAAATATTTCAACTTGAAATTGAGAAATTTGTGTGACGCCGTGTCGCAGAAGCCTATCAGTGTTTCGATTCTCCTCCTGTCATCGCTGACGTTGTTGAATCCAAAATGGAGGAAAACAATGTTGTAGCTGTCTGTGGGTGTCAGCGCCCAATCTGTCCCAGCTGCCCGATCCGACCTGCACATGTGCGGGCGCGCCTACCCAGTATACCTTGCGGGAAGACCCGCCCCTACTCTGCTTCTAATTGGCTACACATTAATGACCTAAACGCTAGCGATAGGTAGCCTAGCTATAATGCTAACCGGATCTTCGGAGCTGCCGTGGCTGAGGAGAACGACTGAACCACGGCAGCTGTGGAGGCCGGCTACCCGGTTCGAACGCCGGTATATTTTTTTCATCATTAAATTCTCTTCTGAGAATTATTGCAACGACAAATCAACTTTGTAGATTTTGAATATTGCCAATTTTGACCGCTGCTGCCAGGCGTTGAGTTTTCCGCCTACCGCCAGAGCTAAGACTGCAGTTCAAAGGCGGATCAGTATTAATTAAATTGAGACAGTGTTATAAACAGTAGGGACCAAACGTTTTTAATCGATACAATACCGATAGTTTTTGTTACAATTTTAATAACACATTTATTACAAAAGCAAATATAAGTACAAAAATGTTTTGTGCTACTAGGTGTAAAAAGAAAGTCCAGTATTTTACAGAAATACTTTGATTAAATAATACTATGATACTATGATTAAATAATACTATGATACTATGATTAAATAATACTATGATAGTATGATTACAACTTCCTGTTGATAAAAACATGTTTATAAGACTTTGTTTTTTAACTAATAAATTACAGATGAACTTCATGAATATAACATTCCCACCTAATTACAATTATTTGAGGAATAGAAATTACTTAACTGACAAGACTGGACTCGCATGAGAGGCTTTCCACTTCGTCACATGTCCAATTAAGTTAATAAATACACTGACTAAAAGCAGCAAAACCAAAAAAATGATAGACTAGAAAGCTTTATATTGTGAAGGGTTGAGCTCCAGGAAGTTCTCTTTTGTTTTGGAGAGGGGGACAAAATACCTCCCAATATCTGCTAAATAAATTACAGGCAGATGTCTCCTCAAGAAAACCTTTCCAAAAATGAACCAGTGTTCGTAACATTAGAAATAAACATTACATTTTAATCTTGTACGAACTTATCAATACTGAATTTAATGCTTAAATTAAGTAATTTAATTTGCCATTACAGGCAGCGACTGGTCAGACCAGCGTATCGACAGGGTGGCTGTCTGGTACGTTACAACGTGACTCCAAATGTTGCCTTTATGTGCAGACTAACTCCAGTAAATTACATGTTTGATTTATTTTGGAAAGGTTGCATTTAAATAATTTACAGACCAAAATGGGCAGCTTGAGCTTAAAATCATTACCGGCTAAATTACTCTAAAGTTCACCTGACAGCCGCTTTCCTGCAGAGTTAGCTTAGTCATCCTAACGTTAACTAATGTTAACTAACGTTAACTAACGTTACGTTACATTTCATCTCCTCTGCTTCTGACTTAATATTACCTTCCTCTCCCTTTCTATGGCAGCTTTTATGCCTTTAGTTTTATAGAAGTGATATAAATAGCAGAGCTTTCCTGCATAGTAACGTGTGGATGCAATGCGTTTTTTTTTATAATCTGGTAACATTAGCTAGCTAACGGTACAGTTAACATAATGTTAGAGAAATCACAAACTTAATGTTACTGAGTTTATGTGACAACTAACGTTAGGTAATTATGAACAGTAACGATGCATCAAGCAAGCAAGAATCAAACTATCAAAATGCACACGGACCCATATTATATATATATATATATATATATATATATATATTATCACATATGTAAAACAGAAAGGCAACTAGCTTATCAACACACACCCAAGATAACCCAGCCATGCAGCACCTCTGTGACAAACCCAACCGAAACGTGACCGTCTTTGTCCAAAATCGCGAGTAGCTCGTGTTATCCAAAGGCACATGCGCAGATTCAAACACGCTATACTTTCATATTAAAATTGACTTAGTATTTTAAGGTTTATAAGCAGTGACTACAAAACATTGAAATAGTAGGCCCATGAGTAAAGCTATAATACAACTTACTCCTCCAAAACAGTTTTTTATGACATTAATAAAATGTGTATATATTTAGATTTGTACTTAAGAAATTCTAGTTCTCACTGAATCTTTTTACGATGTAGAAATGAGTACAGTTCATTTAACATATTTTACTATACCACACAGTTAATTTTTTCAGTGGACATACACACCCTAAGTCAAAACCATGTTCTCACCTGCTAATACCACAAAGAGGATGTTACCCAAGAGCAGCACTGATACTCATCATGCCTGCAGCCTCACTAACCACACACAGACACACGCACGCACGCACACACAGACACACAGACACACAGTGTCCATGTTCACTAATTCCATCACACATATAGATGCACGCACTCTTTACCGCTTGCTTTCCCCTTATTACATACATCAGCTACATCGAAGGTTACAATATGTGCACAGGAGCGGCAGGGCCTCCTTGGTAGAGGGCTCCGCCTGTACTGGGGTTACAATATCCTAATCTTCATTCTGACTCACACAGGCTCCACAGGTCATGTCAGTGTAAGATCAATTGGGCCGTGTGAAACATTGCCAACATTGGACTTGTTTGTGACATTGAGGTCATTTAGATAAAAGTAGACCCTCATGCTAAAGTCGTGTAGCGGCTGCAGCACTGCGTCTCCACATTTGCTGAAGGTGCGGGGGGCCAGCGAATAGCCGAACGGTAGTCTGTTGTTCTCTCCTTCCTATCCCCAGGAAGTGTTTTTCGAGTGTGTTTTGGTGCCACCTCGACATGAAAGTATGCGTCCTTTAAGTCGATGGTGGTGAACCAGTCTCCTGGTTGAACCAGTTCCAGTATCTGTCTGATGGTCAATACACAGAACGTCTTACGGGAAATTCGTTGATTTAGGCCGTGGAGATCCAAACTGGGTCTGAAGTCTCCCGTCTTCTCGGGTACCAGGTAGTACGTGGAGTAAAACCCCTTCTGTCTGCCGTGCATGGGAACGATAGACGCAGCCTTTTTCTGTAACAAGGCCTGGATCTCTGCTGAGAGGAAATCTATCTTATCTTATCTGCTCCTGAGAAGATAAAGCCATCACCTTGACCACCATGAACAGAGGAGGAAGGCTGCAAAACTGGAGAGGCTATCCCAGTCTCAGCGTCCTGTCCATCCACTCTGTCAACACACGGGTGCATCGCCACTCATTGTAAAACTGCTTGAGAGGGCGAGCAGCCGTTAGAAAGATGTGATTTCCAATCTCGGCCCTCTCCGCCGCCAGGCTCCTCATAAACTGAAGACTGGCCCAAGAAGGGCCGACATGGAAAGGGCTGTGCCAGTAATGGGGCTTTTCAACACGCCACCAGTTTGCTCGTGATGATAGACGTCACATCACTATGTTCTATTCCTCCTATCTCTTGTGTGGAGACTGGAAAGGAAGAACACTGAAATTACCGAGTCTGGGATGAGGTCCGTGAACGCTCTCTCTCTCACTGTCTCCCCCCCTGGGTCAGCCTGGTCTGAAAAGTATTCCTCCTCAAGGTAATACCAACAGACCTCTCACAGACAAACCTGCGTGGTACGCTTCGAAGCATAGGAAGCAGGTGTCGTAAAGATCCACTGCAGCAATTAGGCCGAAGAACGACAGGCACCGGCAAGGTTCCTGTAACGGCGAATCCATCCGTGGAGATGTAGCAGTTAGTGGGCAATCGCCGATCGCTGAAGAAAAATACATATAGAAATAGCAGCACTGGACGCCGCCTTATATACCATGGTAATGTACGTATTCGGTACGTCCTGATTGGCCGGCTACGTTTATGCAAATATCAGTGGCCGAACGTGTGCGTGTGATTGGAGGAGAGCATTACCCATAGAGTCCAGTAGAGGCTGGAGCCTGTGTGAGTTAGAACTCCCCACACATGTATGATGCAACTCGGTGACCACAGGTGACCACGTTTTGGGTCAAAGGCTTTATTTAAATGACTAAAACCTGCCTAATGTGATCAAAGGGAAACGTGTGGGTTGTTTTTTTTTATTTTAGGTTCACATGTGCAGAAGAAGAGGCGAGTGTCAAAGTGAGTCAAATGGAGACAGATACCCAAAAAGGCTGGTGCCAAAGTGAGCTCTGGTTTAAAGTGCACCGTCTTAAAAATGCATTCGTAGCTTCAGGACACATTTGCCAGGGCCTGCTCTTAAGTGACACCACGGGGATAGTTTCTGTCGGACGATGTGAGGCTTCAGCCTGCAGGAGGACTCCTGGATTAAAGGCACTGTGTGTACAGCTGGAGGGGACGGGTGCCCCCTTTGACCTCAGGGACTGTGTCATTCTTCACCTTTGTGCCCTGGCTACCTTCATCTAGAGCTGTCCTCTAGTTCTTGATATGAAATGATCAAGATCTTGTCGACTTCTTACAAATTGTTCCTCTTGTAATCTTTTGACTGGCTGCCAGGCATAATGTACCTTCAACCCAGGCTGTCCAGTGATCCTCCTTAAGCCGCATGTCTCCTAAGTAGACATGTTCATTGTGTATTAAAGCGGTAAGGACCAAGTCAACGACCTTTGCAGAGTTCAGCAGCACGCTAGACTGCTTTGCTGCTTCATGTATATGATATGTGATGCCCATTTAAATATTTACAGGATGGTCAACTTCTGCTCTAATTGGCAAACCAGTTTGTTTCTGTACACACACACACACACACTGAGTGTATCGTGGGGTTGGTTTCACAGTGCCATTGTCTGGAGACTTCCTCAGCCATGAATGTTTGATTGATATATATCTTCAAAGGAAAAGTGTTTCCCTCCATAATTTAGCGGCAGGCCTGAGGATGTGAGGAGGGGTGACCGGGAGGAGAGAACAGCATCCATTTGCAAATCTCTATCATTTATGGACCTACATACTCAAATGCAAGGTTTTGTTTCTCAAAACGCTCCAATTGTGTGTGTGTGTGTGTGTGTGTGTGTGTGTGGAGAGTATTTCAGCTCAGATAGTCTCCACATGACATGATGCTAGCTGAATGTGTGGACTGTAAAAAGCTGGCACACAGCAACTATTGTTAAATCTCTTACTGCTGCTTGTGCTAAGCTGATGTCTTGTGAACCGAGACTCACGAGAACACGGACGCCACTTCTCACCGCCCGGCCCGGCGCTGTGCTGAGTGCAGACCATTTAAAGGGTTATTATTATTTCAGGTAGAGAACCACAGACATAATGTTGTTAGGAGGACAAGTGTCTGGCAAAGTAAGGCTAGCCCTGCTAGGTTCAAATCAGACAATATAAAATATGAAAACATGCAGACACGTGGCTCTCCATGAACTGCATTAACTCAGATCTGCTGACAAATGTTAGCACCACACTGTTTCAACACCACACTGTTTCTGCCTTTACTGTAGACCATGGACTTCAGAACTTTAGTCTCTCTAGCAATCATGTTCCAGAGATGTTCAAGAATAATTTGAACTTTTCAGGCTGTTTCATTGAATCCCTTATCAGAGGAAAACAAGAGGCCGAAATATGTCCACAAGAAACTAAACGCCCAACGGAGACTCCATGGAAAGTCTGTGCAAAGATTACGAGTGGACTCGAAAAGATTCTAATTCGTTGTGGGCGTGGAGTGTTGAGGCACAGTCACATCCAGCACCGCCGCATCGTAACTACTTCAGAGACACAGAGCAGAGAGAGGACCTCAACTCAACAACGCTACCTCATGACAAGTAACCGCGGCAGTGCTACTGCAGGGCTGACTTTTCTCTTCCGTTCTCCAGGAAATGTGCGGCGGCGACGCGCTTTGAGTTCTAGCCGGTGCACGGCACGGGTAGAGTACGAGCAGGGAGGCAGGGAGGCATCTGATTGGTTCTTTCCAAGCGGACCGCGAGGCAGTAATTGGTAGACGTTTTTACAGGATTACAGCAGCTACAGATGACGGCTCTTTTCCGGTCCTTTTTCAGAGCTCATCAGTAATGGATCGCTGTCAGGTGTAAAGACCATTTCAACCAATATAGCAAATAGTGGATACTGCAGAACATCGTCAACCCTGCCTTTAACATGATCTGAAGGAACCTTAAAGCTGCATTAATTGATCATTTGACCACAAGGGGAAGCAGAACATGTTTTAAACACAATACTGACATAGTATCACATTATGAAGTTGTTAAATTTGTTAGCAAACAATTGCTTATTCATGCATCCAGCAGACCGACATTGGCATTCATTTGGAGTTGTTTTTCTGGCACCCGAGCAAATGAAAGTTCAATATTCACTTTACTTTTAACTCCTGAGGGAAATAGTTGTCTCTTTAGCTACTAAATAGTCCACTCTGTTCACCAGCTAGACTCTCACTGTGTCTGTCTGCTGGTTGGCGCTGAGCAGGTGGTGTACAGTTGGTTTATCAGGTAGTTTTTTCACTGAAAAACAGCTGCCAACGGTGGCTGGAAACGGCACTGATGAAAGTGGTGACATGGAACCAAAACAGTAAAACCCAAACTTTTTTTTTAATGGGCTCATGTGCAGTCTGAACGGATGAGTTTTCAGTCTGCGACGGAAGATGTGTAGCAAACAGTTGTGATTTTGTAGAGCGGTAGCCGGGCCTCTTCATATTGATGGAGTAGCCAGCTGATTGGCAGTAGCAGAGCCATGTCCTGGATGTATAGGATGGGCCTGAGCCATTCACAGCATGATACGGAGTGTCTTGAATTGTATTGGAGCAGCCGATGGGAGCCAGTGCAGGGTGCGGAGGAGCGGAGTAGTGCTGGAGAACATGGGGAGGTTGAAGACCAGCCGGGCTTCTGCATTCTGGATGAGACATGTAGGCACACCAGCCAGGAGCGAGTTGCACTAGTCAAGGCACGAGATGACAAGAGTCTGGACCAGAACCTGCACCTCCTCCTGGGTGAGGAATGGATGTATCCTCCTGATGTTGTGGAGAATGAATCTGCAGGAGTGGGTTGTCACAGAGGTGTTAGCAGCAAAGGACAGCTGGTGTCACACACAGGTTCTTTGCAGTCCGAGCCGGGGACACCGCAGAGTTCTCAATGCTGATGGTCACGGAAGGTCACGGACGGGAGCAGATAAGACAGATGAAGCAAGAAAGGAGACGGACCGGTAGCGAGGGTTGTGACGGATAGGGATAGTATGAGTGGAAGAGAGAGGCTTGGGAGTTGGGAGAGAAAGGGAGAGAATAAGATATGAAGGAGCGGTCAGAGACATGAAGAGGCGTAACAGAGAGGTTAGTGGTGAATATCAGATGGAGTTGGTTTTCAGCTTTTTGAGTAGGGGGAAGGGAGAGAGAGAAAAGAGATAGGAAATGTAAGTCAGATGTTAACTTGTCTGTCTGGAGGTGGAAGTCACAGAGAAGTACAAGCAGGGGGTGAACTTCAGGGATGTTCGATAGGAGGATGTCTGACTCCTCAAAGATTACCCGAGAGGCCCTGCTGGGGGGTAGAAACATTGTTGATACAAATACATTGATTAGTGCAGCATTACTCACTATATAGTGGACTATATAGTGTTGCCATTTTGCTGTTCATAGTGAGCATTATTATACCCTATATAGTGGACTCAAAGTATTCCACAATGCGTTGTGAAAAATCAGCCCGTTCTCATTCCCAGGGCTTTGAATACCGACGCTTTGTCGCGGTCGTCGGCGTTTGATACCGCCACATAAGGCACTGGGCTTTCCATTAACTACAATGTGAACCCATCCGCGGCACTTTCACCTTTTAGCACTTTCACTTTACAATCAGCTGTTCGTTCGTGTCCCGTTTTTAAGGCCTGTCATGTTGTTTTTTCCTAAAACTGAGTTGTTTTGTTACCTAATCCTAAAAAGCAAGTTTTTTTGTTTAATTCACAACTTTAAGCACGTGTTTACTGAAAAGTGACGCCGAGGGGTCTGACAATGCGCCAGTATGGTCACTAAACAGGCTCTATATACCATCATACATTGTGCTGAAGGAATCCATCGGGACCAACCATGTCATACTAGCTTGTCGTGAAGGAGGTTAAATAACGCTCCAAACTTATGTTAAATTTTGGTGAGGAAAACCATCATGATGACCATTTTCAAAGGGGTCCCTTGACCTCTGACCTCCAGATATGTGAATGTAAATGGGTTCTATGGGTACCCACGAGTCTCCCCTTTACAGACATGCCCACTTTATGATAATCACATACAATTTGGGGCAAGTCATAGTCAAGTCATCACACTGACATACTGACAGCTGTTGTTGCCTGTTGGGCTGCAGTTTGCCATGTTATGATTGGAGCATATTGTTTTATGCTAAATGCAGTACCTGTGAGGGTTTCTGGACAATATCTGTCATTGTTTTGTGTTGTTAATTGATTTACAATAATACATATACACACATATTTACATAAAGCAGCATATTTGTCCACTCACATGTTAATAAGAGTATTAAATACTTGACAAATCTCCCTTTAAGGTTCATTTTGAACAGAAAAAAAATAGGTGATTAATTTGCGATTAATTTCAATTAAATATTTCAATCGGTTGACGGCCCTAGAAAATTTGCTTATTACCACGACGGCAGCGCATCACCACTTTACTCCCTCCGTTCTTACCTTTCACAATACAATCCCTAGACACATAGGCTACGCTGCATCACTGCTTACCAGGGGAACTTAAATTCACACATTTTTGCAAAGAGGCAACTTAACAAAGTTGCTCACAATATGTATGTATCACAAAAATGTTGTATTTATTATAGATGTCTACCAGCTGACGTTGATCTGGCTAGTTTTAGTTGTGCGACAGCAATGACGTAATTAACGGCGCAGAGAAAATGGAAAGTGTTTTTTTCAATTTTGCCGCTGAGCTCACTACATAGTCCTCTACATAGAACTCCCTGGATAGCGAGTAGGGAGTAGTGAATGAGTGAATGATTTCGGACACAGCCCACATGTAACTGAGGTCTCAGGCCAGATTCGATCCCAACGTTGTCACAGTTACCCAGCATGCACCTTAGCCGGCTGCGGCACCCGGACAGCCCCGGCACATCAATCTATATCAGAGGGATTTTTAATGAGCTGCCTCATCCTACTGATGTGGATGGTTGTGGTGCAGGGCGCTCCTCCAGGCCGGCCTGCTGTCCCTAGGGCATGGCCGTCCAGCCAGCTCATTGTTAGGTTTCATATTCCTGCATCTACAAACACACACACACACACACACACACACACACAAGACAAGTATCCCCATAGCTCACACAGCCTGTCTGCTGCATATACATGGGATATAGAAAACAGATATGTGGACGGAGCGCTATGTGTGTGTGTGTGTCTGATGCTTGCAAGTGCATGAATGCATGTGCATGGATGTATGGGGATCCTTTTGATGACCTGATGTCCCCCCTCTCCTCCACACAGACATTGATTTCCCATCTTCCTTGTCCCAAACCACAGAGAGGTGTACACAAAAGTGTGTTGTATGTTCAGAGAACCAGGCCTATATTTTACACAGGCTTATATTAGACACCTAGATTTAACCATATTTTAGTATGATATCTTTCTTTCTTCTGATCCGTCCCCAGTTTAATTTGCTGTTGGCACTCTTTCCTGTTAATGCAAACTCTATTTCCCCATGTTTACCTGTCATCTTGATGGATATTTACAGCACAAATGCTGCATAATTCCATCAAGTCAACAACAGAGTCATGTCAAACCACCCTGCTGCTTTGAGGTTCTCTTTTTAACACAACTCTTCTTGCTCACTAATTAATTGCGTTAATTCTAATGTATTGCTTTTTGTTTGTTTTCTATCAATGAAACTCAAGAACTTCTCATAAAAAGCCTTCCCGTGGGTAAAATGTCATAAACCCATCCTGGTAGGCTTTTAATATGAAATGTCTGCAGGAAGTGTGAATTTCATTGACGGTAGATTAACACTGATCAAAAAAGGGCAAAGTAAAAGTCATTGGAAATAATTGGAGGATGAAAATGGAATTTCCGTTTTAAAAAAGATATGATTAGTGCTATGAAAGAGTACATTATGCTGACTTTAACAAGTGAGAGTTTTTTTGTATTCAACCTTTACTTGGGGCTGGCTATTAATTAGTTGTGATGGACACAACTTATCATTATTATTATTAACCCCATTACTATTATATATTATCAGCCCCAATTTAAATATCACTCTTTATTTGAGAATTCATGATATTATAGTCATAATGCGTTTCATCTTTTTGAACCTACATTAACCTCTTAAGCCGTAGGGTATTGGAAGGTGTGGTTGACCTAGACAGACATACACAAAATAAATCAAGAATAGGTCTATATGCATGGTCTTGGTCTCTATGGATAGGTAAGACCTCAGAGAATTCATCCCCAGTGTCAGTAACATTGTGTCTGTTACTATGCCTGAGTACATCGTGATGAACCAAAGGAAAAATTTACATTTTTTATCCTTGCCTAAATTATTTTCTGGATTAGACAGTGGATTACACCATTATAACAATGACCCTATGCACAGAGATGACACTGAATTCATTCAGCAACTCCTTGACCACAACTGTGCCAAAGCAGATATAAACAACACAAAGCACATAGATTCTACAAAGGTTTTAGTGAGTATAGGACCAGGTGGACTCTCCATTTGGTCACTTGGATACCTAAAGTGTGCCGAATGGGTTTTCTACCTCTTGAAAGGAAATCTGTCTCTAAAATACTCCTGATATCCACTACAGGAGGCTATGTGCACACAATGGAGCCTTTGGCCATGACATTTACCCTCATCACATTCTACCATTGTGCACAGTATAACATCAATAAAAAACTACTAAATTGTATAATTTTGACTCCAAATGGAGTAGTTTTATTATAATTATGAAATATGATCAAGTAAAACTTAGTTAATAACAGGTAAGATCAATAACAACGTAAATAAGATAACAAAAAAGAATCCAAAGTCAAGTATGTACATTCAATATAAAAACGGTTTCTCGTAACTAAAATATTGAAATCATTGTCAAACAAACATTGTTTGGAAAAAATACACTTGGAGTGTTGTTTTAGTAGCGTTAAGGCCTCGTCTTTAAGAAACAATTCAGAAAAAGACCAGCACAACATTTTATGAAGTTTTTAAAGGCAGTGTTTTAACTCCCAGCTCAGTCGATACCGGTACCGGGTTCGTCGGGTAAAAGAGGTTAAATCATAATATGTTGTTTGGAAGCTGTAGTAATGTCATCCTGGCCTGTTCTCTTCTCTCTCATCTTGTTAATACCAACTCATCCATGACCTTTCCTTCTCTGTTAGTTTTGACTACACTTGTACAAATCACTTTGCTCAAAAAGGAAAAAAAAAGACATTCAGAATAAAAAAGATTATTAATAAATCTGCTCCCAAAAATAAAATTCCCTTCTTGGAATCTCCGCAGACGTAAGACAAGCAGCTCAAATGTCTTTGAGATAGAAAAAGATCACCTGTCAAAAAGTCTTAAGGATTATGAGAGAACTGGAGAATATGGATGAATGAATTAATGCTTAGAATAAAAATAAGATCTAGGCTTTAGGTAGAGGTGGCAAAGCCAGCAATATGAAGGCCAGGGATGTTCTCTGATCACATTCACACTTTATATCATTTTTTTCTTCAAAGACTGAAGCAGCATCAGCGCTCACATTACGAACTGTAACAATGGGAGAGAGAAAGAGACGGAGAGGACTCCCCGTTCCCTCCCCGGCAAGCTCCCCGGCTCTCCGGCATTCCCTGATGAATGTGAGCAGAACATCAGGAGGGCTGGAAGAGAGAAAGAGAACCAGAGAGTGACCAAAAAGGAAAAAAAAAAAAAAAAAACAAGCTTACTACTGCTACTGAAAGCAAGACAGAGTGGCGTGACATTGATTGATGTTTGAGCGCTCTCCCTGATTCGCTGATTAAACCCATCAATCTATATGCAGAAGAGGTGTCCGATGCAAATGGGCCCAATCAGGCAGGACAAAACGGTTTTGTCAGGAAGTTATGGAAATAACTATAGGTAAGGCCGAGAGAATGCGGTGAGCAGGCGGGGATCTGACGCCGTGATGCTCCAAATTAGGAGATTACATGCTCGCCGCTCCCCGCCGTTTGGTCCTGCTCCGTCGCCCAAATTGTTCTGCCATTCTTTCTTTTCTTTGCTTAGCGGTCAAAGCCCGGTGGCAGCGTACGCTACGCTACACAATGCAATTGCCCGGACCACTTCAGCTGCAGCAGCAGTTGCGGTGGGAAAGGGGTGGATATTTAAAAAATAAAACGCGGTCTCCTGCTTCCAGACATTACAGAGATCTACCTCTGGAATCAGGTGTCAACAGTTATTGTTTGACAGATAGCGGGATTATGAGTCACATTTGACCTTTCTCGTTCGGTCACATGTGAAAAGGCCTTGTGTTTGTCTCAGGGAGCAGATTTCTAATGTTGAACTGAGGCGGTGAGAGTTCCACGCCACCTGAGCAGCCTGACCTGCCAGCAGCTCATTTGAATAGAAGAAGACTAGAAGAAAAAAATAAACACATTTGTTGTCAGGGAAAATGCATTTCTCTTAAGAGCAGAGAGGACAAAAACAAAAAAAAAAGAATCATCTCTGAAGGCGTCAAGCCGTTAATTCCAGATGGGTCCTGTTTTTGGGGGATTTTATTTTTCCACCTTTCTTTTGTTGCCCTCGTCGGCAAAGCCTGACCATTTCAATATCTCAGCCTATCTAATAACAGTCATTCCTCTGTGGATTCTCTCTGTCTCATCTCACTTCCTTGGCCCCCGTGTGTGTGTGTGTGTGTGTGTGTGTGTGTGTGTGTGTGTGTGTCATGGCCTCCCTCCCTCTCTCTCTCTCTCTCTCTCTCTCTCTCTCTCTGTCTCTGTGAGAGAGCATGCCTCTCTTTCTCCCTCCCTCCAGCCAATTGTGATCCGAATCTGTTTAATTAAGTAACAAATTCTGTTGGCATAGTAACAGCCCAGCTAATTTATCATGGGAAATAGTCTGTTAGACACACAGGTTGCTTGGCAACAACCAATGGTGGCATGAGATGCGGTGGTGACAAATTGCACGAGATGCAGATGCGCGTGACGGCAGGATGCTGCGTTTGAGTGGCGTCGGGAAAAGGAGGGTTGACTAAATGTGCGTTTGAGGAGATGCGGAGACATTCCTTTTATTTTTTATCAGTATGCAATAAGCAACATTCATTCCATAAAGTCATCTTTAAACATCTGTCCTAACACAGTGGTTCCCTAACTAGACGGCTCACAAGTTTATAGAAAATACATTGTTCTGTGACACAAATTTAATCCTCTCCCTTTTTGTAAAATATTGGATGGTTTTACCTCTAACAATTATACAACTTAAACCATTAGACATTTGGAGGGTAAAATCAGTCTTTTGGGTTTTTTGGCAATCTTTATTCTATGAGGTCACAGGTCAAAAAGGTTGGGAACCACTGCCCTAAACTAAACTCCCATAATCTAAATCCTAATCTGGCCATAGACCTAAATCCGCTAACTAAATAAAAATCTCTTCGTCTTTTTGTTCCAAATAAACAGCAAACATTAAACACATCACTGCTTCCTGTGCCTATTTCTTCTCTTTTCTTTTTTTCCAGGAAAGACTTTGCAGTTTCCACCAGCAGATGTAAAAGCTTTCATGAACTGGCTATAGGTTGACTCCCTGCTGTGTTAGAACAATCAGTGACAGGAAAAGCAGCCACACTGATATTTATTCATATGAAAATGTCACTGATTATTACTTTAAAAGTTGCTGGAAATGCGGCCAAGGCGGTAACAACTCCCAGACAAACACATGTGAATGTAAAAATCTTCAGTAGCCTTCAATAAAATCACTGAGGGATTTGTGTCGACCACTTTTCTCTGCATATGTTAGACTTGAGAGTTTGCAGTTTAGTGCGGGGACAGTGGAATTACTCATTGTATTACGCACTTCCGTTGTTCTGTTCTGCTGTTTCTTTGTGGAACAATGTTCAACAATTTGTCAGCCAAACTCAAGGCAACACCTGACACTGTCAAATGTGTGTCCTTAGACGAGATTTAGAGTGGTCCAACTCACAGGAGATCCACTATTATCACATCAAATATCTGATTAAATGTTGATAACCGGTACCCCCCAGTATGTTCGATTTCTGTCCAACTGTGAACATACACCCCAAAAAAATCTATTTAATTTGAAGTACTCAGCTATGTGGCTCAGAGGTGGAGCGGGTCGTCCACCTATTGGAAGGTCAGCGGTGTGATCCCTGGCTCCTCCAGCCCACGTGTCAAAGTGTACATTGTCACAGCACTTAAGTATTTTTTGGTATCTGTACTTTACTTGAGATTTTATATTTCTGTCAATTTTCACTTTTACTCCACTACATTTCCTAATTAAAATGTGTACTATTTAGGGCTGTCAATTGATTAATATATTTACTCGGGATTAATCGCATGATTGTCCATAGTTAATCACAATTAATCACAAATGATTTGCACTTTTTTTGTATCTGTTCAAAATGTACCTTAAAGGGAGATTTGTCAACTATTTAATCCTCTTATCAACATGGGAGTGGACAAATATGCTGCTTTATGCAAATGTATGTATATATTTATTATTGGAAATCAATTAACAACACAAAACAACGACAAATATTGTCCAGAAACCCTCACAGGTACTGCATTTAGCATAAAACAATATGCTCAAATCATAACATGGCAAACTGCAGCCCAACAGGCATCTCACTTTAGGGTACATTTTGAACAGATTAAAAATGTGTGATTCATTTGTAATTAATCGCTATGAACTACGGACAATCATGCCATTAATTGCGAATAAAGATTTTCATCGATTGACAGCTCTACTTCTAATACAATACAAGCCAACGTTTTGATTAGTTCACACGTCAGAGTTGTGTGGGTTAGTCCAAGGTTGTGCCTCAACCCTTCATGCACCAATGAGAGTTGTTGTTGAAGCACTGTCACACAGTCCTGATGAAGCAGATTAGCTTCATAGTTTTTGACGGTTTAATGGTCCCATATCGTGCTCATTTTCAGGTTCATACTTTCATTTTGTGTTTCTAATAGAACATGCTTACAAGTCAATAATTGTTGTCATGGAGAAATATGTCAGATTTGAAACGTTTTCAGGCCCTTGAACAACTTCAACATAACCTATCAGATGATTACTTTGGGTGATAAACATGAAGGTTTACTCGTTAATGTGCATTCATTTAATGCAGATTTGCTTCTTTTAATATATGGAGATATAAGATTTCTACGTTGTTTTTATGTTTGACTGAATACATTTCTATATATTTGACATTTGACCGTCTGCTCTGCTTATATCTAAGACAAGGTTGTGTGCATAATTGATTCTTATTCGACTGTACACTCATCTGTACTTTACTGCAATCACTATCTATCCTATTCATCCTCACACCACAGTATAAGAGCCTGAATAGCAGTCCTATTTACTGTAATGTCAAGACACAAATTCAACAGAGAAAAGTACAGCTCTGACAGGACTCTAATTCCTAACAGCTCCAGTTTTTCATGACAATTGTCACACAGCGTGCGTGGGGCAATTTCCATTTGCGACAGAGATGTTTGGTGTAATGCACATCGTTGATATGTTGTCTCTCTCCAGTGCACAGTCCTATCATAAACCCCGGCGGCCCTAACGAATGGCGCACTCACCGGACTATGTGGTTACATGATGAAAGTTATTCATCACATTTGAATTATTCTAATCAATTTGCTGTCAGGCTAACTGCTGTGGCCGTCACAGTGACGCCGCCGTCAAGCACCGTTTGGTTGCAGCTCGGTGCTGCCCGTGAAATTTATACTTTCCATAAGTACTCGTAAAACCTTCAAAGCATGACTGAGCGGGGAGAGTCACCCCCACCCCGACACCGCCCCCGCCCAGACATCCTAGTCAAGACGAGAGCTGCAGACAACAAAGTCACTCACAGACAAATAGACAAAATTATGTACAGAGCTCTGCAATAGCAGAAAACAGCTTGCAAACACAATAAAGAGCAGTAGGCATCATTTTTCCTTTTTCGGCACACAAATAAAGACGCTTAAGAACGAGATCTCAATCGCCGATTACAACGTGACACGAGGTTGTTCCTCACACAGGCCTCGCTCATAACAGCTGAAAGCATCCGCGGACTGCTACCATGAGTTACTTCCTACATTTAACAGTGAGCATAAAAGCTGCTTAACCCAAAACAACAAGCCAGTCAAACCCACCATGAGCGCTGTAATCACCCAGTGAATATGTAAAACCAAAGCTTCCAGCAGGCCAGAGGCACGCAGAGAAATACAAGCTTTCTGGTGTCATCTCAGCGTGGCTTTTATCATCTGATCATGCATTAAGTGAGAGGTCCAGACTCACTAGAACAGAGCCTCTTTTAGACATGCATCACTATTAAATCTGGGGTCAAATGTGCATGTTTCATGGTGTCATGTTTGAAAAAGTGCTACTTTTCCATATAAAGACACAATCTTAAATGGTTGAACCTGGTAACACCTCCAACACAGTTCAAGTCTGAATTCCATGCTGTCATATTAGCATAAAGGTAGCAGCTGCTAAAAAAAAGAATATAATTATTGTATTAACACTAATAGTAACAATAATAATAAAAATAATAGTCCGATTTTTTAGCGCTTAGGTAAGACTTTATTATACGTTGATGTTAAGTGTTGGCCCGGGGACACACTGCCCATGTGAGCAGTGCGTGACGGCTTCCTCGCTGAACTACTGTGTGTCTCGCACGTGGGTTGTTCACACCGGCAGCGGTTCTGCTGCTACTGCTGTCAGCCTTTTCTTTCTACATAGCGTTTGCCTTTCATAATGGCCATTTCACATAATTATAAACAACATTTGTTATTAACATAACATTTGTGATGTCACAAATATACAATATTTAGACCATTACACAGTTTTGAACATAAACATTCTAAATGTGTCCCAGTTTATTCCCTGTTGCAGTGTATGTGAATAACATCAGCTGACAGGAAATAAACATGGACCCAAGCTGTTGCCTAGCAACGCAATTCCGTTGCAATTCTGTTGAAATGCACTAAAACGGAGCGTTTCAGACAGAGGGTAAATACAGTTATATTCAGGCAGACAGGATGAGGAAAATAAGGTTTTTTTTTTAACATTAAAGCATGTAAACATGTTCTAGTAGAAACACAAAATACAAGTATGAACCTGAAAATTAGCACGATATGGGACCTTTAAGGCTCATAATTAATAAGCGGAAAGGTTTCAAAAGCACATCTTGTTCCTTGTTCCCTTTCTGGGGACAAATCACAAAGAGGAGGAGAGGAGATTCTTCTCATGTCGTAAAAATTGGTTTTCATTGATTTCAGGGCTCCAGTTACTGAGTATTGGTTCAGTGTGTTTACTCGTCGCAAGGTTTACACTCCTTCCTGACTGTCAAAGACAAAACAATCATAGCAAGTTGGTGGAAACAATCTTTATGTGTGGGTTGTCCAGTCTTTGTAGCTTTCAGCTGGTCTTCAGGTTTGTCCTTAAAAAGGAAAAAAAGGCTTCTCATATTTAAATCACTCCATGTAAAAGGGTCAGGTTCACACTGTGATCTAAATCCGACACGGTCTGGACATAGTCCAGCTATAAAGCCGGCACATTCTATTTAAAGAGATAGAGAGTGACCCCTATCTTAATCATTCAGCCTCAGGAAAGGTTGGGCAGTGCAGTTTAGGCTCCAGTCTCATTAAATCACTCTGAATCTCATCTTTAGAGTTAGATTTCAAAATTCACATCAAAATGAGAAGTGTAATTGTAGTCAACAAGGACGGACGGGCAGGACGCGCAGCTCTTCTTTCATCTAAAGTGTAGGATGTACCGCACATCACCTCCTCCCCCAAAGGTGAAATAAGATTGTCACTTGGATGCGTCCGCTCACTCTTGATGAGGTTGGGAATAAATATGCAAAAAAGGGGGCTTCCTGGTGGAGAAAGAAAGGAGAGAAAAAAAGAGGCAATCAAGGATAGCTGCGGTCCCCGGCTGGACTATAAATCTCTGTCTGTTTCAATCGCCGCTGTGGCCGAAACAGTGTAAAATTCGAGCGGGGATGTCATCAATTTCTGTTAGCTTCTCTGTCCCTTTCTGTGCCGGTCGGCGGGCAGCTGTGATGGATTGATTTTGTCAGTTGTGCTCAGTTCACAGTATGTTAACATGGAAGGGCAGAGTTGGGTTATGGAGAGAGGGTTATTAGTGGCTCGGCTGTGACTGGACTTTTCTCTCTCTCTCTCTCTCTCTCTTCTTGTGAAGGTCTCTCACTCTGTCTCTCATCCCTGTCACTCTGCCTTACACTCAATATACTTGCTCTCCCATTTATCACACCTCATTCCCTTCCACATCTGCATCCATTTTATCCCTGCATACCTCCACCTATCCCCCTCTTATCTCTGTATAACTCTGCCTATCTCAACCAACTGTCTCCACCTACTCCACCTAAGTCCTGTCAACCTATTTCTCTCCCTTCACCTACATGGCATCAACCCATTCATATCATATCTACCTGCCAGTCTCCTCCACCACTCTTATCTACTACCCCATCTCCCTTCTTCTAATTCTATCCATCCCTTCTCTTGGCTCCATCAATATTGACCCTGAATGGTGAAGCCATTATCAAAATGCTTCAAAAACTCTGTGACTGTAATGAAATATATACCTAACGGTAAAAGTATTTCAGCACTTTTCAGTTGGTGATAAAGCTGTACCTTTCTGAGAAGATTTCTGTACTGTCAAGTAGGTTTTGAATTATGTTTTTTTCTGTGCTTGATGTGCTTGATTGACAGGTTCATCAGCCTATCAAAGACAGCCTTGTTGTTTTATCATTCCATCACAGTTGCATCCAGGTATTTTGTCTCTAGTAGCTTTCACCCAAACCACAGATGTATGGGTACATCCATATACTTCTTTGGACCTCCAACCAGAACTGTTTTTAAATACATAGTTCACATTTTTAGGAAATCTACTCATTGGCTTTGTTTCTTTATGAGAATGAGATTCAGTTCAATTCAATTTATTTTTATATAGCGGCAAATCATAACAGAAGTTATCTCAAGACGCTTTTCATATAGAGCAGGTCTAGACCGTACTCTATAATTTAAAGACCCAACAAGAGATCCCCACAGGAGCGACGTTGGCAAGAGAATATTGCCTTTAATGGGTAGAAACCTTGGGCAGAACCAGGTTCTGGTTGGGTGCCATCTGTCTCGACCGGTTGGGACATGAATACATACAGATGGATTAAGAGAGAGGAGCTCAATGTGTCATCGGAAGTCCCCCGGCAGTTTAGGCCTATAGCAGCAGAATTAGGGGCTGGTCCAGGGCAGCCTGAGCCAGCCCTGGGCCAGCCCTAACTATAAGCGTTATCAATGAGGAAAGTCTTAAGCCTAATTTTTGGTTTTACTCGCTGGAACTATTTCTTGGCAAACAGTTGAGAGCAATGACTTTGTCCGGCACCTGGAAACCTCACCAAGGCTAGAATAGTCCAACAAATGGCAAGAAACAAGAAAATGACAAGACAAGAAATACCCTATGTCTTTTCCTAACCACTTTTCCTTGACCTCAAGGTAAGAAGTGAAGGAGAATTCATTCAACGGCGGTGCTAAGAGAATCCCACTGAACTTGCACTATGCAACGGCATTTTTTTGTTTGTTATTTTTAAGCAAATTTATTTATAATACATAGAAAATTAGTATTAGTAACCACAAATTGTTGTTTTTACACTTTTGTTTTAGTATGGACTTTTAAAAAAAAAAAAAAAAAAAATTGTGAGCTTTAGAGGTGATGGTTAGCACATTTTTGACCTTGGGACAAAACATAGCTAACCTGCTTCCAGGCAGACATGCAATTGCTATTGTTCTTCTTATCTTTCTCTTGGAATGTATAGCAACATACAATTTCCCAATGTTAGACCATTCCTTAACGTCTATAGTCCAAGTCAAGTCTCATGTCTTCTTTAGAAAACGGTCAGTCAAAGAGCAGCATGTCTCTCAGGTCTATTAATTCAGGGTATACCAATTACAATAGTGTAGGCCGAAATGACAAATCGACTGAGACCTCAGGCAGTCAAATCTACAGTATGTCAAGTCTCTATAGGCAGACCAGTTCAGGTTGAGCTGCACATCCTTATTTTTGTGACTCGAGACTAACTCAAGTCCAAGTCTTAAGTCTCAGGTCTAGAGCTCTGCCTTCAACCTATAGGGTCCACCCCTCTCATCCAATCACCTATGCCACCATCTTGGTTCACCTATCTTCATCAGCTGTATTTCTGCCTCTACCATCATCCATCCTCCTGCACCTAACCCTGTCCACGTCCTCTAATCTTCACCTACCCCCACCCAACTTCTCCTACCTGCCCAATTTCTACCACTCTTTTCACATACAGCAAAATCTACCAACGTCCGCCCATCTCTTTACCAACCCCCTCCTTCTGGCCTTCCAGTTGTCTGTGAGAGCAATGTCTACCTCAAACAGAAACCACAAGCAGAACTAGAAAGCCCATGAAGCAGGAGCTAATCCTGTGGGAGGTGGAAACCCAGCCTTGTGTTATGCAGAGACGACAGAACAAAGAGCTTTCATGATGAATAAAGCTGAAAACTAAACTGGAGATGATCATTATGCGGTGCCATTACATCTTTATCAGGGATTGGTCAACACAATTGAAATAACGTTGCACCTTCTTGACTTGTACACCCCAGGATCATTTTCACTCAAGTGCCATAATTACTTGGACGCTCGAGGACACAATTAAATTTTATAATGTCAAAAGCTGACCTTTAGTAGTCGCTTATGGGTAAGTCCATCAGAGCTGAAATACTGGATGAAAACCAGCCTCTTTACTACAGCGCTGGAGAGAAAACTTCTGTTTGGAGGAAATGCTGAGACCAGAGCTTTAAACAAAGTTACTAGTAGACTTACCATGCAGTCATTATTATGGACCATGGAGTGTACATAAAGATGGACGACGCATCTCCACTTCCTCCCGCTGTACAACAATGAAGCCAAAAATATTAGAGCTGCCATCTTGCGCTGGTTGACGTCAGTTCGAGCCAGAGTCTGCGCAGTGGTGATCGGCGCGATATCGAGATCCCGCAAATACAACCGCTCAACCGAGCCGAGCACAGCCACAGCTTGTTAGCATGAGAGCCACTTAGCTGTTGACATTAGCACCGCGGTAGCCGTTTGGCTAGAAAGACACAACAACTAACATAATATCTCTATAACTACATTTATGATCAAACTGCAGGGATCTTTATACAGTCTATGTTTGAAACAGACAATCACGCTTGGAAAGTTTAAATTTAAAGTTGCATCTCTTCTCAAACATTACTACTCTACGTACAATTCCCACTCCTCCGGCTCTGGGACTACTTCACTCTCCTTCACTCAGAGCAGCTGTCAATCAAAGCTGTCAATAATGATTTCACACGCCCATTTTATAGCATAAAAAACAGCTTGAACATGCATGTGATGAGAACTACCAAAAATGACCAAAGGTTTACGAGCAGGCCGCCATGTTGTATCCTGTTAAAAACAGCAAGCAAACCAGGGAGCAATCACGTGCATTCCACGAGAGGGTACGTCAGCGCTTGAGCAGCGAGTTGAGTAGAGCAGCGCGTCCTCTAGTGTCCGGACCTGGTGGGCATGTACCGCTGGATTTAACATTATAGACATGACCACTGACTATTTGTATAACAATTTAGCCATGAATTCACAGACTGACCAGACACTGTCCAGATGTCCAGACATATACTCGGTTTGGACCGAGTCTTCTTTTAGTTCGGCCCATTACCCATCCGCTAACATGTAGGGGTCGGGCTTTATGGCATCTTTATGGCTTTAGGGCATCAAAAACTATTCAGAGATTGCATTTTGGCCAATGTGTTCCACCTTTTTTTGTTCTCCACCACACCGACTATTTACCTGCATTCAGTTCAAACGTGATTGGTCAATACTACTACTACTGCACTTCCAATATCAAAATCTCGTCTCTTTGCCCACATTCATATGCAGATACCTGTTTATAGAGATTAATGACAGTGTTGCTCGGTTGCACCTCCCAGAGTTCACCAGCACTCACACAGTGTGTGAATGTGACATCATTTAACTTGTACTTTTGTACTGATGAAGTTTAAGTTGCTGTAGGTGGTGCTCAATCCTCTGTCTGTTCCATCATAGTGACTGTTCCTGCTCAAAAGAACTAGCTCGTATTATCTGTTTCTTAAAGGTGCAAACTCTGTTGGGTCCAGCCTCCTCAAAAAGTGGGTTTCAGAAACTGTAAAGCATACGGAAACCTTCAATATTCCAAGCCAACAGGAAATCTATCTCTTCTGTGCCACTGAGACAGGGGTCAGCAACCTTTACTATCAAAAGAGCCATTTTAGGCAAAAAAAAAAAAAATCTGTCTGGAGCTGCAAAACATTTGAGCATTGTGATGAAGGTAACACAGCTTATAGTCTAAGTATATAGTATATAAGTCGAATGCAGTGAGGGCCAAAGAGACAATGTACTACGGAGTATTAGGGCCACATTGAGGGAAAAAACATCTGAGATTTACAGAAAAAAGTCATAACTTTACGAGAAAAAAAGTCGTAATATAACGAGAATAAAGTCATAATTTTCCGAGAAAAAAAGTTGTAATATTACAAGCATAAAGTCATAACTTTACGAGAAAAAAAATAACACGTAAAATTATTACTTTATAATATTATGACTTTATTCTCGAAATCTCAGATTTATTTTTTTCCTCAATGTGGCCCTGATACTCCGTCGTACTGTCGTACCATAGACCTACAACAATGATAAATAAAAATGAAAATGTAAACAAAAAACAGTTATTCATTTCCATTTTTAAACATTCACAGGGAGCCACTGGAGAGGAGCTAAAGAGACGCATGTGGCTCTGGAGCCGCAGGTTGCTGACCCCTGTACTAAGATATATGTTTGTTTTCTTAGCATTTTCATTATTCGTGGTTCAAGACATTTGAATCGTAGCCCACATATTTGTTTTGTTCAGCGATTCAAACAGGTTTGGTGGTTTGGTCATTGGCAGCCGCTTGGAGAAACAATCAATCAACTGGACCTTTGAAGGCTAAATCAAGACTGGGCTGCCATCTTCCTACACAGCTAGCTAGCTACCTAACTACATCCATTGATAGGTGAAGGCATAACAAAGGTTGGTTTGGGGCGGCTTGCTCAGTGGGTAGAGCAGTTTGTCCTTTAACTACGAGGTTGGTGGTTCGATCCCCGGCTCCTACTGTCTGCATGTCTGCAGGCGTCCTGTACCTGTATGTATATGATGATTGTAAGGAAGTTTGATGCTCCCCTCCCATTCACTCACAAACTGGACACAATGTCAACTGCCGATTCAGATTCAGTGTTTGTATCTAACGCAAAAAAGACCTACCAAATAATGTGCAGCAAAACACACTTTTACTTCTATGAGAATGTTGCCAATAATGACTAACAAAGTCTAGCCAGGCAACAATGCAACAAAGTGTGCTTACACACATGCACACGCACACGCACACAGTTTACCGCTGAAAAGCAGTGTGCAGTCTGAACCACTGCCAAATTGTACTGTTGAAAACACAAGTTTACAAAGAGTAGATCCAGAGGTGCTGGCAGCAGGGTCTGCCAAACACATGGCTTGAAATGTGTGTGTTTGCGTGTGTGTGCGTGTGTGTGTGTGTGTGTGTGTGTGTGTGTGTGTGTGTGTTTGTGTGTGAGATGCATGTTTTTTGTGGGCATTTTCTTATTGGGCTGCTAGTTGCAGAATGTGCCCATCACCTTTTGTTATCCTACTGATCCTGTTTGGCTTCCATATTCTCTGACAAACACACACACACACACACACACACACACACGCACACGCACGCACACACACACACACCCTCCTCCACCACCCTCTCAACACACACAGATGAATATCCTCATTTCTCACAGGTTCTCTCTTCATACTTTACTCTCCCGCTATCTCTCTTTCTGCATTTCTTTTTCTCACACATACACACACACACACACACACACACACACTTTTCCCTCTCTCTGATGTAAACTTCTCTCTCTCTCTCTCTCTCTCTCTCTCTGGCTGTCCCTCACACAGTATTGTGCTTACCCAATTCATTTCACTTCAATGTGTTTTGTTAGCATAGAACTTTAAAAAAAGCCGTATTGTCAAAGCATCAGTGCAGTGTCACTTCATGTGTATGTTGGTCAATGACTGCTCCTTGCTTTCAGTGAGAGACACTGTTACACACATATTCATAGACTCACTGGCTGGGACTTGAAACGTTTCAGAATGGACACAGAGGCGGCGACTTTTCTGCTTCACTACTTTCCGCCAATTGTGAGCTGGATGTGTGTTTAACTGTGTTATGGCCACTGTGGGCGAAAGTCAATAGCAATATAAAGAATGTGAACTTGTATTTTCCTGCCAGCTAAACCTTGTGTCAGTCCTGTACTGCATGTTTATGCAGTCCACAATCTGAAGTCTGCACCAGTAGTTATCACAGTTCACCAGATGATATCAGTGACAATAAATGAACTTTTGTTCATGTATATTTACTAGGGATGTCCATCGATTTAAATATTTAATATTTAATCGCAAATGAATCACTTAAAGGGAGATTTGTCAAATATTTAACACTCTTATCAACATGGGAGTGGACAAACTTGGACACTGCTTTATGCAAATGTATGTACTGTATATATTTATTATTGGAAAACAATTAACATAAAACAATGACAGAGTGTTCTATATCAGACTCCTACCCAGTTGTTCCCAGTGTCTCCCTGTGTTCCCTGCCCTTTTGTCTCCTGTGTTGTCTCCCCCTGTCTGTCTTTGTGTGTGTGGAGTTGCAGGTGGGCGTGGCTTCCTTCCTTCCTCCTCCTCTCGGGTGTTGCGGCTGGCGCACCTGATGAGGATCATCCAATCAATTCACAACCACTGCAGTATAATATCAACCCTGGGATTCCTTCCACAATCTGCCAGATCGTTCAGTCACCTTCCATGGTATTGTCGTCCTCCGGCCAACTTAACTTTTGGAACTTGTTTTTTGGTGTTACCTGTCGCCTTGACTAATCCTGCCTGTTTTTCCCTTGTGTTCAAGATCCACCACGTCTGCTTGCCGCCTTCGCCCTGCCTGCCTGCCTGCCTGCCTGCCTGCCTGCCTGCCACTCTCCAGATACACTTTCTTAGTAGCTTTATTGAGCTCACAAACCTTACCTGTGCTAAACTCTGGAGTTGAGTGGGAATTCACTCCTCCTGCCCTGCCTGTCCACACTAGGATCAACTCCCCAGGACTGGACACCCCGAGCCCCTTCAACCAGCCCCCTACCCACTCCCAGGATAGGATTAAGATTCATTTTTGTTATTTTAATAAATTTACCTTAACTTGATTTGTGTGTTCTGTGTGCTGCATTTTGGGTCTACTCTTGCCAGTTTATAACACAGATATTATCCAGAAACCCTCACAGGTAATGCATTTAAAGTGGGCATGTCTGTAAAGGGGAGACTCGTGGGTACCCATAGAACCCATTTACATTCACATATCTGGAGGTCAGAGGTCAAGGGACTTCTTTGAAAATGACATCTTTAAAACTGAGCCTTTCTACAACCTAAAAATCGCACTTTGCGTTAATGCGTTAAAGAAATTAGTGTCATTGACTGGCTTTGACAGCCCTAGTATTTACTTTAAATTGTAAGATATATGTTCTTTATATTACATTTCAAAGTTTTCATTCATTTATTATTGTAACACCTTCATCTCCCTTTTGTAACACCTTGTTTACACGTACAAATTCTAAAGTAGGAGGGTGTGTCTGTAGCTTTTGAGTGGGTTCAGACATGCGCACATAATTTACATGCTCAGCTTTGATTCGGCAGCTACCTTCTGATGTGGCCACATACTGATACATGATTTCCTGTCAATTCCCAGTTTGTGTTTAATTTACACACAAACTACTTCCTAGCTTTCCTTTGCATTATTTGCCTTGCGATGTGTTGTTGAACTGTAATACAACAATTGTCGAGTTTCAATCCAATTTGTGCTGCATTTGCAGAAAATCAACACAAGAAAATGTTTAATTACTGCTCACTGTTTCCATCCGCTACTGTTGTGTGGATATTACTTCATTGGTTGATGGAGACAAATAGCTGGTGGAGCTGATTATCCAGTCGGTGCCATTAAACCGTAACAGAAGAGGAAGAGGACACGACGAGATGAGGACATTAAAAGATCCCCAGTCAAAGCTCAAATGATGGAAAACCTGACTGAAACTGTCTGTTTGTTTCATGCATTAATGTGAGGAAGGTTACAGTCTCCTCATTGTTCCACACAGATCTGATGTTTTCAGCTCTTCAGTGGAAGCTCGAGTAACGTTTAAAGGTGCTCAATATGGGATTGGGTGCATTGCCTCTCAACAGTTCTCAACGTGGCGACGGTGAGCCAGCAGCTTGCGGCTGACGGCGCCAACAGTGAAAACAACGGCGAAAGTGCTGACAGAGATATCAGTGTTTACCTGAGAAGGAACCAGAGGGAGGGTGCTACATTTCCACTACGACACCGTCGGTCGGGATGGCGTTATCAGCTGTAAACACCGTATGAGAGCGGTGCAGAGTGGCGGCCATGAGATAGCAAGTGGGGCATGCTCACATGCACGAACATGTACTAAAAGCCTGCGCAGCCGGCCCGCTTAAGTCAACAACGCAAGGAGAAGCTCTGATTACAACACACACAGAGGGAGAATGACTTCATTCTCTGCTCAGGTAGACATTACTCCACTATATCTTAGCAAATAGTTGTTTTGCTATATTTGCGAATTTTGCACCTTTAGAGTAAGTCACATTTTATCAACATCATCATTTATTCACTGGGTCTATTTCCATCTTTTCATCCTGTTTTTGTATCCACACACCACCTCAGCCAATTGAAAAACCTTTTTTTGCAATATATTGATTTTATTTCAATCTTGCAAGCATCACAAGACATAGAATTTAAACTTTCTTAACTATCCCACATTGCGCCACAGGGAGCCTTTTGACTCTTTGAGTCTCTGCAGTTGGCAGCAGTTTATCTACTGATCTCCAATTCACATCAACCAGCACAGCTGTCTCTTCTCCAGTCTTTGGCTCAGTATGTGTAAATGGGGGGTAATTCTACTACTGCTATTACTCTGTACCTACTCATACACACCTGCCTCTCCTTTAAAGAGGGGGTAGGCAGAATGTTTTTGGCATCATTGGGCAAAAATCCCATAATAACGTTTCAGCATATTGTAATTCAAGAGTTCTGAGAGAAAACTAGACTTCTGCTCCTCCTCATGGCTCTGTTTTCAGGCTTTAGAACATCTAACCTGTGACGGGAGACTTTAACCAATCACAGGTCTATTGGCTTTTCATTCAACGGAGGCAGCTATCAATCACTCACAAACCAGGGAGCGCTGATCAAATATGAATTACTATAATGCCTATTTCTATTTTCACAAACATCTTGTAGTGTACTGTTTAGCTGTAAAATGAGAAACAGTGCACAACAAGATGTTTCTGAAAACATCTGAGGAGAGAAATAGGCATTACAGTAACAGAATATTGATTCATATTTGATCAGCGCTGCCTAATTTGACGTTTGATCTCAGTTTACGAGTGATGGACACCGGAGGACACAGAGGCCAAAAAATCCTCCATGGTCTGAAAACTGAACTTTTACTTCATTCTTGACAGCCTTATATATGGAGAAAGACCGTTGGTAGCTGTTAAACACACTACATTCATGTTTTTATGTTCTAACTACCTCGAGGTGTTTCTGTTATCTCATCCACCCTCCTTCACTGCTGCGTGGAGGAGGAGGAAGGAAGATTTGAGTCAGAGTTTTTCCTGACAAGGAAGCTTCAGCTGGCCATGCGCTACAGTCACATTTGGTTCCCATTAGCCCGTACTGCATTTATGTGGTATTATGTCCAAAAACACTACCTAAATTATGTACTCTATAAATTTGCACACTGCCATTTGCAGTGTTATGTTTCCAGAGAACATGTCTTTATGGAGAAAAATAACAATCTAGAAGATGAATGGGGTCAAAAATATGGATAAAATGCTGGAATATGAACAAAGCTAAACTAAAGACAACCAGTGCGTGAAGTGGAAAAAAATAAATAAGTGCCAGTACTCTCTTATTCACTTGATGGCGCGTGTATCGGCCGGTATCAGCAATCTCTTTCGACTTATATTTATGTATTATTTCTTTAAGCATGTTAAACTGTGTCAGTCATAACCAGTTGTGATTTTATTACTATTTCTTGGGCTATGCATCTTCTATAGTAGGCTTATAATACTCCAATAATATTCACACTGGTACATTACAGGGTTAAGGTGGTGTGTTTATACTGTATATTTACTCATTGTGTTAATGCGAGGTATAAGAAAATATTGATACACATGAGTATCGGTATATTATGTTTTGCGATATCAATTCTCCAAAATGCAGTATCGATTTTTAATTTACCTCTTAAAAATCTGACAGCCTGCCAGCGGACCGCTATTCTGTCTCTTCGGAGGTTGTAGCGGGCTCAGTTTTAAAGCTAGAGTGAAGATACTGTTTCATATGAAATTGGAACATGTAAGGAGTCCACTGGTACCAACCATGTTGCAAAGATCGCTACATAACGCTCCAAAGTTACGCTAAATTTTGGCAAGGAAAAACTGACATGGCCATTTTCAAAGGGGTTCCTTGACCTCTGACCTCCAGATCAGTGAATGTAAATGGGTTCTATGGGTACCCACGAGTCTCCCCTTTACAGACATGCCCACTTTATGATAATCACATGCAGTTTGGGACAAGTCATAGTCAAGTCAGCACACTGACACTGTATTTGTATATTTCTGCATACATACCTAAACAGTCTTGGAATTGCATAAACTGGGTATCACTGTAAAGCTGAGCCCCATAGGTTATATATATAAAAAATTATATATATATATATATATATATATGTATCTATACATAGTGAATCGCTAACCCAGTATCATGATACATATCGTATCGCCAAATTCTTGCCAAGTGTTGTCCAGTGTTATTTGTAGCCTATAGTAGGGTATCATTAGGGTTTTAGGAGCATTGTCCCAGTCAGGATGATTCTACATATTATAAATACATTCTGAATTTATACAGCGAATAAAAGATACTATAGGAGATATTTGGTTTGGGGACCTCCTTCAAGAAAATTTGAAGGTTTTTGGCTTAAAACTATGCAATTTTACATAATTTTCAACCATTATTAGTTAAAGGTTCCATATTGTAAAAAGTGAGATTTCCATGTCTTTTATATTATAAAGCAGGTTTAAGTGCTATAAAAAAATACTGTGAAATTATCAAAACGCTCAATCCACAGATAAATTGACACAGCCCGTATTCATCCATTTGTGATGTCACAAATCAACTATATTTAGACAATTTCACAGTTTTAAATGTAAACATTCTAAATGTGTCCAAGTTTATTTCCTGTTTTAGTGTATGTGTTTTAGTGAATGACATCAGCTGACAGGAAGTAAACATGGGCCCAAGCTGTTTCCTAACAATGCAATTCCGTTGCCATTCCGTTGAAATGTGCTAAAACGGAGCATTTCAGACAGAGGGTGAATACAGGTTTATTCAAGCAGACAGCATGAGAAAAATAATGTGTTGTTTGAACATTAAAGCATGTAAACAAGTTCTAGTAGAAACCCAAAATACAAGTATGAACCTGAAAATGAGCATGATATGTCCCCTTTAAATGATTATTTTATTATTTACACATATCACAGCCTTCGTCTGAACATTTCATTCTTGAGATTCTGAGGACAATGTCTTACTGAAATGGTTAAGTGTGATTCATGTAAAGCAGACTGGCATCAAATCCCAGCATTGATTCTCCTCATTCTTTCCTATTGGTTGTGACTGAATTGACAACATGCCATGGCATTCAACATATTGCCACATTACTTCTGGTAGCAAACTGCATTGTGGGTGTCGGTGCTAGAAATGTCAGTATTAGGGCAGGGGTGTTGTAAGTCAAGGCAGATGCCGTAGCAGCGGCAGTAGTATATTTCACTGATACTGATCTCATGCTTTCTGACAGTAATGGTACTTATGGTAATGTCCTCTGTGAACCAGACATGGCCCTGTGCGCTCATAGACGCAGCACATAGCTCCCCGACACCACTCTGATTTAACACCACACAAGCTAAAGGCCTGCGCTGCTGGATATTGAGATTTTAAATTTCAAATTCTGCAGCATTGTCAATGACACAGTCTCATCCATCCAGGACTAAACATTTGGGCTTTTTAAGATGTTTAAAAATAAAAAAATCACCTTGGCATGAAATATCTGCATTTGCAGAAGAACGACAGATTACAGGACATACTACAGTATAATGGACCAAATGAAGGCACATGTGAAATTTGTTTCATAATAATAATAATAATAATAATAATACGTAAAACACATGCCTCAAAAACAATATGATGCAGATTTGCATTCACCAGATCCAGAGAGATAATTTCTTTTCACCACGGTATTAATAGAATCCAATTTTTCCACTCTAACAGAACACTGTGGCAAGCCATCTTAAAGGTCCCATATTGTAAAAAGTGAGATTTTCATGTCTTTTATATTATAAAGCAGGTTTAAGTGTGATATAAATAATGTTAAACTATCAAAACACTCAATATATGGAGAAATACACACAGCCTGAAATTATGCGTTTGAAACAAGCCGTTAGGATTTCTGTCCATTTGTGATGTCACAAATATACGATATTTAGACCATTACACGGTTTTAAACATAAACATTCTAAATGTGTCCCAGTTTATTTCCCGTTGCAGTGGATGTAAATAACATCAGCATACAGAAAATGAGCACGATATGGGACCTTTAAACTAAAAGTGCTCTTTCATCATTTGGGTCGAAGACATTTTAAAAGATCTTTAAAGCTGCATTATCACACGGCTGTGTTGAATACTCGATTCTAATTGGTCAATCACGACGTTCTGTAATTTCTGTATAACAGACCATTGACCGTGTCAATATACACTCGCCACATGCATAGCGTCCTTTCAAAATAAACTTCTGTTTTCACAGGAAGATGGGAGACGCCACCGCAGTAATGGCAACTTATTACTTCCGGTATTTCCCCGATTTGTGTATCGTGGTTTTGATGCCAAAAAATAGTGACGCCGAGGGCCATGACGAAGCAGCTGTATGTGACAAGTCGGGATGAGAACGTGTTGCTAGTCCATGGTGGCTTATCGACTGTGCATGAAAGTTCATTCTTGACCATGTAAACATTGTTTCACAAAAAGTCTTTCAAGCTTTTCTTTCAGACCTTTCAACTGCATCTCATGATCTTCTTCAGCAGATGAAGTGTGCTCAGCTGTCATCATGCGGCTCATAGTTGATCCTACTTTTAATTCAAACCAAGTGGGTGCCTGCCACTATTTCAATCTAACATGAATACTTAATTCATCTATCATAGCACCAGATTTGCATTATCATTGTAATCCTCCACGACATCACTGACCTGGTGCAGATCTGTTTGCTTTTTCTGGCTACGCAGGATTAACAACAATGAAACGAACAGCACTGTGTGTCTCCGCCGTCTCCCCTCTGTCATATTTCCTCCACCCTTCCTCTCCCCGTGAAACAATGAAATTTTAAAGGAGTGGCGGGGAGAAAAAAAAAAGAACAGTATTTTTAATTCAACTTTCTTGAGAGTACCTTCCTGAGTCTCTTACCCCGCAACATCCATCTCTCCTCATCAGCCAAACACAGACAGACGCCTCCCCTCCTCTCTCCCTTTCTTCCCTCTGTTTTTGAATATGTGTTTTCTGTTTATTATTAGCTGACTCGGTGCTTCATCATCCCGTGAAAATTCATATCTGCTGAACATAAGGGGGAGAAACAGTGGGGAATCAATCTTTTGTGCTTGGGCAGATAAACACAAGACACAATCAGAGGGAGAAAGAGAGACGGAGGGAGAAGGAGAACAGAGGAGAAGAGGGCCTCATCCCCTCATCCCGGCCGTGATGGATAGCAAGAGTAAAAGCGTCGGGACGGTATTATGTAAATTAAGAAGGCATCCTAGCATGGCCTTGATGATTATGGGGAGATGTGAATGATGTTTGTGTGTCCCCAGGCGCTCTGCCAGGGCCTTGTTATTCCTCTTCCTTCCAACCACCCCTGGGGCGGATTCAATGTGACCCCCTGGACATCCCTAGTGCCACCCAAACCCATCCACTCCAGCAAACCCCCACCCTGAAAAAAAATAAAAAAGAGAAAGGAACAAGAAAAACAACTCACAACAAGACATCTGTTTCATTTACTTAACAAATTATCTGTCAGGGAATGTGCCCCCTGTGCCTGTAATAGGCAGCCGGGAGGTGGACAGGGACGACGGCGACAGGGATGGACGCTGCAGTGAAGGAGAAACAGGAGGAGGAGGTTGGGTTGAGGGCATCCCCTGTCCTCCTCCTCCTCCTCCTCCTCTTCCCTCTCTGCCTCTCTAAGCTGCAGCTTCCCTGAGGTGTATGAACAAGTGACAAAGCTGTAAAGTGATAAACTGTGACACTTTTGTATCAATGAACGTGTTTTTCTTCTCTCTGTCACTGATTTGAATTGCACAGTAGTGATTCAACCAAAGAGCTGTTCCATTTGCTGTTCTACATATGTAGTGTCTGGAAGATCATGGGAAAAGTAATCTGGTGAGAAAGTGCCGTGTTTTTCTTTCCAGATTTCTCGGCTTGTTTGCAATAATCCTGCATTTGCTTAAGGTCAGACATTACTGACACGATAGGAACGCCAAGTGCATTCTCAGCGGGCGTTGGCTTCCGCCAGGGCTGTGCCTTGTCACCAATTCTGTTTGTGATTTTCACGGACAGAATCTCAGGTGTGGAGAGTGCCCGGTATGGTATAGTAAAGGATTTCCTCACTTATTAAACAGTTTTAAACATGTGATTAACGTTGTAAATTAGAACAAAACAAAACAAAACTACTTGGTTAGGTTTAGTAAAAAAACGTTGACTTTTCGTTTCACATGGGACACGAACAGTGAAAGTTTGATCGACCCATCCACCACCCCGACCTCCTCCCTATGCTGACTTCGGACAATCATTACAAACGTAATTGTGATACGTCAAAAGCAAATGTAATCTATGAGAAAATATGTTTCCCCATGAATCAAATTCACAATGCAGTTTTGGGATACAATCTCATTGAAATGGCACAATGGTTAGCTTCTCAGCTAAAAGCAGCGTCTGACAGATATTAAGAATGTCGTACATGACATATTTTGACCCGAAGCCTGCAATATAGTAGGCCACAGGTTATATATTAGTGTAGTTGTATTTTAGCAAGTTAAAGCAAATTGGTTGGTTTGGACGGGAGACATGCAGCAACAGTACCTAAATCAATTATAAAAAAATATAAACACGGAACATCGAAGAGGTTTTCAATCCTGCTCTATGATCTGTAACATTTTATTAATTTTCCATTGTAACTTCATCAAACAAATGCATTATTGATGTGCTTGTGAACACAAGCAATGAAATTACATATAACTGTCTAGCAGACCGTTGCGGCGGCTGTGGGGGGTGCTAAACTCCTGGTGGTGTAAAAATGAGGATGTTTTCCCCATTTCTTACATTGGAATCCAACGCCTTCTCACTCACAACTCGTCAAATATCGCCGCTTGGGCAGTGCCCCCTCAGCATCGGAGACCGACGCACGGGGTACCCCTCTTGCGTCACTTTTGGACGGACCAGGGACGGCGCGTCAGCAGCGCATGTCAGGAGCGCGGCTCGGGTGCGTCTCAGCTGCGTCTCTTCTAGATATTCGAGGTCTCGCCTATTTTTACCGCGAGCTGCGTGCGGTTCAGAGCAACAACAGACAGTGAAAATGATCGTTTGATAGTATATTGACATCATACCAGCAGCATTACTACAGTTTCAATGCCTGTACCTGTACATCACGGACATGAAAAAAAGTAAAGATTTATTTTTAAATCAACACTTTCTGCTTTCATTTCAAAATAAAAGCCCTCAAGCATTTTTTTCTGTGGATGTATGCAGTGTCTTGCAGGGCTCCATGAATGAATAAAGTACAAGATTTAATTTGTGGATTATTACTAAGGTTTACAAATGAGCACAACCTTTTTTTAACCTTTTTCTGTCTAAAATAAATATAAATGACATGAAATGAGATGACCATTATGAAAGGCAAACTCTATGTAGAAAGAAAGGGCTGGCAGCAGTTTCCTCGCAGCAGCAGCCCAGCAGCAGAAACGCTGCTTGTGTGGACGACACACGCGTGGGACACACAGAAGTTCAGCGAGGCAGCCGTCACACACTGCTGACGTGCTCTGTCTGGCCCGAATGTTAATACTACGTCACTTGCTCCAACCGTCGAATAACATCGCAGGTGGGTTTACATTGGAGTTCGTTGAAAGCCTAATTTGTCACGTACTGTTGCTAAAGGGTGTCGGTTTGCGATGCCGAGGGGCACTTTATTATTTGACACATTAATGGTTAGTGAAGGGGTCTCTTTGTGGCCAGTATAGACAGCGGGAATGACTACAGCAAACAATAACGGCCACAATGTGCACATGTACATGAGTATTTGAAACAAATGTGAAGCTATTCTTTAAGACAGAGAACATACTCAAAGAAAAAAAGCAGCCCACTTTGCTGTTGAGATGGAGGGAAATCCATGTGTCATGTGGGCGTGTTTACCTGGCATGGCTCTCAAAATAAGTTCATGGCATTTTGATTGAGGTAGAGGACATAAACTGACATGTGCAATAGTACTGAGAGCAGTAGCTGTGCTGTGAGTACGTGTGAATGCCAAGAACAAACAATGCATCACAATACAGGCTTCCAAAACAGCCGTACTGATGAGCTTCAAAGGCTGCAGGAATATGTAAATCTGCAAGCATGCATGAATCTACTTGGCAGGCTTTTGTCCTCTCGCCTCATATGTTACCTGTTCTTAGTGCATGCTTTATGAATCATCTGGGGAGGAATATACAAGGGCTTTTTTTGCATTTTTTTGGCAGTCTATCTCACTCCTCAAAGTTTCCTTTACGATAACGAAAAACCATTAACTGCTGTCAAACAGCCAAGAAGAGAGATTATTTTTTTTATTGAAATAAGATTAAAATGATAAATTTGACTGAGGGTTCCTGATAAAATATTTCAGCTCATAAGCGCGGTGTGGGCACAGGGATTAGAAGAGGAAAGGGAGAGGGAGAAGGGGGGGGGGAGAGCAGGAGAAAGTAACACAGAGGAGAGGGAGACAGAGAGAGGGAAAAATTCATAATGTATAATAAAACAAAAGGTGTCATGGGAAATAACAGTGATATTAAAATTAGAGTAAGGTGGGATCTATATGAAAAATGCAGATTTGAAAATGTAAATGATGATGAGGGAGAGGAGGACAGATGTGAAATTGTGATAGTGGTGTGGAAGTAAAGAGAGCTCTTCGGGGCCTCAGAGAGATGCTCTCTGTTTGGGAGTGACTTTATGGAAGGGTTCAAGCAAGAACAATGGTCACAACTACTGACTGAGGAACAGAGGTGATGGGGGTCAAAATGTGGAGAACAACAGTATTTAGTGAGTTCAGAGAGGTAATGTGCAATGTTTCTGTATTAATACTATAAAAAAACACTATTGCTAAAATCGCTCAAAATGCTGTTAAAGAAAACATGTCTGTAAAAGGAGAATTTACAAACACACAGCGTGCAATGAAAAATTATAACAATACTGTTCATTTAATGTACATTTTGTATGTTTTGAGGAGAAAAAAATCCATTATTGAAAAAAAGGATGTACTTTTGCAAGATCTTGTAAAAGTTTTTCATTTAGGTCAATGTACTTCTTGGCCATTTCGGCAGATTGGCCCACACACACCACCTATCTTCAGGCTCCCCTATGTATACCAACCGTGCCACTCCCTAAAAACACTAAAGCTGTGTAATAAGTGAAGCTCGGGCCACACAGGGAACTTCAGCTATGCATGTTGGCAGCCTCGCTGAATTGCTGCGTATCTCACGCGTGTGTCGTCAGCGTTTCTGCTGCTGCTGCCAGCTCTGTCTTTCTACGTAGAGTTTGCCTTTCATAATGGTCATTTCATTTCATTAAAAATTTAATTTATATTTATTTTAGACATAAATAGGTTAAGAAGCGTGTGGTCATTGGTAAATAATAGTAATAATCCACAATTAAAACCCGGTACTTTGTTCATTCATGGAGCCGTTCAAGACACTGCATTTCCTACAACACTGAACTGTAAATATTTCAGAATAAAAGCCTTGTTTTAACAAATGAAGGATTTCTGTCGACAGAAAAAAAACAAAAAACTCTTGTGGAGGCGGGGGCTGATACAGACAGATCTCAATCATCATCAGCCCAGTGTCAATTTAGAAAAAAAAAACAAAGGGCTGATCTACCTGTTTTATGGGCCAGTTGGACAAAAAAAAGACAGTTGCTTTGGCCCAAAACGCATGTTGGCCCACCGGGAATGTGCCAGGTATGCCAGATGGCCAGTCCATCCCAAGACAAATAAGACCAGATTTAGTAGCTAGCGCACCCTGCAGTCCCTCCGCCTCACTCCTCGCCTTGGCTGTAGCAACTCGAAAAGGTAGCCACAGAAAGCTGCTGCTGATCCCGCACCATCCTGAGTCCCCGCCAGATCAGCAAACTTTCTGTTACTGCCGTTACACAGATTAGATCCAGCAGCAGCTGGCCACCAGCCCTCTGTGACCCCCGGCGTTGGGGTTTGCGCTGGCTGAATTCAAGTTGCTACAGCTTCGCTAACTGAAGGTCCGTCCCCGCCGGAGCTGGTGCATGCTCTCTTCCCAGTGAAGTAGTCTCCTAACTGCGGGGAGTGAGACGGAGGCAAAGAACGTATATTGTTAAGAAGTGAAAGTCAATTATACATTCCATTACAACCCCAGCACCCAGCAGCGAGCTACGATGGATTGTAATCGAGTCGACTACCACAATGATGACAGTTAAACGTCCACCTACAAAGTGCCGTACAAAAGTAAAACAAAATTATTTGTATTCTATTGTCATCATTTTAATGTCTCTATTGAAATGGCCTGTGTTGAATGATAAAAATCTTATAAATATGCATACTATTATAACTATTTACTTACTTACTTCTTTATTTATTAAAGTTTTTTGCCCAGCTGCTTCCCAGAGGAGCATAAAGTCAGCGATGGACATACAGACGTAGGCAAAGTTGTTGGTACCCTTCTGTTAAAGCGCCTGGGTCAGTCCTTCATGCTGGTAGCCATCAGGCTCCACAACCAAGGCTGACCCCCTTATGACAACTATTAGGACTTTTAAGAAATTTAAACATGCACTATCTGGCGCACTTTACACTCACTTTACACTATACATCCTATATACCACTTTATTGCTGACTGCACATATGTACATATTACATTTATTTATTTATTTATTTATTGTACATACTACATTTATTTATTGACGGACTGTACACACTATGTTCACCCATTCACTCTGTATCTTTTATATCTCTATTATTGTCTTTAGAATTTTTGTATACCTTTACCTCTCCTGTGATTCACTCTGTTTGCTGATGTTGCTGCTTTGACACCTGAATTTCCCTCCGGGGATTAATAAAGGTCCATCTTATCTTATCTTATCTTATCTCTTTAAGAGAGAAAACCCCACAATGGTCACTGAAATAACTTGAAACTGACAAAAGTAATAATAAATAAAAATTTACTGAAAATGAACTAATGAAAATCAGATATTGTTTTTGAATTTTGGTTCAACAGAATCATTTTAAAAAACAAACTAATAAAACTGACCTAGACAAAAAATGATGGTACCCCTAGAAAAGATGTAAAATAATGTGACCATAGGGACATATTAAACTAAGGTGTGTCCTGTAATTAGCATCACAGGTATCTTCAAACTTGTAATCAGTCAGTCTGCCTATTTAAAGGGTGAAAAGTAGTCACTGTGCTGTTTGGTATCATGGTGTGTACCACACTGAACATGGACCACGGAAAGCTAAGGAGAGAGTTGTCTCAGGAGATCAGAAAGAACATTATAGACCTTCATGTTAAAGGTAAAGGCTATAAGACCATCTCCAAGCAGCCTGATGTTCCTGTGACTACAGCTGCACATATTATTCAGAAGTTTAAGGTCCATGGGACTGTAGCCAACCTCCCTGGACGTGGCCGCAAGAGGAAAATTGATGACATATTGAAGAGACGGATAATACGAATGGTAACCAAAGAGCCCAGAACAACTTCCAAAGAGATTAGAGGTGAACTCCATGGTCAAGGTACATCAGTGTCAGATCACACCATCCGTCACTGTTTGAGCCAAAGTGGACTTAATGGAAGACAACCGAGGAGGACACCAAATCATAAAAAAGCGAGACTTGAATTTTCCAAAATGCATATTGACAAGCCACAAAGCTTCTGGGAGAATGTCCTTTGGACAGATGAGACAAAACTGGAGCTTTTTGGCAAGTCACATCAGCTCTATGTTCACAGACGCAAAAATGAAGCATCCAAAGAAAAGAACACTGTACCTAATGTGAAACATGGAGGAGGCTCGGTTATGTTATGGGGCTGCTTTGTTGCATCTGGCACAGGGTGTCTTGAATCTGTGCAGGGTGCAATGAAATCTCAAGACTATCAAGGCATTCTGGAGCGAAATGTGCTGCCCAGTGTCAGAAAGTTTGGTCTCAGTTGCAGGTCATGGGTCCTCAAACAGGATAATGACCCAAAACACAGCTAAAAACACCCAAGAATGGCTAAAAACAAAACATTGGACTATTCTGAAGTGGCCTTCTATGAGCCCTGATCTAAATCCTATTGAACATCTGTGGAAGATGCAAGAAAAGACAACAATACTGGCAGACACATCATCACAAATAGGTCTCAACATCCATAAAGGAAAAAGTAAAGTCCTCAAGGTCAACACAACCAGTGAAGACTCAGTGACCTTGGAGGGAACAGCACTGGAAGAAGTAGAAGCCTTTACATACCTCGGTAGTGTCATCAATAAACAGGGCGGAACGGATGCAGATGTCAGAGCCAGAATCGGCAAGGCAAGGGCTTCATTCATACAACTAAAGAACATCTGGAGCTCCAAAGAAATCAGCCGGCGGACAAAGCTCAGACTCTTCAACTCCAACATTAAACCAATACTCCTCTATGGTTCAGAGACGTGGAGGACAACAAAGACCACAACAACAAAAGTACAAACATTCATAAACAACTGCCTGAGGCGCATCTTAAACATCCACTGGCCGGATACCATCAGTAACAATGATCTTTGGCAAAGAACAGGTCAAAAACCTGTTGAAGAAGAGATCAGGAGAAGGAGATGGGGATGGATTGGCCATACACTCCGGAAACCCGGTACCAGCATCACCAGGCAGGCCCTTGGATGGAACCCACAAGGCAAAAGAAGGAGAGGCTGGCCCAAGAACACCTGGCGCAGGGACCTTGACACGGACATCACACAGAGCGGGCTGACATGGAAACAACTGGAGAGGAAAGCCCAGGACAAAAGACTCTGGCGGACTGTGGTCAACGGCCTATGCTCCACAAAGGAGCGAAAGGCTTTGAATGAATGAATCTGTGGAAGGAGCTGAAACATGCAGTCTGGAGAAGGCACCCTTCAAACCTGAGACAGCTGGAGCAGTTTGCTCACGAGGAGTGGGCCAACATACCTGTCGACAGGTGCAGAAGTCTCATTGAGAGTTACAGAAATCACTTGATTGCAGTGATTGCCTCAAAAGGTTGTGCAACAAAATATTAAGTTACGGGTACCATCATTTTTGTACAGGCCAGTTGCATTAGTTTGTTTTTTTAAATGATTCTGCTGAACCATAATTCAAAAACAATATCTGATTTTCATTAGTTAATTTTCAGTGAATTTTTATTTATTATTACTTTTGTCAGTTTCAAGTTATTTCAGTGACCATTGTTGGTTTTTCTTTCTTTAACGGAAGGGTACCAACGATTTTGCCTACGTCTGTAAATGGAAGTTAGAAAAATCCAGCTCACAGATTTTGAGAGCAATCCAATGTTTTCATGTCAAGGATCCAAAATGGAGTCCAATAGACCAAGAACCATGGATGTAGAAGAGGGTCCAATAGACCACAGACCATGGATGTAAAAGAGGGTCCAACAGACCACAGACCATGTAGAAGAGGGTCCAGTAGACCACAGACCATGGATGTAGAAGAGGGTCCAACAGACCACAGGCCATTGATGTAGAAGAGGGTCCAATAGACCACAGACCATGGATGTAGAAGAGGGTCCAATAGACCACAGACCATGGATGTAGAAGAGGGTCCAGTAGACCACAGACCATGGATGTAGAGGAGGGTCCAGTAGACCACAGACCATGGATGTAGAAGAGAGTACAATAGACCACAGACCATGGATGTAGAAGAGGGTCCAATAGACCACAGACCATGGATGAAGAAGAGGGTCCAATAGACCTCAGACCATGGATGTAAAAGAGGGTCCAATAGACCACAGACCATGGATGTAGAAGAGGGTCCAGTAGACCACAGACCATGGATGTAGAAGAGAGTACAATAGACCACAGACCATGGATGTAGAAGAGGGTCCAGTAGACCACAGACCATGGATGTAGAAGAGAGTACAATAGACCACAGACCATGGATGTAAAAGAGGTTCCAACAGAGCACAGACCATGGATGTGGAAGAGGTTCCAACAGAGCACAGACCATGGATGTAGAAGAGGGTCCTGTAGACCACAGACCATGGATGTAGAAGAGGTTGTGTCCTGGTCTTTTGCCCTGCGTGTTAGTAAATAATCTACAACCTTCAATCCTGTTGATGTCATGCTACTAGCACTACTAGCTACTGGCCGATAGCCGGTTGTTTGGGAACAGAGACGTTAGTACATCCACCACGGTACAGGCTGACAGCATACAGCCCATGGGTGTATTAGAAGATAATAAAAGGGATGATTTACAGCCAATAATATCCATTATTACAGCCGCATACAGCTAGCAGGAAGCTGGCAGAACCCGATATGTCATATGAGCGTGCAGGGACAAACCAAACACTGGCTCTAGAAAGGACCATTCATGTTTTCACGATTTTGCATCGGCCACCGTAGTTCTTCTACACACATGGCACACTGGAGAAGTTTCAGTTGGTTGCAATCTGCAACTTTTGCATCAAAATTACATTTATTTTCTGCCCATCAATCTTGTCCATTAAAAAATGTGATTTGGAGTGACTAGTTATCATCATATAAAACCGCACTTTAACTAGCAGACCTCTTAGTGAGAGGTGTGTGTTTAGATATCAGTTAGAAACACTGTGTTCACATTTCCAAAGAATGTGGTCTGATTTATTCATTTAGCCCTTATCCTCCTCCTCCCTATCTAACAAAGCAAGTGAGGGAGGTGTGGGTGGAGGCCAACAGTCTTGCAGAATTGTGTATATGAACATAACTCCTCACATTGTCTACAGTGAAATCGTTTTGTTTGTTTGCAGTGTGATGGATGGGTTAACAACAAAAGGACAGACAGTAGTACATCAGCATGTCTGACCTTGGCCCATCTCTTCAGTATTGATTGCCATGTAGCATTTTGCACTCTGCATGTCTCTATCTATATGGATATACCATCATTTACACTGCTGTAGATCACATTGACCAGACCTCAGCTCGCCACTGCTCGGTGACCCATCCTTCACCCCCCTCCTCGGGAGGAGTACAGAGATCCCCCCACCCCCCTTTAGTGAAAGGGGAAGAAAGAGTAAAAGGAGCCCCCTTTAGATATGAGCCTCCCTGAGGGGCTCTCCTGCGACTAAAGAATGTTAGAAGTTCAAGTTCCAGCCACTAGCCCCTGAAAGCTGACCTGGTCTGCCACATGTCCTCTGTTACCAGCCAGCCAAGGACAAGAGGAGGCAGGCTTTGCAAGAGCAGCCAGCCAGTACACAAAGACATTTTGAGAAGAAAAAAAAAACTGCTGACATTGGAAGTGACACACAAGATAAACAGACATATATTCAATGTTTAGGTTTTTAAAACTGCAAAAATGCATATTGTCTGCATATGTTTATAATATGTAATAACAGTACGTTTCTGAGACCAGGGCCTGTATTTATCGAGCGTCTCAGAAACCCTTCTAGGAATCACGGTAAAAGTCAGACTAGGACTAAAACCAGTCTCAACCTCAGCGAGGTAAGTAAAGAACTTGACTTATTGACAGAGAGTCCTACACTGACTTTCAGCAAGGAGAAGGATTAAACTTGGTTTATGCTCGCCATAGCGAAGCCGGCGCGAGGTGCGCATTCACATGGTGTGCGACAGCTCCGCAAGTTGCCGCGGTGCTCTGTCGTGCACCTCTGAATTTTTGTAACATTGCGCCGACTGCGCGTGCTACGCGTTTCATTTCAACATGGATGCCTTCGACAGACAGACCACAGGGACAGTCACATGACCACATGGACAGTCACGTCATTAAATACTGGGAAAGAAACAGGCAGCACCCTGGGTGAAGAAGAGGCTTTCTGCTGCCGGCTGTGAAAGAATCTGAGAGATCGGTTTGTAAAAGCTAAAAAAAGGTCTCATGTAAAGAGTGGTGACCTGAGGGGAAGCACCGAGAGAAATGGAAGTACTTTTGATTTGGAGGTAAGCAACCGTAATAATTACGCACTAAAATGCAATGTTTGGCAGTACGTCAGTGTGCATTGTTTGCATTATTACTGTTGCCAGGCAGCCTTCTTTCCTTTCCAGTATCACTCGTTGACTTCTTGCTTATCCACAGAATATTTTAGTACGCCTCCTGGCGTTTTGGAGCATACTGCAACGAACAACGCGCTGAGCATAAACGCGCATGCTTGTAGTGTATGTTTGTAGTGCCATCTACGGAGGCCCACGCCACGGTGTCTTGCACAAGTTTAAACAAAGCTCTTATAGGAGTAAGTAAAGTAGAATTTTTTTTGTTTTCTGACAATTCGACAATAGTAAAATTCAAAATACTGGAAATATTACCACTTCTTTCAGCGTAGGCTTAAAGTGTAGTCAAATAATAGACGTAACTAAACCATATAGTCATATATGCCAAAATAATGAATACATATCTTGAATCTTACTGATATTTACCAATTTCATAGATTATTGCTTACTAGACTATAGATAAACACTGGCAAGACAATTGCATGGCTTAAAAAATAAAGTGTACATACAATTAAAAATCAACTCCATCACCAGACATGAACCTCATTCCATTTTACAATGCTAATAATATAGTGCTGTATCTTGAATATATTGCAAGATGTTGCAAACAGGCAGCAATAATGTGGTAAAAACCTCTGCATAGAGAACAGTTAATCATCCATTCCACTGTCCAATTCATCTTTGAGCTACTCCTCCTGTTAACTTATGTGTCCTTAACAGCTGAGGTGGCCAACATGCATTTCTGTACTGTCACCCAGTTTTGGGAAATACAATGCAACAATATGAACATATCTCTCAAATATTGTACCCTGACATAGGTTTATTACCATTTGCATGAATGTAGTTTATGGACATGAATAACTCTGCAAGTTAAAATCAAAGTTTGATGTGTTAATGCCAAGATTATAGGTTGTGACACACCCAAATCATCACCGTTTCAAGGACCACAGATTTTATAGAGAGCATGTGCTCTTTTTTACATCCCACACAAGATTAGCCACAAAATAAATGAATAAAAAAATAAGCAATATAACATCTCTCTTCCCACAGAATCTGTCTGACATCCATCTCCTGCAGCTCCTTACAGCCTCAACTCTGGAGCCCTCCTAAATGAACAGCCCAGTCACACAGCAGTCTGTGAAATTGTCATGAAATTGAATGTATTGATTCGTGTGCATAGACACAAATTTCATGTTTTTTTCGTGATGGTCAGCACAAAATCAATTCTTATGTAATCCACGTAATTGTGAACCGGGAAGTACAGAGAGCGGCGGAAGTCGGTGTGGATGGGTGGGTCAAAACACCAGACTTTGTTCCAGGAGACCGCTGCTCATGTCCCGTGTGAAACCAGAAGTCAAAGTTGATTTTATTTGTCACGTAACTTCCACACTTAAGATACGGCACATCTTTTCCTAAACCTAACAAAATAGTTTTATTTTAAAATGACTGGAGCGGAAATTGACATGTGCGTCACGTGTTGCTGGACATTTGTAGGAAAAAGCACAAAAAATACGTTGTTGAAAGTCATGTTGAGCGTTATGAAAAAAAGGGAAATTTGTGTCTATGCACACGAATCAAATAGATTAATTTTCATGACTATTTCACAAACTGCCGTGAGACTGTGTTGAAATATCAGCACTTATAGGAGACATTTCCTGAGTTGAAAAAGCTGATAAGGGGCTTGATAAAGGTAGGACCAAATATGCATCATTTAGAATTTTTGGCCAGTTAAGACCGTTTCCCTACTAATGCTTGATAATTACAACCCAGGCATCTTCCAGGACATTTTATTTTACTTTGAGAGAAAAGTCACATGTGGAAGTTCCTTTGAGTTATCAGGATAAAAGTGTTGATGCTTCTGTTTCTGTTCAGGACCCAGCACCTACTGTACCTCACATACTGGACAGATGCCCTGCCTCTTCATAAGAACGTTTCACTAATATCAGGAAGAAAATGTAGCAAGTATCACTTGTCACAGCTCATTTACTGCCCTTCAAATGCTTAATGAAACTTGTTCACCTAAATTTGACATTAATTGTAGACAAAACGGACATTCACCCGGCTCTGCGATGCCACTTAGTCGACGGCGAAGCTTCAGCCATTAGCTGTGGGCAACACCAAGTCTGGGCTCTTTACAGAGACTCCACACAAGTGCTCTTAACTGCTCTCCTTCTTCTGGATAAAAGGGGAATCTATTTTTTTCCCATTAGCGCTGGCATTAAGAGCTATTATTTGCCTTAACGGCAATAACTACCTACTCCCACGTCACCCGTCATTACCGTTATTATTCTGAGTCAAACTTGAAAGGACATGGGGATGTTTGACAGGTGCTGCAGCCGCCGTTTGTTTGGTTGTTCCTCTGGAAGGAGAATGGGGAGAGCAGAGGAGACAAGGAGAGGATGCTAGCTGTTTAGCCTTGGCGTGGTAATGGAGAGGGAAGGAAGGTGTTTGAGTAGGTAAGAACAGACACTGAGAGAACAAACTTAGTGATAAGAACTCTCTTGACCTGAAGATGATAGATTTCTTTTTCTCTTTATCCACCAGGAAACTTCAGTCTGACACTTCTCAACAGTGAAGCATTATTTCTTCTAGGAGCCAATAGGGACATAGCTGTAAAGTGGCAGCGAGAAATTTGGGATTATTGAGCTTGATATGCAATTTCATTTGACCAAGCCACAGACAATGTCAAGGCAGGGTGTGGTAGACCGACGATAGATGCCCTAACGATCCCTAAATCCTCCCAGGACCTCAGGAACACTTGAAAGAATAAATGACCCATCTCGTTTTACTGCGTCCCCAATATGTGCAGATATTGCTGAATGGGCAGGGAGCTGTGGTGAGGAGCGGCTAGGATGGCACAGTGGGCTTGCCTCACCTGTAATGGCATATCTCAGCCTCTCCTTATCGATCAGCTCTGCCCCTGAACACTCGTCTGGGCTCCGGGCCGTGGGCCGGGGGGGGGGGGGGGCGGTGGCCGTGGATCTCGTTGCCACGGTGCCCTTGGTGAAGGCCGGTGTCCAGTGACAATCAGAAGAGTGGAGTGAGTGAGAGAGTGGAAGGGAGCTGCTGTGATGGCAGTACAGTACACACAGGATATCACCAGCAAACACACACACAGAAAACGTTTTTGACTTGACATACATTCACCATGTTCATTCACCAAGTTTCTACATTTGAACATTATACAGATTATAGTCTTAAAGGGCCACTCCAGCGATTTACTGCTATAATAAAATTAGGGGATTTCTGAGAGACATATTCAAAAAGGAATGGGCAAAACAAAGCAGCAGAGGCTGAGATATCCTGACTTTGAGTCAATAGCAATCTCAAAAAACACTAGATCCTACACTTCCCATAATGCAACTGGAAAGCGTGTTCTGTTAGACCCTCCTTGTCTGGTAAATGCCTACATCTTTCAAAAGCCGTGTCTCAGTATGTAATGTAGACTTTCTGTTACAAATCTGTAGCCCCCTAGCCCAAACTGAGATAACCCTGGTGATGTCACTATGACATCATCAGTGTTATTTTCTCACTTTCCTCCAGAGCCACATCACACATCATACAGAGTGCCCCTTTAATCCTAAACCCAATTTTGTAATTCAACACCAACCTAATTTAAACTTTACCCTGAATTGAGTTCAGAGGTTTAGATTAGATTAGAGTTCGATTAGATTAGTTAGATAAAGTTAGTCTGAGATTACCAGACCAGATATTTTATTCCATCATTTCAATTGTTATGAGGCCCAGCATGCTTTAACCCAACACAAGTTATTGTAATTTCAGGTTCTACTCAAAATTTACTCTAGAGTTATTGGGGTCGTTCTCAGATTACTCTCAGACTTCTGTGGGAACACAGAGTAAAGTCAAGATTATGACATTGAACTGGGATCTCCATAAATTGGAATTCGAAGAACAACAAAAAAATGTGAATTAAAGTTGGAATGCTGCTTTGAAAGAGTGGATATTTAGGGAAACGTTTTCTGATTTTGATGACATCTGATTTAGATGTGGAGTTTCTTCTTTCAAAACTGAGAATAAAGACAGAAATTTAAAAGTATACGTTCAGACAGCACATATACTTGCCTTACATTTCTTCCTGGGATTTTGACTGCCAGCCTGTAGTTGTCTGTGTTTATTCATGTCCGCGCCTGCTCTCGTCTTTTGACTTTGTATTCAATATTTATTTTTTTTTAGATTATGTTTTTGCCATTTTTCAAGCCTTTATTGATAGGACAGTGGACAGTCTAGAAAGGGGGAGAGAGAAAGGGCGATGGAAATGGCCATAGGTCAGATTCACCGTTGTTAGGACTCAGTCTTGTTATCTGGGCGCCCGCTCTACCAACTGAGCTATCTGGGCGCCCACTTTGTATTCAATTTTGTTGTGTCTATAGAATTTGCAGTCTGAACACACAGTGAACCCCTGCCTGATCAATCTTGAAAACATGAAAAAAGAGCTCTGATAATTATCTACAATATCAATAGGATAAAAAAGAAAATGAAATAGAATTTCATAACTAAACCATGAATTGAATTGAAAACTACAAATTTCTGAGAATAAGGTCAAAATGTTTCGATCAAAATCAAATTGGGAAGGGCAACACATTCCAGCAGCGTGTGATGTGCGTCAATAAACCTGAGCCCTTGGTTTTTCTTTTACCATTTAACCTCATCCATCATCCCAGGTTTAGATGCATTGAGATACACCACTGTCCTATTTGAAAAGCAGCAGTTTCATCACTCTCCGCTTTGACACCTCATGGCTGTAGCCATGACTACTTCTTCTGTCTGAGCAGTGCGTCGGTTGTGCGCTACGAGCATTAATTCATGCTTGTCAAATGACACAATGATGTGACACAGCCAGTGTGCGTTACACTCTAATTTTAAGCACTAGTCAAGATTTGTTAAATATTATTAGGACAGACTATTAGGAGAAAAAAAAAAAAACGTCACAGATTAGCCTCTAAATTATGAAGGGAAAAAACATCCAAACAGTTCTGAGCATAAAGTAGAAATGTAAAAGTAAAAGATTAAAATGGTAATTCTGTGACTTGTGTCAGAATGGTGGGAGAGACAAATTGAATTTCAAGTCCAAATTTAATATGACAATTTTAACTAACAATAAAAAAACAAAAACACTGTTTCCGACTCTTGATGGTCTCTGAAATGAACAATTCAAAATGTGGACTTTACTGTCAGAATTCTTTAGGTCCTACCCAAATATAATAAAGGCTTAATTCGGACATTTTTTTCATAACCCTTTCTTCTCACTTTGCCTGTATATTTTATGTTACCTACCTGAATTTCAGAGGCTTCTATAAAAGTATACACAAGACACCAGAGTATTTCTACTTGATGATTGAATGTCCCTCTTAATACAGACATTGTATAACTTCAATGAAGTGCTGGGACTAGATCATTTCAAATGTAGTTAATGGTAAATTTAAGAGGAAAGGCATAACTGCTAATCTTTCAGAAATGAGCACCGGCCGAGGTGTCCTCATTTCAATGGTCTAAACAAGAGCACACACACACACACACACACACACTCACTCAAGAGAATTGAGTGCCGTATCTTTCCAGAAAATCAGGATATCTGTACATGAACACAAGCATACAAATGCACAGTGTGTTTGTTCCCTGCAGTGTGTGAATCCTCGGTGTCTGTCTGTACTCCCCGGTGACCCCGTCTAGCCGCTCCGCACTTCTTTTTTTTTTTTTTGACACATCAGATGAAGAAAAGGGTGGCATTGGTGGGAGGAGGTGGAGGCGAGCCAGTCGTCCTATCGGGCGCCGCGTTTCTCACTCGGTTAACACCTCGCTGGAGAAACAGGATGCCAGGCTTGGACGCACCAGCCCCATCACCACAGCCACCCCCCCTTGTGTATTTGTGACACTACACACGTATTTCACTTTCATGTTCTTACCCTCCCTATGAGTATTCCCTGACCTTTAATCTGTTTTCACTAAGGTTTACCTGCTCCAAACTGTCACCGATCAGCTCACATGTATTTAAATGTCTTCAGTGTGATTTTTCTCAGCTCTACATTTGGAAGTGCCATGTTGATCCTTTGTCAATTTGTTCTTGGCGGCCGCTTAACTTTTTGCTGAAAGCTGTCTGATAAGAAGACCTTTAAAGAATAAATCAATTTGTCCAACTGGTCAACTCAGTACCAGCGATTAGAAGTGATGAGAACATAGAGACACCAAATCCAGACATTTCCTCGGAGATTTCAGAGCTCTGTGCTAACAGCAAACAATCAGGTTTCATGTTTAGGCTTCATATGTGTGCGTTCAGAGCTTCTGGCGTAGCCTAGCCAGGCTACATAGGTATGCTCTGCAACTGTATGCACTGGGCTACTAATGCCAAATTGAGACTCCCACATCAAGTAACCTGAAGAAAGGCTCGTAATCCTCTCTTCTTCAGTAACAGTGAACATTTAGTAAAACCATCTCCACTGCCCTGCAGTCTGTGCTCTCTATCACAGCGATTATGGCTTATGTTTTTGATCAACGTTATACGAAATGACAGCATCTTATTTTCCAAACCTTAAAGGGGCTGTGATCTATATTGTTTTTACAAAACAATGTATCAAATGTGATGAGAAAGGTGTCTCTCTTAATGATAAACATAAGTCCCTTTCACACATGCAGCCTATCTCTGGAATGTTGAAGAATATAGGGATCGATAATATAGGGATCGATATTCAGGGAAATCTGTACCACCAATTCCCAACTCAAGGCCTCGTAACAATTCAGGGAAAATACCAGTACGGCTGTGTTGTGAATAGGGCTGCCAATCGATTCAAATAGTTAATCGTGATTAACCGAAAATTAATCAAACATTTTGTTTTATCTGTTCAAAATGTACCTTGAAGGGAGGTTTATCAAGTATTTAACACTCTTATCAACATGGGAGTGGACAAATATGCTGCTTGATGCAAATGTATGTATATATGTATTATTGGAAGTCAATTAACAACACAAAACAATGACATAAAAAATATGCTCCAATCATAACATGGCAACCTGCAGCCCAACACGCAACAACAGCTGTCAGTATGTCAGTGTGCTGACTTGACTATGACTTGCCCCAAACTGTATGTGATTATCATAAAGTGTGCATGTCTGTAAAGGGGAGACTCGTGGATACCCATAGAACCCATTTACATTCACTGATCTGGAGGTCAAAAAATGAAAATGGACATGCCAGTTTTTCCTCGCCAAAAAGTTCGGAGCGTTATTTAACCTCCTTTGCACAAGCTAGTATGGCATGGTCAGCTTTAAAACTGAGACCACTACAACCTTTTTATCTCAGTCTGTTGCTGGGAACCGCGCGGCTCGCGATAAAAATAGGCGAGACCTCGAATCTCTAGAAGAGACGCAGCCGGCTCACGCGGGCAGTGTGGCTGCTCTAACCTCTTAACATGGACGCCGAAATACAAAACAACAGTGTGGCCCGAGCTTGAAAGGTTGTCCAGTAATTTACCGAGAACTATGTGTTAAAGATGCCATAGAGAATTATCAGCTGAATCTTCAGCTCACCCTTCTTTACGGAGCTATATAGTGAATTTCAGCTCATTGTTAAACTGCATTGTTACTACCCTCAACTTTACCGTTCGCTATCACCAAACCATGATCTTTCCCTAACTTCCCAAAGTGGTGTTGTTGTCTAAACCTAACCACATGTGGGACACAGGACACAACACCCTGGTCTCTGGTGTCAAAGCTTTGTACTGCTACACGATTGAAGCACTTTGTAGACCAGAAACAGCGTTGCCAGTGAATATAATCCATGCAGCCTGTACATTTCCTCCAAAACATCATCATCAGGCTGAAAGCATGCATGTATATTCAGTATGTACACAACACACACAACATTAACATGTAGTTACTTTGGGGTATAATTAAAGCACCATAATAGCTCCTCTTTACTGTAAAAGATTACAGTGACTTTGTATTGTAAATATCATATTCTGATATCAGGGAGCTGCAGGTATTATCCCGGTTTTGAGAAAGCTGGGTTACTCAAGTTACTCCTATTATGCTCCTATTGTATTTACTCCTATGGTGACATGTTAACACCTGACCCAGCTCACTATCTGTTATCTGGCTGGTGAATCTGGGGCATTACCCACATAGAAATACAGAAAAATACTCTAAGTAGTGTAATGATAAACTACATATAGAAGTGAAGAGAAAAGTCCAAGTGTGGTGCTTGTAAAACGGAGCTCTGTATCACTTGTCTTGCTTACATCTCACATTATACTCGTAATAAGATAGAGAAATCCAAAACATAGCCATTAACCAAAGTAGGTCCAGCCTCAACTGATAGATGGATATTACAGAAATGACAGAAACTGGCAGGGAAGTTGAGAAGTCAAAAACTTGCCTTCAAAAGACAGCAGATAGTGATCAGAAACGGCAGTAATAGGAAATGTTAGAATCATGTTATACAGCGGGGTGAAGCAGGTTCTTCTGTGCTCCGAGTCAACATGATATTCAGAATAGCATCAAAACCAGGATACGACTCTCTGAACTCTTTTTTCTGTTTCTGTCTCAATGACATTTCATACATCAAGTATACTGAACAACATCCACTTTGCATACAGTTAAAAAGAAAGTAAAGGGAAAGGATTGAGGGGAAGCTGTGGCTTTAGAACAAGTATGTACTGTATATACAATGCTGCCCATCCATGGCTGGGAAACCCAGTCCTCTGTATCACTCACAGATGTTACCCTCCTCTCCTCTTTCATATGCTGATGATGGGGAAACATTTAGCATCTCCACTAATGGAAGCGGTAACCTGGACCAGTCAGACATGATTATCTGTGTGTGTCTAAAGGATTCAATATGCTTCAAACAAACTCGTTTGGACAACGTGTCGCCTGACTCCTTCCAGAGACAAAGGTGTTTATACCTGTCTGAAAAGCGGAGGCGCAGTCGTCATCGCTGCATTCCACTGCTTCCCTCAGACAATTCTCTGCCTTTTTGCGTGTTTGTTGTACGCGGTTTGTACACACGAAATGTGACCAAGACCTGTTGGATCATCAGCGATCACTACCAACATTAATTTCTTTAAAGCCGTTTTACTTCCTGTTTTTTGGTTAACGTTCTTTCTCAACCAGAGAATGGGGGTGACGCAAAATTCATTACCATGGCAACCAGATTGCATCGTTTTTCAACCGATTTTAGATGAAACCAGTTTAGATGAATTTAAGTTCATCAGACCACAAATGAGACAAGAATTATCGCACCACACCGACTCTCTCTCACTCTCTCTCTTCTTCACCGTCTCCTCCTGGCGAGGCGGCCGTCTGCCTGCTGCTGGGCTGAACCGAGGAGTCGCACCGCCGCAGGCCGACCACATCGCACCGGAGGAGGGATAGACATGTTGCCGTTGTCCGCCGTTTGAAATACCGTTTTGGGACGTTTTGGAGGTGCACCGTCCACCAGCACTGGCCGCTCTCTCCTCAGCTCCAGCTCCGACACCGCACCGGGCTGCACTGGGATTCATTTATTTCTCTAACGGGACTTTTCTCTGGTTTCCGTTAATTTATCTCCAGCAGGAGGAGACGGTAAAGAAGAGAGCGAGTGAGAGAGACAGTCAGTGTGTTGTGTTCATTCTGCTGGTGGGAGTTTGTGTAATTCACTGAGTTGACTGCACCCGTTCACCACACACACTAATGATGATGAAAATAAACACACTAAAGTAAGGTGGAGGAAACTCAAAATAAAATGAAACCCTCAGTTAGATAATGCAACAAGTTGGGCGAGCTAACTACAGCTAACTAGCTAACTACAGATAACTAGCTAACTACAGCTAACTAGCTAACTACAGATAACTAGCTGACTACAGATAACTAGCTAACTACAGATAACTAGCTGACTACAGATAACTAGCTGACTACAGATAACTAGCTAACTACAGCTAACTAGCTAACTACAGATAACTAGCTGACTACAGCTAACTAGCTAACTACAGCTAACTAGCTAACTACAGCTAACTAGCTAACTACAGATAACTAGCTGAATACAGATAACTAGCTAACTACAGCTAACTAGCTAACTACAGATAACTAGCTAACTACAGATAACTAGCTAACTACAGCTAACTAGCTAACTACAGATAACTAGCTGACTACAGATAACTAGCTAACTACAGATAACTAGCTAACTACAGCTAACTAGCTAACTACAGATAACTAGCTGACTACAGCTAACTAGCTAACTACAACTAACTACAGCTAACTAGCTAACTACAGCTAACTAGCTAACTACAGATAACTAGCTGACTACAGATAACTAGCTAACTACAGCTAACTAGCTAACTACAGATAACTAGCTAACTACAGATAACTAGCTAACTACAGCTAACTAGCTAACTACAGATAACTAGCTAACTACAGATAACTAGCTAACTACAGCTAACTAGCTAACTACAGATAACTAGCTGACTACAGATAACTAGCTGACTACAGCTAACTAGCTAACTACAGATAACTAGCTAACTACAGATAACTTAGCTAACTACAGATAAACTAGCTGACTACAGATAACTAGCTGACTACAGCTAACTAGCTGACTACAGATAACTAGCTAACTACAGCTAACTAGCTAACTACAGATAACTAGCTGACTACAGATAACTAGCTGACTACAGCTAACTAGCTAACTACAGATAACTAGCTGACTACAGATAACTAGCTAACTACAGATAACTAGCTAACTAGCTGACTACAGATAACTAGCTAACTACAGCTAACTAGCTAACTACAGATAACTAGCTGACTACAGATAACTAGCTAACTACAGATAACTAGCTAACTACAGATAATAGCTAACTACAGATAACTAACTAGAAAGACAAACTGACAGACAGATAAACAGATTTATCGGTTTGCTGCTCAGACGCCAACGAGCATGAGTGCACCTGCGTTATCTTTGAGGATGACCTTTGACCTACAGCTCCTACTATAGTCATACGACATATCCCCATTTCACCAACCACCTTCTTTTTTTTTTATCTCTTTGAGCACAAATTAAGGAAATGACTCAAATAAATATGGAATATCATAGAAATGCCAAAATACACTGGAGGGGGGCCTTTAAGAGTCTGTAGCGGGCTCATTGTTTCAGTTCAGTTTCAGTTTTTGATTTTTTGATTTTTTGAATAAGATTAAATCTTATTTGTCCAATAGAACCTTCTCAGTAATACTTGGCAGCTCCGTGGCAACTTTTGTTGTCAGGGCTCCCAAACTCTGGAATGCACTTCCTATAGAGATACGATCATCTAACTCTGTATCCACTTTTAAAAACCTTTGAAAACGCATTTTTTTAGGATAGCATTCCTATAAGTATAAGGCGGGGTATAAATATATGTATGTATACATCTGTTTCTGGACGCATGTGTACATTTATACACATTTATGTATATTTACTGTATATTTGTTTTATCAACATATCCTACCATTTTACCACTTTTATTATTATTGATATGTTCTGTGATGTTCTGTTTTAGCAGTTACCATATATTTTACTTTAATTTATCTGCTTTTATTGTCTTGTGAAGCACTTTGTAACATCTGTTTTGAGAAGTGCTATATAAATAAATGTATTATTATTATTTATTTGTTGTCATATGTAGTTTAACAGGGTCAACAGTACAATGAAATGTATAGGATGAGAGAACAGGTCAGCTCAGCAATAAACGATAAGATAAAATGACAATGATACAATATAATAACATTATTAAGATAGAAAGACAATGATAAGATAAAGTGACAATAAGTTCTTGGAAAAAAGTGACAACATAATAAAAATATAGGTCTATATACATGTGAAAATGAGGATTGAATGTAAAAGTAAGTGACAGTATCTCCAACAGTATTGCACAAATGTAACAAGAAAGAGGAGTGAGATATGGGTTATGAGAATGGAATAAGATAGATAGCTAAATGAGTAAAAATTATAGCACCATATACATAAAGTGGCTCAATGTAGCAGTAAGAGGTGCAGACAGCAGGTATGTGTTAGAAGTCTATGAGTTGAGAAGCCTGATGGCCCAGTAGTAAAAGTGTGCTGGTGCGTGCAGCCGTGCTCCTGTATCGTCTGCCAGACGGTAACGAGGAGAACACTCTGTGTGCTGGATGGTCCTTGATGATGCTGTTTGCCCTTCGAAGGTTTTCTAGTTTCATATGATACCAGTATCTTCACTCTAGCTGTAGAACTGAGCCCGCTACAACCTCCGAAAGATCGATTGCGTTAATGCGTTACAGAAATTACTGGTGTTAAAAAAAAAATCTTTCAGCATATTGTAATTCAAGAGTTCTGAGAGAAAACTAGACTTCTGCTCCTCCTCATGGCTCTGTTTTCAGGCTTTAGAACATCTAGCACGTGACGGGAGACTTTTGACCAATCACAGGTCATTCAGAGATCGAGGAGCGTTCCTATGGCTGTGCTCGGCTGGTGGGCAGTGCTTGGTAGTTCCTCAAACTGATCTCAAAATGGCTGCCATGTCACAAACTCTTACAGCATTTTACAGCTAAACAGTACACTACAAGATGATTCTGAGAACATCTGAGGAGAGAAATAGGCATTACAGTAACAGAATATTGATTCATATTTGATCAGCGCTGCCTAGTTTGACCATTTGATCGGAGTTTGTGAGTGATTGACTCGTAACTCTCATAGATGGCAGCTGGACGGCAGACTCCAGATAAGCTCTGATTGGTTGTTTTCCCTCCGGTCTGTGAAATTTTGCAGATGCCGTTAGGAGCACTCGGAGGACACAGAGGAACATGATACCTGTCTCATGCACTACTGTCAGGATATAGTGACAGTTTTATAAAAAATAATCATATTTGCTCCATTTCTACCCACTGCAGCTTTAAAGACTGTTAAACGTGGGAACAACAGAGGTATAGTCCACACATTGAAAGGGGCGAGCTCCTGAACGGTTTCATGAGGCAATGATTCATCCATCTAGGTCCTTTGTAAGGCAACATCCATGTGAAATTGTACATACAGGTGATATTTACACCCAGGAAAAGACAGCCCCACATATAATTATGAGCTCATAATATATAAAAAAAAAAAAACCTCATAATTAAAAAATAATAATCCACCACAGTATGTGTATCATTAGCAGCCTACAGGTCTGGCAAATAAGTGAGACTTTCTACAAAGGGTGTCTACTGACAAAAGTCAACTATTGCACAGTGGCGGCCCAAACTGGAGGCAGAGAGGAAGGAGGAAGAGAGAAAAAGGAAGACGGAGGAAGGAGGAGGAGGGAAGAGGATGAGGAGGAGGAGGAGGTGGAGGAGGAGGAGGAGGAGGGAGAAAATGGCACTTGATTGGTGACAAAAGATAACAAAGAAGTGGCTGCAGGGAGCCTCCAGAACTCAGAGTGGTGTGAATGGACCCCATCTGGTTCTTTCACAAAATGCTGAGGAGACGCAGATAATAGGACATACACACAACTTATACACACACTCTCTCTCTCTCTCTCTCTCTCTCTGTCTCCTCTCTCTCCGTCTCACTCTCCCGCTCGGCCGACCAGTCCCGGTGGCTCACGCCTGGTCCAGGATCCCCCAAAGAGCTCTCGCCCGTCGTCTCCAAGCGTACACTTCAGCTAGGACAATTTTAACGTGAGAAAACGTGACGAGGGCGAGCCGCGATGTCATCTGTGGCTGTAGTCTTGCGGGGAGCGACCATAGAGGGAGGCATATACAAGAAAATCCCTCGTCGTTCTTTCTTTACGGGAGCATTTCTTTAAATATAAATTTGCAGTCATCTTTTTTAGACTAAATCACAAAATTACTTCCTGTCCTGATGAATTTACTGATGTCACCTCAGAGAGTAATATGGGTAACAGTTTCTCAGAATAGGAGACTACTTTGCTCCAATTTCACACTTTTTATGTGAGAATTTTAAACAGCTATAAATTCACAATGAAAAAGTAATTTCAGTGATGGTCAAAATAATGTAAGGGCAATTGTTTCAGTTGTCCAAAAGTAGAAAATGCCTTTGCTTATAATGTCGACTTTTCATGCATTTTTGATTAAACACAGAAAAATAAATTAGGTTTCGGAAAAGAAAACAATTTTCTCCAAAGTAACATATTGATTGTTTCTTCCATTCAAAGTTGCCGCATCTAGGACACTCAGTTATTGAATTAAATAATCGGTATAATTTTAAGTTTAAATTAATTTCATGTGCTGTTATGCTATGAAGTAACTCGAAAAAAACATGCAATTTTCGAGAAAGGGGGTGGTGGAGGGTAATGAAAAATATAAAATCATCTACACCTGAACCTGTAAAACAAGGACACACTCCGACATATTTAGATTTGTTTTCTTTTTGACAGTTATTAAGGCAGTGGTTCCCAACCTGGTGTCCCAAGTTAAATCTGAGTGGTGAAAAGATGTTTAAAAGGATAATAAAGAAAAGAGAAACACATATTTTTTCTTTTCTTTTCTCTTTCATTTTTACCTCTTCGGGCTGTAAAAATCTCCAGATGAAACAAGAAGAGAAAAAAATCACTCTTTGGTTCACCTGCTGACAGTAATTAATAAGGTCATAATGAATGACAAGGGATTGCAAGCAACCATGATGTCATTTGCAGGGTCGTAATCCCAAAAAGGTTGTATTAAGCAATGTGTATGTTTGAATGTGTACAATAGCTAATGTGGTAAAAAGCCATGTTCCATTTCACTTGTAAACGGTGACTTTTCAGTTCATCACACTTTCCCCCGGTAGCAGAATTGAATTTGAGCTGTATAGGCATCCAATTAGCGGGCGATGGACTCTCCTCTCTGTGTGGCTCCACTTTGTGATTCACACTGATAACATGTCTGGATTTTTTACATAAAACTTGGCACAGCGCAGCTTTAAAGACACAAAATAAACACCTGAGAGAGAGAGATGAGAGAGAGACGAGAGAGAGAGCTTTGTGGGTAAACCCTCGGGAGGAAATCAGGACGGCGGGCGACGTTACGCGCGCCGGTATGAACTGTGGCGAACACGGCCGTGATAATAGCAGTAGCTCGCGTTCGAAGTGTGTGGACTGAGTGTGTGTTTGCGTGATCCGGTCTTCTATTGTGCATTTGGCTTGAATGACAGCTGAATACCTAAGGGGGGTGTATGAATATGTAAAATACACTGGTAAGTGTCGCCGTCTCATTTGGTATATGCAGCCCTGCAATGGGGCCGTCCGACACACACACACACACACACACATACTGAGAACATATGGTTTTGTTTGCTGCTGCGAGAGGTGAGGTGGTGAGGCGGACTGCAGCGCTGTCCACTTGCTACAGTGGGGACATGAGAAAAGTGTTAGAGTGTGTGTGTGTGGTGTGTGAAGAGGGATGCCACACTGTGAAGATATTTAGTGGCATCCTGTCCCCCCCCCCCACCCCCCCATCATGTTAAATCAATTCAGGGCCTCCCCTCATCGCTCTCATTATAAATATTTCAGCCCGGTGACAGGGAACGCTCGTCTCGTGCGACAACTGGGAGATATGTTCTAAAAGAGAAGCGCTGTGTGTGTGTGTGTGTGTGGTGACTCCGAAAGTTATACACACACACACAACACATAGAAAGAACTTCTTGTTTGCGACACTGTGTGTGTTTTACGTTGTCATTGTACCCTTTTAGCACTGGTGCTGTATGTGTGTGTATGTATATATGTATAGTGGATGTCGGGGGGGGGGTCAAGCACCCACCCTGAAAGGCACTGAAGGCCACTCTGCTATTCTTCTCTTCTCTAATCAGCCCTGCTGCCGGAGGCTAAGAGCACCCTGAGCGCTAATTCATTGCTCCATTCACACACACATGCACACACACGCAGACACACACACACACACGCACACACCAGCGACATCTATTTTCCCCACAAACAGACCTGGCACTTTACAAAGAGAGCAAGAACGGGATGGATGATGCTAATTCTCTCTCCCTCTTGGCACAACATCAGTATCACATTGGACGGTGTCCACTGTTGGTGGGTGGAGCCCTGCAGGGATCTTGTGGTAAATAAATTGAGGCTAAACTATAACCCTCAGTCAGTGATTATAAGGCCCACAACATCCCATATCAACAGAAATCACTTATTGCTTCAGGCAGTTATGTTTTTATTTCTGCCAGAAGTCCCAGACCTCCTCTAACGTACTGGTACCAGTAAAGGTTGCTGAGAGGCTACAGATGCAGTCCTCAATAAAAAGGGTGAAGCGAGGTCACTTCCTGTTTGGTGCAAATGAGTGTGTGAACTGTATTTATGTGCTCTATTTGAGTGTATTTGTATTTGGGTCAGATTGTGTCAGCAGCTGACTTGAAGCAATCACACACAAAAAATGCAAAATGTTAACGTACATTCAGAAAGGTGGTGGGACTGCATGATGAAGACTAGTAATTTTCGTCTGAATACTGATGAACATTTCTTTTTTTTACATGTGAAATACAACTTAGGTAAACAGAGTGGCATAGTTGGAGGTATGGCACTGGTCATTGGACTTTTTCCCTATATAAATTTAACATTTCCGTGTTTTTTTTTAAAGGTGCACTGTGTAGGCATTTTGGCGGCATTTAGCGGTGAGACTGCAGATCGCAACCAACTGAAACCTTCTCCCATGTGCCAAGGTGTAGAAAGAACTACTGTGGCAGATGAAAGAACGCATAAAAAACGTGAATGTCCCTATTAGAGCCAGTGTTTGTTTTATCCGCTCTGGGCTACTGTAGTAACATGGCAGCCAGGTCTGGGCAAGAGGAACCACCTCCCTATGTAGATAAAACGGCTCATATTAAGGTAAAGAAACACAACGGTTCTTATATATTAAAGGTCCCATATTGTAAAAAGTGAGATTTCATGTCTTTTATATTATAAAGCAGGTTTAAGTGCTATTATAAATACTGTTAAACTATCAAAACGCTCAATATACGGAGAAAAACACACACAGCCCGTATTCAGAAGTTGTGCATTTAAAACAAGCCGTTAGGATTTGTGTCCATTTGTGATGTCCACAAATATACAATATTTAGACAATTACACAGTTTTTAAACATAAACATTTAAATGTGTCCAGTTTATTTCAGTTGCAGTGTATGTAAAATAACATCAATGACAACAGAGCGTTTCAGACAGAGTGCGAATACAGGTATATTCAGACAGACAGTACGGGAAAATAAAGTTGTTTTTTTTTTTTAACATTACAGCATGTAACCCTGTTCTAGTAGAAACACAAAATACAAGTATGAACCTGAAAATTAGCACGACTATGGGACCTTTAAGAAGGACTGTCAAAGTTAACACAATAATAACACGTTTGAAATAATTTATTTTTAACGCCACTAATTCCTTCAATGCATTAATGCAGCTCGTAATTTTTTAGGTTGTGTCAGACTCAGTTTTAAAGCTAGAGTGAAGATAAAACCTATTTAATCGCGATTAAATATTTTAATCCGATTGACAGCTCTAATATTAAGTGATCATTCACTAAATAAAACATACTTTAGGCAACATGGCAGTTTTTGGGCTAATTTGGTGATGGACACCCTATAAAATAAGGTTTTCCTATCCCAGCTAAAACAGTAAATACAAGCATGCGTTATAAAACTAAACTGTTATGAAAAATTCAAATGATGGCTGGGATGGGCATGGATGAGAACACACCAGAGAGAGAGTCAAAGACAAGAGTGTGAGAAAGAGAGACAGAGGTACCTCTCTCCCCCCTCCCCTTCTGTCCTCACACTCCTTTTTATTATTTCCATCATCACTCTTTATACCGCTCATTTAAATGACACTGCCTGTGGTAAGAGAGGATCTCGTGTGTGCACATGCATGTGTGAGTGTGTGTATGTGAGGGTTCCGGCAGAGACAATAGGAGACGAGCATCTCCAGACGTTAAGCAGAGAGGTGGTGTTCCAGCCAGCTGATGGAGTCATGGAGATGGAAGAATATTCCCTTTTGTTGTCCCTTTATGTTCACTTCAACACACGCTTAAAGTACAGTACCATTTGGCCAATGTATGTGGGACACATGTACCTCTGTGTACTATTTGTCTGGTCTCTTTTTCTTTGACCCCTTAGTCGACTTAACAAATTACTGCCCAACTCCTCTGCTTTCCTTACAAAAAAATGTACGTATGTTTTGATTTTAAATTTAATATTCTTCCAAAATGACACATTTAGGACACATTTAGCGTCAATCACAGATAGTAGTCTTTTTTTTAGTAAAGTTTTAAATATACAACGTATCCCCCACATTTGTATATCTTACAAAAGTTATTTTGTTATTTTGCCCATTTTTCCTACGAATGTCTCACCACGGTCAGTTGTGGCTGCTCTAACCTGTCAACATGGACGCCTTCCCTGTGTGGCCAGGGTGTTAGGCAACAAAAGTACTTAGTTAGGCTTAGGAAAAGATCGTGGTTTTGGGTGAAATATCTACGTAAATGGCATTACTCAAGTACAGAAGTTAAGTCACAAATAAAGTGGACGTTTGTCTTCTGGTCTCCCGGCAGAAAGTCCTGTGTTTCCCATCCACCACGACCTCCTCCCTACACAGACTTTGTCGCTCTTTATACTACGTTGTAGCTCTATAGCTATGAACATTGTATGAGAACAGCCTGAACTATGACATTATCTGCCAATAAAACTAACTGTGAAGTACAGATAGTCATTCAGTATTTGCTAAGGCACCTACTGTATGTTCACTTTAACCCCATCCAACACCTTTGGGATGAACTGGACAGTGAGCCAGACCTCGTGTGGTGGACCACTCTAACGCTCTTGTGTCGAATGTGAGAAATAGCTGCAGCTAAGTTCAACACATGGTGAAAAGGCTTGAAAACCAGACGAGTTTGGGGCTATTATAGCAAAATAATATTATATATATGTATATATTAATGCCCATGGTTGTGGTATGGACATTTTCAACAATACCTTATGAGTGGAATGTTCAGGTTTCCATATACTTTTGGCCATGTACAGTAAGTGGAGTTATCATGGGGGACTTGGATATGGACGAACATGGAGAAATGTTACTGTGACGACACAAGAAAGGGTCATATTTTACCAGAGTGCAAATTTGCAACGCCACCCTCATCTGAAATGCTCCCCGTGCTGTTGTCTCACATTATAGGGAAATATTTTATGTTATTTTTTTTTTTTTTCCCAGGATGTTATCGCTTTTGGCAATTGTGTGAGCCATTGGAGTGAGTGATTGTTGAGTATGGCTCCTGGGTTTGTTTGTTGGGGGAAAAACAAAGGATTTGATTTGATTTGATTTTTCTCCTTCAGAGAGATGCACTGAGAGATTTTCCTCAGACCACAACTGCCCTCTATCACGCTCAAAGAGGATATGCCCCATGAAACAAACAAACAGATAGATCACCACACATGAGTCTGTGTGAGTGTGAGACACATGGGTGCACATGTTAGTCTCTATGTGATGTGTCTTTTTTAAAAGTGTGTGTGTGTGTGTGTATGTGTGGCTGGGGGGACAGATCTGTCCTCTAGCTGGCAGATGCCCAGTACAGCACAGCTGGGCCCCAGCCACAGGAGGGGTCATGGGGGCCCAAGATTTCCCCTGGCCCCTCGAGGCTTTTTTAGTCCTCGCTTTGAGCAGCGCTGCTTGTAACACACACACACACACACACACACACGCACACACACGCACACACACACGCATACACACGCACTCACACACCACACAAAGCATATTGATGAGCCACAAACATTTTGCTCACACCAAAGCCTCTTCGAGCCGGTTCTCATGCCGTGTTCGGAGCTGATGGACGGCTGCCTCATGCCTTTATAATTGATGACTGCCTCCTCTTGTGATCTCTCTGCTTTGAACATGCAGAGGTCAAGTGGATAGTTCCCACTGGTAGCCAAACATCTCTGCCAGCTGTTTGAACTCTTGCGCACCAAGCCCAGTGCTGGCACTGCTAGGCCGCTTTTGCTTTGGCAAAGAGGTGGAGAGTTGGTTTCTACCTGGCGCACAGGCCTGTGTGTGTGTGTGGTGTGTGGGGGGGGGGGGAGTCCCTAAATCTAGCGAGAAAGTCGCCAAGTCAGCAACACTGACCGCCCGTCCCTTCAGGCAAACACAGTCCTAGATTTTCTCTTTTACGCTGTAGCTAAACTTACCCAGAAACAGTCAAGCAGCTCGTCCTTTACAGCACATGTTTTGTTTAGATTTCTTTGCAGAAAAAATTATTAGATTTAGAGTAAAATCCTCGTTCCAGCTAGTCTGTAAATTCTGCAGTTGCAATATTCATATGTTGAATCCCCAGTTGGTCTCTGTCCTTACACTCTGTCTAAGCTGGTTTCAGCTTCTAAACCCACCACCTGCCTCCTCGACCCCTTACCAGCTAAACTTTTTAAAGATCTCATGGCCATTGCTGGGACCTGCAATGTTGAATATTGTCAACTTGTGTCTTATGACTGGTACTGTTCCCGCTAGCTTTAAGACAGCCGCTGTAAACTACTACTACTTAAAAAACAACAACGTTTGGCCAAAGGTCTCTAAATAATTATCAACGGTCTTTTAACCTTCCACTCTTGTCAAAAGTACTAGAAAGAGTGGTGTCTCAAAAACTTTCTGACCATATATTAAATAGTAATCTTTTCGAACCCCTTTCAGTCTGCTTTCAGTGCTGCCACTCCACCGCAAACTGCGCTTACTAAAAGTCGTACATGATCTGCTCCTAACCATGGGTCAGATTCCACCTCTGTGCTTTTACTACTGGATCTCAATGCAGCTCTTGACACTATTGATCAACATATACCGACCTATACTTAACGATTGGAAAACAATTTGGCGTCTTTGGGTGGCTCTGCATGATTACAATCTTATCTAATCCGAAGGAACACAGTGTGTTCTCCTTTAATAATACAACATCAATATGCTCTGAGGTGAAATATGGCGTACCTCAGGGCTCTGTTTCTTGGCCCCTCCTGCTCTTCTCCCTATACATCGCAACACTGGACCAAGTTATACGTAGTCATGAAATATTTTCCCCTGTCTACGCTGATGACACACAGCTGTATATGGATCGATCACAAATTAAAATTAAAGGCCTACCTGTCTGCGGTGAAAAGCTGGTGTCAAGTAATTTTCTTGCTGAGCTGCTGGTCATTGGCCCTGCTCGACATGGCACAATAGTTTGACCAAGACAACAGTAACTCTAGATAACTGTGTGATATCCCAGAGTTCAACAGTATGAATCTTGGCATCATGTTCGATCCCAACTCTTTTCTTTTGATCAGCACATTAAAGACATCACAAAGATCACTTTCTTTCACCTACGCAACATCGTTAAATCAAGTCTTCTTTAACCATGGCTGATCCAGAGATTCTAATCCACACCTTTGTATCATCCAGACTGGATTATTGTAATGTTTTGCTCTCAGGTCTGCCTCATTCTAGTACTAGAAATCTTCAAACGGTTCAGGAACCGCTGTTACAGCAAGAATCTGAACTAAAACTAGAAAATTTGGCCATATTACACCAGTTTTAGCTTCATTGCACTGGCTCCCAATCCATGTCAGATCAGACTTTAAAGTGCTTCTGAAGACCTATAAAAACTGTAAATGGCATGCCCTCCTACTTGTCTGATCTCCTTTAAACCGTATACTCCAATCGGACTTTCCACTCTCAGAATACAGGGTTCCTGTCTGTCCCTAAAGTGAAAACGAATCAGCAGGCAAAGGGTCTTTTCTTAAAGTACTTACTTTATTTTTTTAACCTGCTACTTCTCTTTACCACTCTCTGGGGAAGTTAAAGTGATCCAAGACCCTCACAAAGAGCAGCAGTTGTGGTCAGCTTGTGTCATCCTCATCTTTTGAGGGAATCAGTTCGGTTGCCTTTCCCACTACACATACTGAATAGTACGCTGTTATATTACACTGTTACAATGTTTGGGCAAAACCACTACTGCCAAATAGCTGCCAGTGGCTAGATCATCCGAGACATGATGATCATTTTGTGTAGGGCAGGAAATGTGTGTTTATGTGTCAGTGTGTGTGTGTAAAGGACAAACAGAGACAGAGAAATTGACCACAAATTCGGCTTTGTTCACCTGAACTTATGCAGGTGAAAACTCCACAGACACCAACACACGCATACACACAAATATGACATCCAATGTCACCTGAGCTATTAGGCCCCGGCTTTAATGGCACGGCCTCCGCTCAGGAATGGCAGTATTGACCGCTCGCACACAAGGTGGAATCTCTCAATATGTCACAATCTAGTTAGCTGTCTTAGACTTGCTTACAAACAGCCATTGATGAATGATCCCAGTTTACCAAGACAAAATAGAGTGGTTTGTGGCATGAATGACACCGACGTACAGGCAGGAGAAAAGTCACAGCAGTACTGTACATGCATCTTTATTAAGCGGGGCTGCATTCTTTGTGTGCAGCGTGAGGGGAGGGTGATGGACAGACAATAGACATCTTGTCTGTGTGCAACAAAACAAGAAAACAAACACATGAATACATTAACTTTCAACGTGTTTTTTCATTTTAAAGGTATTTCAGACAAGAAATCTCAAACCGTTGAATGTGTCGAGGCTTCAAATGAAAGCCGCGCAGAGCGGGGTGGGGGTGGTGGGGGCTCTCCTCAGCAGAGGCCAGGATGGATGGCTTTAATTGTCATTGTGTGTCGCTCTGCTCATTCCACCTTTTCCTTCGAACCAAATGAACTGCTAACATTTGTTTTTTCGGAGGCACACTGTGAGTGGGGAAGTTGTAATTCACCAGAGGAATTACAGATGGAACCGGAGCACAGGTACTAAAGCTGCAGGTGGACTTCTTTCAATCTAAGATGACTGTCATTATCAGCACAAGCAATTTGGAAGATGATAATAATAATAATTATATTATTAATAATAATAACAATAATAATAATATAATAATAATAGTAGTAGTCTGCCTGCCATCATATTAATAATTATCATCATTTCACCCAGGTCATAGTTGTTGATGTAGACATAACAGTCATGACAACTTACAGACTCAGACCGAGGGCCAACAACCCCCCTCCCCGATCACCATTAGCAGCCTTGGCAGTAAGTATGTAGGGGGTAGGTGCAGCTTGTGTGTTGTCTGTGTGTGTGTACGGAGGTGGGGTTGGGGGGGGGGGGATCCCTAATTTGCACATATGGAAATGCTTTTTCTCACCGCGCCGCCCTTCTCTGTTGTGGCCAGATGGAATTAGAGAGCGCTCAGAAGCCGTGAAGCAAACACATCAAAAAGAGGAAGAGGTAAGGGGGGAGAGAGCAGGGGGCTGGAGGGGTGGGCAGGGGAGAGGAGAGAGAAGAAGAAGAAGAAGAGGAGGAGGAGGAAGAAGAAAAACAAATATAAAAGAAACAAGCAGAAAAGGAAAGTTGGTTTCTTGTGGTTGAAACAAAGAAAGGACAAATTACTGTCGCTGGTTTTCCACTTACCGTCCTTGCCTGCAGGATGATGCACAAAAAGTATATATATATATATATATATATATATTTTACATTCATTTACAGAAACACACCTTGTTTTAACCTAAATGAAATGAGCTCATATGTCATCTAACATGGGAGTGTGTGGGGGGGGTGGGAGGGGTGTTGTTTTGCGGCGAAACAAATAAGGTGATCAATATTCTCTTGGCCCAGGACCAACTTCCTTCCCTCCCCGTTGAGTTTGACCTCCATGTCTAATAAACACGGTTGGTAATTAGACTATGCATTGTTTGGTGAATCAATGACTCCCAGTAATACTCCCAAGTCCCAGTAATGGAGAAACTAGGGAACAAAAACATCTCATTCTGTCCTCCGTCCTCAATAAATCTGTAGCTGTAAGAGAAACCCGATCATATAGAGCTACAAGAGAACACATTTCATAAAAAAATGTGAAATAGTTTAAGCAAATGCAGGTCCACAGTCATCCAGATTACACACACACTCTCCACACTGACTCTACTCAGTAAATGATATAAGAACACATTTAAAATAAACCCCATCTCTTGTTTGGTTGTGTAAAGCGTTGGTTAAATACAATATGTTTTACAGGTGAGAAGCATTGTGTGGATTTTTGGAGAGAAGAACCCTCTTGTGGTGGTTCAGGAGATCTCCCAGGTTTGAAAATAATCTGTTAAAAGGCTGATAGCTGTATGGATTACATTGAGTCAAATCTGTGTGTGAAATGCACACATAAAGGTTCCCTGACCCACACAAATGACCTCAATTATCATCATTATAGAGAAACAGCCTATTAGGAATCTATAAGGCATTCTCAATATGCATACAGCACACATCATACAGAATGTCATAGTGTTTAATTTTACAGTGTGATATTAATCAGTTTAACTGTTTAGTGCAATAGTAGAACAGGGTATGATGCTAACTGGGTATTTTTTTTATTACTTGTTAATCATCTCTGCCTAAATGAAATGGACACAGAGCTGTGATGTGTATTTGCGTTTTTGCGACTTCATGCATTATGCATGAGCCTATGCATCTGTTCAAGTGAATGCTTTATTTTGGTGTTGTGTTTATGAGAGGCTAAATTGATGATCTCCCTCTCTCAGTTCTTCCTCTCTCACCTCCTCCCTCCTTTTTTTCCTCTGCTCTCATCCAGTCACAGTGTGTCCATTTAAAAGATTCCATAGGGAGCGCTTAACAGGGACATCCAGAAGAATGTCCTCGACTGTCTGTCCAGCTTCAAGTCCATAACTCCGAGCCTTCTGTTCCCAATCCCATAATCAATGTCTTACCTTTATCTACAATCCCTCCCCAAAATGGGGACCCCAGTCCAATCCTCTGGTCTTAACTAGAGTCCTGCAGGTAGCCCCAATCCCAGTGCCAGTTTTAGCCCTAATCTCAGTCTATGTTTGCCCCTCTCCCAGTGCCATATTTAGTCTGAGCCCTAGTCTCAGTTTTAGCACAACTCAAATAATTAATCCCAATCCCAATTTTAGTCGCAGTCCAAGTCCCTGTCCAATCCCAGTCCCAGTTTTAGCCCAAGATCAGTTTTAGATTTAATCTCAGTTCCGGCTGCAGTCACAGTTTTCCCGTCCCAACCCCCCCAGCACCAGTCTGAGCATCATTCCTAATCAGTCCCCTACCTAGTTGAGGCCCAAACCACAAATTCACAGTTCCATTTTTGGTCCCACCTACTGTATATCTCCAATCCTTGTCCAGTCCCACCACAGCATGAGACCCAATCCCAGTTTAAAACCCCAGTCCCATCGTTAGTCTCAGTCCAAAGTGCATGCAGATTTAGGACCATTCCCAGTTCTATTTCACTCTCTCTCAGGGCCAACTTTAGCTTTAGTGCAAGTGTCACCTTTAGTCACAATCACAGCATTAGTTCTAATACCAGTCCCAGCCTAGTTCCACCAGTAGTTCCATCTGGAGTCAGTCCCAGTTTTAGTCCTAATCCCAAACTTGGTTTGAATCCAATCCAAGTCCTAGTTTTAGGATCAATCCCAGTTTTAACCCCAAGACAATTTGCGGTTCAAGCTGACTCTCAGCTTAGTCTCAGTCCTGGTTTTAGACTAGGTTTAGTCCCAATATCTGTCCTGAGCCCCGGTCCTGCAGTCCGAGCTTCAGCCCTGTGTAGTACCTCTTTTTTTCTTTAGCCTAATCTCTTTATCCTCAATTTTAATCCCAGTCCAGTTTTAAATACCAGCCCTATCTTCACATGGATAGTCCTAATCCCATTTACAGTTTAGATGTGGTCGTCTCCTCCTATGGGTCTCATTCCAGCCGAGTTCCAGTCTCAGCCCTCAGCCTCGGTCCCAGTAACAGCTCCAGCCCAGGCCACAGCTGCTTTGTATTTGCCCTTCCATTCTACTCCAAGTCTCAGTGTTTCAGTTCTCCTGCCAGGGTCATAATTAACATTTCAACTAGTGGTGAAAAAGGCCTGCACCCCCGCCCCCCTTCCTGAATGAAAAACACCAACACTCAACTACTTCAATAAATTCAGGAGGTTGGGGGATGGTAATTAAACATCGGATTAACACTTTCCCTCCCAGATTTTCCATTCAAAGTTTTAATGAGGGGATGCATGTGCACATGCAGATGCACGTGTGTGTGTGTGTGTGTGTGTGTGTGTGTGTGTGTGTGTGTGTGTTTGGAGGGCTTTCATGGTAGATCCATATGCTTGTGTTAACCTTTCATCTTCTACTTCCACAGCCATTCTGGCAGACACTCTAATGTAAAAGAAAAACAGACTCTAATGTAATGTAAAACAATGCAGTGGACCAAAGCTGGAAGCGAGGCTACACACTAAACCGAGTTCTAAATGAATCCAGAGCAGCGCCGTGCTCTTAGTTCACTCTCAGATTACTGACAGAGCACGCCTGTGCCACAAACAGTGAGTTTGTCTTCACGCTAATTTGCACTTGTGGATATTATATTTTGACACCGCTCACAAGATGGTGGTGAGCCAAAACTTTCAAGTTCAAGAGCTGTCTGCTGTCTCAGCTGGAAAAAGTAAAGTATTGTGTAAAAGCTTGACGTTGTACTGTAGATAGAAAGAGATTAGCAACATCTCCACTCCACTGTAAATATCATATAATTGATTACCCTCATTAATTATTAGTATTAGTCCCACTTTTAGGAAAAATGTATATATATTTTCATACATTTCTGACTTTGTTCTCAAAATATTCCACTTTTTTTTCTCAAATTAGGAGAACTTTTTTGTAATATTATAATTTTGTCTCCTAAATTCTTTAATTTATCCTCAACATGTAACAACTTTCTCTGGAAATGGAAACTTTATTCTGACCTTTTTTTTTTTGCATTTTTGTTGACCTTATCTTAAACCCATAACTTTTTTGACAAAACTCATTTTGACTTTATCCACAGAGTATTACATTCTTTATTCTCTAGATATTTTTAATTCATTCTTGAAATATCATCATCTTCATATATTGCTTTTTTTGACTTCTTGAAATATGACAACTTTATTTTTTTTAAATATTTAAATATTCTATAAATATGAATTTTACTCTTGTAATATTATGACTTATTTGCTGAACTTTTTTTATGGTAACTTTACTGGAGTCTCCAAATATAACAAGTTTACTCTCAAATATTCTGACTTTATTCTGAAATATTACAACTTTTACCTAGTACATTGTTGACCTCAATCTAACATATCACAACTTCCTCGTCCTTATATGGTAAATGTTAAATGGAATTGCATTTACATAGCGCTTCTCTAGTCTTCTGACCCACTCACAGCTGAACAAATAAAATAAATGATACATATTTGGACTTTATTCATTGAAACAGTGGCTGTCATACTGTATACTGTATATTTGAACACGGAGGAAACCAGAAAAGTGTTAAACTAGTATCTCTGTAGCACCGGAGTGAATTGAATAGCTGAGCTCCCCACTCATTAAGAGCACTAATGATAATAGTACCATTCATTCTTCTGGGTCGCACCACTGATGCCACAATCACACTTCCCTTAATTGTCTCTTCCTTTCTGAGTTCGCCCTGACTGAGGTGATGAAAGAAGTGACCGAGCCAGCTGAGACAAGGTGAGTGTGCTGGTCAAGCTAACACAGGGAGAGACAAGAAAAGACTGTCTTCAAACAGCTGACACACTGATATTGAGAAATAATTGAAATGCTAATTGAAGGGGTACATGAAAATATATATCAAACAGTGTATTAATTAAACTGGACGTTATGTTTGGAAATCACAACTGGGATTGGTGGAACCCTCTAAATGCATGCTAATGACAATGTTATCTGGTCATGTTTGTCTTTGCTTTTTTTAAAGAGCAGGGGGAAACTATTGTCTCCAGGATCCCTCATCTTTCCTCACCTCATCTTTTCTCTGACTCTGAGTTTTTTCTCCAGTTGATGAGGAGTCGCCGGCGCCAGAGCCCTGCACCGCTCATCCTCCCCCCGGCAGGCTTACCTGGATGGTGGCATGTAAGGTTAATTGGGAAATGAAGTTGATAAAGTAATTAATGCGTTTGTCAGCAGTGTCTTTCTCCTTGCCTGCAGCCATCCTGCAGCGATCGGGCCTTTCTTCTTGCCTGTCTGGCTGCCCTGGTGCTGCCGGGGAGATGCTGCACTGATACAGCTCCCTCACATCCGCAGCAAGTCTTTTGTTTTTTGGGGGAAAGTGACGGCAATGTCAGTCCACCCCTGATTAACTAGGGACAATAGAAGGCTGGACCCATTCTGTGTGTCTCTCTGTGTGTGTGTGTGTGTTAGCATGTACTTTGTGGCTTGTCTGTCTGATCCAGGACCATCTAAATGCAATGTCAAAAGAGTTTAGGGTAATGCTCTTATAAGTTACAATTTCACATCGCTACTACTGGACCAGGTTATACGTATACTGGATAGACTTGGTTTAAAAGATGGTGAATGTAGGGGGCAGATGACATAACCAAAAATACAACGATTCTGGATGAAGATTTATAATTGGCTTTTTAATTTCAGGAGACAATAAGGTGTTGCATGTGTTTCCTCAACCACTGCAGGGGTTTTGAACACGGACAACAAGAACCACTGGACGGCAACATTATTATCAGGACCTCTAGGTGCCTCTAGTGCCATCTTTACTGGTCTGCTGGACAGAGTTGGTCTCTTTTGTATATGAAAGGATGTCATATAGGATGTTTAACAGGGCAGAAAAAAACACTTCCTCAAGTATAAATGTGTAACTGAAAGGATGAGGTGGACGCACATTGATGATTTTCATGCTTTGCTTTGCTTTTGTACTTTTGCTCAGTAAGTAATTCTTATTTTCTCCTTTTACCTATTATTTCATTTTTTTCTGATTTACATGTCTTTGTTACATTTCAAATTGAAATTTGCAAATTATTTACAAAAAAGAAAAATGGACAACAATAATATTGCCACTACTTGTTCTAAATCAATTAATAACAGAAATAACTACTACTACAATTATTATTATTATAAAATGATAAGAATAATGCCTAAATTAAACTGAAATCAATGCCATATTCTGTGTAAATCTGTGTAAACAAGGTTTCATTTTAATTTGGTTATTAAATTAAGATACAACAAACGTTATTGATTCCACACAAGTGAAAGCAAACAGAAGTATAACAACAGATGCAGAGTGTAAATAATAAATAATAATAGCAGTCAAAATCTGATGATGAAGACTGTGAGTTGGTTGAAAGCTCCGGAAAAGGCTAATAACTAACTAACTTGAGTCCTGTTTTTTTCATGTATTATTATTATTATTATTATTTTTATTTTTTTTAACAAACTACTATCTCTAAGGTCAAGAGACAACTGTCACACTCATGAATACTGTATACACTGTGGGCCTCTACGACATGTGATATATGAGGAGGCCTGGCCAATGGAAATAGAGGCACCATACTGTATACACAATACATAAACAGTTACTACAGAAGTGTATCGTTTAAATACAGATAATAACACATGAAGTGGCAAAGGCATTAAGTTTGTAAGAGACATTTGAGAAATGTTTAGTCTTTTAGTGCTCTCTCTCTCTCTCTATATATATATATATATATATGTATTTTTTTTAATTAATGAATTAATTAATGAATTAATTTGCATTTTTCATTCAATGCATCAAATGTATTATTAAAAAATAAAATATCTACAAATAACATTAAAATGAATGAATAAAAAAATGATCCTCCTGGTCCAGTATGTCGATGTGACCGTCACTCCCTCTTTCTCGGTTAGATTAACTTCAACTACATTTGATGCTCTTTTGCAACATGAAATCCCTCTCCCTTTTTTTTTTTTTTTTTTTTTAATACCAGCAGTGATAGAAGGACCTCCCATGTTCGCGAGCTGCAACAGATAGAAACAGAACAGAGCTCTAGTCTGTTGCGGGATTCCTAATTCACTAAATCCCAAGTGGTGCAGATTAATTATAAATGAATGATATGGAGTAAAGCCCCGCGGCCTCAGGGAGACGCTCCCTTCCTCTGCCATGAAATATATATGCGGCTTAACTCCTTTATTAATAACATATTTATAAACGGATTATTGATTCTTAGAATGGACACAGCTTTATCTCTGCAGAGGAAATTCCACTTCGCTGGAGAAAAATGGGGGAGAGAGTCAATTTAGAGCTTTTGTCATGATATTTAACTGATGTGTGTAACACATAGGGGATGCTCTGTGTGTGTGTGTGTGTGTGTGTAGGGAGGGGGCGGAGGGGGGGGGGAATGTACACCCTTCAGAAAATTAGTATAATTCACAGTTTTGACCCACTATAGATATAATCCTGGATATAGCATGATTTGCCCCAGCTGATTGTGGCCTTGATGGCTTTCCCGTTTCTCACAGTTTATATTGAGTTTAATTTTGGAAGAAATATAGCAGCACTTTAATATGGGAGAGAAGAAGAAGAAGAAGGAGATGAAGAGACAAAGAGAGGAAGTGTCCCTGCGTGGAAAATGAAGAACAAATATTTGCATACAAGGAATCAGGAGGTAAGGGAGGAGGCTCCTCGCTTTTTATTAAACACAGAGTAGTCACTCATTCTCTGGGCTGCGTTCTGTTGTCTTCTAACTCCCTGTAAAGCAAATATGGCGGAGTTAATCTTACAACTCACACGTCTCAAAGTAAGATGGTTAGGAATCAAGAGGAGAGGGCAAAAAAAACTGTGCTGGAAAGTAACTAAGTACAATTACTCAAGTACTGTACTTTAGTATGATTTTGAGATTTAATTTTCTTCTATTTCATACTTCTACGCCACAACATCTCAGAGGGAAATATTGTACGTTTTACTCCACTACATTCATTTGATGACTTAAGTTAAACCTATAATGAGTATATGAAATACAGTGCATTGTTATACAGTAAATCAAAAACTACCCAACAGAATAAAAAAATTAATAAAATTAGCTCTATTGCAGCCAACTACAATATTAAACTGCATCTTACATGTATCGATAATGCATCAATAATAATAATCTAATATTAGTAATAATATAATTGTATAATTATAATTGTCAATCAATTGAAATATTTAATCGTGATTAATCGCACAATTTTTATCTTTTCAAAATGTACCTTAAGGGGAGATTTGTCTGAGATTTGTTGATTTGTATTTAATACTCTTATCAACATGGGAGTGGACAAATATGCTGCTTTATGCAATTGTATGTATATATTGATAATTGGAAATCAATTAACAACACAAAACAATGACAGATATTGATCCAGAAACCCTCACAGGTACTGCATTTAGCATAAAACAATATGCTCAAATCATAACATGGCAAACTGCAGCCCAACAGGCAACAACAGCTGTCAGTGTGTCAGTGTGCTGACTTGACTATGACTTGCCCCAAACTGCATGTGATTATCATAAAGTGGGCATGTCTGTAAAGGGGAGACTCGTGGGTACCCATAGAACCCATTTACATTCACATATCTGGAGGTCAGAGGTCAAGGGACACCTTTGGAAATGGCCATGACAGTTTGTCCCTGCCAAAATTTTGCGTAGGTTTGGAGCGTTATTTAGCATGGTTGGTACCGATGAATTCATCAGGTTTTCTAGTTTCATATGATACCAGTATCTTCACTCTAGCTATATCTAATATTATAATATATATTATCATAACAACTGCCAACAACTTTCAACACTATCACTATCTCTATCAAATAAAGGCAAAAGCCAAAAAATAATCAAAAAAAAAAAAAAAAGCTGATTTGGTTGCAGAGTGAGTACTTTTACTTTTATACTTTAAGTACATTTTCTTGATTATACTTGTACATACTTTTACTTAAAGGTCCCATTTTATAAAAAGTGAGATTTTCAAGTATTTTATATTATAAGGTATAAGTGCTATATAAATATTGTGAAAGTATCAAAACACTCAATCGACAGAGAAATACACACAGCCCGTATTCAGAAACTGTGCGTTTGAAACAAGCCGATAGGATTTCTGTCCATTTGTGATGCCCTCGGCCTGGATTTTCTCTTTCCTTCTTATTTTGCTGTGTTCTGGACGTTTCTGGGCTTCAGCAAACAGCCTTTTGACCCATGGGGGGTCGTCACATACCGGCACTTTGTCAGCCCCTTGGCGTCTGATAAGGAGGCACAAGTCCTCCTTTAGCTCTGTCGGGTACAAAGCGACAGCATTTCAGGGATGAGAATGGGTTGTGTGTTCTTATGTGCATGTGCTCCAGACAGTGTCCCCCCCCTTCAACGAGAGCAGCATACAGTCCGGTAATTTCTCTGATTCACTGCTTTGTTGTCACTAACGCCGCTCCTGCTCTTCATTCACTCTATAGCTCGCTCCACCAGCGCTGTTCTCTCCCTCCCTCGCTCTTTGAGCCGAGGAGGAGGGGTCAACTTTGAATGCCATTTCTTTACAAACAGCAACCGACAACGCGTACATTATTATACCTTTAAGTAAGGTTTTGAATGCAGGATTTTTACTTGTAACAAAATGTTTTTTTAAACCGTGGTATTAGTACTTTAACTTAACTAAAAGTTCTTAATAGTTCTTCCACCAATGGATAAAAGTAGATGAAAGAGGGGAAGAAAAGAAATTATGGAAATAATTCAGAGTGGAGAGGAAAGGATATAAAGAAGATGCCTTTGAGATGCTAAACTGTATGCAAAATATGAGGGTCTTTATTGGGTGTTGGACCCCTTAACTGACACCCTAAAAACCTACAAATCTAATTTTTGGGTATCATATAGGATGTTTTGCTGATTTGGAGACAATGTACAGTACGCCTTGTTTTGGAAGTGCATGGCATGGGACCCCCTTAATGTTATATTTGAACTCCTCTATGAAACAAAATGCTGAATATAAAAAAAAGTATGTATTCAATTTATAATTTGAAGAATTATAATACAACATAATATTATACTTTTATTATAATATATAAACAGACCAAAAGAGAGCAGACAGAGAAGAGAAGAGAAGCCATTATTCAGTATTTCTGAGACGGACCAAGCCTAACTGAGACCGGGCCTATCTGAGTCAAATGATGGGTAATAAGTGTGTGTGTGTGTGTGTGTGTGTGTGTGTGTGTGTGTGTATGATAGCCTACAGAGTGTTCTCTGCGTGTTTGCATGCACTGTGGCTTGTGTGCACCCTGTTTTTACATGTGTGTGTGTGTGGCTGCTGTCTTACTCTTGGCCTCCAGAGAGCAAAGCTAGAGTTGGGTAAGAGAAGACAAGCTGTTCCACATCGCCGTGGCAACACCTGCTATTACAGAGGCCGTCTGTCAGTCAACCTGGCCCAACACCCCCCCTCCCCCCCCCCCCCCCCCCCCCCACACACACACACACACACACACACACGCACACGCACACACACACACATTTACTTTGTGACAAAAATACCTGATTAGCGTACCTTGGGGAATAAGAGGACGGTAGCTGGGAAGGGACACTCAAACAAACACTTAACAACAACGTGGGAGGAGAGGGAAGAAGGGAGGGAAAATGTGAAAGAAACAGACAAACACATTGAAGACAATAGATTAGATTAGTCTGACCAATGCAGTAAAATCTATTTCATACTGGTGGCAACCCCCAACCCTTCCAAGCCACTTTTCTAAATTGCAAATATACCTGAACATGATGGCAGAATGTAAATTGTTGCATTACATTTTCATACTCTGACTTACTTTTCCTGCACCGTCCGCCATGTTGAATCTCCAGTGTAAACATTGCAGCATCCACTTGAAATCAGCTGAAACTCAACAGCTCAGAATGATGCAAGTCCTGGTGGGATTGTGTGGTTTAACAATGATGTGTATACAGACGTGCAGTGGTAGACCTGGCTGTTATAAGAGTATTAAGAACCAGGGATTAACCTGTACCAGTAGTCCAGTGTGAATGGTCAAACAAAGGTTGAATGTGTTCATTAATCCCAGTTAGACTTGTGTTGCAGACTGTTACCTCAACCAGATACGTCCTCACAAAGTATCAGGTTCTGGGTCGGATGCACATCTGGTTATTCTCTATCTCTCTGACTGGGCCGGTTGTCTGCAACCATGCAATATTATAAGGTGCAAATAGATACGCAATGCCAACTGAGAAGAGCAAAAAAGAGTAGTCACTGGTTTGCATTAGCCTGGTGAGATGTTGGTTAGTTAAGGAAAACAAAGCAAGAGATTCATAAATCTGTCTGCACCAGTGAGGTTCAGTTGAGTCAGGTTTAAAGGCAGAACTGTACTTAAAAGTGTTGCTGTTAAAGGGACTGTTTGTAAGAATCAGAAATGTCTTGTTAACAGCGACACCTGTGGCCGTTAAGTCAGTTATTTCTGCACAAACGTCCACTGTACATTCACTAGATATTCTCAGAGCTAAACTAACTCTTCTGCAGTGTGGAGTGTGCGCACATGCACGTGAGAGTGGAGCGAAAGAGCGAGAACGAGCGCGGTGTGTGAGTGAAGGCAAGCAGCTAGAGGAACAGAGTACAGCAGAAAGAGTACATAATTAAGAACTACGACAACAGCTCAAGAATGACTGTCTGCACATAAACTGAGAATGTATAGATAATGTCAGTGACAGAAATAATTGAAACTTCAAACAAGATATGTGTATGTCTATATGTTCTAAACAGCTAGTAAGTCATTTTCAGAGGAAAACTCAGGCACAGTTTTTGAGTTGGTTCAGGGGGCTCACTGAACCCCCTAGAAAGGCATTTTATATGTTTTATAATAGCAAAGAACTAATAATGTATTGTAATGATGACTAATATCGACCTTGTTGTGTCTTCTTATTGATAGAATAAGAAACCAACAAGATAAGAAGATGGATTTGTGGTCTCTTTATTTATTTATAATAACATTGGACGCTCTCTGTCCACACACCTTTAAAGGTCCCATATTGTAAAAAGTGATATTTTCAGGTCTTTACATTATAATGCAGGTTTAAGTGCTTTATAAAGACTGGTAAACTATCAAAATGCTCAATATATGGAGAAATACACACAGCCCGTATTCAGAAATTGCGTGTTTGAAACAAGCCGTCCATTTGTGATGTCACAATAATATATGTTTTTGCATGAGGCCATCCTACTTATGTAGTGTTGCTCTTGGTTGAGGGTAAAAAGAGATAGGCGGCTTGATGCCGCATCAATGCTAATACCAAAATCCCTTGAAATGCTAATTCCAAGTATGGAAATTCAGTCATATGATGACAGTTGGTCATGTATGGGGGAGGTGGTAACACCTTCTCTCTGTTCAAAGATGATCTCCTTGATCTCTCTTCACCCAACACATCAGCAATATCAACCCACATATCCGGTGCAAGAGTGAACAGGAAGAGGATGGTAAGCGTCTGTTTCCAGACACCTGCGTTCATGAGAGGACTAACCGCAGCGTACAGGAAATCCACTTACATAGACCAATATCTTAATTTGAACACTAACCACCTCTTACAACATAACAGGTCAATGGTGAGGAACCTAATACACAGAGCACGACATCTGTCAGTGAAGAGGAGGAGGGCGAGAGGGAAGTGCATCGGTTCTCGCACCATGTCAAGAGGACCATTTTTTAAATTTTTTATTTAACCTTTATTTAACCAGGAATAAAAAACTCATTGAGATTAAAAATCTCTTTTCCAAGAGTGTCCTGGCCAAGACAGGCAGCAGCACAGTTACACAGTTGCAGACATAAAACAAACATAACAATTGAAAACGAAGGCAAAGAGTAAATTACAGAATCATAAGGTATCAAAAACAAACATTCATCAACATTCAAAACATCTACAGCCAGATGTGCCTGTTTCCAAATCTTTTAGAAGCACTTTAAAGACCTTCAGTGAGACCAGCTCTCTGAGTTTCAGGTAATTTTGTAGCTGATTCCATGAAGAGGGAGCAACGTACTTGAATGCCCTTTTTCCCAGTTCAGTACGGACTTTGGGGACAGTTAGTAGGATTCAGTCCTGGGAGCAAAGACGGTAACGGTAGCAGACCAAGAATAGCCTTATAAATAAGAACACGCCAGTGGTTCAGTCTACAGGTGGACAAGGCAGACCATCCTAGTAGAGCATATAAAGAGCAGTGGTGGGTCATACCATGTCGGATACTGATAGTTCCAACAGTGACCACACTTGAGAGCAGTGGAACAAGTAAACACAACACTGACATATTATCACTGTGTAAAGTTTAATATGGCTAACATGTTAGTTAACAGTTGCCTATCAACACCATGGATGTATAAAGAGAACTGGATACAGCGATGGAGGCGGGCTCCTATTTATTCCAATCAGAGCTGCTCAGTGGTGGATGAAGCCAAAACGACTCGACTGCCGAGTGATAACGTACCCGGATCTTTCGGTGATCTTCCGCATCCAGTGGGCCCATAGAGCAGGCGCAGTAGCGTTTCCTTTATCTTCGCTTCTCAGCCCTCGCTCCAGCATCGGTCTGGGTCTCATTCACATGAACGGAGGAAGGGAAATAACTCTGGATTCAGCTATTAGTGCATTTTACAACTTTTAGGACCTTACGATTTAAATAAGGGCTATTCCATTGTTAGTACTGGGAAGTTGATTTATCTTAAAGGTCCCATATTGTAAAAAGTGACATTTTCATAGTTTTTATATTATAAAGCAGGTTTAAGTTCTATATAAATACCGTGAAAGTATCGAAATGCTTAATCCACAGAGAAACACACAGCCCGTATATAGAAACTGAGCTTTTGAAACAAGCCGTCAGGATTTCTGTCCATTTGTGATGTCACAAATATACAATATTTAGACCATTTCACAGTTTTAAACATAAACATTCTAAATGGGTCCCAGTTTATTTCCTGTTACAGTGTATGCGAATAACATCAGCTGACAGGAAGTAAACATGGACCCAAGCTGTTGCCTAGCAACTCAATTCTGTTGCAATTCAATTGAAAGCACTAAAATGGAGCGTTTCAGACAGAGGGTAAATACAGGTATATTCAAGCAGACTGTATGAGGGAAATACAGTTTTTTTTAACATTACAGCATGTAAACATGTTCTAGTAGAAACACAAAATGCAAGTATGAACCTGAAAATGAGCATGACATATCCCCTTTAAAAAAAAAAAGTTATTCGCTGATTTATGAACATCTCTTTCCCAATGCAAGTCTATGGGAAAAAGTATTTTTGGGCCCAACGACATCACGAGCCGGACACAGAAGTTGTAGTACCACCGTTTGGCCACTACGGAAATTTGCTTCAAAAACCCGGCGCTGTTCCTGGGGACTTAATTTGCGCATCCTGCAGACTCAAACACGTTAGCAGTCAGTTGTGTTTCTGATCACCCAACACATGTAAGTCCAACATTCAGGACATTGTGGAGCTGCTGGCAGCTACAGGCGTGGTTTAGGTTATGTGTGACGCAATGACACAAAGAGACGACGTTCTTAACAACAAAGTCGTGTCCTGGAGTGGTTAGCGTAGATGCTGTAATATAGCATCAGTTATATCAGAACTGGAGACTATTTCTTCATTGAAAGAAGAGCACAGAACGGCACTGAAGGATTTCCTCGATGGAAAATCTGTTTTTGCTCCTCTCCCCACTGGCTCCGGCAAGAGTTTGATTGATTTGAAAAGTGCCTGCTCCTTTTTTTAACAGTTTCCAGAGCTTTTCACAACCTACTGTTTCCAAGGTCATAATGAGCTTTCATGCTCAAGCATCCATAAGCTTGCGAGCTAACATTAGGTTAACTTTTCTTCACAGCTGACAGTAGCACAGCAACTGTGCCTGCTAGCCAACACACTAACATAAAGATAATTTATATCTGCTCCAATAGCTCCTGGAGAACAGAAAGACTGTCTAGTGGCTGGTCTGTAGACATAACATGCAATTGGACCCTTCTGCATTTTATTAATATTTCCATATCTACTGAGAGTAACAATTGCAACGCCTGCATTCAATCATTCCGTTTGTCCTCTGGACATGACAGGACATGACAAATTATCAATACAGCACATTATACTCATGAGCTATACAGCTCACAATTAAATCCTTTCAGCCACAGGCCTGTTACCTTTAAATCACTCTGGATGAAGCTTATATGGCTGTAAAGAGTAAATGGCATATGGCGGTTATTATTTAGTGTTGCAATGTAAACTTCTGAGGGACCACTCGTGTGGAGTTCAAAAAGTGTTGGCAGATGTTGGAGTGTGAAAAAAAGATGGAGAAAGAGAGGAAAGCATACAAAGAGGGCAAGAATATAAGAGGGGAAGAAAGGGAAGGGGGCAAATGTGATGATGGAGGAGGTAAAGCCTGAGGGAAGGTAAAGCCTGAGGGGGAAACCTTGGGCGAGAGACATAGACAGACAAAGAGAAAGAGAGACAGCGGAGGATAAAGAGCTATGAAACAGGCAGACATCTTGGTCTGTCTCCCAGTGGATTGTGGGAGTCAGTGGTGCAGCTCTGCAGAACCTGTGCTTAGCAGCGTGTTTACATTAATGAGCTAAGAGCTGCTCCGAGTCTCTGAACACATGCACGTACACATGCACGTACACACGCGCGCGCGCGCGCGCGCACGCACGCACGCACAAATAACAAGTCATGTGTCTGTGTTAGTGCATGTGTCTAGGAGTGTCTGTCAGCACACAAGTGACAGAGTCATGTCACCACTGATATCAAGAGAAACGTCCACGCTGATCCACTTATCAAAGACAGAAAACACACAAAAAGAACAAGGCCATGCACACATACACACAACATGTATGTGAAACCCTGAAACCCTAACATGCCGCTATAACAGCCTCCACTCTTCTCACTCTGAAAGTAAATCCCTTCATTTTCATATTAGGGTGCTTTTAATGGATTATCTGCAGGGTTTAATGGCTTTTTAAGAGGTAAGAGGTCTTACAAAATAACATGAAATCCACCCTGACAGTTAGTTAGTTAGGGTGGTTAGTGTCTTTTTTTTTGTTGTTTTTTTAAACTCTTGAAATCCCTTAAAACAACAACAACAACAACTTGATATATTACAAACCATTAAATATAAATATTGGAGGAAAATCTCTGCATTTGCACCTAAAATTAAAAAAATGTTGGTTCCTTTGAATTAAGGACAATGCCTCATACAGGAAGTTATATATGAACAAATTTGTATTTTTCTTATTTTTATTCATATCCACAATTTGTTCTTATTTTGTTAGTACCCATTGCTTTCTGGGATTCACCAATTTTTCTTATTTTTGCTCTTCTCTTTTGGGTGTGTTCAGCTTCTGAATGGCTTACATACTGCTCTCCGCTCTGGAAAAATCATGTTTACTGTGTTTAAGTTTATTTATGGCCTGGGCCACACTGCCTGCGGGAGCGGCGCGTGGTGGCTACCTCGCTGAAGTGCTGCGTCTCTCATGCTTGTGGTGTCCACACAGACAGTGATGTTGTTGCAGTGCTGCTACTGCCAGCCTTTTCTTTCTACATAGAGTTTGCCTTTCATAATGGCCATTTTTTTTCATTATAAATGTCATTTAAATTCATTTTAGACAGAAAAAGTATAAGAAGCATATGCTCATTTGTAAATAATAATCATTAGGGCTGTCATGCCCAGCCGCTTTTTGACCTTTCGGAGGTTATAACAGGCTCCGTTTTAAGGCTAGAGTGAAGCCTACTGGCATCATATGAAACTAGACAACCTAATGAATCCATCGGTACCAACCATGTCATACTAGTTTGTCGCGGAGAAGACTAAATAACGCTCCAAACTTAGTTTTTTGGCGAGGAAAAACTGTCAAGGCCATTTCCAAAGGGGTCCCTTGACCTCTGACCTCCAGATATGTGAATGTAAATGGGTTCTATGGGTACCCACGAGTCTCCCCTTTACAGACATGCCCACTTTATGATAATCACATGCAGTTTGGGGCAAGTCATAGTCAAGTCAGCACACTGACACACTGACAGCTGTTGTTGCCTGTTGGGCTGCAGTTTGTATGTTATGATTGGAGCATATTTTTTTATGCTAAATGAGGTACCTGTGAGGGTTTCTGGACAATATCTGTCATTGTTTTGTGTTATTAATTGATTTCCAATAATAAATATATACATATATTTACATAAAGCAGCATATTTGTTCACTCCCATGTTGATAAGAGGATTAAATACCTGATAAATTTCCCTTTAAGGTACATTTTGAACGGATAAAAAATGTGCGACTGATTTGTGATTAATCGTAATTAAATATTTCAATCAATTGACAGCCCTAAAATAATAATCCATGCTTAAAAGCCGGGACTCTATTAATTTCTTGACCCGTGCAAGTCACTGCATTCTGCAAATATTTCAGAATAAAAGCCTTGTGTTAAGAAATGAAAGGATTCTGTTGATTTTGTCCACAGAAAAAACACTGGAGGGCTTTTATTTTGAAACAGAAACAGGAAGTGTTGAGTTTACTTTTTTCATGACATATTCTACAGATATAAACTTCAAACTGTAGTAATGTTGCTGGTAAGATGTCAATATACTGTCAAAAAATATTTTTCACTGTCATTTTTGCTGTGAACCGCACAGCACACGGAAAAAATAGGCTAGACCTGGAATCTCTAGAATAGACGAGCTGCACCTGAGCCACACTGCCCACGCTCATTATGGTTTGTATATAGTGTATTTCATTACTTTGAAGCCACTTGGAATCTGAAAATCCTAAATAAATCACACTTCATTATTATATTGACATTATCCTGTTTGTCTCTGCAATACAAATTATAATATCATTCTGAATGTATCCATACAGCCTAACAATAAAGTTATTACATTAATAACATTAATTTTGGCAGACCACAGGTGGTACGAGTGGGACACCATGTGTCATCCCCCCTCACCCTCAACACCGGGGCCCCACTGCGTGGCCACCTCCGACTCCAACATCATAGTCAAGTTCACTGACGACACAGCTGTGGTGGGCCTGATATAAAATAATGATGAGACTGCTCTAAGATCAACCACCTAGTAGACTGGTGTAAGGACAATAACCTCGAGTTGAACGTCAGCAAGACCAAGGAGCTGATAGTGGACCCCAGCAAGAAGCAGCAGAGGAGCTTCCACCCTCTCAGCATGAATGGGGCCCAGGTGGAAGTGGGGGATAACTTCAGATACCTCGGTGTTCACATCACCCAGGTCATGGTCATGGTCCTGCCACATCAACACCCTGGTGAAGAAAGCCCAGCAGCGCCTCTTCCACCTCGGACGACTGAGGGACTTTAAACTCCCACTCAGGGTGCTCAAGAACTTCTACACCTGCACTAGAGAGAGCATCCTGTGTGGGAGTATCACCACCTGGATGGGAAACGACACCAAGCGGGATCACTTGGCTCTTAGGAGGGTGGTCCGCTCAGTTGAGAGAACCATCAGGACCGCCCCCCTCCCCAAGAGGACCACTGGGGACCCCGGTCACCCCACCCAACAAAGGACTGTTTTCCCTGCTGCCTTCAGGTAGACGCTATCATCTGCTGAAGGCCAATACAGAGACAATGAGGAGGAGTTTCTTCCCCCAGGCCATCAGACTGCTAAATGAGTCTGAGACTTAAGCTCCCCCCACGCCCCTCATTACTCCGTCATTCACTTTTGCACCTTTGTAATGTTTGCACTGTTAGCACTTTTGTTATGTTGGTTTATTACCTCCGCCAAAGCCAAAGGCCTAGGAAGGAGGTTATGTTTTCATCGGCATTGGGTTGTTGGTTTGTTGGTTTGTTGGTTTGTCCGTTTGGAGGATTACTCCAAAGGTCCAGGATGGATTTAAATGAATTGTTTTGGAGGGGTGGGGTGTGGCACAATGAACAATCCATTAGATTCTGGTGGCGATCCGGATCATGATCCAGCTTCAGGATTTTTTTTAATAACTCCGCTCAGCCTGTGCATTAACACCACAGGCTTTAAGACATGCGCAGTGTTACTGATGATGCGTTCATGACACAGCGGTCGGAGAGGGGGGAGTGACGTACATCAACAAAAACACATGTGGATGATGGCGCAAGCTGAGGGGGGGGGGGGACGTACATGAAGCATGCCTTGGCGGAGGTCTGCGCTCTCCGAGTGCACTTCTAGTTGGTAATGTTATGTTGGTTTATTATTTATGTTGGTTGGACTGTTTTCCTTTAACTTGCGTACAGCCGGATAGGTACAAAAGCATTTCACTGTGCATTATACTTGTATAATTGTGTATGTGACGAATAAACTTGAAACTTGAAACTTTTCAGACCGCAAAACAACTACACAGTAATTGTAGGTTAACTTGTCTCTGTATATACAGTAATAAGGTAAACAGGAAGTGTAACCAAGTTCGTCATGAATGACTGACTTTTTGGATGTGCGTCAGGCCTCGTGGTCGGGACCCGTGGTCGGGCCCCGAGGTCGGGCCCCGCGGTCAGGCCCCGCGGTCAAGCCCTTAGAAAAGAGTGCGTCTTTAGACAGCGTGCTGAAATATTGGCAGAGACAGATGAATGGGGCAGGACACATAGCCTTATATGGTATCACTGGGGCGTTAATTATTCTAATTTACATTCTCATGAACATGCGCTCATTTATGCACAGGTGGCATTCCTCATGTTTACGCAGGTCATATACACACTTATCTGAAGTTGGGAGAGTTTGCTCTATCTGACGTGACACACTTGTACGAGTTATGACAACAATATGAAATGTTCTTGCATAAAGCCCATTGTGCTTTTGTCCTCACTGCTCTTAATTATCTTTGCATTGCTCATTGTGCTTTTATTTCATTCTGGGTGACAGGGCCTGGCTCACAGTCGGTCCTCTTCATCCCAAAGGTGTCATATGTATGCTGTTTCCTGCCTGGACCAAACCAGGAAAAACAGCTGAGAGATGAGACCTGGAGTATCTGCTCTGTGTGTGTACAAGTGTGTGTTGACAAGGATTATAAAACGATGCAGGGCAGGGTGGGTGTAGGGGGGTAGCGGGTGGTGGTGCTGGTGGTGGTGGGTGGATGTTATGTGAGGTGCTGTCGACAGCATGTGATCGTCTCAGGCTTGCAAAATAGCAAGAGCTTTATTTTCTTCCCTCTCAACTCCCTCTCTCTCTGTCGTCTCGAGCATCTTGGAAAATGCTCAGATCATATGCAAAGCTGTTTTATGCTAATGTGTGTGTACACACTTTGGTAGTGGCGTCGGACCGGCATACACAAACTACATCACAGCCTTTCCTCTCCACCTGCCTGCCGCCTCTGGCTTCTTCTTTGCTGTTCTGGTTTCCTTTCTCCGCTCGACAAGTTCCTACCTTAGAAGAATGTGGGCAATGGGAAAGCTAAAGGAAAACACTTTTGGTTGGTCAATTTGCCCATTTAGGGATTCTAGTAAGTTAATAAGTCAGTCTTAAGAGATAAGCCTTACATTATTCTATTTCTTTTCTTACTTAATGTGTTAATCTGTTTCTCACTACTTTCTGGATTCACTACCGTCTGTAGCTCTCAAACCCAAGCCCACTGGTTCCAACTGAAAACATAAATCTTTAGTCATAACAGTGTTGCCAAGTCTTTTCAAATGGAAGATTAGATAAGATAGTCCTCTATTAGTCCCGCAGTGGGGACATTTGCAAGTAGCTAGCACAAAGCTCCAAAAGTTACTAAAAGTCACCAGATGACGGTATACGCTCATTTACATGTTGGTGACGTTTCACACATTCCTTCGCATAAAGCTTAGTGCTTGTGTCAGTTGCAGCGAGTGAGAGATCACCTAAAGCCATAGAAAAGGTAGATCGGTAGTTAAATACCGAGGCTTTGGCATGGCCATTGGCGTTGAGTACCACCTCACACCTCATCCTTTAGCACCGGTATGAAACCCTTTGGGCGTTCTATTAACGATAATGTAAAATGTAACGTTTTAATTAATAGTTTACATGCAAAGATGAACTCAGTCAATACTTTATTTCATTTGCAAAGAGATGCTCCCCCTCAGTGTATGTGCCCTCCAAAGTAGAGCTATGATGTTGGATGTTACAGGGACTGGGATAAATGAAAAAGCAGATCCCACTGTTTTGATTGCATAAAAACGTGCACTTTTTTACTAAGATTTTACACATATAAAGGTGTGTTCTTTGCACGACAGTTTTCCTAAAATTAAGTTTAAAAAATTGCAATGTATCATATTGCTTACAGTATCGCGATATATTGAATTGTAACCCCTGTATTTTGATACATATCATATCGCCAGATTCTTGCCAAGACACAGCCCTACTGACCAAGCGGCGGTACTTGACAAGTTGGGAGTGAGAATGTGTTGGCACTGCGAAAAAAGGAGAGGGAGAGACCCCAGGCTGTTGGCAGACGAACCGTGGACTGCGATGAATTACAATGAATTGATCCACATTTGGTCTTACCCTAGTGAGTATTTATCACCGCAGGACGTGGAGTTTCAAGGGATTTAACAAGAAAAATAAAGAATATTACCAAATGTATCCTTTAACTTAATATGTATGCTCCGTGCTAAGATTGTACCATACACTGTCTTGAGCTAATAGAATGTTTTACATTAAAAGGGAGAAAATTAAAGGACTTTTAGCAGCTCTATGGGCACTGATATTCCTGCTGCTTCACCATTAATCCTGTAGTATTAACACACTGTGGAGTCTTTAACTATTATTATTTTTCCCAGAGATGATATTACATGACCAGACATTAAAATATAATATAATATGGCACTAAATTCTCCTGGATCAATCAGAGATACAAAGGATTGACTAATCAGCCCGGTCTCACCAAATGGCGTATGAATGATCATTTCTAAGTCATTTTGAGTGCAGTAACAATGCTGCTCTTGCTTTTGGCGTTTCATTTCACACCATGTAGTCTGCAGCCTACTGGCTGCAATGTAAACGCATCCACGTGAATATGCTACACTCAGTGACGAAGAATTAAAAGTGAGAAAGACTGCTTATGGAAGGCGGGACATAATGGGTCCAACAAACAGATGACTTTCATCCAGGAGACCGATGTTCGAGAACGGTGTTCATGTCCCAAAGTGTTGTTGAGTTATTTTAAGTTATGTACACACAAAAAGACGATTCCCAACGTTAACCCCGTGGTGTATAAATGACATGCTAAAAGCCTAAAATGCATTATCATGACATGCAGAATGTCCTTAAAATGTTGTGCTATTGCAAGTTAGGTTTAGGAAAAAAACAACATGACAAAACAACAATATTTTAGCTATGACAATTGTATGACCTTATGATGAAATCTACTGTCCCATTTGACCTTATGTCCCAATCACCCTTAATTCACCCTAGTTAATTGAATGCCCGGTGCGTTCCATTCTGGCGCTCAAGGGTGCCTTGTGCGGCGGTACCGAATGCCGACGGCCAGGACAAAGCCTAGGTATTCGACGCCCTGGGAATGCAAACAGGCAGTTCATTTGTAACATGTAGCTATAGGCCTACAGTAGGTGTGTCCTCCCCGGCTGTAGTTTCAGCTGGGGAGCAGCGTGTTCTAGCGCGGAGAATCGTAAAACACACCTAATTCAAACTAGACAGACACAAAATAAAACTCACCAAAACCGTCTTGGTTTTACCGCCGCAGCCCTTTCCATGTCGGCCCTTCTTGGGCCAGTCTTCAGTTTATGGGGAGCCTGGTGGCAGAGAGGGCCGAGATTGGATATCACAGCTTTCTAACGGCTGCATCACAGATGGTGGCTCGCCCTCTCACGCAGTTTTACGAAGAGTGGCGATGCACCTGTGTGTTAACGGAGTGGATGGACAGGGCCCTGAGACTGGGATATTCAGTTTTGTAGCCTTCCTCCTCTGTTCATTGGGTGTAAAGGATGTGGATTTACAGTATCTTCTCAGTAGAAGATAGATTTCCTCTCAGCAGAGATCCAGGCCTTGTTCCAGAAACAGGCTGTGTCTGTCGTTCCCATGCACGGCAGACAGAAGGTTTTTTACTCCACGTACTACCTGGTACCCGAGTAGACGGGAGACTTCAGACCCAGTTCGGGTCTTCTCAACGTGTTGCCCTCAAGATGTTCCATATGCTGACCATCAAACAGATACTGGAACTGGTTCAACTAGGAGACTGGTTCACCACCATCGACTTAAAGGACGCATACTTTCATGTCTTAGTGGCACCGAAACACAGGAAATTATTGCGTTTCGCCCCCAAAGTGCTTATCGACAAAATAACTGTCTTTTTAAATGAACTAACTTAAACAAAACAGGACAATAGCCCATATTTCTCAAAGTGGCATCTTTTCATCCCAACTGAATCATTAATTTGTGTATTTGTTCAGTTGGAGGCAGTTGAAGTGACCAGGCGTCTGGCAGTCCAGAGGCAGTGTTTAACACCATGTGAGGGGAACATCAAGGCCTTCAGCACTCCGTCTGTTGATCACTTGGCCAAATAAATTTCTCTTTTTTGCACTCTGTCTCTCTCACACCTTCCAGCAATGTGATAGTATCATTTTTTTTGGTAAATGAAAATTAATCTTTTTTTCATGTTGCTTTTTTTATTTCATCAAGAATCTTTTTGCATGGAAAAATAAAATTGTATGAAGGGGTAATTTATGACAAATATGTATATTTGTATTGTTTTTGTTAAAGTGTAAGAGGAGGTTATGAATAACTTCACCATGCTTCAGAGGATCCATGGCAGTGATGGTTCTAAACTGTACTGAAGGTAGGTAAATGGGCTAATAAAGCTTGCACCAGTGCTGGCCTCTGGATTTCAAACAGATTAAACCACTTCCCTTTGGCTAGTAACATTCCTGCTGCATGTGCAAGTGAACACCACAGCGCACAAAAGTACACACACACACACACACACACACACACACACACAATTAAGATATGATATAATTAGGACTAAGCATCTCCAGAACTCACATAAAAGAGACAATGCGAGCCAGAGAAGTTTTTCCCTTCTTGTTTTAACAGTTTGGCAAATCAACAAAAGCGGTGGGAAGCGGAATTCCTCATTTCCAGTGTTTATTGGAAGAGGCACAGTGAATGGTGGGCAGATGGAGCACTCACCACGAATGCCATTACAAAATATTTAGAGGCCTACGAGCCAAGCTACCGCGTGCTCTCTGCCATTCATTTACTGAGGAATGGCCCATTGTAAGTGGAACTTTTTCCATGATGCATGGAAGCCACACCTGCCTGGGCGAGTTCTATGATACTGCTTCAAAACAAAACACAGGCATTATTGTAGCTCTGAATGGAGCGATTTACACACTTTATCTACACACCAGTCCTTTTGTGCCACAATTCTAGCACTTCTTCATCCAACCATTTTTTACAACAAGACTGAGCAGTGTTGTTTGGTGAGTCTTTTCTTTGTGGTCATTCGAGGAGTTCAAGGAATTCAAAGGGTTCATCTTCATCACCCTCCCTTGGAGTTCAATATCCAGCTCAAGGGCACTTAGGCAGGGCAAATGTTTCTTACCAGTGGACCACAGCTGGGCCATTAGATTACTGCTTATCCAACTGAGCAACTGATAATCACTATTATTTCACAAAAAGGAACTGTTTTCACTTTGCTGCTATTAGTTGATGCTTATCGTAACATTTCAACAATTCAACGTGATTGAAAGTAGCCTATAGAGGCTGCAATGTTTTTGATCACTTATAATATGTGAGCGTTGGACGACTATACCGCAGGTTGCGGGCAAAGACAACCTGCTCTACCGAGCCACAGCCGCCCTAATACCCATGTGGATTCAAGTGAACTCCGTACCACCTCTGATCACATCACACTTCATCACCATCTCAGGAGAAAAATGTTTTTAGGCAAGACAGAGTGCACTATCATGTGGTAGTGCACTCTGGTGCACTTTGGTGGTTCACCACCGTCTGTAATCGTTGGTACTCAACAGCAATTTTGGTTACATTTTTGGTCTTTTCAAAATTGAGTCCCTTTTGAGTTCAGGTATCTTTTTTGTCAGGTTTGAGTAGGTTTTCAATGGAAACAATGGAGATTGGTTCCAAAAGTGAAGACCTTTACACAAAGCAACATACTGACAGTTTTACTATGCATGTGGCCTTCCCTAAGTTATGTTAAAATGTCAAGAGGAAAGACAGCTAGGTCATTTAAGGGGTTCTGTGAAAGGGACCATCCTCTGGTCAGCATAAATGAACACATAGATGCCCATTAGATTGAGATTTTTTTCATGTGTGCAAATGGACATTTTATCTCGGGCTTAAATGTGTCTAAACTAGACAGGTTTCATGCTATGGGGAGCAATAATGTGCTCACTAAATTAGATTTTGATATTTTTTTGTATGCATGTGATCATTTTGACTGGATGATAGCATAAGAGGAATGGTCAAGGGGTCACCAAAACAATTCAAAATTAGACCATTAATATCCATAGCACATTTTAAGCCAATCTGGGCAATAGTTACTAGGTCATTTTACTCTGGACCAAAGTGTTGAAGCCACACTGGAAATGTGTAAACTTGTCTGTGATACCTACACCTGAGCTTTAGACTCCATGGTTAGTGCTAAGCTGCCACAAGTAAGTAGTGCAAATCGTTCCTGGTTTTATTCTGACTTTTATTTTGCATGTTTAAATAACTGGTTAATGAAGACAAAAATGCCATAAAAATGATCTCAAACAGCCTGTCCTGCCTTTTCTTTCCTTTTCTGGTGATGTAGTTTCTTGAATTGGCACTTTCTTCTTTGTCTCTTCAACTGTGATGGGTAGTACTACTGCTCAGACTGACTGACTGACTGTTATTATTTGCTATTATCAACTCACCCTTATGTCAATCGAGGGTGTATGCACTGAGATGAGTAGATGATTAGATAATAATTGAGTCAGTACTTTTTGTCAGGCCTTGTTGGAGAAGTCATAATGTGTTTATTTAATGGCAGAGGGAAACACGTGGCAATTTAACAAAAAATTAAGCCCCATTTTTGATACAAAGCCATAGCACATGTAGCAAATTACCAGATTTTTTTCTTTTCATAATAATCTGAATGGGTGTCGAGTATCACTTTGAACTTTTGTACTGTGTTCAACATGTGTCTTATCTCTTCCCTTAGCCAACGCTCCTGCCCACAGTCCATCCCCCAATACTAGTGCATGTGACACTAGATGAAGTGCCCATTATGCCTTTGGTCGCTCTCTGTGTGTGTGTGTGTGTGTGTGTGTGTGTGTGTGTCTGTGGCGTTTTTTGGCCTCAGAGGCCCATGCTCCGCGTCCTGCCGGGCTTCATGCATCATTGTGAGAGGTTGGCCATCGGGTGATGAAGCGTTCAGTCACCCCCTCCTGGGGCCCTGCCTGAGCCCCTCCCTTCCTCCAAATAACACACACACACACACACACAGTCGGACATGAGGGATTGTCCAACAAGCAGTGGGGTGGTGGAGAGAAACTCTACTGCTTAAGGTGTATGCATTGAAATGCACAAACATGCTACACACTCATCAAAGCTCAAGATGAAGAACAACTATCAAAGTCACAGTGTCCAGCTCGACTGGACATAATGCAAAGGAAACCTCCCATCAAAAAAAAGAATTCCATCAGAACAACACTGTTTCCAAAGTGGTTAGTCTCAGTTTTTACTATTTAAACCATATGCATATTTTTATATAACCTTCACACTTTTAATCATATTGACTTGTAATGAAAATGTACTCAGCTGGTACCACAAACTTTATTGATAAAGTTGCCATCAGCATGTTTAGGATTTTCCAGTAGTTTTTGTATTCATATAAAGGCATGAGCTTTGATTGTGTCATTTTAAAGTACTCCTTTATCAGCTGTATTAACAGATTTTAGAAATATTGCCAAACTGTTAAGCTGCTCATCTTCCTTTATAAGTGTGCATGAAGTATTCTGTGAAGACAATAGACAGAAATGGGTGTAAAAAATTAAAGAATAATCCTGAATAAATGAAAGAAAAGAACATAATGAATGCATATGCTTTCATACAAGGCACAAAGGCTCACTGAATGCTTTAATTAGTATGAGAATGATATGACTCATATGCTATATTATTCAAGGTCACCAGGGGCCTCATGTATAAACGGTGCGCACGTACTAAAATGTTGCGTACGCTGTGTTTCACGCTCACGCCGGGATGTATAAAAATCAACGTGACGTGAGAATGTGCGTACCGTGCCGCAAACTCTAGACCAGTCGTGAGAATGTGCGGACCGTGCCGCAAACTCTAGACCAGTCATGAGAATGTGCGGGCCGTCTTCCAAACTCTGTCATCTGGCAGTGTCAAACTACAAAGTACTGAAACTCGCTAAATGTGTAAAAATAATTTTTCCACTCAACTTACTGAGCTTTATTTATGATGTGGGATCAAAAAAAACCCCCACATATTTCTTAACTAGTTTGCGCATAATGTTTAACATCAGAGAGGCACAACAAAAACACATTTAAACTAATTTCCCAGAAATGGCATGCCTTAACCACCATGCCAAAAACAAAATCGCGTGCTGCACAATGTGGCAAACCACCGTGGTGAGCCTGTGTCCCCTGGAGCTACAAATGGATGAACCGGACCCTGGCACACCTAACAATGAGCCAAATGCAGCAGCTATACGGCGCCGTTTAGATGAGATACACAGAATGTAAAGCAACGAGGTGAGTTGAGACAAACATTTATTTTTCAACAAGGTCTTTTAATATATGACTTATCACACCATCATTCATTCTTTTTAATTCGTTGCATATATATATTTTATCCTTCATTGTATTGACAATCTCTCTCTGTGACTCCAGCACAGCGTATAGTACTATATATTTAGTGAGGACGCAGCCAGACCGGCACCCCTCAGCAGTCGAGGCACGGGGCGCAGCTGACCGTGCGCCTTCGGAAGCCTTCAGGAGCCTTCGGGGGCGCACGGTCAGCTGCTGTGGAGACGTTGCGTTTGTTACTGGTTCCTGATGAAAGACCATCAAATAAAATATGTTTTCTAGCTTCCACCTCAGTAACAAACACTTAAATTTCACACTCTGTGAAATTCTTCTTTTTTGTTCCTTTTACAGCGTGATTTGCCGTTGTTATTTGGACAATAAGTGACAGCAGGGCGCGTGTTTATAGTCATTTGAATAGTTATTAATGGGAGGAGACAAGGCGGACCAAGTGGCACATGCAGCTGCGCTCAATTTCACGTCAAGTGGGATGTATAAAGGAAAGGTGCGCAGGAACAGGCGTACGCACGGTTTTATACATGTGAACATTTCTGTGCGTACGTACTTTTCCAATTTTGTGAGTACGCCATCTTCCAGTATGAAAACTGCGCAGTCTTTTATACATGAGGCCCCTGATCTTAACCCAACTGACCATCTATGGGAGATTTTGGAGTGATGCGTTAGGCTCTCCAAACGCCACCTGGTGACCCCGACTGACCATTACTGCTTAATGTAACTAGCATTGATAGCGATGTGCAGGCCTACGATGCCAGCAGTCAGAGATTACCAGCCATGAGAAGCCACTGACTGGCTATTCCAGTCTCTGCTTATGTATGGGGGCTAGTGGATGTATATGGCAGCCAACAAAAGCACATGTAGGCCTCTTTAAGAAAGGGTTGCTCTGTGAGCAGCTGTTTGTAGCTAGACTAGCATCTCTTCTAAGAGAGTCTTGCTCTACACTAATAGATAGTCATAGACATGGTGAAATACATGCTGCTTCATAGTGGTTAAGTTACTATTTGTCAACTCTAAATGTCAAAAGACTCACAATACACTCTAGCAACACTGTTATTGGTGGGCCCGTGCGTTAAGTTTACTGTGAGAGATGAGAAACAAAAGCTTAAACCCATTGTTCAGATCCACACTTCTGGGAAGTTACAGTACAAAAGCCACTAGTGAATACCATTTACTAAAACCATAGACTTTAACTCAGAAAACAACTCTCCTGTTTTGTTTTGATTCAACTCAACAAACTGACGTTTGAGAATGTGAGTGGATACTGATCTTGCATAGTCATTGGCCATGCTTCCCATGCCTTGGACTGAAAACTGTCCTTGGTTCAGACACCGAGCTCCAAATTGCTCCTGGTGGTCAGACCACCACCTTGCCACCATAGTAGCTCCCTGCTTTGAGTGAAGAGAGGCAGACGTGGGATGACAGAAATGAAGATGAGCGCCAGATGCTCATTTTAGCATGTTTAGTTGGTCATAGTGGAAGACAACATCTCAACAAAAAGACCAGTGTGTCAGAATTGTTTTGAGCTTTTCTTGCCAAGTTTGTCAACCTCAATCACATGTTCTGTGACGCTGACCTATAGGAGCACAGAACACTCCTCTATGAACAGCATGGAAAATCAAAAGAGGAGTGGTCTTGTTGGTGCTATCAGGTGGAACAGTGAAGTTGGTCCGTGGCACCTTCTTTCTGATCGCCTACTTATGTCATTCAAGTCACTAAAATGTCAGTCTATGATTTATCAGGGTCCAGTGTTTAGTCTGCTATGTCTCTCTAGCAAGTCACTTCAAGAATGTACAACTCTATCATTGCCTACATCCAACAGTGACTATCTCAAAGTGCAAAACGTTTGTGTAGTCTGAAGCTGAAATGATGGAAACGACTTGACCCTCCTTAACAAATAAAAAAGTCCCACATACATTTTTTTCAAAAAGCCTGGAAGCCAATATCATCCCAGCATGTAATAGTTTAATGTATTTACAAGCAGTAAAGGGAGGGGCCAAACTAAGAATACACACAGTCCACACAGACCCCAAAGGAATCGACAAAAAAGGATCTGCAGGACCTCCCTGGGAAAAGGGAAACTGGAGTCAGACCTGAGATGGGAGCTCGCCAGCGGGCGTCTGGTGGCCAGGCCGTGACCCATGGGACTCGGTCAGGCATAGCTTGAAAGAACTACATGGAGCTGCCGCCCTGTGGGCCCACCAGTCACAGGGATAGGCATTGGGGCCGGGTGCATTGTAAGCCAGGCAGCAGACAAAAGTTGGGCCCTAGGCGTGCTGACCCTAGGCATCACAGACTGGCTCCAGGGACATGGAACCTCACCTATCTGGCATGGATAGGTGGATTGACCATAAAAAAACCCACCATATTCAAGCATATGCTGGTTCAAAAGTGTACTTGGTACCAGAGCACCCTCAGCCAAAGATCAATAATCAACTGTGGCCATATCGTCAGATCTGCGGCCATATGTCTTGGACACTTGGGTGAAGAGAGGGGCAGAGCTGTCAGCTGGTCACCAACTGGTGGTGAGTTAGAAACCCAAATGTATAGTGAGGGTGAACTGGGAACATCCGGCTGAGGCCCCCTGTCCACGAGGACTTCACCTTTTAACTTAAGGCTCACTTCTGATTGTTAAAAAAATCCGAGGACCACCTTCCCAAAAAAAGAGAAAAAAACATAACATGACACAAAAAAGAGAAAAAACAAACTGGGCTGGAATTAGTTCTACCAAAGCTGTTCACAGCTGAATGAAAGTATACATCCAAATCTAATGTATTGTTTCCTCACCACTCACTTTGGAGCTTTTACTGGTGCTAGCTAAGAGTGGCAAAACATAATTGTCTCGACATGATGACCAAGACCAAGAGCTATTCACACACCCTTTATGAATCGGAACCAAAAGAGTTGTGACACCTCTTCTGGAGCCAGACCTGGGAGGGAGCTTGCTGGCCAGCGTCTAGTGACCGGGCCTTAGCTCATGGGGCCCGGCCGGGCATAGCCTGAAAAAACAACATGGAGCCGCAAAGGAAAATCCATCCATCCATCCACAGCCTGGAGATCTATACCTTTGCAATTGCATCCAGCTCTTCCTGGACATCGTCAGATGCTCCCAGGCATGCTGGGAGATATGGTCCATCTAACACCCCCTCCCAGTTATGATGAGAAAAGTATCATACCGTATGTGTATAATGTGATTCCCATAAGGTCCCCTTCCAGTTAGACACGTCCTCCAGAAAGACACCAAAATCTCCTCAGTTGCCTTTTCAATGTGGACGCCAACAAAAGTCCTCCAGGATCACCAAACTTTTCACTCTTTCCTGCGGAGTGAGGTAGGTTTTCCATCTGTTAGTCACTACCCAGATCTTGAACTCTTCGGGTAAATTGTCTGATGTGCCAGAAGGTAAACAACAAAGCAAATTGAAAACTGTACAAAAAACTGAAGTTAAATACCACTGAAAGGAAAACCAATGCAATTTGAACAGAATGCAGCCATCTCTCTGCCATCTAACTGTCAGGCCTGCATCTTTTTGTCCTGCATCCCAGATATCAGATCAGCTGCTGGGGGAGGAGAGGAGAAGAGAGGAGAGGAGAGGAGAGGAGAGGAGAGGAGGCCGCTTGGTGGTGGCCAGGGATCATTTTTTTTGTGGGGTGACTGGGTGGGGTGGAGCGAGGACTTGTGACATTTTGTCATCTGCTTAACGCTGAGGTCCCTTTGGGGGGCTAATGAGTGCCATCATTTTTAGTGATCAATAAATCATGCCTTATTGATTTCTCGCCTTTCCCCCCTCTAAGCTGGCTTCTGTTCTCTGAAAGTCAGAGAACAGGAGGGGAGGGGAGGGAAGAAAGGGAGGAAGGGAGGGAGGCATGGAGGGAGAGACAGGTGGAGAGAGGGAGGGAGGGAGGAAGGGGTGGGAGGAGGCAAGTGTTAGGGAGGGATGGATGGATGAAGGAAATGGATGGAAGAAGGGTTGATAAATTGAGGGATGAGAGGGATGAATGGAGAGAAAATAAAGAATGGAGGAAGGAAGGATGATTGAGTGATAATGAGAATGAGGGATGTGGGGTTGAGGAAAAAGAGAGAGATTAAGTGGTGGATAAAGTGGACTGGTAGATATCTGTTGACCAGTAACGATTGATGATTGACCTTTGACTTGATAAACCACAATGATGTGGTTGCAGTCAAAGTCACACAATTATTGATTTCTGTGCAAAGCTATCCGTTCATTTAGCAGGTGCACTGAACTCTAGAGACTCCAGTTGATGATTGGACAAATGGTTTCAGGTTTGTTTCAAGGATCTGAAAAAGTGTTTGCTCCTTTTAAACTAGTAAAGTCAAACCAAGAATAACATTAGCTTAAAATTCCATCTATGAGCTACACCCGCTCACCCTTTAGAGGGTCGTTGGGAGCTAGAGCCAATCCCAGCTGACATTGGGCCAAAGGAGGAGTACACCCTCTGGACGGGTCACCACATTTACATCTATGGGATATTTAGAGTCATCATTAACCTAACCTGCATGTCTTTGGACTGTTGGAGGAAACCGGAACACCTGGAGAAAACCCATGCAGGCACTAGGAGAACATGCACATCCACACAGAAAGGCCCTTTCTGGCTTGCATGTCCGAACACAGAACCTTCGAACTGCAAGGCGACTGTGCTAATTAGTGATAAGTGAAGTGATTGCTTATTGCAGATATATCGGTGTATATGTCAAATAAGTCAAATAAGTAACAACAAACTGCAGTAGTAATAGCAAACTAGATTTGAGGCAATTTAAAAACAGTGTTAGCATCACATAGTTCGTCCACCAAAGAGCACTGACAAGTTGATTTTTCAACTGTAAACGGTCCCGCTTAGTATGTGTCTTGGTAACAATCCTTTAAAAAAAGTGATTTGCGTCAAGATTATTTGTTTATATTATGTTGTAAAAGTTACCATATATTCACAAAGTGAAACTTCTTACCAATTGAACCATTGACATGCACTGTTTGCCTTATAGTTAAAAGTATGATAAACAGTTATACTTGCCTTGCTTGCTCCTAGGTGAGCATAGACACATTGGGGATGGCCCCCTAGTTAAGGCTGAGTGGCATGTTAGCAATGTTTTTTCAGCAAAATGGAATTTGAAGAACAAGATGGATAGGTTATTGATAGGGAAAAAAGAAAAACAGGTGATGCCCTTCAAGCACACACATGAACACCAATGTGAAGAAAACATGCTTCAGTGCAGCAGGAGAGACTGGTGTCTTGGGAAGAGTTTAACTTGCACCATGATAATATCATTTAAATAAAACATCCAATTTGGCTTGTTTTGTTGCTAATTTTCCCAATTGTTAATGGTTGATAAAAATCAAATTGGTTTATTGGGGCTGGGGGTCATTACATTTTTCTGCCTCCAAAGTAGGCCTGACAGAAAAGGTTCCACAGCCGGATTAAGGTGTTTACAGGCTAAAATGCACTGTAATGGCTAGACTAAAATAGGGACATTCCACATATCCTAATTATGGACTTTTCAGATATCAGCATCATCAAATTAACATAATGAGAGTGTAGTCATTATATTGCTGTACATTATTCACTTTAATTATGATTGGATTACTGCATGTTTGCAGGTAAACAAAGCCAATGATCATTTCACCCAAAGATCATAAAGCTTGATGCTCAGGATTAAAAAAAAATAAAAAGTGGAAGAAATGTCTTACTAAAGCAGAGTTTGAAAGACTCCACATGGTATAAATATGTGAGTTATGCACCCAACACGTAGGTGTGTCTTCAGAGTCCTCAGATAGCACTCCAGCCACCAGATTATGCAAGGGCTTTTAAGAGATGTTACAGATACTTATCTCAGTAGGTGCTAAGTGCAACTGCGGTGGAGTTTTGTTTTGTCAGCTAAACCTGTCTGTGAGGAAGTGGGAAACTATTCTACAGGTTTTTTTTTCTAAAACTGTTATAACAGCTATTTTATAGAACATTAAACATCCAGTACCACCATATGAAAGACAGTTTTGACCAGAGAAACCTTTGAATACACAAGCTGTGGACATTCTGATGAACATAAAGAGTCCCACCAATTCAAGCCAAAACAGTAAATTAACATAATGTTAAGTATCGATGCATGTTCACCTAACCCAGGGGTCAGCAACCTTTACTATCAAGAGAGACATTTTAGGCAAAAAAAAATAAAAAATCTGTCTGGAGCCGCAAAACATTTGATCATTGTGATGAAGGTAACACAGTTTATAGTCTAAGTATATAGTATATAAGTCTAATGCAGTGAGGGCCAAAATGTAAATGTACAACGGAGTATTAGGGCCACATTCAGGGAAAAAACATCTTTAGTTTTTTTTGTTGTCTAATTCACAACATTAAGCACATGATTACTGCGACCAAAAAGTGACCGCGAGGTGTCTGACAAAGCGTCAGTATATGACGAGTTGAGATGAGAATGTGTTGTCATATTTCACAGTTGGTGGGTAGGTAAGCAATCCAGACACCAAAATGTACTGTATGTGCACAAGCACTGAACAGATATGTTTTTTATTTCAGTCAATCCAGCTTCCTACGCAGGCCGCATTTCACTCAGAATACATGCACGTTACTGCAACCTGAAGCATATTCTGAAGTACATTGTCCTCCATTTTAAGCACATAACAGTGATTTGTGTACTGGGCTATGAACGCTGCCAAACACGAGGGTGACCCACACTCAATACTGTGCCTGAACACATTCCGGGTAGACACTGCTGGAGAGCTACAGCTGTTGCTCTGCTAACATGCTATGACCAGACATTGTGTTAGCGTGCTCATTAGTACTAATGACATACATTTTGGTTTGCTGATGGGAATCTCATTTGTTTTGCAGGTATTTAGTTATAAACAACAATATTGGACAAATTGAAAATTTTACTTGATGATGCCGCTAGATAAAAAGTCAACTCACCAAAGCAAAGATTCATGCTCTGGGGACCTTGAATGTTTGTACAAAATTTCATGGCAATCCATCTGATATTTGTTGAGATATTTCAGTCAGAATGTGATGGACCAACTGCTCAACACGGCTGTACCTTCAGCCTAGCTTGACTAAAAATGTGTGCTGCTGGTCATGGCCACTGGCCAGTCAAGCAGTCCAAACATACACCAAAATTCAAATGTCCAATGTACTGTAGGCCTGTGTGTGTGTGTATGAGTGACTATGTGTGTAAAGAGCTGGATTCTGGCCCTGTCTTCCTGTCCTGCTGATGCCCCTCCTTCAAGGCTCTAATTACCCTCTTAGATAGGCTGTAGATCCACAGGACCCCAGGGAGGGGTTGAGCGGTTTCCTTTAGCGGGATGCCCAGTGCAGCTTCTTGCTTCCGGTGTGATTTGGCTTACAACAGCTTGGTATGAACACAGTCAAGCTTCTTCAACATGCTGAGTTTCTGCTGAAACTGGTTCTTGAATTTTCAGTTTGTCAGTGTTCTGAGCTCATTCTTAACAGAATGGTTCAGTATTGGAGAATTTGTTTTTTCTCTGATATCACGTAGAAGCTGGAGTTAGGATGTGGTAAGCCCCGAAACACTTCTAACACGTAACGAAGGTTACACTATTGTAACCCTAGTTCTATAATCACAGACGGAGCCCCTCTACTGGACGCTATGGGTACTACTCTCCTCCAATCACACACACGCATTCGCCCACTGAGATTTGCATAAAGGTAGCCGCACAAACAGGAGTGCCTACCGAATACTTGCGTTACCACAGTATTTAAGGCGGCATCCAGCGCTGCCTGGTATCCCACGCCTTCTTTAGTCGTGCATTCAACATAACATGCCAACGCACCAACAGGGCATAGAGGATACGACTTTGCCTCCCTGTCAAGCATCAAGCAACTGGGGTGTGGATCGGGTGGGCAGATTGTGCCCTCCAGGTTGGGAGTCTGTCATTGCCCCCAACGAGGGAGTTCAAGTATCTCGAGGTCTTGTTCACGAGTGAGGTTAAAATGGAACGTGAGATGGACAGGTGGTTCGCAGTTATGCATGCGTTGTACCGGAACATTGTGGTGAAGAGGGAGTTGAGCCAGAAGGCAAAGCTCTCGATTTACCAGTCATTCTATGTTCCGACCCTCACCTATGATCATGAGCTTTGGGTAGTGACCAAAAGAATAAGGTTGTGGATAAAAGCGGCCAAATTGAGCTTTCCTTCATAGGGTGACTGGGCTCAGCCTTAGAGATGGAGTGAGGAGCTCAGACATCTGCGTCGAATGGGGCCAGCTCAGGTGGTTCAGGGATCTGATCAGGAGGTTTGCCGGGCATGTCCAACTGGTAAGAGGCTCTGGGGTAGACCCAGACCACGCTGGAGGGATTATATATCTCGTCTGGCCTGGGAACGCCTCGGGGTCCCCCAGGAAGAACTGGAAAACGTTGCTGAGTTGCTGCTAAGCCTGCTGCCCCTCACCACCAGCCCTGGATAAGCGGTAGACAATAGATGGATGGATGGATGGATTGATGGATAGATAGATATGAATTTGTTCATCTTACTCTTGGAAAGAAGTATATTTTCCAAAATGTGACACCATTCCTTTACGACCAAATCTGGAGTCAGGACATGTTTAGTCTAGCTTAGCATAAAGAGGGAAGAGGGGTAAACTATCCTCGCTCTGTCCAAAGTGAAAAATTGAATTTGGAGTTTCCCCCTGCTTCCAACCTTAAAAAAAAAAAAATCTATGGTCGCCACATCCTGACTTGGCTATTATTCAGCATGCAGTCCAGTCCTCTTCACGTGCATGACTGTTTACTCAGCACACACACACTCCAACAGCCACCATCTCTTGTACCAGCACCCCATATTGTCCACCCCCGGCATTACCACCCCCACCGGTTCAATCCCCCAATCAAACAGGTCCATCAGATCCTGGCTCACTGATTCCCGTCTCCATAAACTCTGCAAGCCCACATATGCGGGTCCGCAGAAGTGGTGTGGACTACAGGAACCTTCTTCGCCCGCTGTGTCGAGCCACATCATCAAAAAGAGTGGAGCGCACCCTTCGCATGGCTCTGATTGATGCTGGATCGATAACAAACACTGCTCAGACCGTAAAATCACTTAAGTCGCTGCTGAAGACTCATCTCTACTCACCGGCGTTTGATTAAGCTTATTTTCTTTTGTGCTGCTACTCTTCCACTGCTGTTATGTGCACATTATGTGTATTGTTTTTACTCTGCTTATTGTTTGCTGTGTATTCATTTTTATTATGGATATGTTCAGCACTTTGGTCAACTGCGGTTGTTTTTAAGCGTGCTGTATAAGTACAGTTTGACTTGACTCCAGCCCCCATACTTTATTTAGAAATCTGTCCACTGTGTGAAGATATTTAAGCAGCGTGGTTTCCTGTTATATCATTTGTGCAACAATAACTACACCTACTGACAAGGCATGGAAGCATACACAACCACACCCCGCACAGACACACACACACACATACACAGAGAGAATGAATGAATGAGTTCTTAACAGTCTCATAATGCTGATCTGCAGAGCGATCTACAAAGAAAAACACAGATGAATATTGAGTGAAATTCCAATAAAAGCCAAAATTAAATACAAATACTTGCTTTAAATAAATCTGCAATCACTGTAGAACAAAGCCATAAGAGAGAAAAAGTCTGTTCATTAAAATAAGCCACTATACCTGTGTGTTATTTGCACATTGTAACACTGTTGCCTGCGACTCATTTTCTAACTCCAAGGCTGCGTTCGCCTGCAGATGATGATTTGGAACAGGACCAGAATACATTGTCGTTTACAGCCATATGCTTTGTTTTACCTTCTGCACAAGTTCATGCAACGCTGAATGGATATCAATTAATAACTAATATTTCATCTGTTTTGCTTGGATACAGACAGTAGAATTTCTATAATGGAGTTCTTCAACTTTTAATTGGTTGTGAAAATAATATGCCATTCTTCCTGGCACACATTTCTGGTAGAGCGGCAATTCATAACAAACGCATGCCTTGCCAATTAAAAACTTTATTTGTGGTTGAGAATCATCAATTAAGGTATGCCACCCACAGAGAAATATTATATTGCATTACCTTTATATTTGAACACTCCATTTAAATGTCCTGTTGCTGAACAATGCTGCTAATTCATTGGTTGATGCAATTTGCTGTTTTTGTTAAGTCTGCTACTTGTCTATTTCAAGTGAAATTTCTTTTAACTTTTTGCTTTTTTGTTTTTAGGTCTGTTGCCATCTTGTGGTCTGCACTCCCTCGGAAAAAAAAAAAAAAAATCTCAGTGGGACTCTCTCTCTATATATATATTGCGTTAACACATTAACGCAATTGATCTTTCGTATCTTTGTAGCGGGCTCAGTTTTACAGCTAGAGTGAAGATTATGGTATTGATTGATTTTCTCCCAACAATAAGTCACATGTTCAATCAGAATCTTGCAATCATCCTCGTTAAATACATTACTTAAACCTGCAGTAGGCAGTACATTTCAGTATATTGTAATTCAAGTGTTCTGAGAGAAAACTAGACTTCTGCTCCTCCTCATGGCTCTGTTTTCAGACTTTAGAAAATCGAGCCTGAGACGGGAGACTTTGACCAATCACAGGTCATTTCAGAGAGAGAGCGTTCTTATTGGCTGTGCTCCAGGTCACATGCTCCATAGCTCCAGGTCACAGCTCCAGTGCACACTTTTTGAAATTGGTCCAGTATTGAGGGAGAACACTGCAGCCGCCAGCCGCTGAACAAGCTCTAATATAATCGTTTGGGGCAACCTGGTACCGTCAGTTAACGTCCTCTAAAAATTCTTGTTTTTGCCACTGACGGGCTCAGATTGTTATTATAAGTGTCTGACAACATTATGGAAATGACCCTATAGAGAAATAAAACCTTTTTCTTACCTTTCGCTTGATCTGGTCTGTTTGTTATTGTGTGTTCCGCTCGGAGAAGCCTCGTTGTGAAATTCTGCGTGGCATCCACATTGTCGAAATCAGTGACAAAGATCATGAGATGTGGTTGAAAGCGCTGCAAGCTAGTAAGTTGTCCTCCAGGAAACCTCCATGGCATATTGGTGGTATTTTGACAAAATAACACAAGGTCCACTTACTAGCTTTTCCCAGAGCTTTCACTTGCATCTCATGGTCTTCATCAGCAGATGGAGTTTGCTCAGTTGTGATGAATGCCATTATGTATGGATGGCATAGTGTCTTTGTACAGCTATATACGTACATCAATTCAACATCCGTCTGTAATGTCAGCTCTCCACCCTACAATGACAAATCACATTTCCCTATCAACCGTCACGCCACCCTCTGTTCCGGGTTGTACCAACATTAGTTCACTTGGGTTGGGATCTTCTGTTTTAATTACGTTAAGGCAGGAGGGGGAAGAAATGATATTAGACTACATCTAATTAACAGCATGTGTATTAGTATAGGCCACCATCAAAACTGTATCTAAATTAATTAGGTTTTGATTTAAGATATTAAATTCAAATTAATCATTGGGAAATGGAAATGATCCTTGACGTCGTTCCAGCTGTGAGGCCGGCTCTCCTATGTCTTAGCTGGATCGTACCACTTTACGGATGTTCTAGGGGGGGGATCCGTGGAAAGATTAATTGGAGGCCACCTGGTCCTAAAAGTTTGAACTAATGATCAGAGTGAAGGTTGAATGTTTTGGTGGTGGTGAAGGTGTTGGTGTCTGACAGCAGACTCTCACGAGGAGTTGTTAAGTGCAAAGAGAAGATCCAGCTTTGTGTTGCTGCTGTGATTTTCCTCATGCCCTTGGCTGTAGAAATCTTTCATCCCATCACGTTAGTCAAGCTAAATTTACTGCTAGTGATACTTGAAAACCAAGATGAGGAGATGTTACATCAGTGTGGAAGAAGGCACACAAGTTCGCCAGCTGAGAAGAATTGCACTTTCATGTTTCCTTACTGATATGATTTATTTTAATAGTTCAATCACTAACTGGATAAAGATTTGAATAAAACAATTCAAAACCTCCCACTTCTTGGTACTTGAGCTTACAGGACCAAACTCCCTTTAAATGATACTCGGAAGAATGGTTGCATCCGGCGCTTGGAAGTCGTCTCTGTGAGTTGTTCTTGTTTGTTTTCATTAATACTAGCTAATTAGCACTCACGAGATAGCTATCTTAACTTGTCAAAACAATGAAATAGTATGAAGAGCAGCAATAAAGCCCGTGATTACATGGTTTATTTTTCTTGGCCAAACACTGTATCTGCAGACTGCTGCATAGCTGCAATCAGAGCCTCTCATGCTGCAATCAGCCCAAACAGAGAACATGACCACAGAGCCATCATCTGAGCTATACTCACAGTGTGAACGCAGCACCGGTAATGAAAAGTCACCACTTTATACACATTTACTCAATTAGGGGAGAGCGGGGTTGGTTGGGACACGGGGGACATTAGGGACAGTGCCTATTTAGCAAGTTAGAAAGCAACTATTCCATTCACCATGCTCACACTCAGCCACACCCTCTTCACTTTCAACTTCAAAGTAGAGACCTTCTGACCGTTCCTCACATTTTATTCACAAAATACAACAACATATGAAAAAACTATTTTTGGAAAGCTTATTTTTTGGGCTATCAGCTAACGTGTTAGCTGTCTGAATTTGTGTTGGTAGCTAGCACAGGAGTCCAAAGTGTGTCTGCTCCCCCTGGGACAGTTGGGACAATTACCTGGGGACAGTTGGGACAGTTACCAAGGGGACGGTAGGGACAGTATTGTTTGCAGTTCCTGTTGTGACAAATCAACAAAAAGCAGACAAAAACAAAGTCTTTCTTTGCCAAATTCCATACCTCAGTAATGTATAAAAAAATCATAATTTTACTTTTTTTCCCTCAAAGATATGTATGAACGAGTGACATTTTAAATATAAGGTGTTCAAATTTAGACTGCAATTTTTCCACAAAATTTTCAATTTATAATAGTTCATATTTCAGCCCAGCGACGTTGACTTATCGCCATAGCAACTGCCCCACACAGTCGATGCCGCGTCCGCCACCTACTGTCACCTAGATTACAACGTCATGTCTAGATGAAAAGAGCAAAACAAAAAAGATCTTTATTTATGTAACCTATTTATGCATTAATTTATTTCTTTAGACTATTTATCCTCTAACGTCAACCTGGTATAGATCCTGCGCTCCCATAATATTAAATACTTTTAGGCCATTCTATCGTCTTGGCTTTTATTTTGACATGTTTCATGTTTTCTTAATGAAAAAAAAGAATAAGCAAAACCCTAAATTGGACTGTTTTTGGTGTTTAGTTTTCTTGTTTTTTGATTCAGACAAATAGAAAAACAGCTCTGTTGTTTTGTTTTTCCATTTCTGGTTTAAAACGGCAAAACAAGTGAAACATTTATTTTTTTTCTTTTGGTTTCAAACGGAAAAAAACAAACTGCCAGAAAGTACACCTAGTAGGCACTCCAGATACACGATGTATGTGCACAATCACTGAAAGAGTTTTTCATGACATGTCCTCCTTAAGATTTTGAAAACCACTTACCAACATCCAAAATCTGATACGTTGTTATTCAATAAAGTCAGTTGAAATCAACTTAAATAAAGCAGCTTAAATTAATATGCTGTTTACACGTAATGCATTAGTTATAATAATTCAATAATATAATATTGGGAAATCACTGCAGACTGCAAATGTGCTGCACATTGTGCGATTAAATCATATCAATTTACTGTCAAGTGTAAATCTAAGTAGCTTGTATACTGTACATTTTTGCACTCCCATGAACTCTTGCACTATTGTGACATACATTAACACAAACAATACTGACTGGGTCTCATGTTATTATTATTATTATTATTATTATTATCATTATTATTATTATTATTATTATTATTGTTATGTTTCTGCATCTATAATATCAAAAGAAAATTAATATATAGAATAAAATACTTGGCAAGTGGACCTTGAGTTTTTGTAGGGCTACATTTTTGCTACTTAAACTGATAATACATATATATGTGTACTAATACATATACATGTGTACTAATACATATACAGTATATGTGTACTAATGCAATGCTTTTGCTTATAATAGATTCTTTTTACATCTTGTTTTCCAGCACTGCAAGGTGCATACCCTTCACCATATTGTTTTCCTCTACATTATGAACCATAATGTAAAGGGCTCTCTCCCTAACCGCAGATGAATGATGAGGGTTAAAGTTGGAATCGTTATCACATCACCGGCTCTGTTGAATCGTCTCCGCGGTGATGAATGTGTTTAGGTCGGACGGTGCCGTGCCACTTGTGGCCCTTGTTTGGGGGCCGATCAGACGAATGCCCTGTGGCTTCGTGGGTGTGGACAGGAGGGACGGATGCTAAATAAGTCTCTCTTTCTCCACCTCGTCTCTAACTGGCTGCCGGTCCCTGTGCGATGATTAGTCTCATCCCGAGGGGAAGATGAGTTAGCAGAAGCAAAGTCTCTCTAATGAGCTAAGCTCTGCCCCTCTCTACCGTCCCTCCTGCATCCCCCCCGTCCCATCCCCATCCCCGTCCCTCCCTCCCTCCGAGGACCCAGGGGTGGTGGGGTGGTCCCGGGAGGGGGTCTGCAGCACACCTGTTCTCCTACCCCCCCCCACCCTTCTGTAATCCTTGCATTTCTGCACTCCCTCGTCGATGAAGGGGGTATTCCTTGTCTCCCCACTGGGACCCCAGCCATTGTCTGTTTTTCTTTCTTCTTCTTCCTCTGCTCCTCCTCTCTATTTTTTTTTATATTTTATCATAATTACTCCCTTCTTGCCACTCCTTAGCCACGATCTGCCTTTGTTTGATCCTTGTGCATGGAAATTCGCTGGTACCGTTTAATTGTGTATTTAGTGTATATTCATATAGGTAAAAATGATATATGTAGTTTAATGGAATAATGCTGGTAGGCTGCAGGAGTGACAAAAGGCCACCTGGATCCAGCCCCCCTTCGTATCCTCCCCATCCCCTCCCGTTCCCAAGACAACACTTCCCTCCTGTTAATTAGGGCAAATTTTTGTTTACATAATAAACTTCAGGGTCGCTGACGACAAACGGCATCTTGGGACACGCGGGGGAGGAGGTGCAGGGGGGGGGTTATTGACAGATGGGTGTGCGTGTGCGTGTGTGTGTGTGTGTGTGTGTGTGTGTGTGTGCAATGGTAACTCATGGCTGAACAAAACATCCTACCTGCCGCCTTACGGCATCAAATTCCCAGAAGCCATCGGGAGGACACGTGTTTTGGCGTGGGCTGGGAGATAGGGAGGTCTGATGGGGGTAAGTGGAGCTTGTCCTGCCACCCCTGGGGCAGGCAGGGATATGGCTCAAGACCAAAGTTAAGGCCTGTCTAATTAGTCCGGTGAAGGCTCTGATAACAAATAAACAGAGAGGAGGTTTGGGGAGCTGTCCTTGGGGGGGCCGTGTTGGAGCAGATCTATTGGTAAACTGCTTCTGGTGTCCACTGAGTCCTCTAACAGCGCCGTGAGGCAGGGAGGCACCGGAGCAGCACCTCCAGGCCACACCTTGGGGTTCATCATCAAATCCATCTGTTCATTTCACCTCCTTTTCTTCATAAATAACATTAACAGTATTTATAAACCGTACTCTCTTGAGATGAGTAACTTCTAATTAAAGCTGCAGTGGGTAGAAATGGAGCAAATATGATTAAGAAAAAGTATTTTTATAAAAAGGTCACTATATCCTGACAGTAGTGTATGAGACAGGTAATCTGAAAAGAATCCTGTTCCTCTGTGTCCTCCGATGTCCTCCGGTGCTTCTAACAGCATCTGCAAGATTTGACAGACTGGAGGAAAACAACCAATCAGAGCTGATCTGAGGTATGCTGTCCAGCTGCCGTCTATGAGAGCCGGCTGTCAATCACTCGCGAACTCCGACCAAACGGTGAAACTAGGCAGCGCTGATCAAATATGAATCAATATTCTGTTACTGTAATGCCTATTTCTCTCCTCAGATGTTTTCAGAAACATCTTGTAGTGTACTGTTTAGCTGTAAAATGAGAAAGTTTGTGACCCAGCAGCCATGTTGAGATCAGTTGAGGAAATACCAAGCACCGCCCACCAGCCGGAGCACAGCCAATAGGAACGCTCTCTCTCTTTGAAATGACCTGTGATTGGTTAAAATCTCCCGTCACAGGCTAGATATTCTAAAGCCTGAAAACAGAGCCATGAGGAGGAGCAGAAGTCTAGTCTTCTCTCAGAACACTTGAATTACAATATGCTGAAAGGTTATTATGGAATTGTTGCCTAGTGATGCCAAAAACATTCTGCCTACTGCAGCTTTAAGTCAAATACATGTACAGTCCATTTAAAATCATTGCTGTTACATACTGCCTCAACATTTTTAGACTTTAGATTTTTCAAAGAGAACGACTTAAAAAATAATGAATCAATGTGTTGAGAATGTGTGAATAATAATAAAAACAGAACCACTGATGAACAAAACTGAACCTGAATTTGAAATTTTTCATTTTCAAATTTGTGAAAAGAAAGGGACCAACAGCTTCAAGTTTTCTTCTTAAGTGAATGATATACCCACATATTTTTGGGAGATATTGTTGTGCTAATCAATATTTGTATATGACTACTGTGCATATAATGTGAAAGGGGTCAATTTATTACAGACTAGACAGCTTTTTTCTCACCTCATTGTTTTGGATTTACGGCCAACATTTGTACTGTTTGGTTCACTCTCAGACAGACACACTGAGAGGCTAGCTGGAGAACACAGTGGAGCATTTAGCAACTAAAGAGACAGAGTTTTTTTTTTCTCAGGAGTTGGTGGAGAGCCAAAAAAGAAGAGTGAATATTGGACTTATATCAGGTGGACACAAACAAAACTCCACGTGAATGTGTTGCTCTGTGTCTACAGAATGGGTTTATATGGAACAGTTTGTTAACATTACCCATAATAACATTAACCATTACTTCATAATGATTGACAAAATATGCCTATTCAACAGTTAATTATTTCTGTAAGTTGACTTTTTTGTTGCGTATTTTCATAAATGTAGGCACGAAGCTAACAAGTGACAGAATGTAGAGAGGGGCTGTATCCGAAACTTCATACTATATCAGTACTGATTTGGCCAAAATGTAGCATGTAGTATGTAGTATGCCAACAAAAGCAAAATCTACAGTATGACAAAAATACCAGGATGTCGTACTGATATGGAAAAAATCTCCAGTTTGCATCGGACCAGTCTACTTCACCTACTGTATCCCACAATGCAAAGCGCTGGACCACTACAGGCTACGGTTACAACATCAGCAGCCAAAAACGGCTTGTTTTTTTATATTTTTCGTAGCTATTTCATCACTAAATTCACTTCTGAACATTTTTGAGGCCAGAAATCAATTGTGTAGATTTTGAATATTAACAGTTTTACAATATTGGATGGCGAATCGAACATTTGCTCCAACGTTTTTGGAGTTTAGTAGCTCCACAAACTGCCGTGACAGCTAGCCAGCACCTACCGGGAATGCTATACCTCGCCAGCCGGGCGGTCACGCTCAAAGACGGCTATGAGCTGCTGGAGCTCTCTGGAGACCGGTTTATAGACGAGAGGCTTTTATTTCCCTGTCGACGGATAGTTTGTATAAATATCACAACACAAATCTCCATTATAAAATCAACAGGAACCTGTGATTATCTGCATTCTTTAGAGTTGAAAAGCTCCACAATCGCTTGTGGGCGTTGCTCGCTCAAGAGCCGGCCGGTGACGCTCACAGACCGGCTACAGAGCAGCAGAGAGGCGAGGGAAGAGGCAAGGGAAAGAGATGCCTCTGACGGGTCAGAGAGATACCTGCTCAAACAAACACAAGACTTTCAACCAGAAGACCGGTGTTTGTGTCCCGTATAAAACTAAAATTAACGTTGACTAATTTTGCCACGAGTCGTTAGTCAGTGAAGTTAACGTCAACCACGACCGTTTCCTTACCAACTAAGTGGTTGTGTTGCCTAAACCTAACATCCTGTGAAAACGGAAGTTTATTTTGAAAGGACACTATGCATATAACAAGCGTATATTGACACGTGTGTTCTCTCAGATGCTAAAATAAATGTCAGTCAGGATATATATACCGATATTTATGAAATCAATGTGGCTGGTGATCCAGAGGTCTGGAACCAGACTAAAAACTACAGTTTAGCCAGATCAGGCTACCTTATTTGGAGGTAAGTGTACCCAAAGGTCCATCATTGCTCATTGGGAGCACAATTGTGCTATGTAAGCTGAAGTTTGGTCTGTGAACTGTGATGGATGAAGACTGTAATCATTTTACTGCCCACCTTACTCTTTCACACCCAGGGGATTTGTTTGTTATCATGACTAATGATAATGTTAGAAATGATAGCCAAAACAATGAGCGTGAGATCTAAGTTGTAATAAACTGGAATTATCCTTCAAGTATTTTCTTTTAGCAATAGCTGGAATGGATGTATGCACATATTGTTTTGCATTTGTTACTTGTTAGACTAGTTTTCATTACATTTCCATCCCAGATCTTGTCTTTCCCTCAAAGAAATATTAGTGATGTGTTTGTCCTCTGAAATGAAAGAGAGAGAGAACATTTATGTTCATAATTTTTATTGACTGTCTAAATGAGCCTGAAGAAGAGCAGAGTTGGTAAGTCAAAATAAAGCCCTGGCATGATCAGACCCTGATGAGTGACCAGTGAGAGCTGTAGTCTGCTGGCCTCCGCCAGCTGCTGGGCTGCGTGTGGTCGAGGTGGTCGGCAAGCATCACATCTTATAAAAGGGCAAGTGCTTGCCAGTCAGACGTCCATCAAGGCTGCGCCCCAGTGGGCCAGCGTGGGGCCATAATCCCTGGAAGTGCCCCTATGGTTCTTGCCCTACCTCCCTTATCCCTTCCATCCTTCCCTCTACACCTCCCTTCCCTCCATGCTGTTGTTTTCCTCCTCTCCTCCCCAGGCAGGGGGTGTTTGGACCACGCAGCGTGACCTGGCTGCCAGGGGAGGGATCCAGGGAGGGGCTCCGGGGCCACAGGTGAGGCCTGAGCTCAATCTACCCCCCATCCATCCTGCCTCTCCCTCCACCTCCCCTGGGTGCCAACTTCACCAACCCTCCTCCTCCCCGTGCCCAGCAGGCCAATCAAGCCATATCTGTGTGCCATGCAACCTGGGGACCAGGGGGACGGAGGAAGGGAGGAGGGGTAATAGAGGAGCAGGCAGGCAGGCAGGCCGAGGGCCCCATGTGGACCTCCTGTCCCTCTGAAACCCTCCCAGGATCTGTGTCGCCATCACCACCACGTTTAATTACCTCGCTCATCTTCATTAATTTATGGGCCTTCTTTATGCCCTGCAGGCCGGAGATAGATAGAGAGGGAGGAAGCGAGGACGGGAGGGATGTAGACAGAGGTGGAGGGAGAGATGCCACTCCACTCAACAACAACAACAACAACAACAACAGCAACAACAGCGGCAGCAGGCGCAGCAAAAAACAACAACCCCAGCAGCTGGAGCTCAGTGCTGGAAGCAGCAGCTCGGTGACCTCGGCGTCCCTCAGGGCGCTCGTCTAGGACCTCCAGTGCAGGAGGCTTTTTGCCAGTTGAGGGCCGCAGGGCTCCAGGGTCAGTTCGGCCACACCAGGCCCTCTCAGCCCTGGAGACGGCGGGAAACAAATCCCAGCTGTCTGGCCAGACAGCACCTCTGAGATTGAACAGTAAACAGGCTCTATTGATTTGGGCCGTTCCCTGGACAAAGTGACCATAATGACATTAGAGATTAGATGCTCAGATGCTGCTCACAAGAGACTGGGATCAGAGCACTGGGTAATAAATGCCTATTTTGTGGACCAAGGGATCTGCTTCGTGTGTGCGTGTGTGTGTGTGTGTGTGTGTGTGTGTGTGTGTGCGTGTGCATGTGCGTGTGCGTGTGCGTGCGTGTGTGTGTGTGTGTGTGTGCGTGTGCGTGCGTGTGCGTGTGTGTGCGTGTGTGTGTTTAAGTAAAAATGGCTAAAACAAACTATGCATTGTGAAAGTATCATTAATCAATTCAAATCTATTTTACTGTCCAAGCAATGCACTTATTACTGTCTTCTCCAAGATGTTCATCTCTCATTTTATTCCACATATGCTCTGAAAAGTCTAAGAAAGGATTAAATATCTGAATTTAAGGCCCCACATTATTGAAATGTCTTGACTCCAGCTAGAAGAGATGCTCTTGTTTCACTATTTAAGGCCATATTTCTTTGTGTTGCAAAGCCTTTTTGAGTTTAACACACAGGTCGTCCAGTGATATACACAGATGTACCCATCTGAACTGACTGAAAAACTTTGGGCCTCCAATTACTTCCAAATGCTCTTTTTTATCCAAAATGTTCATAGCACTTGCCCTTTTTCAATTAGTATCTGAATTAAACTTTTACTTTTTCGAGAGCTCCTGCAGTCACGAGTATCAGGTTTTTTGTTTTTGACCCGACCTGTCACAGTAGAGAAAGAGAGTTTAATCTGGCTGACATCATTGTACATTGTACCAAAATTATTCTTGAAAAGAAATAATGAAATCTCCCCCTTCTAGTATATTGTTGGCTCCACTACTGGCTCCACAGGGCCTGTGAGCACCTGTGAAACGTTCCATGTCAGTGGTTTTGTGCCCTTTAGAGTCACACAACTGTGAGCATCTAAACATATATATACAGTATATGTACTGTTTATATACATATATAAAGAGAGAGATAAAGAGAGAGAGAGGCATGGGGGTGCAGTGGTGGCCTCACAGCAAAGGGGCTTCTGTGTTCGCTGGCCGGGTTGGGCCCTTCTGTGTGGAGTTTGCATGTTCTGTCCATGTCAGATTGGGTTTTCTAGCATAGTTAACTCGTATTATCTTTGCTTTGTCAGAAATAGTTTGGTTTTGTTCTTCATTTTAGGTCTGATGATGTAATTTTGCATAATAATTAGCCATGTGCTTCTGTTTGTTGCAGGGACAGTGTGTATTTTCAGAGCAATGGGTCTTCCGAACAATGGCCGTTTGTTTTCGGGATAACGGGCTGTCGGACAAATGGGACATTGGGATTTTGGAATAATGGGTCATCGGAAAAACAACGGCATGGCACCCTTACATGGTCTGTTCTTTGTACGTGTTCTGTTTGTGATGCCGACTAAATGAAGATTACTTTGTGGTCATTAGGTTGCCCTAGTTAGAGCAACTAATGTTATGTTTCACAAGAACGCCACAGTTAGCTGATTGAGTTTATTTATTCCGAGGGACCACCGCAGCCCCTAGACAGCGTCTTTAGCCCACTAACATTAGCTATGCTAGCTAAGCAGTGCTAACTCAGCTGTTATTTGTTTCACTATGCTAGGCAGCTGCATGCACAGGTTACTCCTGGACTCCTACTTGTGTCAAAAGTGAAGTTACATAGAAAGTAAAGGTGAGAGTAGAAAACTGTACACTTTTTAGGACAGCTCACATTCCAACGTATTGTAGGGAGACACCACCGCAGTAAATGGCTACTTACTTTTTACTTCCGGTTACTTCACCAGACACATTTTTTAATACTCCTGTGATCCTTTTTCGATGTATTACCACACTACATTCCCAACATAGAAACCCTGAGGAAAAGAAAAAAACAACATTTGACTGTTGTGAGAAATTACAATCACAGCTCCTAGAACTAGTCAGCTGAGATTTACTTGAGTTTTGTCAAATAAGAGAAGCAGCAACATTGACATTTTTCAAACAAAACCAATGAGTATGGATGAGATACTGTGGGACAGCGTACAGATTGGAGTGGATTGGTGCAGTATAGTTAGTTAGTGAAGCAGGAGGATGTTTTTGGGGAGGCGGGTACTCGTGCATCATCTCCTACTATAGAAAGCAGGGGTTGGGCTCTATGCGGGGCTGTTTTGGGCGGCTTGTTTTTCCTCATCTGAGCTCCAGGATGGCTGGAGTCGGGCCCCAGCAGCTAGCGCTGACACTCAGGCCCCACAGAGCAGAAAGTTAATACTGCGACAGATGTTTCGCCTCCGTGCGCCTCCCGGCCATGCAGAACCCCCCACCCACTCCGTCCTGACATCCTCCTCCTGCCTGCCCACTTACTCCCTCTTCCTCATATTCGATCTGTGTCTCAGTCAGTGATGAAGCACTTACAGAGCGTAGGAATCAAAGAATAAAGAAAGGGGAAAATGATGCTCTGTGATCAGTCAAAGAACTCCCAATAGAGGTGACAACTAAATCTCTGTGACTAATGCACAAACTCACTCTGATGAATGACACATATGTTGGTGAAAGGGACCTTTCTGTTGTCAAAAAACAAATATATTGAACTGTTTGGCATATTGAAAATGTGACCCACTTGGCAATAGTGTGAATTAGAAAATATATAAAAAAATTAAAAAGTATATAGGAATAAGAATAAAAGAATAAGGTAGTGTTATTATTTTTTTTTTTTCAACAAACCAAGACTTCAATTATTACGGCTGTAATTGGGTAGAATGGAGCAAATATGATAAAAAAGGTTCATTATTATAAAAACGGGTCACTATATCCTGACAGTAGAACATGAAACAGATAAACTGAAAAAAATCATGTGTCCTCCGGTGCTCCTAGCGGCATCTGCAAGATTTCACAGACGGAGGAAAAACAACCAATCAGAGCTGATCTGGAGTCTGACGTCCAGCTGCCGTCTCTGAGCAGCTGTCAATCACTCGCAAACTCCGATCAAATGGTCAACTAGGGCAGCGCTGATCAAATATGAATGTTACTGTAATGTTATTTCTTGCCTCAAATGTTTTCAGAATCATCTTGTAGTGTACTGTTTAAGCTGAAAAATTTAGAAAGTTGAGACCCGGCAGCCATGTTGAGATCTGCTGAGGAAATACCAAGCACCGACCACCAGCTGGAGCCAGCCAATAGGAACGCTCTCTCTCTCTGAAATGACTTGTGATTGGCCAAAGTCTCCCGTTCACGAGCTAGATTTTTCTAAAGTCTGAAAGCAGAGCCATGAGGAGGAGCAGAAGTCTAGTTATCTCGTCAGAACACTTGAATTACAATATTCTGAAAGGGTATTATGGAATTTACGCCCAATGATGCCAAAAAATTCTGTCTACTGCAGCTTTAAGTCAATGGTAGAGCACCAAATTTGTATTAATCCCTCGCTAAAATAGTTCCTCATTTTTACTCTTGAGCATTTTGACCTCTGACATATTAATATTTATTTTACTTCCACTTAGTGGCTTTTTCAGGAGATTTTAGCCATCTAAACAGTCCACTCCTGAAGATGTTGATTTGCAGTTGAAAGCCCCTGGAAAAAGCTAGTAAGTGACCCTTGAATCTAGGGTCGGTGATCTTGAGAAACTAGCAAGAGTACGCTAGATTTTAAAAATGACCCAATGGAAAACCCCAGCCCAGTGTTGACAACTCTTTTCCAGTGAATGTAGCTAGCAGCACTAGCTCCAACAGTCCTCCCATCTAGAGAGGAAGTCACCAAGTCATCAACACTGACAGTCCGCCCTTCAGACCTCCCTCCAACGCCACTCCACCCAACATTATCATTATGAATATATACAACATGGCTGCTGTTAGTACTCACAGCTGTCAAGCTAGCAGCTTGTGGAAGACTCTGGTGAAGCAATGCGTTAACGGACTGATTGCACTAAGGCTGGTACAGGTTTATACAGGAGCATTTGATTTATTGATTGTTGTTGGGATGCAATGAGAATTCCAACAAAAATAATTTTGAAGAACACTACCAACCCTGTTGAGCTAAAACTATTTTGTGACACTGTTTGACTTATTTGTCACCATTAGGAGTAACCTTTCCATAAGTTCTTACAGGCCGTTCACATTTTAAGACATTTAAGACGTATACAATGCTACTATAATGCTCAAGGCGTTCAGCGTGCAAGAAGAACACCTTTCTTGACATCTGCCTGTCATTTGTACTCCATGTATCCTGCAGTGACTGCAATGTAAATGTATCTGATTATAAATGCTACGGTAAGAGTTAGTGACGTAGTATAAAAAGCAAGAAAGACCAGTTATTGTGGGCGGGGTCCAACAGACATCAGACTTTTAACCAGGAGACCCGTGATCAAGACTGTTGACCAGTGTTTTGTTTTGTAAGTTACGTTAGTGACAATTGTCACATGTTCTTGATTGACGTTTGTGACTTTTTTTCTATAGTTGTGTTAAATTGTGTCCGTACATGTTTTATTTAATGTACTTAATTTAAGCCCAACCATGACGTCTTCCCTTACCCTTACTAAGTGGTTTTCTTGCCTAAACCTAACTGCGGACGTTTGTGTGGCGTACAAATGACATAAAAAGGAGACCGGGTTGGTTCTTCGGTTGTCTTCTGCATGAAGACTAAACTGATGTTCCGTTAAAGGATAAGACTGGTGTAATTCTGTATTTGTCATACTAACAGGTATCTTGTGCCTGATACAGTATATCGTATTCCTCTGTGCCATAGAGCAAAGACAATTAGAGAATCAAAATTCAAACTAGTAAAAAAGAATAAACCATTTAGCCTATTTTTTTCAATTTTAGACTCTCCAATATCCTTTTCATCCTGTAAATACAGTAAGACTTGGTTCGTTTGTCCCTCAGCTGCAGTGATGAAGTTACCACCTCGCCAAAGTGGTCTTCAGCTCCCCTCTCCGTCTCCTCTTCCACTCCGACATTTTCTCCGACATCGATCACTATCTCAGTTTTCTTTTACTCCTCCGTTTCCCTCTCTTTTTTTACTCTCCCCCCCCCTCCCTGACTCACTCACTCCCCCTCTCTTCATCCCCTGTTTTCCGCTGCCTCGCTCCTCCTCTCTTCCGTGGCGGCGGCTCGGCAGGACACTGATGTGCGATGAGCTTTTCTGAAAGGTCCCAGGAGTTCAGCGCCGGTGCTGATGCCTCCTCTCTTTCTCCACTCGCTCTCCTCTGTTTCCACTTCCTCAACTCCTCTCTCTCTCTCTCTCTCTTCTCTCTCTCTCTCTCTCTCTTGCTCTCTTTCTTTCTCTCTTTGTCTCTCCCCCGGCCTACTGAGCCCCCTTCCTTCCACCCCCCCACCTCCATTCACATCACACGAGTCTCGGAGATTGACAGCCTCCCCAAGAGTGAGAGCTGGAACAGATGGAATATGAATGGTTCACTCGTGTATGAAAAAGGTGTCTGGGTGAAGGAAGTGGTGTAGGGGGACCCTCAATTGCGAGTTAAGTATGACTAAATCCCATTGTAACCACCGCCCCCCTCCCCAATCACACACGCACACACACACACACACACACTTTTCCCTGCCACAAAAAAAGGAAATGAGGCTTTAAAGAGACAGTGACAAATAATGGCCTTGGTTCTATTGTCTTTCAAATAGAATCATTAGAAAATACATTTATTAATAAAAATACATTTTGCTTCCTTTTCACACTCCAGTTTACTGATACAGCACAGCCCAGCGTCTATCCTAAATCTCTCCCTTGCTTACATATTGATACATTTAATTTCCCAGAGTCAGTGCAGGCGCAGCATGGGCCGAACCCTGCGAAGCTTCCCTTCACAGTCTGACATTGTGAGGTGTCCCTGTGTGTTTTCTGAAGTGGATACAATGAATCCACAAAGTTGGTCACTTTCTTTTCTAAAAGTCTATAACCAACCTAGCAGCCCATGACGCTGTTGCACACCAGTAGACAGAATAGCTACTGTAAATGAAGAGACAAGTAAGGATAGGGGAGCTTCATCGTCACGGTTACAACAGTAAACACTCGGGTAATGTCAGGGAGAGATCGTGGACTGCTTGTCTGAGTCTGCCTGCTTTACTCTGTTAAACTTAAATGCATTCATTACATAATTATGACTATGAAGATGACGTTTTTTTTTTTTCTTTAACCCTCTGAGGCCCCCAATAGACCCACTTTTTGTCTTTTTGTAGGGAGGTACAGGGGGTGTTTAGGGGGAGATAGCAGGTCAACAGTAGATGTCACATAGAAGTGGTGTACATCATCTGAAAGCTGGGAACCTGAGATGCTGCTCAGCACTGTGTCAAGTTGTTGTAGTCATAAATCTGTAATAAACATTAATTAATTAATTAATTAATTAATTAATTTACCACATCATTTTAATCAATCACTTTTTACCATTCCAGAATTGATAAAAATGATCAATAATCCCTCCAAACACCACATTCAGACAAAGACCTTGAGGAACACCATAGAAAAAGCCATTCTGGATTTGGCAAATACAAACTTTTGACATTTGGAGATTTCTGCAAGAATTTAATTTTTCGGCAATCGGATGGCAAGCACCTCTGTTGTCAGTTTACCCAGGAAAGCCATCCATCCTTTGAATGCTCTAGGTCTCTTGTTCGATCCATCCATCCTCTGAATGCTCTAGGTCTCTAGTCTGATCCATCCATCCTCTGAATGCTCTAGGTCTCTAGTTTGATCCATCCATCCTCTGAATGCTCTAGGTCTCTAGTCTGATCCATCCATCCTCTGAATGCTCTAGGTCTCTAGTTTGATCCATCCATCCTCTGAATGCTCTAGGTCTCTAGTCTGATCCATCCATCCTCTGAATGCTCTAGGTCTCTAGTTTGATCCATCCATCCTCTGAATGCTCTAGGTCTCTAGTTTGATCCATCCATCCTCTGAATGCTCTAGGTCTCTAGTCTGATCCATCCATCCTCTGAATGCTCTAGGTCTCTTGTTTGATACATCCATCCTCTGAATGCTCTAGGTCTCTAGTCTGATCCATCCATCCTCTGAATGCTCTAGGTCTCTGGTTTGATCCATCCATCCTCTGAATGCTCTAGGTCTCTAGTCTGATCCATCCATCCTCTGAATGCTCTAGGTCTCTAGTTTGTGGCTGTATGGTTTCATGAGGCTGTGATTATCCTAGAGGTCACCACAGGTCATTTTATACAGTGAGGTCAAGTTTAAAAAATGGTCTCACTACAATGAAATGTCTCCTATGGGGACTAACATCATCACACATGAATACAGTTGGACTCATTGGATCCACCAGAGTCTCAGCTTTACAGTGATACACAATTTATTTAATTCAAGACTGTTTAGGGACCCCAGTATGCAGAAATATTCAAACACACCATTTTAGAATAGGAGACAATAACACATTTATACTGCATGAAAAAAACTGCATGTGATTATCATAAAGTGGGCATGTCTGTAAAGGGGAGACTCGTGGGTACCCATAGAACTCATTTTCAGTCACAAATGTTGAGGTCAGAGGTCAAGGGACCCCTTTGAAAATGGCCGTGCCAATTTTTTCTCTCCAAATTAAGCCCAAATTTGGAGAGTTATTTAGCCGCCTTCACAACAGGCTAGCATGACACGACTGGTAGCACTGGATTCCTTAGCTCTTCTAGTTCATGTGATATCTTCACTCTAGCTCTAAAACTGAACCTGCTACAGCCTCTGAAAGACAGTAAAGTCGGTCGGGATCGCGGCCTCAGAGGGTTAATCCATAAAAGTGGTAGTTTTGCCACAAATTACGCTAAACATTAACAATTTATGACAAACCAGTTTATTTTATGATTCCAGGCTACATTGAATTCATCAAGTCACAGATCCCTCTGGTTCATCTCACCTAGCTGTACTGGTTACTGTATCTGCACAAATACAGTTTGACATGAAACAACATCCTAAGAAATGTTAACTCACTTGGATAACTTTTGGTCTGCTGTCTAAGCCCCAATCCAGCAGGAAACAACCTGAGGTTCACAGAGCTGAAGTCACATGTGTACTATTAAGACTCTGAAAAAAGACCTAAACTATTCCTGCTGAAACAGATCTTAGCTGTGTTTTTATTGTGTATCCTTTTCTTCTTGTTATGTCCTCATCAAAGTGTGTGTGTGTGTGTTGTGTGTGTGTGTGTGTGTGTGTGGGGGGGGGGTTGAGAGCCGGAGCGCAGACTCCCATCCAGCCGTCTGTCGGCCACACAGGGCCTGTTTTTGAATTTCTGATCAAAAGTTGCAGCGGAGACCACCGCTGAATCACGGCCTCCCAAACATCTGCTGTCATATCGCTCTGAATAATTTATTTGTTGATCCAACTGAATGTATGTATCCGTCTCCCCTTTCTCTCTCCTGAGCCCATTTGCAAGTGTGTGCATGTGTGTGTGCACGCTTGTATCCTTAGAAAATAAATGCTTCAATCAACAACAACAACAACAAAATGATCTGCCGGTTTGAGGAATCGCTGTGCGACGCAAAATAGGGCTGGATGGAATTGTTCTCTCACACACACACCACACACACACACACACTGAGTCCAACTCCACTTATTCTAGCAATGGGCGCCATATTTCTGCAGAAGTTTACATCCAGGGCGTTTCGACACAGCTGAAACGCGGGGCCTTATTTCAGCTCCAGCATGGCCGCTAAGTGGCACATCTCATTAGAATGATTTAGGCAAACTGAAAATGATATTACAATAATTTCAAAAACGCTATCAGTGGTTTCATCCTCCCAAATGATCATTTAAGTCCTGCTTGTAATGGCTATGAGACTGTTAGTGGGGGTTATTCATTTCAAACTGTGTTAAGCACAGCACGCGCAGCCATTAGGGCCCAGTGTCGGTATACTTATGCTTACTGAAATGAGATTGCGTGAGGAAAATAGAGTTTATCAAGCGGCCAAAATATCCATCGATCAGCCGCCTCTGCTTTCTACTCCGCTAAACTAAAATAACATCATTAAGACTCCAACTTTTGAGATGGAGAAAGTTAGGTGAGATCTTAGCGTGACGGTGCAGTGATTTCACCTGAGGTTTCCTGCACACACACACACACACACACGCATACCCGCTAATATCCAAGTGTGTGTGTGAGTGTGTGAGTGTGAGTGTGCTAATTGGTTTAAAGCCCATTGTCGCTCGCTTCTTGTTAGCCAGCCCCCCCTCCTTTACTTCCTCTATATGTACACCGCTGCTGTCAAACAGCGTTTGCTAAGGCGTTAACAAACTTTTACCCCCTCCCCACTCTCACCACCCCTCTACTCCCGCGGGCTTTGCATGGGGGAAGGTGTGGGGGGGTGACACCCACACTCTCTGATAACAAACGCTCTGACGCTAATGTGATTGATAGGGCTCAGTTCTTCTCTCACTCCGCCACATTTATCTTGAGTAGCCAGAGTTGGGCATCAGAGTGTGTGTGTGTGATGGTGGTAGTGTGTGTAGGGAGGGTGGGGAGGGTGGGGGGGGCATCTGTATGTCCCCTGGCATCTATTTGCTTTTAACCGCTAAGTCATTACGTCCTAATACATGTAGATTGTGATGGGGAAAGGGGGAGGGAATGTGGAATGGGTGGAGGGGAGATCAGTGGAGTGTTATGGAGGCAAGCAGATGCTCGCCTCTGGAGTTATTACATACAGAGATGATTAGTGTTGGGGTGGGGGGGGGCTCACTGAACTGATGGAAGGCCTTCAAGCTCGGAGAGACCGAGGAAAAGGTATTTCATTGGAGTTCATTTGCATATTTTATGAGGAGACTCGAAGCGTGGCGGTTTGACGGCATGAGAGGAAACAGGAGTGAAGTGGGATGGGGGGGTGGAGGGAGCGGGGGGGGGGCAGCGAACTCTCTTACCGGCCCCTGCTGCCAAGACTCCCAAAATACTGATCCATTGATCCACGTGATCCGAAAAGGAACAGAAAACCATCGGCTGACCTTTCCCTTTCATCAGGAGGTTTTTGGTCATGAGGCGTTGTGCAACCTTCAAGAGGATCCGTCGTCGCAGCTCTAGGGTAAATAAAACACCTTTAAAAATCCTTCTTTCGGAGGGAATTAAAGATATCCGTCCAAAGACCAGCTGCCAGAAAAATCATATTCTTAATGAGCAATGCGTAGAGGAGTAAACTTCTCCGTGTGCTGGAGCCCAGGAGAGTTGGACTCAGTGTGCACACATGAAGCGCGATTACATTAAGCTCTGCAAACAAATAGATTTCCTCTGCTGCTCTCTGCCGCTCTGTCAATTGCATAAAAAATATAAAAATATCTCTGACGGCACAAAGTGAAAGCGGCAGGGATGGGGATGTGGTGGGAGAGTTTAGGCATCTCTAACAACTTCCTGTAATTGCGATTATTGAGAAGGAAGCGGTAGGGTAAAGATTTTGGAAATTATAAGCTATTATGTTGCCAGAAGAGAGTAAGCGAGGTGGGGGGTTGGCGACATAAAATACAGCTGACAAGCCAGGCAAATTAGCCCAGGACCATTACAAAATCAACTTAATTGCCGGCAATTCTGTCAGGTCAATTGACTCTAATTGAAAAAAAGAGAGAGGGAATAACAAAAAAGAATATTATGGCAGAGTGAAGGAAGTGCATCGGAAGAGGTGAGCGCTCAGGAAAACAGGCGTGATTGGAGGTCACAATGCAGCTCCTCCGCTCCTCACCCGCTGTGTCTGACATGATGTAAACACACTGGCAGCGCAATGCAGGGAGCTCTGATTGACATTCTTATTAATACATCTAGTGATTACCAAGTTATTATACTGACAATCTGTGATAATAAAGCCAGAGGATGTGAAGAACTCATTTAACCCACTGAACCATTTTCAACTCTTATAGTATACAGATTGTTATGTCATAGCAGGCCTCTGCTTAAACTATATGAACTATATTTCAATTATTATTGTATATTATCAGTGGTGGAATGTAACTAAGTATTTACTCATTTATTTAAGTACAATTTTGAGGTACTTCTACTCCACTACATTTTGAAAGCCAATATTGTATGTTTCTTTGACAACATTAGTAGTTACTTTGCAGATTCAGATTAAAAATACAAAATGTAAAAAAATACAAATTATGACTAAGAATAATCAACAATGATGTATTATTATTGATTAAGATACCCAGCAGTATAAAGCAATTGAAAGTAGCCCCACCTTTACCAGCTGCAAAATTAGGCCTGCACACATTAATGCATCAATAGTTATAATTATTATAATCCAGTGATATTATAGATATTATTCTGACATAGGCCATTCTGCATTACAAGTACTTTTACTTTGGATACTTTAAGTATATTTTGATGCTACTCCTTATGTACTTTTACTTAAGTAATATTTTGAGTGCAGGACTTTTGCTTCTTACAGTATTTTTACACTTTGGTAAAAATACAGTAAAAGATTGGAGTACTTCTGGACCACTGATTTCTAGATTCACTATGATATACCAAATGCCTTCATTTTATACCTTAAAATTCCATTAATTTACACAAATTGTAATGTGTTATTAATGGATTAAGATGTTTTTTTCCCTAACGCTGACCAAAAAACATTAAACGAATTTCCCATAATTTGAAAACTTAAAAGAGCCTTCATTTTTCATTTATGGTGAAAATGCTGACATCATTCTAGTGTTAGTATTAACATCATTCTAGTGTTAGTATTAACGTCATTCTAGTGTTAGTATTAACATCATTCTAGTGTTAGTATTAACGTCATTCTAGTGTTAGTATTAACATCATTCTAGTGTTAGTATTAACATCATTCTAGTGTTAGTATTAACATCATTCTAGTGTTAGTATTAACGTCATTCTAGTGTTAGTATTAACGTCATTCTAGTGTTAGTATTAACATCATTCTAGTGTTAGTATTAACATCATTCTAGTGTTAGTATTAACGTCATTCTAGTGTTAGTATTAACATCATTCTAGTGTTAGTATTAACATCATTTTAGTGTTAATATTAACGTCATTTTAGTGTTAGTATTAATAGCAGCATTTTAATATGTAAATTAGGAAAAAGAAAGCGGCAACCTCCGGGGCTGAAAAAAGAAGCCAACTCAAAATGCCAAAAACTGCAGTTCATCAGCTGTACAGTTGACAACTGTGACAACTGTACAGGGCTTTCAGCTAAAATATGAAATTCAAAGAAAATGTCACTGATCTTTATTGGGTTGTTGACCAGTACACATCTGTGGACCTCTGTATTTGATTCATTCACGAATTAACCAGCGATGTCTTATGAGTTCACTTCCACTTTTGCAGTAGCCTGATCAAGAAGCAGAGGTTACAGCTGTAGGCTATGGTAACAATAACCAAAAACATCAGAAAAGTTCCGACAAAGTAAGATAATGAAATGAAACAAAGTGTGTGCCGATACATTAAAGGTGCTAAATGCGACATTGGGAGCATTTCTATTGCCCCCGCACGGCTCTCAACATGACTTCATTCTCTGCTCAGGTAGACATTACTCCTCTAGATTTTTATATAGACAATAATTGTTTGCTGCTGTATTAATACTCTGGTTATCATATAGAGAACCTTTAAATACAACAAATAGCTGGATTTAGGAAATGTAGTTACTGGGTATTTTCCAACAGGAGTTTTTTTCTTACCGGCACACCGTTTTTACCGGTACCCCGCCTGAATCTGTGCTGTCTGGTGAACATTATACAGCAGCTGCAATAAACTGAATTTATGCAAATAGTTGAATTGAAATAGAGCTGTCACAATAGTGGTTCACTTCCATTCCAGCTCTCTAGAAATGAACTTAGAGCAGCAGGCTATGTGTGTGTGTGTGTGTGTGTGTGTTTGTTTTCATTCCTTCGTAAACCACACCTGTTGTAGGGCATGTGATGTATGAGGACCTGATTGAGAGCACAGGATAGGCATCTCTTGATCAGCACAGATAGAAGATGATTAATAGCCTTACTGATTAGCCAATCACCAGCCAACATAAAGGAATAATCAGTTAATTGATCGTGGCACAGAGTTGTCTGGGATAGTGTGTGTTTTTAGTGCTTTGTGCGTGCGTGTGTGTGTGTGTGTGTGTGTGTGGCGTATGGCCAGCTTCCATTTGTTTAGGGTATCAGTAAGATAGGATGGTCAGTGGTCTGGCTTGGTCAGTGGTAGGGTACCGGACAACAACCACTGTAGGCTGCTGCCTCACAGAAAGCCAAAATGCAGTAACGATATATTCAGTTAAAAAGTTTAAGTTTAAGAATATGACTTTTTAACAATAATGAACCATATATATAAATGATTTTGCCACAGAAATGTATAATTTCCACGATTACAGCATGGAAAACACCAAACCAAATCACACTACACTCAGCCCAGGCAGTCTGTAGGTAGAACCTTCCATTGCACTCACTACCACTGAGACAACTAGATCGCTACAGCAGCCATATCAAGCTAAAGCTAGGTAGCTAAAGCTAGGTAGCTAAAGTTAGGTAACTAAAGCAAATTTACATAGGCTTACTAATTTTTCCCGTAGTATAAGTAGATAGTGGACAGTGTTGGACAAGTTACTTTCAAAATGTAATAGATTACATTTTACTTATTACTTTCATTTGAAAGTAAAACTTTACACTATTACTGAGTAATATGTTACTCATGTCACTACTTTCGCTTTACTTTAACCAAATAACATATTTTCATACAACGGTTCGTATGATATCTCACGAAAAGTTATTCCTCATTTTTTGTGCATTTTCCTACCAATGTCCAGCAACACGTTTCAGTTTCTGCATGTTACATGCAAACAGTCTTGTCAAAACAAACTCCCATCTTCACAGGAAACAACTTGGGGTAAGTTTAGGAAAAGATCGCGGTTTGGGTTAAAATAACTACGGAAGTGGTGTTACTCAAGTATGGAAGTTACGTGACAAATAATTCAACGTTGACTTCTGGTTTCACACGGGACATGAACAGCGGTCTCCTGGGTGAAAGTCTGTTGTTGTTTTTTCACCCACCCGTCCACCTTGACCTCCTGCATACGCTGTGTTTGTCGCTCTTTATACTTCCTGGTTCACGATTACGACAATTAAATATGCATTGATTTCGTGGGATATATACAAATTACAGTGCATTACTTTTCGTCGGTATAGCTACAAAACGATGTATGAGAGCAGCCTTAACCAATAACCGCAAAGGTACGACCAGGCATTATTAAAAGGAAAAGGGTAATGTTGTTTCATGAAATCGCAGAAGCTGCAGTTCATTACAAATCTAGTGGTGGGCGATATTGAATTGCTTGAAGCCCAGGACAGACTGGCCGCATGAGCAGCGCGTGGCGGCTGCGTTACCTGTTGTTTTTTTATTCCGTTGACCATGTTAACAGGTTACAGCAGCCGCACTGCCCACGTTAACATGTGTGTCAGCTGCGTCTCTTTTAGAGATTCAAGGTCTCGCCTATTTTTGACGTGAGCCGCGTGGTTCACAGCAACAACAGACAATGAAAGTGATCTATTGACTGTATATTGACATCATACCAGCAGCATTACTACAGTTTCAATGTCTAGACATCTGTAGAAAATGTAACGGGCATGAGAAAAAATAAAGATTTATTTTTAAATCAACACTTCCTGCTTTCATTTCAAACTAAAAGCCCTCAAGCAGTTTTTTTCTGTGGACAGAATTCCTTCATTTGCTAACACGAGGCTTTTATACTGAAATATTTGCAGGACAGTGTTGTAGAACATGCAGTGACTTGAAGAGCTCCATGAATGACTAACGTATTGGATTTTAATGGTGGATTATTACTATTATTTACAAATTACAACACGTTTCTTAACCTTTCTCTGTCTAAAATAAAAATAAATGTTATTTATAATGAAATGAAATGGCCATCATGAAAGGCAAACTCTATATAGAAAGAAAGGACTGACAGCAGCAGCAGCAGAAACGCAGCTGGTCTGAACACCCGACGCATGAATCACGTACCGGCCACGCGACGCAGCCACCATGCGTTGTTCACGTGGGCAGTCTATCCGGGGCGTAAGGGGCGTCTGTCAATGGCAGGCAGGGCGCTAGGGAGCACTTCGTCCTAGCACGGAGGAGCATGTCGCCTCGTCTAAGAGCTATTGTTAGATGGAGCCCGGTTCCAGCCTCATTCATGCATTCACATGCAGTGGTTACCACTTTGTATTAAAATCACCCGCTAATAAAGTTTTTTTCTGGTGGAGCACTAGGGGAAGTGGGCAATGTGGATGAATGAAAAAATGAAAACAATAAACACTTAATATTAATAAATGCAATAATATTACCAAAATCATATTAGTAATGTGTTATGTTACTTTACTGCTAAAAGTAATATATTACTGTGACACGTTACCCTCGACACTTAAGTAAGTAGCCTAAACTAAAAGGTAAGTAGCCTTAAGCAGAGTAGCAGTAATTGCCATGTCTCAACCTCTGACACTAATGTAATTCACACGATTTGATTTGCACATATGAAATAAGAAAATAAATAAGATTTCTTCAGTGTTCTTGTGCTAGCAATCTGTTTTGTTATCTTAGTTTATTCCAAATGCCAAAAAGGTCCTTCTCATTCTCTTCCTGTATAACTATAGTTTTCACGACTCATCCTGTACTCAGAGGTGTATTCATGAATGTATCCAATCAAAAGTGATTTGCAGCAACCAGCTAACCTCTCCCACCATATAAAATCACACTTGACTGTTAGCTTGTGGGTCATAGCAGCTAAGCGCAATATCAGAAGTGTGTGTTTGGATATCAGTTGTCTAAAGCTTTGTTAATATTTCTTAAAGAGCATGGCTGATGACTAATTCAGTCATGTCTCTCTCTTCTCCTTTTCCTACAGTACAGTATGATTTCTCCATCCAGTACTCGGAAGTTCAGACATCTTTATTTTTATCGATGACATTCAGGTATACGTTTAGTAGTTCGGAGATTACAGAGGAGCATTAAAAGATAAAAAAAAATATCTAAATCAGGGTGAGTTATCAATTTATCTATAAATCACACCCTCCTCCTCATCACACACACACACACACACTACAATCATCATGCCAATCCTTTCACTCTCCATCACACACTCCTTCCTATCTATATCTGAATGATGACATGCCACTGCTTCTATTGTGTGCAGGGCTGTATCCTCAGTACACGCACACACACACATACACACTGTCTTTACATATGTTTGACTGTTAAAGAGGAGCCAACGCTGTGGTGGTGGCCGCCCTCCCAGGCCTATTGTACTTCAGCAGCACCTATGGGAATCAAATATGAACAAAGGACAGCGGGCGAGAGACATACAGACATACAGAGGAGAGAGATGGGGAGAGCATCAGAGAGAAGAAGAAGACGGGGCGAGGGAGTCGCTGACACCCCCACATCAAAGTGGTGCTGAGGTTCCACACACACAACAACACACTCTTTCCTTTGGTCACTTCATCATTATGTGGACTGTGAGCTGAGCTGTGAGTGACAGTGTGCGACTGTATGTGTGTGTGTGTGTCTTCTTTTAACCTTTATTTACCCAGGAAAGTTGACAGAGCTCTGTGCAGTTTTTCCAGAAACACTTCACAAATTCATACTGGGAGCTGCCCAGTACAACCAGTCTGCTACTGGTGATGACTGAGGAGCTTTAAGGTCTAGCTTATGGGACAATTAGTTGTTTGATAAGGGGAGTTACTCATTCACATTCCCCAAAAACAACCTGGAATTTATTCTCTCCGCCAGGAGATAATGAGATTGGTCGTGTGCGTGCGTGTGCATCTCAGTGTCTGTCCACGGCTAATCTTACATACCGCTGCACCAAACTGCTTAATATTTTGGGTGCTCATGTATGGCTCAAGGACGTCTCGTGGTCGCAGTGACTCACACTCTCAAATACACCTTTTGATTCTGCCATGGATTGACTGGTGACCGCTGACTCCTCACTCACTACTCTTAACCGGCACCGGCAGGGGCCTCAAGTGATCTGAGTGCATTGCCACCGCTCAGTCGCTCCTCTGCACCCAGAGACAGAGTGGGGGAAAAGTAGTTTGCTCACTTTTATTGCTTTGGACGGCGTGTTTGGTAATCAGCTAAGAGCTAACGGAACTACATACACAGACAAATGCATCGCCAACACACACGAGGCTTTCATCCAGGAGACAGCTGTTTGTGTCCCCTGCGTTAATTTGGACTTTTACGTTACAATCAGCTGTTTTCACTTTACAAACATAGTAGTTTTAAGCCCAACCATGTAGTTTCTAACTAAGTGGTTTTGATGCCTAAACCTAAAGTGGTCGTGACAAAGTGGCAGTATGTGACGAGTCGGGATGAGAACGCGTTGGTCTGCACCCATACTTTTATGACAGTAATAAGAAAAAAAATATTGTCGGACAATTTTTTGCCCAAATTACAAATGAGCACTCAACTGTAATGACTGACTTTAAAGGGAGGGTTGGTGAGATTTTAGAAATATTTGTTGTTATATAGGTGAAATTCGCATTACATCCCAACAGAAATCAATAAATCAAATGCTCTGACAAATAAAACATCTGGGACTGTAATAGAACCCGTCCAATCATCACATTCGGGCTGAATGATATAAGTGGACGGGTTGCCTGCCTACCTGCACGCACTTTGCCCGTGCACTCATTGAGTGTCATCGGAGTCTTTCACAAGCTAACTACTACTACTACTAACAATAGCCATGTTTGCCAGTCACGTTCATTATGATATGTTAACATTCATAATGATAATTTCAGGGGGGTGGCATTGGAGGCCTGGAGGGACGGACTGTCAGTTTTGCCGACTTGATGACTTTCTCACTAGATTTAGCAACTTTGACGAACTGAAGCTGGTCCTGATGGCTTGGGGCAGCTGTAGCTCTGTGGGTTGAGCGGTTTAGCCTATAACTACAAGGTTGGCGGTTCAATTCCCAGTTCCTACTGTCTGCATGACGAAGTGTCCTTGAGCGAGACAATGAACCCCAAGTTGCTCCCTGGGCGCCTTACAGCATCCCTCTGCTGCTAAATGCTTAGGATGGGTTAAATGCAGAGATCAAATTTCATGTATGTACTTGTATATGTATGTACTGTATATGATGATTCTAATAAGGTTTAAGTTTTTTTAGTTACTTTCATTGGAAGAGTTGGCAACACTGGGCTGGGTTTTTAGATTGGATATTTTTTTAAATCTAGTGTACTCTTGCTAGTTTCTCCAGATCACCGACCCTGCCTTTACGTTCCATTAATCAATATGTTTGTTTGTTTTTCAGTGAAAATGGTCGCTCGTAGTGGCAAACCCAGTTTTAGCCTCTTTTAGCTCATTCTTTTCTTGCCTGAAAGCACTGCTGTCTGCTCCACCGTTCTCATCAATCTTGTTTCCAGCAGCAACAGGCAGCTGCTTTCAGTGAAATAAAGCTCTGATAAACCCACTGTACACTACCCGCTCTGCACCAAACAGCACACAGACACTTATAGAGACTAGCCGGTGAACATAGTGGAGCATTTAGCAGCTCAAGAGATAGATATTTCCCTCAGGAGGCAGTGGGGACCAAAAATAGAGCTAAAAAAAGAGTGAATATTGGACATTCACCAGGTGGACACAAAGACAAGTCTGATAAAAAGACCAAACTGCCATTACCTTCTCACTTCATTCATTCTGTATGACATGCATGTGATTTCTGTTTAGGAGAGGGGGGGTATACTTTTGGGTCCCACTGGGATGGCAGCTGGACACAAAATTGCTGAATCAATGGTATTGATCAACAACCTTGCCAACCCCCTACAGACAAATTATGCTCATGTTGTGGAATAAGGCACCAACCGTGTTTCTCAGTGCACCTTTAAAACACGTTCAAACAGTCCTTTATTCAACTTACTTTTGATAATGTAGTTTGAAAGCCATGTGGGCACCTTGAAGCCGTGTGTGACGATCTGTGCCTTTGCGTGGCTGCGTGCCACAGTGCAGACACATTCTGCTGGCCTGTGTAACATCCATAAAGTGTTACGACAATCACCTCAGCGCTTTACCTCTTCCCCGTCGCTCTGCGGCCCTGAAACAGTGGCCATTAACATTTGAAGCAGGAGAAGAAAAAAGCCTCTAATTGGTGCTCCGGTGATACCACAGGCCTGATATTCTGTGGAAAGCAGGGCTTCGGAGGGCCATTAATTAACCTTAGTGCTATGATTACTACTTACATTAGAGGGGAATACATTAGAGGTGGCAGCGGGCCCCTTTTTTTTCTGCCCTGCACTTCAGAGGGGCCCCGGCGGAGCGCTCCATGCCCCCGCGAGCCACGATATGTTAACGGGGAAGCAACTAATTAGATGTCAAAAATTCATAAGGCCTCTATTTAATATTGCATATCTATCCCTGGCCTGTCACTTCAAAACAAGGGGGATTGCATAAACAGGGCGACCGCAACACAACCCCCCCTCCACCACCACCCCTCCATCCCCGTCATGGGAGCTGGGAGGGCTGGGTGATGTGGGGTGGGGTGTGCTGCTGATGAGGGACAAGAGGGGGGGATGACAGCGCGCTTGAAGGTGAAGAGGAGAGAGGGAAGACAGAGAAAAGAAAGAGGAAGAAGACGTAAAGAGAAAGAAGAAAGGAAAGAAAAAAGAGACAATCAAAGAAAGTTCCTTGACAAATCCCACAGAGGACGGCTCTGCCATATTATCAAGTCTTCCTCTCTGTAGATACGATGCAGCACTCTGAACATCAGGGAGGAAGGCTGAACCCACCAAACTTTGTCCACCTTTCTTTCACCTGAGGTTCAGCTTTATCATGTAAATGTATCGCGGATGTCACAGTCACTATAAGCTCATTTTATATGAGGGTACAGCCATGTAAGAAGAGAATACATGAATGCATTTCACCAGCTTGTTGCGAACTGCTTCATATGAGCTAACAAAAAAAAGACAGGATCTAATTAAAATGACCTTTAAAGGGTTAGTTGACTCACATAACAACAGGAACGTATTGTCTCACTTATTACTAGTGGTGTCTACCCATGCAGAGAATGTTTTATTTGAGATATTTGTCTCAGAAAGTTCTGCTTCAACCCCAATCAGTGGAGGTGAATGGAATTTTGCTGTGGTGATCACAGCATTGACAAATTACATTTGAAAATTCTAAAGAAAGTTCTCTCTTCAGAAACCAAGTCTCCTGGATAATCTACAGTAGGAATGCTAATTTCGATTTTTTTTTCAAACCGATAACCGACCCTTGTTAACCGACAAGATTAGTGCCTCGCATGCAGCGGTGCACCAGCTGCAGTGTATGTGCACAACAGACAACTGAGTCCCCAGTTCACCCGTCCGGGAGAGTGACTGTAGCAGCCATGATGCTGTGTGTAGTGTCGAGGACACATACAGCCACTTTCAAAGTAATTCTCTACCATTTAGTTTAGCTGTGTGTCTGTCTGACGTAACGTTAGCGAGTGTCTGACAGACCGTGTGTGTGTGTGGCGGAGGTTGTCGGTGATGTTATAGATGTGAATTTAGCTGTAGCAGTGTGTGTACAGTTTATTTGTCGGTGAATAAATGTTACAACTGCCAACTTCCTGTATCTTGTAACACCAGCTCAGACTCTCTTAAAGGGACTGTTTCTAACTTCTTACGCGTATAAATCATTGCGGGTCAGTGTCCCATGCGCGCTCGTGTGTGGCTACGCTGTTCAAACTCAGACTCCAACACAAACTACACGGGAGAACCAAAACCGCAAAGTTCAATCTGGTGAAGCCCGTCTGTTAAACAGTGTTGGCCGCGGTCGGAGGACGCGGGGGAGACCGTAGCTTTGGTCTCCAGGACCGGAGTCTCTGCTGTACTCTGCTCCTCTGCTCCTCTGCCTGCTTGCCTTCACTCACACACCGCGCTCGTTCTCGGTTTTTCGCTCCACTCTCACGTGCATGCGCGCACACTCCACACTGCAGAAGAGTTAGTTTAGCTCTGAGAATATCTAGTGAATGTACAGTGAATGTTTGTGCAGAAATAACTGCTGCAGCTCCTCCAGACCAACAGAGGTTTCCCGTGTTTTGTGAGGTGACGGGGCTCTGCAGAGAGAAACGTTATCGTCTCCGACCAAAACTCCGGTATCCTCCCCCTCCGGCCGCGGTCGGGAGGCTGAAGCAGGAAAAGCCCGAGCGACAGGACGCTGACTTTCGTTGACTTAACGGCCACAGGTGTCGCTGTTAACAAGCAATTTCTGATTCTTACAAACAGTCCATTTAAGGTGGGCTGTTAAGGTCGACCGGCTTTTCTCCTTTAAGTGAAATGTCACTCCTCTGAGTTTTGCTCAGCTTTTTAATTAATTTTCATTTCTTTTAACCGATAGCGTTAATCGTTTAAAATTCTTTGTCGGTTAACGGTTAATTATTAGCATCCTTAATCACAGTGACCAGTTTTCATCACAATGGGTAAAATAAATAGTCCCTATGAAAACTATTTTTGCGGATTTGACAAAACAGTCTCCACTCTACGTCCACTTGCATGTTTTAAGCGTGGGTACTCTTAAACCAACGTGTATGAGAAGTCCAACAAAGTGCTCAAAATAATAAAGTAAAGTTTGATCGTCTACAGTTCAATGACAACCGAGCACATTTAATCTACTGATGAAGTCCATGTGATATGTTTGACAGCTCCAGAACAAGTGAGTGGACCTTGAGTGGTGATTGTTTTGTCAGCTGCTGTTTCCAATGGCAAAAAAAAGACCTGTCAACTGTGGATTGTCCAGGTTAACTGGGACAACGATTTTAGTGCTGATTTTCTCAAACGTCTTTTTTTTTATGCTGTGAGCATCACAACTGAAATTCCATCCACCTCCACTGTATCAGGGCAGAAATCTAAGAGACAGATACCGCAAAACCTGGGCAAATAAAACCATCTGCATAGCAAGACAGGATTTTGTTCTTATTTTTTTGTAAATTGCTGAGTGGTTTAACTGCTCACCTCGCTGTAGTGATATACAAGTGTACTCCTGGACTCTGTGACATCACCGTTAGGTGGGATTACAGGTGAAACAAAGCTCAAAAGCTCGATATTTCCAACCAGATATGCAGTGAAACTCTGTTGCTCAGCCTTTCAGATTCAGGCTAATACAATATTTGCTAACTGGGTCATTTGTAGAAAACACACTTGAGAAAACAATCCCACCATAATCTTCATTAATAGCTATTCTAGAGCTTTCGATTATCAGAATCAGAAACACTTTATCCCCGGGGGAAATTGGGATGCTACTGTTGCTCTTATAAAAAAGCATAAAGAAATATAAGAAAAAGTTTGTATGGAGTATGTAAAATGTGAATTATGAATGCTATATAACACAGTATATGTAGACTAATAAAGATAAATAATAAAAATAAGAAATAAAAATAGGAAATATGTACAAATATGTGCATCAAACACATACAATATATAGAAGAAACAAATCACCGGCACTCACAGATAAAGTGTATTTTTTAGTTTATATGATGATCACGCTGATGACGAGCTAAAACACGACTCTTTATCTGTGAGTGCCGGGGATTTGTTTCTTCTGATCTTACTACTACCTGGCACCCGATACTGTTCAAGATTTGGAGACGTGCTCGCTGCTATTTTCTATTTTGTCTACATACAATCTAGTATAACCACAGTGTAAATAAATAAATAAAAAATGCTGAGAAGTGGGATCTAAGTGTGTTATTAATATACATGCAAGAATGGTACCAATAACAATTAAATAAGAATGTTTCTTGAAATGTACAGTATTAATGCAGTATTAATGCCAGAGTATTGCACAGTTGAATTATTGCACAAATTATTGTACAGTTAATCAGTCAGTATTGCACATAAGAAAAATAAGAAATGATGGGGTAGTAGCTGCTAACTATTAGGGAGGAGTTGAAAGGTTTGAATGACTTCCTGTGGTACTCTGTGGTGCATCTCGCTGGAATGAGTCTGGCACTGAATGTACTCCCGTACTTTATCAGCACATCATGGAACGATTGGGAGACATTGTCCCAGATGACATGTAGCTTGGACAGCGTCCTCTCTGACACTGCCGCTATATCTCATGATCTTCATCAGATATGGAGTTTGCCCCCTTCTAACACGGGCGTCCCTTAAAGTGAACATCTACGAGTCCACGTCAAGTGAGCAGCATCCATCTGCTGATGGAGATCATGTGATATGATCAAAAGCTCTACAACAGCTACTAAATGACAGTGCAAAGATTTGGCTTTTATTAAATATCACATAAATAAATATAGTCCTCCTCTGCTTTGACATTGGTATCTCATTCAACAAAACCGTGGACACCCCGCAGAAAATCAAACTTTACACAGTGTATCTATTTATTCAATTTATTTATGAATTTAATTGCACAATTCTGTTTTGTCAGGGGTATATTTTTAATCTGATAATACAATGTAGGAGAGGGAATGATCATGTTACCATTACTGCACACTGTACTTGTAGACATCGTCTATTAACTCTAGCTACAAGCCAAACTGTGAGGGCATGTGTACTTGGCTACAGGGCTATCATTTTCAGAACTTTAAATATATCATTACAAATCACAATAATTATCAATATCCTTTTTTTGTGCCTGAGTGTGTCCTCTCAGGTGATTACTGGGGGCCTATAACCAGTCTTCAGGGAGCGGGAAATGGAGGGTGTTGAAATATTATTCGTCATAATAAAACAAGCTGGCAAATAGCCTGAAGCTGCCGGCAGTAGAAGAAAATGTAGACCAACATGAACGGCAACAACTAAACAGCTTGTACAGTGGAGAGCATAGGGACAGAGAGGGGGAAAGGCACCATGCTCCTCCTCTAAGCCCTCCTAACAGTTTCCAGCGGCAGGAAAAAAAGTTCAAACAAACCTCATCGGTTTAAAATCTCAAATGAAGTGTTTATTTGCCAATGTACATGGCTAAACATATTATTTTATGCTCCCTAAATGGCCAAAAAGCTACTAAAAACCTGACCAGGCAATATCATCTTAAAGGAAATTAATTTTCTCTTCCCCTCCTCTCTGTAATCACCAGCCTCCTCCAGCATTAAAGCACTTTATGAGAGCCAGTCTTGTCCATAAATACAAGAAAGGAGGATCTGTTTTTACTAACCACTAAACTCAGCCCACAAAGAAAACAAAATGTTTGTTTGAAGGTGATCCTCGCTGTCTGTGCTTCATTCACGTTCCAGATTTAAAGCAGCAGCAATAACAATCACTTCTTCCTGTCATATTGTGGGCTGTTTGCATGCGCCAAGACAATTCAGTCGTTCATGGGTGAAGTGTGATTGTTACATTGCACCCAGCGGCTATGCACCAGTGTGTTACTGTGAGGACACATATTTCAGAAAAGTCTAGAGTCATCTGTCTAAATACATTTCCCCCACTGTCTGTTTGTGTTGGCTCACATGAAGTATCAGCATTCATGTTCTGTGTGGCTTTATGGAGATGATAAGTCATAGTCAAACTGAGTGTAATGGTGGAAATAAAGAAGAGGGAACGCTGCGAGATCAAAAGCTGTTTGATTTTCAATGAGGTTTGATGGGATTCAGATACTTCTAACAGCTGTAATGCAACATAAAGGTAGATTTGTCCGCATTAGGACTGCGAGACAAGGCTGAGTTGAATAGCAAGTTTTTAAAGGTATACTCTTATTAGCAGAAGCAAGGTTTTCATGGAGGTGCCTCTATTAATTACAGACAGAGAGATTTTGTAACACTGCCGTAAATCTGCCATTACGCCGCCTTTTGCTTTTTAACACTGAACCAAACGACAGCGACATAATGCCGCTACGATGTGGGATGTTACGCTCTGGCCACACAGGGAACATCAGCAGCGCGTGACGGCTGCCTCGCTGAACGGCTGCGTATGTGGCGTCCACACTGGCAGCGTTTCTGCTGCTGCTGTCAGCCCTTTCTTTCTACTGTACATAGAGTTTGCCTTTCATAATGGCCAGAAAAAGGTTAAGAAGCCTGTGCTCATTTGTAAATAATAGTAATAATCCAAAATTAAAAGCCAGTACTTTATTCATTCATGGAGCGCTGTAACTCACTGCATTTCCTACAACACTGTCATGCAAATATTTCAGAATAAAAGCCTTGTGTTAACAAATGAAGGAATTCTGTCCACAGAAAAAAACGCTTGAGGGCTTTTGAAATGAAAGCAGGAAGACTTTTTATCAAGTCCGTGATTTATTCTTCAGATACAGACATTGAAACTGTAGTAATGTTGCTGGTATGATGTCAATATACTGTCAAAAGATCACTTTCACTGTTGTTGTTGTGAACCGCGTGGCTCTCGGTAAAAATTGGTGAGACCTCGAATGAACGAGCGAAGATTGATTGGATCTGACTCGAGACGGCACAGCAGGTCAATGGTGCAGTCACATGCTCCTCAGATGGTCCCATAGGTAGGATTTCTTTAGTGTATAATCACCCGAACATCAGAATAGTTTGTCTTGAATGAGCCGTTTATATCTACACACGGAACGGGTCCTCTTCACGGAGCTGGCCACCATGTTTCTACAGTAGCCAAGAACGGACAAACCAATCACTGGCTCTAGATGGGGACATTCGCGTCTCCACCGTAGTTCTCCTACACGCTTGGCAAACATTTCAGTTGGTTGCAATCTGCAACCACACCGCTAGATGCCGCCAAATCCTACACGCTGCACCTTTAAGTTGTGTTTTTGGAAAAAATTGGAAAAGAAAGTATTCATTTACTGTTGTAAAACAGTCATTACCTATATGGAGTTTGTAGTTTGGTTTTTACCAGTAGGTGTGACATGGGATATTTTAATAAAATGTTTTATTTTACTAAACAAAACTTTGGTACCGTTCAGCATAAAATGACCATCTGCAAGCTGTTACGCTTGTTGATGTAAAGATGACTCAGCATTTACTTACATTTTCAGTTTTTAACTTTCCAGCCGTGTTGTTTTCGGTCCCAGCTGGCCCTGTCAGCGCTGGTTGTACGTACATTTAAATTCAATTCAGAAATGACTTAGATCACCGTACCGCATGCTGCTGTTTCCAAACATTAAAACAAGTGTATGATGTAGCTTCATGTTCTTACAGCAAAGTGCATCATGTCCCCTTCAATGTCTGAGGCGGTCTGTAAAATTAAATAACCCTCCCCCCCATTTCTCCCCATATGCTCCTTAGATCAGCCAGAGGAGAGTTCAATTCAATTGGTCGTGTCATGCATACCTGTATCCATTCCAGGTTGAATTAAGTGACACATCCCGACTGCTGGCCATTGAAGCAAAAAATTAGCCTGCCGGCCCAGCGAAAGGTCAGCACAGAGGGGGGAAGAAATGGAGGGTCACATTTCTCTAACCGTGAACTCCTGCTGAAAGCAAGTCAAGCTGCCAGCAGCCTTGACAAGAACCAGACAAGGGAGGTACGCTTGGTTATTTCAAGAGCAGATAGGCACCCTCCATTTCCTCTAACTGAGATATACTCTGTCATAGACTTACAGTGTTTCACGAGGTAACACAGTCACAATTCTTACTGTTTGTGGAGTTTGTTTTGTGTGCACGGTTTATCCATTGTGCTACCTGAGCTAACTGCAGCAAACAGATAGCATCAGACTCTATGTCATTAGGTTAATTGAAAATCAGCCAGCTTCTTGGAGACGTGCATTTTTGTTCAACTTGTTCATTTAACTCTCTCTACTTATTATAGAGATAGACACGACGTAACAACCGCACAAAAAAGGAAATATCTTGTAACCTTACATTCTATTTACTAATTGGAAACCGGTTTGCTTGTTGTTCTTGAGTTAGCACTGTATCAGTTGATTTCCTCATACAAAGGTGGACATTGTATACCTCATTGATATGAATTTAATTATTCAATAATTGTATTCCCTTGGGTATATTAACCCAAAGCAAATGAAAATCACCTGACTTTGGAAGGAATTAAGATGACTACGACCCTGTGATCTAATTCATTTTCAAAAAGTTTTTGAAAAATTAAACAAGATGAGTTGATGCACTTTGCACTTTGACATGTCTGATTACAGTGCAGTGTTAAAAAAAAAGTCAAAATCAATTTAAAAGTTCTTTGGTGGTGCCAAACTAATCCAAACATGCACCCCCCTGGCCAGAGTCAGAGTGCAGTGAATATATATATATATATATATATGTACACACAGGAGTGGTGGAGGTAGAGGTTTTGTCATGGCTTGATAGACATGGCTGTCCATATTTGTTTATTTTAGGAGATAATCAGTCCTTCTAAGCATGAACTCTTATCTCTCCCCGTGGAGAAAAAAAAAACAGCTACAGATAAGGAAGAGATGCAAAAGTTTCCATTTGCTTGCGTGATGCACAGTCTAAAATCTCCGTCTATCACTCCCAGGTAGCTTCTCGGGCTCACGTGACCGACTCTTATCAGCCCTGGCGTCGGGGGTCACGAGACAGCCGACAGATTGTATGCCAGGCGTTTTTTAGCTCGTCACCCGGAGGATTTTGATACTTCCATCTCCATAAACAAGTAGCAGATCCCACTGCCTCACCTGGAGAAAAGCAATTACTGTGAAGTTTCCTAACTGACGGGCTGCCAATCACAACTCCTGGATGAGTTTAGATTCCCCGCACTTAGTGCAATTATTTTGCTGCTATTTTGTTGACACTTGCCTTTCAAAGGCATTCACACTACATTTTAAGAGCAAAGTAAGTTTAATATCAAGGCAAGAAGACGTTCTTCAAAGCAAATTTATTCGGAGGGAAATTTCCTTAAACTGTTGACAGTGGTGCAACACAGCTCAAAGAAATCATTTACATAACGGATGCAGTTAATAAATTGACAAGTATCCATGCACTATCTGTGCACTATCTCTCGGTTAAACTGTCACCAGCACATTTGCGGTAAAGGAGCCCCATCATTAAAAACTCAGCCGGCCGCCACACCACTGCCGCTTATTTCAAAGGAAAAGTGTCTGGACTTTGGTCTCTTCCTCCCCATTACACTGGGAAAGATCAGAAACTTGCCATCTTCTTCAGGAGGACATCTCTGCAACTGGCCCAGCGCCTTCAAATGATTCACCCCATTAAGGAGCCAATCAGGTATAATGAAGCACGGGGCAAACTCGGTGGCTGAGCCGGATAAATAATTTACTGGGACTTGTCATCCTTCTCCCATCGAGGTGCTGCAGTCACAGAGGAGCAGCAAGACACATGAAGGCTTTCCGGGGTGGAGAGACTCCGTAAAGCTGGTGCCACCCCCGCCCCCCCACCCCCGCTATCCACCACTCCACATCACCGAGGTCCACCTCCCACATCCTTTCCTCCCTCGCTTCCTCCTTCTCCTCCTCCCCTCAGTCACCCCCTCATCCTCCTCAAATCAAACAGCCTTCCCAACCCCAACCCCACCCCCGTTCTCCCCACCTAGTCAGACTTGGAGATAGAGGGATGGAGCCGGCACCACTTCGTTACCAGCTTCTCACTTGGAGGTTTTCAAACAGATTTCAGCCTAATGAGGGAGCATTTAGAAACTCAGGGATGCCGACATCTAGAAGGGGGAGGGAGATGAAGGAGGAGGGGGGGGGGGGAGGCTACTTTACAGCAGTGGGCACACACATATACAGTACACACACACAACATACAAACCCGCTGCATCCTCACACCTTGTCTCGTGCATGTGAATCCCAAACACACATGGATAGCATGCACTCACCTGTACACACTGTTTCTCACACACACAGCTCAGGGTTGTCAGTGCAGGTGAACAAAGTGAATAGGATATGTGACTGACAATAAAGATTTCTTTTAACATCAGTGGGAGGAAGGCGTGCGGGGCGGGGGTGTAGGGGAGGTGAGTCTGGGGAGACAGGCTGCAGAAGTTCACATTACTTCTGAGGAGACCCGTCGGCCTGCATATGCCATCTTTAATGACGATCTTGGCCGCTCGCCAAACTGGCACCCAGTTAGCCAACCAGGAGAGTGCAAAGTGAGGGAAGACACCCCGCAAACCTATTATTTCAAACCTCTTTTTTTTCTTCCTCTTTACTCCCCCCTCCTCCCCCTGTATTTCCCCTTTAAATGTGAGTTTTAATAGACACCGCTAAATTTCCGCTGCCGTCTCCTTAAAGTTTAATTAGCCCACTTTTTTCTTTCCACTGCTGCACTCCACATTGTGGAGCCGTGGCGGCAGCTCAAACAGGGCATTATTATTTCATATTATGAAAACATTCTTTTAGATGAAGTGAAGGGGAGGGAGAGGACCGGCTGTGGCAATATTTTCATGGCACAGTTATAATGGCAGGTTGGGAAGTGAGCAAGAGAGGACCCACTTTTTATATGACACTAATATCCTCCGCGCTAACTGGGTGGCGAGGCTTATTTACTGTATTCAAGAGTTTCACTATTTTTCAGTGGTTGTGTGAAAAGTTGCTTGGAGGTGAATTGAAGGTGACTGTGTGGGATTCTTGGCAAAAAAAGGATAAAATTATGTTTGTGTCCACAACTTTGGATACCAAGTTCTGGCTCTGTATCCAGAGCTTTTCAAAAGTACCACCACGAACGATAAACTATAAAATGCTGTTGGTTTGGCCCAAAGATGGTGATGATGATGGTGATGGTGACATCGCTATGTTTAGGGTTTGGTAAACTTAAGGCTTCTTAAACTATTTGGCTGTAGTTGGCAACAATCGTGGTCATGATTATAAGAAACCAACGCCCACTGTTGGTATAGGAGATTAGATGTACACATGGGTCCAAGTGACGCTTGACCGTCATGACTGAATCTGTCCATCTGTCACACTGGACTACAACAAGATATCACAACACCGACCATATTGCTGTGAAAGTCTGGGTATCTGTGGTCATTTTTTGTGCGTTCTCCTACGAATTCAGCAACACGTGTCAATTTCCGCTCGTTGCATGCATACAGTCTTTTCAAAATAAACTCCCGTCTTCACAGGAAACAACTTGATTAGGTTTAGGCACCACTACGACTTTGAAAAATAGATTGTGGTTTAAGTTAAAATAACTATGGAAGTGCTGTTACTTAGTAACAAATAAATCAACATTGACTCCTGGTTTCACACGGTACATGAACAGCAGTCTCCTGGGTGAAAGGCCTGTGTTTTTAGACTCACCCATCCACCCCGACCTCTACGCAGAGTTTGCCGCTCTTTATACTTCCTGGTTCACGGTTATGTGGATTGCATACCAATTGATTTCGTGGGATGTAATCAAATTACAGTGCATTGCTTTTCATAGGTATAGCTACGAACAGTGCATGAGACCAGCCTGCTGTGGTAGTGGACTCAGAAACGGGCTTGTGGAAAAATGTACCTAAACCCTATTAGCATAAATTGAGCAATGACTATCAGAATAGACCCAAGGCTATTAGACCAAAATGTTGTTGACTCTTAACAGACCGAATAAAGAGAGAACGCCAACATGGTGGCAGCATGATGTGTCACCACTTGACAACCTTCGACAGATGGAGAGGAGCATTAGCTTCAAGTTTTTGTCCCTGAACTTCACAGTTCACACTCTTACATCAAAGAAACATTTTTCTCCTGTGTTGATTATGACAGACCACGTGATCAGACCAGATAGAGGTCCGCTCGGGTCCACCTTGGTATTAGATATACTGACTCAGAGACCGGAGACCTGCAAGAATACATGGAGACCTTTCCTGACCCGATCCGACCGTATGTGATGTGAAGCCAGCCAGAGTCAGGTCCTTGGTCGGGTCTCAGATACGCTCTTAGAAATATAGGTGCTAACTAGAACCATACAGGGTTCTTGGTCTGTCCTCATAGGAGAACCCTTTTTGGTTTATGGCAGAGCCTTTTGTAAAGGTTCCCTTTCAGAGGGTTCTACCTGGAACACAACATAAAGGGTTATACTTACAACCTGAACCCAGAATGAGAGGTTCTACAGAGAACCCTTCTATGGTGTAATGGTCCCGCTCTGAAGGTTCTATCCGGAACCTTCTAAGGGTGTTAACAAGAACCCAGCCAGGGGGTTATACCGAGAACTCTTATATTCCAAGGGTTTCATCTAGAACCCACCCAGGGGGTTCTACCCAGAACTCTTATATTCCAAGGGTTTCATCTAGAACCCTAAAGCGGCCAGTGCTGATGTGGTGCAGCGCAATCCACAACAATCATGGTTCCGAATCACAGTTTTTGGAGGTGTGTGGGCTGGGTTGTGGGCATTCCCCTTTAACACCCCTGCTTTCAACAATCCTTGAAGAAGTCTTTCTTTCAAACAAGGTTCTTTGCGATGAAAGAAAGTGGTTCTTAATAGAACCATAATCTTACAAAGAACCCTTGAAAACCTCTTTCTTAAAAAAAAAAAGGGTTATTCAGAAGCAATTGAGAACCTCAGATCTTCAGGAAGAGCCCATTTGGAATCCTTATTTCTACGAGTGTAGATGGAACCAGTGGACCCATGAGAACCTCTTATTTATGGCCCCCAGAAAATGAACATACATGTACTATTGTGTATTTGTATACATTAAATGGTTGCAGATTGGAAGGTCCAGAACAATGAGCAGGCCATAAAGTGAGCTTTGAAGGCATCCGCTGAAGTCATCACTGAGTCAACAGTCCTATTTACACCCACAGATAGATTAGCACCTTTAAATTATCGTTCAATGTCCTCCTTACTCCTCCATCTGATTTCAAGTGTTTTGTCCTGGTGGCACCATCAGTGTATGGCTCAGAATAGAATGAGCATTGGACACACACCCACCCACCTACACACACACACACACACACACACACAAATGAATGTAGTGTAGCTTTCCAGCAAACACTCAGTTGGTCCCTCTCTCTCTAATTAGTAATTAACACATTCTTTTGTGCAGGCCTCTCTTTATTTATAGGCCCTCCGTTGCCAAACAGCAGATCCCCGCGCCAGGATCAGATGGAAGCAGAGCGCGAGGTGAGCTGGGAGCCCCGGCCACTTGATAAACAGAGTGTTATAGTTCGGGACTAATCGACGATTAGCCAAACAGCTCGTAATGGCTTTTCAAATGAGCGGGTCAGATCACGTTGAAGTGCTGTCATTAAACTCACTGTTGATCTCAGGTTGACATGGTTTCCGTTGTATAATATATCATGTTTGCATTTTCACACTTTGCACCAGTTGGAGAGTTTTTTTTCTGGACCCAAGTAAGAATTTGGTACGCGAGGTAATCTGACATGTTGTGGTCAAACAGAGTCTGCACCAAATGTGCCAACAGCTCCATATGCTGGTAGTTTGACAACGGGATTTCTCAAGATGAGTGAAGGAAAACTGAATTATTTGCCACGCAGACAGGCGTTACTATTGTTGTTTTTTTGTCTGTGGTACCAGAACTGAATTTGCATCATTAAAATAAGAGTACACTATTTTCCATATTTGCCGAACTTGGAGGCTCACCGAGGTGATGTATGGATATTGTCAACAATATGTGGCACACTATGGATCCAACTTCCAGTTGGGAGGGATGTATTAGTTAGAGACCACAAGGTGAAGTTGTTGCTTCACCTTGTTCCACTGAAAGAAGAGGAGGGAAACTATCTGATGCTTTTGATGTATTGCTGAATACGTGTCTCACCTCTCCTTTAAAACCTCTTTTGCTGTCACACACACACACACTCTCTCTCTCTCACCTCCTCCTCTGTGAGAGTGGTAATCAGGCTGGATGGCTGATTCTTTTCATAAATTTTAGTATCTCCTTATTTCAGGCTTTGCTGCCTCTCGGCTGCCATTAGTCCCCCGCAGGCGACCGAGCCCATCTCCCTTGCACGCCACTCCTTTTATGAGGTTTTCCTTCGCTCACAGCATTACTGCCTGCCAGGCGTCCTAGGTGGGGCTTTCGCATACAGACCAAATCTGTCATTCCTCTGTCAGGATGCCTCCCTCTTGACGTTTATTTTTTATTCTCTAACAGACATATCACCCTTTTTAAAGAGGCTCTGTTGAACTGATTTAAGGCGATAACAAAATCCACTGTAGTCTACCATCAGAAAACACACATGTATATTGTATAGCAGGGTGTCTCAGATTTTATGGAGTCTGGGGCTGTGGTGTCGGAGTCAGGGGAGTCATTTTGTGAATGATGGACTGTGAGTCAAATGCTGGAGAGGAGAAATGTGAGGATGGTGAAGATGGCAGATAGGGGTGTTCAAACATCGGTGGCATTAAAAGGTTCAGTATGTGTGTGTCCTTAGATATATGTGAGCAAGAGTGATTCTACAAACATATACTTGACCCATATGTCTTTTTCAGTGTTGATGATGATATTTCAGCCTGGTATCTCTAGGAACTACTTTCATATTGGACAATTCCAACAGCGACGTTTAGTGCTAATGCAGGAAGTAGTGTGCCGGTTATGGTGTGAAGCAGAAAGTAAAGGTGTGGAGATCAGGGTGGTGGATGGAGGCATCCACCTTCATGCAGGAGAAGTTCATCATCCATTGCAGACATACTTTTTTTTTTTTCTTGTCTTGTTTTAACCACAATATTTTTCTAGATTTAACTGCCTAACCATAACCATACCTTATTTGCCATGATAACTTTTCCCTCACCTTAACCATAATGTAGTTGACGTGTGTATTGCTAATTAAATCATTCTAAAAAATAATGGCATTTAACTTAATATATGTTGTCATTCAAGGTAAAAATCATAGAATGTATATAAGAAATTGACGTAGTCATCATGACGTGGACCGCGGTTTGAAAGGTTTGGCATTTTGGCCGTCACCATCTTGGTCGGCACCATCATGTTTTTTTGCAGCCAGAAGTGACACGAGAGGGTGGAGCTAAATACAAGCGAATGCTGAATAAGACGTTTTTAGATGACCTACGCCCATTTTCAAAATACAAGCTGCTAGTGCTTTGAGGTAAATGCCAACATCAGCCCACTAACATGCTCACAATGATAATGCTAACATGCTGATGTTTATCAAGTATGATTTATTTATTTAAGTTGACCATGTTCACCATATTAGTTTAGCATGCTAACATTTACTAATTACAACGAAACACAAAGTACAGCTGAGTTATGTGAATGGAAGTTTTGCATGTATTTGTTCACAAATCAACATTTTGATCTGATGGATGAAAAGTCAGATGATAACCAAAGTTACTACATTTCGTGTTGACCTGACATGTACTTAATTTCCTGACAATCCATAAAATTGGTGTTGAGACATTTCAGTTAAAACCACAGATATCAACCCCATGATGGCCCTAAAGGTAAAGTCAAGGGGATCACGAACGTCCTTATGGTACATTGTCTGGGAAACATGAATGCCCGTATAAAACGTTATGGCAATCCATCCAATGTTTGTAAAGATATTTAAAGGTCCCATATTGTAAAAAGTGAGAGTTTCAGGTGTTTTACATTTCAAAGCGGGTTTAAGTGCTATATAAATACTGTTAAACTATCAAAACGCTCAATATACGGAGAAATACACACAGCCCGTATTCAGAAATTGTGCGTTTGAAATTTGTGATGTCACAAATCTACAGTATTTAGACCATTACACGGTTTTAAATGTAAACATACCAAATGTGTCCCAGTTTATTTCCTGTTGCAGTGTATGTAAATAACATCAGCGGACAGGAAGTAAACATGGACCAAGCTGTTGCCTAGCAACGCAATTCTGTTGCAATTCCATTGAAATGCACTAAAACAGAGCGTTTCAGACAGAGGGTAAATACAGGTATATTCAGGCAGACAGTACGATGAAAATAATGTTTTTTGAATATTACAGCATGTTAACATGTTCTAGTAGAAACACAAAATACAAGTATGAGCCTGAAAATTAGCATGATATGGGACCTTTAAGTCTGAAACAAAGTGGTGGATGGACCAACACTGCCACTTGCTGCAAACATGGCTGAAAAGCTTAGCTATAGCATTTAGACTATCTTGGGACACTGCATCTCTCTGCTGAGTGCCATATAAAGTAGGCTATACAGCAAAGGTCACAGGCTGGATTGGGACACCCATAAAAACATTCAGTATATGTAGCAGCACTGAGTAGGCCTACAGTAATGCTTGTCAGAGTTATCTCGTGGCATGAAGGTTCAGTGTTTCTCTCTGTGGCATCTCTGCTGCTCTCTGTGACCTTTTCTTTAATTAGCAGGGATCTAATAGACTGATTTGAATGATTTTTACACCATGGAGAGAAAGAAAGACATGCAATCATTAGCATAGCGAATGATTAAAAGAGTGGACTCTATATGGCAGAGGGATAGATGATGCGTTCAGGTTTGGTTGAGAAAAAAAGAGAGTGAGGGAAAGTAACAGGGTCGACTGAAATCAATGGACTGACTGAACATGTAAAAATACATCCAGCAGAAAAGTGAAAGTTGTCTTTTGACAGATTATTAGTACGGGGCAAATTGTTCTTGTTTTTAAGTGTCAGCCAATGGTGGTCATATTTTACTTTTCAATACAGCACAGTCACCATGGAGATATAGGATGGGGAACACAGCAGGTATAAATGTTTGAGGTAGCGCTGGAGAGAATTTGACATCTGTGACAAGTGAACTGAAGGAAGTGTGACATTCTTGACAGTCTATGTACAATGAAATTGAACCAGCATAAAAAGCATGAGGCGACTTTTGTGCTATCGATGAAATGTTATAAAAATGTGCCAATCAGCTTTTCTTATTCATCAAAATCACGCAGCAAAGTCAGAAACAGATATTAAAAAGTTGCCCAACTATTATATTGGAAGTCTGAGAAGATACGCTGTGATTTTGTTTTTCTTTTGATTTTGTTTCTTTTGATATTCAGAAAATTATTTTGTGAGCTTGAGAAGATGTTTTTATAAAATTGGAGCTGAAGCAAAAAATGATGAATTACTTGATAGATTAATCAAGGTCAATTTTGATGAATACCCATCATTAAATGCCAAAAACCCTAAATTCTTAACATTTGCATCCCTTTTCTCTGTTTTATATCATTACTGATTGAATATTTGAATTTCATTGTTTGTGCCACAGTGAGGTATTTAGTTTGTCTCAGGGTATGGGGCAGTTTACCGGCAGAGACGGAAAGATATGAGACCCTTCAAAAAAGAAAAGAAATGGAAAGTAAAAAAAAAAAAAGAGAGAAGAAAAAGATTGGTCTGGTTGAGTTAAAAAAGGAAAAGAAAAAAGTAAATAAATAAATAAATAAGTAAAACCCACAGTATGGGCCTGTTTTATTACCTTATCTTGAGGTCTGGCAGAAAAATGGCTTTAGCTATAACTAACTGTCCTTGTTTATTCTCAAAAGAATATATATATATATATATATATATATATATATATATATATATTTGTTTTCCGCAACTTACAGTATGAGTCTTTCCACCCAACATACACAGTTGCATATATCACCACACACCAATACATACAATTCATCTGTATGAATTCAACTCTTATCCTCCCTTCATAGATGCCCAAACCCCCTCCTCTGGGGGGGTTTCCACTATGATATAATTGATGATGATTCTTCATATTTCAATTTATTCAGTTCAATAGAAAAAAATATGTAAATTTGATCTCCCCTAAAATGACTGGATCACCTTCTTAAATATCTACCATCTGTTTTAGAACTTTGGAGATCATGCTGGGCTTTAGGAAGATACAACATTACCATTACCTGGGACTGGAATTTTTAGAAAACAACATGATCAAATCATTGAAAATGGATTTATAGGTTGATCAATAGGAAAATAAGCACAAAATGTGTTCACCTAATGTACTATAAAAATCCATATATAACTAAAAAGGAAAGAAAATGTGGTAAATATATTGTTTTTGCTGTACTGTTAAGGTGGACAAAGAGAAAGTTAAAACCTGAGAGGAGAGAGTGAGGGGGGAAGAAAAGTTCTGAAAACACTCAGAGGGTGGGGGGGTGGGGGGAGTGCACAGAAATACCTCAGCGGCAGAACGAGGCAGGTGTTTAATTTGAGAATTAAGACAGTGTGAAAGTTCATAAGTATGCTAATGGCTCTGAGCCTCAGTCTGCCAGATGAAGCTTCGTCGTCTGTTCAGGAGGAGGAAATCCACCTGAAACGCTGTCAGAATAATGCACAGTGAAATTTTCATCGCCATTCTGCTTCCATGGGAAAAGAAAAAACATTTAGTGGCACACGGCTGCCTGCGCCAGCCCTGACCATAAAGCATCATCAACCATTACAGTAAAGTCATTTCACCACAGCACTGGGCATGTAATCTGTCTGCTACTGTTGGTACTGTATGATCCCTGCTGAGGCCTGCAAAACTATCTGTCTTATACATGAACAAATATTAACATATAGAGTAAGACACAATGGCAGTAACACACACGGAAACAATATGTCACGTCCTCTGCCCACCAAGGCCAGACACAACAATTAAATCTGATTCTCTATAGCTATTGTGTAATTCACTTATTGAGAATGTGAAGCAGTATCTGGCTAAATATTGTCAGAGTGTCACATGGGTCTCACTTAAAGCCCCCCTCCAGTGTATTTTGCCATTTCTATGATATTTCATATGTATGAGTCATTTCCTGACTAAGTTGATTTGCCACATTATTTACCGAAACATTTTTGACAAATAACTTCATTTTGTGCTCAGAGTAAAAAAGAAAGAAAAGAGAAGGTTGTTGCTAATATGCTCATGCTCGTTTGAGTCTGAAGCCCCGGACACACCAGGAACGTTATTATTTACAAATTACCACACGTTTTTTAACCATTAAAAGGCAAACTCTATGTAGAAAGAAAGGGCTGACAGCAGCAGCTACAACAGCAGATACGCAGCTGAAATGCAGCTGGTGTGACGCCCAACACCTGAATCACGCAGCCACCACGCGCTCCTGACGTTCCTGGTGTGTCTGGGGCTTGAGCAGCAAACCGATAAGTCTGTTTATCTGTCCGTCAGTTTGTCTTTCTAGTTTCTAGTTAGTTAGCTAGCCCAACTTGTATTAGCTAACTGAGGGTTTTCAGTTTCGTGTGTTTATTTCCACCATGGCATTTGTGTGTGACGTGAACGGGTGCAGTCAACGTGGTGGATTATACGAAACAATGCACTGACTGTCCCTGTCTCTCTCACTCGCTCTCTTCTTTACCGTCTCCTCCTGCTGGAGATAAATTAACGGAAAGCAGACGATACCGGAGGTTTGCGGGCCTCTAACAGGTCAGAGCGACGGGGAGCACAACTTTCAGCCCAAGTCCTCCGGTGCTCTGTGGCCGGCGTGTGGCGGTGCGACTCCTCGGTTCAGCCCAGCAGCAGGCAGGCGGCTGCCTCACCAGGAGGAGACGGTAGAGAAGCGAGAGAGAGAGAGAGAGAGAGTCAGCATGTTGCGCTAATTTTTATCTCATTTGTGGTCTGATGAACTTAAATTCATCTAAAATGGTTTATTCTAAACTGGGTTGAAAAACGATGCAGTCTGGTTGCCATGGTAATGAATTACTTCTGACTATTAACCACACCCCCATTCTCTGTTTGAGAAAGAACGTTAACCAAAAAACAGGAAGTAAAACTGGCTCGAGGGGGGGGGGAGGCTTTAAAGAAGACCTGAGAGGCAAATAAATATAGATCCCTATGCAGTTAGCTATAATGGCTATTCCAGTCCTGCCCTGTCTCCTAAAACTTATGTTCCCATACGACGAAACTGCATCATGACTAACGTTTTAAGGGAAACATATTTCTTGTATTTTTTTTTACGTGTTACAAATACTTTTGTTATGATAGTCCGTGGAAGTCCTCATAGGGAGGAGGTCGGGGTGGATGGCTCAACAAACGCCAGACTTTCAACTTTCTGTTCATGTCCCCTGTGAAACTAAAAGTCAACGTTCACTTATTTTAATTTGCGTCTGCAGCTTAATAACGTAACAAACATTTTAAGCCAAACCATGATGTTTTTTTACTAAACCTAACAAAGTAGTTTTGTTGTGTGTTTTAAAAAAAATATATATATATATATTTATTAACGTTAACCACGTGTTTAAAACTGCGAACATAATCTGGAAGAAAATATGTTTCCTTCGAAACTTATTTGAGAATGCAGTTTAGTTGCATGGGAATGTAGTACGAGGCTCGTGCAGCTTGCCCAGATATACATTGTTTTGCTTTAGTCATCCTTTCCACAAATGTCTACGATGGAGGTGGTGATGTGCAAAGCTATAGAGTCACAATTGCCACATTTATAGGAAACACCAACACGTTCTCATCCCAACTCATCGTATACTGACTCTTTGTCACGCAACACAACGCCACTTTTTGGTTAGGTTTAGGAAAGAACTACATGGTTGGGCTTGAAACTACTACGTTTGTACAGTGAAAATGAAACTGAATGTTGTGAACACGGGACACGAACGAACAGCTGATTGTAACGTGAAAGTGAAACTTGACACATGGCACACGGACAGCGGTCTCCTGGATGAAAGCCTTGTGTTTGTTGGATTGGACACTGAAGAGTACATAACTATTAATATTATTAGGGATGCACCGATACCACTTTTTTTTTACATTTGGGTACTCGCCGATACCGAGTACCGATACGAGTACCGATAGGAGTACTTCTCTTTGCCAAAAGACCCTCGTTAACAGCCAGCTGGAGGGTGTGAGTGACACACGGCAGGCTGGGGAGCCCCGCATACGGGGCGGTGCGCCGCGACCGGCTCTAGGTCGGCTTGGAAAGGCTCGGGGCGAAGGTGCTTCCTGGGCGGACTGTCCTTAGTGCACCCTAACGGTGTCATGCCCCCAGGGTGGGCTCGACCCAGGTAAAAGGCGCCAGGGGTCTGCGGCGATGTCTGCAACCCACCCGACCCGCACGAGTCAGAGGGTGCAAGCAAAACCCTGTGGCGCAATGAAAGTGAAAGTGAAAGCTGAGCTCATGTTACAATTGCAGTATGGTGCGTTACTGATGGACTAATCCTGGTTCAGTGCTTTACCTTGACACTGCCATGCCCGATAAGATCCACCAGAGGACAGAGAGGCTAACTGTGAGTGAGTGAGTGATAAATCAATCAGTCAGTTAATATGTGACAGAGAGGACGGCTGTGAGCGAATTAGTGTGATGCAATGCCATTTCAAAATCAGCTTGCAACAAGTCTTCTAATGTGTCCCCTGTGCAAACGAATATGTGCACGAGTATGTGCAGTATGCGAGTGTGTGTGCAAGCTGGAGAAAGTGCAGCATGTCCCTGTCAGAGCTGGCAACTGGGGGGTCTGCGGTGTAGGGAGGTGTGGACGGCTGGGACGACCGGGTGTCTGCAGGGCCCCGGGGTGTGGCCCCGTCCTCGTTGCTGCAGATTTATGGTCCTCAATAAGCATCTCCACACCGGCTGCCAAGACCCGAGTCAGCAGCTAATTAAAACCTTTCACTGGAATCCCTGTGAAGTCTCAGACCCACCGACACTCTGCCAGCAGCCAGTCGCATACCTCTGCACACCGCAAACACACACTGTGTGTATGTCGTGGGGGGGGGTATCTGTATGTACTGTACATGCTCAGGCATGGAATCCCACACTCAGACGTATGCATTTTCCAACTGCAGACAAGCTCATATGCAACGGTGAATCAGAGTGAGGTTGTACTGTCTGTTACACACACACACACGTGAACACACACACAAACATGTACACACACACATGCACACTACACAGAAACGTGCACACACACACGTGCGTACTACTCACACACACGTGCGCACTACTCACACACACGTGCTCACACTACACACACACACATACACACAAACATGCACACACGTGCACACTACACACACATACACACATCTGCACACGCACTAAGGTCTCGTTTGGGCCCTAACTGCATTATAAAATAAAAGCACAATATAATAAAAGCACAACATCAACATAATCACTTCCTGTATTCGATTGTTTTGTCCATCTTTACACCGTCACTGTGTGCTCCCTCCACCTTGAGTGATGGAGATGCTTTCCAGCTCTCTCACAGTCACTTTTTGACCTGGTAAACTCACCTGAACCTGTCTGCAGAATGTGGACAGCCGTGGTGTCCCCCACATTTATAGGCTTATTGAACAAACTAATGTATGAGTTATCTTTACACTTAAAAACACACGTCCCCTTAAAATAACCTCATTTATTGTCATTGAATAAGAGTGCATTTATGTTTCTAGTAAAACAATACAGCATCATTGTGATATGTCTTGATACACCTTACAGTGAAGGTGTCAGTAAATAAATATATAAACATAATAAATAAGGTTTAATGATCTTTAATTACAACAGTTCTGATCGGTCAGGAATAGACGTGGTTTTAAATATTAATAGCTATTTCCAGACTGTGTGAGCTAATACAGACAAGAAACCTGATTCTCCTTTACAATAATTCTCTACATGTTTACAGTCAGGCAGGTAAACTCATTAAAATTAGCAATAATTAAGATTAGTGTATATGATGGAAGAGAGTGTGCAAAACACACTTTTCTTTGTACTTTATTTTTGCACTTTATAAAAGTTCACTGAATCAGCAGAACTTCAGTCTGAGTTGAATATTTACAGCAAATGATGAGAGAAATGAGCAGAAATGAATGAATATTATTTATTTATATTATTATTTATTGTATTTAATTAGATGTTCATTATTATGCACTGATTGTGGGAGAACTGGATCACCCAGATCAAACCCGTGCGTAACACAACAGTAGACAACACTGACTACTGAGGTGGCGCTGAGAGCTCAAGCCCTCGTATTCATTCAGAAGGAAAAAGTCAATTTTTCCTTCAAGATGAATGACATTTTTTATCTATAGAATAAGTCAGATTATTCACTATATGTGGGATAAACCGGAGCTCCCAGAGAAAACCCATAAACCAATTTACCACCTCGTCATGGCAGTGAGCATAGAAGAGAAGCACCTGCACATGCAGGACCTCTGTCTCGGTGGTGCCATCAGGTGACCTTTGACGACGGAGGCGATACGCTCTCCGACTGCCGGTTGACCCCCTTTCAAGGACACCAGCACCCACATCGCATTGCCCCACGTCTTAATCAGGTCCCGGTAAATGGCCTTTTCGAGGTTTTCCAATGTTTCTGGGCTGGAATCGAAATCGAGACCCTCGACTTCGGCCCACGTTTGTTCAAAAAGGCGCTGGATGATGTCCTGGACGTTTGAAAGGGTCCAGGTCACTTTTGCCTTCTTGAAGATCCACGTGACCAGCCTCTCCAAGATCACCTCGACGCAGTTTTTTTTTTGTTCGTTCCGCGCTCGCCGTGCATAGTCATCACGACTCTTCGTCACGGATACCGGGGCAGACGGTGCAGCGATTGCCAAAGGTTTCTTTGCCCTGGGCTTAGTGCCCAGTATGGCGTGTCTCATATTGTCGACGAGGTCGTCGGACTGAAAGATCTGCCACCATCTGGCCAGACACAGGAAACCGAGCACCTTCCGCTGCAAGTCGGCGCGCATGTTGGCACGTATCACCGGCTCGGGGATGATCTCTGGCCCGTGTGTGATGTGTGTGTAGAGGAGATCACTTAAGACCTTTGTGAACTCCAAGACTCGACCGGGGGGAATGTTTAGGAGCGGAGTGCCGAGTCCCAGAAGATCGCGGTTTTCTGGTTGTTTCATCAGATCGTTAATCTTCTTTGTGAGAGACTTTGCCGACTCCCGGCTGTGAACTTTGGAGCCCCGGTGGAATCTTTTTGTCATCTGTGCCACGATGCGATGGATGCACGTTTTGGCAAAGCACTTTGCCAAAAGTTTCTTAATTTTGCTTCCGATGCTTTTCTTGGAGCGTTTGCTCTTCTGCGCCGACGGAGTCTGTCTTACAGCATCTTCGGCGATACTCCGAGCGATTTCTTCCGCGACGTCTTCAATCTCCCGAGTGTTTTGAGACTGCAACAGCATGTACTCGGAGTCTGGCACGTCAACCAAGAGAGGTTCGGTGATGTCGTTCAACTGCTTCTTGATGATGATTGTGACATACGTGATGTCTTTCATCTCAATCACGACATCCGATGAAGGCGTCGCCGCATGGCGGTCTTCGGCGTCTGAGGGTTCCGGTTCCACATCTGATTCCTCGCAGATGGTCCTCTGCTTGCGCGGTCGAGGCGAGAACACCGACTTCATCTTGCCGATGAACGCCTGGCACATTTTGCAGGCGTGCAGAATCATGTTGTTGAGTCTGCTGGGAGGAGTGAGGCGCTGAACTATGCCCTCAGGGCTGGAGAGGGCACTTCGGACGCTCTCTGAAACCTCTTCAGAGATCAATGTCGTCAAGCTTTTGGAGCTCGGACACTGAACCGAGACGTCGACGCCCAGAGCTTCGGCAAAACCCTGAGAGATTGTGTTTCCCAGATTGATTTGGACGTCGTCCTCAGACGCCAGGGTCCTGCTCCCGAGAGATTTCAGGAAAGCTTTTGTCAAGGCCGCTGTCATGTCCAACAGCAACTCTCCCATCATGGTCATAGTGGAGTCGTCGGGGCTGCCGGATTTCAAAAATCCCCACTGATCCGCTGTCATCCCCTTAAAGAAGGAGTTGAGCAGCTTGGAAACAACGCGACGGACGTTGAACTCGGGCATGATGGCTTCTGGCTGGGAAGTTCTTGATGATACCATGATGCTGATTTACGGTCAATTCTTGTCGATGCTTCGTGGTTTTTGGAGAGAAATTCACTGCTTCTCTCAGTAGATAGTCTGATGAGTGAAAATAATCGTTAGTTGCAGCCCTAATTATTATTAACTAACATGTAAGCTGCATTTAAATGTTGAGGCTAATTTGAACTGCTTCATATACTGTTGGAAGGTTTAATCTAAAGCAATGCATTCATCAAATTCATACCTCTTTCTCTTGAGACAACTGCTTCTCTCAGTCGATGTGTTTCGTCTGATCGAGTCTTCAGATTCAACTACAGTTGTGTGATTCTGGGACTCTCTCCTGAATGTCACTCCTTTATGATGTTACCGCTCCTTTATGATGTCACAACTGATGTCACCACTCCTTTAATCCATCACAGTGTTCCATCTGGTGATGTCACCATGCACTGATGATGTCACCATGCACTGATGATGTCACCACTGCTGTGATGTCACCACTGCTGTGATGTCACCCAAACACACACCTGCACACACACGTGCACACACAACACACACACACACACACACACACACACACACACGTGAACACGCACACACACACACACACACACACACACACACTCTGACTTTTCACTTTTCATCCAGAGCTGCCAGCAGGTTAAATTCTAATTTGTCCAATAATACTTTGGTTTATGACCAAATAACTGCAAAGAAAGTCCCACACAGACCACGGGACGGAGTGTGGACTGGTAGTCGGAGAGATGCCCTTGAGCAAGACACCGAACCCCCAACTGCTTGTAGCACCAACTATGTGGCAGCCCCTTTGCTCTGACATCTCTCCACTAATACATGTCTATATGTGTGTGTGTGTGTGTGTGTGTAATATGAATCAGGCTGGTCTCATATACTGTTCGTATACCTACAATAAGTCATGCACTGTAATTCGTATATAACCCACTTAATCAATTTGTATGTAATCCGCGTAATGGTGAGCCAGAAAGTATATGAAGCAACAAAGTCAGCATAGGGAGGAGGACGGGGTCTCACCACACTGCCACCGAAGAGACCGCTTGTGTGGAACCAGAAGTCAACATTGACTTATTTGTTCCGTACTTTTCGTAAAATATCATACAAACCGTTGTATGAAGATACATTGAATGAATAACAACAGGAACTAAAAATGCAGTGTCCCCAATGAAGGACTAATGAAGTGCTTCTCCTTCTTACAGCCTCTGCAAATATGCTAAACTACAATGACCATGGTACACATTGTAGCCTACCTGCTAAACATCAGTGTTTTAGCATTAGTCTTTGTGAGCATGTTAGCATTCTGATGTTAGCATATAGACCAAAGCACTGCCCTGCCTAAGTACAGACTCACAGAGCTGCTAGTGTCGCTCTTCAGTAAAAGTAATGATCTGTAATATGTATATATCACATGAAATCAATTTGTATGTAATCCAGGTAATCGTGAACCAGGAATTATAAAGAGCGGTAAACTTTGCGTAGGGAAGTCAGGATGGATGAGTGAGTCCAAAAATACCAGAGTTCCATCCAGGAGACCGCTGTTGGTGTCTCTTATGAAACCAGAAGTCATCGTTGATTTTATTTGTCTTGTAACTTCAGTACTTCAGTAACATTCATATTTATTTTATGCCTGAGCTTAGGTTCAGGCAATAAAATAAAACCACTTAGTTAGGTTAAGGGAAAACAACATTGGTTGGGCTTAAAATTACTACGTGTGTACATTGAAAATATGACTTGATGTGAACACGGGACACAAACAAACAGCTGATTGTAAAGTGAAACTTAATGCATGGGACACGAACAGTTGTCTAACTAAGTGGTTGTGTTGCCTAAACCTAACGTCCTGTGAAAACGGAAGTTTATTTTGAAAGGAGACTATACATGTAACAAGCGTATATTGATACGCCGTCCCCTCGTCCAAAAGTAACATAAGAGGGGTACCCCGTGCATCGGTCTCTGATGCAGAGGTGCACTGACCAGTCGGCGGTATTTGACGAGTTGAAGTGAGAATGTGTTGCCCAAACCCAAATCTTTTCCTAAACCTAACCAAGTTGTTTCCTGACAGAAAAGACGAAAGTTCACTTTAAAAAGACATCGCAAACTGACACGTGTTGCTGGACATTCGTATAAGAATGCTCAAAAATGAGGAACAACTTTTCGTAAGATATCATATGAACCATTGTATGAGGACACGTTGAGCTGTTAGCTCTTTGTCTTGTTTCAGTCTCAGCCTGTTCTCATTCCCAGGACATCAAATACCAACTCTTTGTCATGGCCGTCAGTGTTCGATACTGCTGCACTAGGAATCCTTTAGCGCTAGTATGAAATGCACCAGGCTTTCCATTAACTACATTGTAAACCCATCCGCTGCAACAGTAAATGCTCAGAGTAAGCGCTGTGGTGACATAGTTTAACGAGCGAAAGAGACACACTGGGAGGGAGGGGAGGTGGATGGGTCCAAAAAACACAGGACGCTGTTCGTGTCCCGTGTGTTAAATTTCACTTTCACTTTACATCAGCTGTTTGTTTGTGTGCCGTGTTCACAACGTCAAGTCCCCTTTTCACAGTACAAACGTAGTAATATTAAGCCCAAATATGTTTCTTTTTTCTAAACCTAACTAAGTTGTTTTGTTGCCTCAACCTAGAACAAGTGTTTTTGTTTAATTCAAAAGGTTAAGCACGTGTTTACTGCGACCGAAAAGTGAAGCCGAGGAATCTTATAAAGCGTCAGTATGTGACGAGTTGGAATGAGAACGTGTTGTTCAGCCTATATCTTCCATAATTTGAAATGCATAGATCATTAGAGAAGATTTAGAGAGTGTGGATGGGTGTGTGGGATTGGATGGAAGTGGCAGCATGTGACATGGCTCAGCATGTTGCACAGCTGGTTAGACTGGTTACTTAGCACTGCAGCATCATCAGGCACGCTGGGGTCTGCAGCACGCTTCGAGCTTTCAAACTGGATGAAAGTGTTGTGGTGTGTAGGGGAGCTCACCATCCACCTGAAGACAAAACCTGCTATTTCCTACTGAAGACACCCAGAAGACTTGTCTGCAACATCTGTACTGCCTGTGTGTGAGCCAGAGAGAGAACCCCAGAGGCCACAGGGAAAATCAGTCGTAGCCTCCAACCACAAAGCCCGGTGAGACTGTGGACCATCACTTTATACACTCACACACACACACACACACACGCACACACGCACACACACACACACTGACAGTACCACCTCAAGTGTCAGCCCAACCCGCTACATAACTGCTATACCAGGGCTCTCGGTAAATTCCTCGAAGGCTGAACTGAAGCTTGTTCTCTCTGGGTTGACATTTGCTCTTCAAACCCACTGCTGGCTGAGCAAACCTTTACCAAAAATGATTCAAATTAACATCTGCAGTCTATCTTTGCTTTAGTGTGAAAAGCTTGTACAGTAGCGCCTAAAGGTCAGCTGTTCAAGGGATATGCAAAGTCTTTGGTTGACTGTTACACTCGTAAAATATAAAAAATACATCATCAATATGCTATGTGATGTTAATTTCAGGAGTTATTCGCACCCACTTTCCTGCAACCTGCTTATTCTATTGCTCTGGAGTTGCAAAGTGGGAGTTATTTCAGGCATGAGTGGTTCCTGTCCATTTTCTGCAAAAACAATGTTAGGTGTCTGACAGCTGACAGTTGGAGCACTTCAAGGACTCTCCTGGTTTAATAGTCAGTACAAAAGATGAACACCTGTGTTAGAACATACCTGGTTCTTGGATAAAAAAAAAAACCTCAAGTCTGTGAAATAAAAGACAAAAAATGAAATGAAATGGTACATTTTGGTCAGCAACATCCAGTCAGAGTACTCCACTGATTTGTCATATCATTCCTGAGAAGGACTCACTTCGGTTTGAAAAGAAGGATCGAACTTGATGCAGCAGAACCCAGCCCCCAGGAAGAGCGTCGGGTGTTGAAACAAATTTTCGTAGTGGCCAATTGGTGGGACTACAACTTCTGTGTCTGTCTCGTGATGCCATTGGGTCCAAAAAGACTTTCCCCCACAGACGTATATTGGGAAAGAGACGTCTGTATATACGGGGATATTTTTTTTTTTTTTTAGGTAAATCAACTTCTCAGTATGAACACTTTAATAGCCCTTTTTTAAATCATTAGGTCCTAAAAGTTATAAAATGCACTAATAGCTGAATCTTCCTCCGTTCATGTGAATGAGACCCAGACCGAGGCTGGACCGAGGGCTGGGAGGCGGGGTTAAAGGAAACGCTACTGCGCCTGCTCTATCGGCCCAATGGATGCGGAAGATCGCCGGAAGATACGTGTACTTTATCAGCTATTTTGTCTTCATGCGCCACTGAGCAACTCTCACAGGAATGAACGGGAGCCCTCCTCCAACGCTGGATCCAGTTCTCTTAAAACATCCATGAGCAGAACCAAACATATATTTTTTATTCCATGCATTCTTCTTCCATGTCCAAACCTGGTGTCTACATTACCCATAATGCAACCACAGACCACCGACAGTTTGATCAGAGATTCCGGCGTGTTATGCTAGTAGCAGCTAATGTATCCTGGAGCCTCTAGCCTGCAGCAGAGATAACAGCCTGTCCACACAGGGAACGCTAGCAGCGCGTGGTGGAACCTGTTGTTTTTTATTTTGGCTTGGCTGCGTGTCAGCTGCGTCTCGTCTAGACATTCGAGGTCTCGCCTATTTTTACTGCGAGCCGCGCGGTTCACAGTGAAAATGATCTTTTGACTGTATATTGACATCATACCAGCTACATTGCTACAGTTTCAATGTCTGTATCTACAATATGTCACGGACATGAAACAAATTCAATTTCATTTCAAAATAAAAGCCCTCAAGCGTTTTTTTCTGTAGACAGAATTCCTTAATTTGTTAACACAAGGCTTTTATTCTGAAATATTTGCAGGACCGTGTTGTAAAATATGCAGTGACTTGCAGGGCTCCATGAGTGAATAAAGTACGGGGTTTTAATTGTGGATTATTACTATTATTTACAAATGAGCACACGCTTCTTAACCTTTTTCTGTCTAAAATAAATATAAATGACATTTATAGTGAAATGAAATGGCCATTATGAAAGGCAAAATCTATGGAGAAAGAAAGAGCTGACAGCAGCAGCAGCGGCAGAAACGCTGCCGGTGTGGACACCCCATGTGTCCACGTCCGAGGCAGCCGCCATGCGCTGCTGACCTTCCCTGTGTGAGCCGGGCGTAACACCCAACAACACCTGGCTTACGTCTCCAGTGGGAAAGGTTACACTCGGTAATCATTCTCGGGAGAAATGACTGCAGTAGTCACAGGTATTTATCGACTCCAGCTCCGATTGGCAGTGATGTGTTGCACACTTAGACACAAAGCGACTTCCAGGCGTGCATACGTTTAAAAATAGAATCCTTTACTTGTTTTCTGAATAATAATACATAAAAGATACATGACAATGGGGGGTGTCCAGTGTCCATTACTCTTTCAGTGTTTATTAATAGGCCTAACATTACTGTGGGTCCCACAGATGGAAACATGACACCCGGGTGGACACTTCCAACAATCACCAACTGTGGTCTGAGTGTTTGAAAGAGAGACTGAATAAGTAACACATATAAAAAAGGAGTAACCACCGTAACATTTTCAATGTTTAGTAACCCTGCTTTTGGTGCCGGCCGGCGTGTTGGCGATGCCGAACGTGACACAGCAGGAAAAAACAGAAAGGCATACTCATCTACTGGCAGTGGGAAAGTAGTCTATCGCCTATTTTGATCTGCATATACACACTCATTTTGGTGGAAAAAGGGTAAAACAGGAGCGTACTCCACAACATCATCACACATTTATCTGACTTTTTTAGCAAGTGTTCCCGACTCAAAGTGTGCACTATGGTCTACTGGTCTGTCTCTCTAAATATAACAGAACGGTGAGTCCCTTTACCTTTACTATCTATGTTAGACTCTGGTAACTGCTGTAAATACTTGGATGTCACATCATGTATTCTGCATTTGGCCAATTATCAACATGAATTAGAAGAAAAATACACTGCGGATGGATGTTAAAAGAGGTTAATGACACACATTTTGGCAGAATATGCTGTATTTGCTCACCTGTACAGACCTAGTACGAACACTGTGTTGTGGATAGAAATCTAACGGTAGACTGGGTAATAATAGATTTTACAAAGACATATGATAAAAACTAAACCTGTGAGGGGCCCTGCCTTTTGGATGAACAACCTGGCCTTATCCAGAGATTTCTCCAGATGACAGGGCGTGGTTTCGACAGCTTCCTTTTGTTTCCGCACATCTCTTTGGATCCGGCGATGAATCTTAGCTCAGATGTGCTTTCTTGATTCCTTAAGACAGGATTAAAGATGAAGGAAGATATCCTTTGCCCATTTTCTTTTTTTCTTCCTCGCTTCTGACAAGCAGCGAGCAACAAACGACACAATAAAGAGGAGTGGATGAGTTATGAAAAAAGAGAGCAACGTCTCCGCTTTAGATGCAGGTAACATAACTAGAAATCCAAGTGGAGATGGGGAAGAGATGTCAGGGTTCATGAAAGGAGGATGTGTGTTTGTGTGTCCATATCCAACCATATGTGAGTGTGTGTGTGTGTGTGTGTGTGTGTGTGTGTGTGTGTGTGTGTGCGTGCGTGTGTGCGTGTGTGTGTGTGTGTGCGTGTGTGCGTGTGTATGTGTGTGTGTGTGTGTGTGTGTGTGGTGCAGATTGTCACTGATAGAAATACATGCAGTGTTCAGGTCTTTCTCACAGAAGTGAAAAAAAAAGATCTCATAAAGGAAGCACAGTGCTCATGCAGTTGACATGCAGCAAGTCCAGGGAACCTTTAGGTGCTCCTGAAGTTGCAAAAACTGTTCAAAGAAAAGAACATGTTCTTCAGGCAGTCTCAGGGGGAAAGTTCTATTAAAAGCTTTTCGTCAGATGCTATGGTTTAAAACACTGAGCGGTTTTGACCTCACACGCTCTTGATCAGTGTAATTTGCACTGGGGCACTACTCAGGGCTAAAAGAAAGCTCCCACAGCATGCTGTCAGGTTCAAAACAAAACAAAACTTCAATCTTTGTTTTCATGTACAGATAATATTAATGAGCATCAGTTAAAGATGAGGCATTTTATTGTCCTTTTATTACAGATGCTAATATTACATAATAAATCATAATATATCAGGTCTTTGCGCTAAGCTAAATTAAACCTAAACTAAACATGATCACTGAGTTAGTGGCATTTCTTTCTTGCTAAAATTATTACGGAAAGCACAATAAACCTTTTTCACTATATTTTATTTGCATGATTGAGAAATTGACGCAAAGCAGAAAATCGTGTTGTATGTAATGGGGTTTGGATCAGACTTAACCATAGGCTATGCCTGACCTTGTGTATATTACTGAACTGAATCTGTATACTTCAAACACTCTGAAGAAGCCTCCGTGCCGAAAGGCGTAACAGATGTCTATTGTGATGTGAGCTAATTAAACAAGTGAAATGCTAGTATTTTGTCCTCTTTGATTTTGAAGTCCGGGATGTTCTACCCTATCACATTTTTATGCTCGTTGGACTTTGGGTCTAGCATTCCACTGTGAATCCCATTGTTGAAGCACAACCTCCTTTACCAAAATATAATGAAGTATTCTTGCCTTATAGGCCTACAGAAAGGTATACTTGGCTGGTAGTTGTGCTTACTTTTTGATAGAGTAGCCTATTAAAGTGTGTGAGAGTTTGCAAAATTATGTTTTGATATGAATTTACTTCAATTCATCCAGAAAAATAAAGTTGTTGGATTATCCGTTCAACGTGGAGGCATGCGAGAACAACACATTTCATTTACTTTTTTTAATCTCAACACAAATCATCAAGTCACATAGCAAAAGGAGCAAGTCTCTTTATGTAATACATAAATCATTGGCTATGTACTATAAGTTAAAGGATGCAAAGTATACTTTCATGAACTAAAGTCCATCACCAGTTTGACCATGAACAGAGCTGTCACTCCTTTATTTCAAACATTTTTTTATTTTGACTGGAGTGTTAACAGGATGCAATGCAGACATGCATAATATACTGGAAAAACAAAGTTTGGAAACTTGTGTTTGGTGGATTATTTCTCTGTTGTTACAATGCTAATTGGCATTGTATTTTACATCGTTGGAAAGCCTGTTTATTTACCTTCACAATGATGTCCAACTTGTAAGGATCATGCATTTGTGAGATGAGCAGCACAGCTGATTATGTAGGTAGCGCCCAAGAAAAATTTGCCAAAATGCTCCGTCAATGGTAAACAGTGTATTCTCCTGTTGGTGTTAACTCTTGTTTTGAGTTGTTTGGTGGATTGGATGATTGAACTATCTATCAGTAACAAGGAACAAACAAGACATATTGGCAATTTTACACTTTATTCATTTAATACACCGTCAGGAGCCTCAGTAGCGGTGAAAGATCCATACGCAGCCACAACAGCCTGGCACTTCCTCCTCATGCTGGTCACCAATCTGGTCACACGTTGCTGTGGGATGGCGTTCCATTCCTCAACCAGGATTGGTTGCAGGTCAGCCAGCGTGGTTGTGTTGGTAACTCTAACATGTACAGCACGCCCAAGCTGATGTGGGCGTTTTGGGTGTTGAATTGGGTTGAGGTGTGGACTCTTGGCAGGCCGTTCCATTCTCTCTACTCCCACATTGTGGAGGTAGTCTGTGATAACCCTGGCTCTGTGGGGGTGAGCGTTGTCATCTTGGAGGATGAAGTTAGGTTCCAGATTGTGGAGATATGGGATCGCCACTGGCTGCAGAATCTCATCCCGATATCTCACTGCATTGAGATGGCCTTCAATGATGACAAACCTTGTTTTGCCAGTGAGGGAGATGCCGCCCCACACCATGACACAGCCTCCACCAAAAGCTGTTACTTCATCGGTGCTACAATCAGCATAGCGTTCTCCGCGTCGTCTCCATACTTTGACCCTGCCGTCCAACTTTCGCAGACAGAACCTGGACTCATCACTGAACATGACATACCCCCACATGTTCAGGTTCCATTGTCTGTGTTGTCGACACCAGCGCAAACGGGCCTGACGGTGAAGGGTAGTCATTGCAGGCTTCCTGGTAGCCATATGAGAATACACTGTTTAGAGCATTTTGGCAAATTTTTCTTGGGCGCTACCCACATAATCAGCTGTGCTGCTCATCCCACAAATGCATGATCCTTACAAGTTGGACATCATTGCGAAGGTAAAGAAACAGGCTTTCCAACGATGTAAAATACAATGCCAATTAGCATTGTAAAAACAGAGAAATAATCGACCAAACACAAGTTTCCAAACTTTGTTTTTCCAGTTTATATTGAATCACGTTTCTTTCCCAAAGCTTCTCTAGGCTGTAAATATGCGGCAACCTTTTCTTTTCTAGCAATAAAGTTATTTCCTACTCAAAAAAGGCAAATAACTACTAATTTCCCCTTGAGGGTATGTTAATAGCTGCGTTATGCTTCTGCTTCTTACAACCAAAAATCTTCTCCAAAGGTTTCTTTTCCTCTCTCTTTTCACAAAAAAAACGTGAGCATACAGCACAAAACAAAATGTCTCCCCTTTAGTTGAAATTCTCCTCCATTTGTTTCTGCTATGTATATATGCCGTCGAGCCCTCTCCACTCTCACAGCTTGCAGGGCGGGATCGGGGTTAAATTTTGTCTGTACAAAGTCATTTAGCCAAGAGGCACATGCTAAAAGATTTATGTGGAGAAGCAGTGCCAGGGGTGAGCTTCTCAATTTCCTCCAAACAGCATCTTTCTGGAGAGAAAAAGCTGCTTCTCTGCAGCGTGTTTACATGCAAACAGTGTCAGGCAGCTCCGAAATGTTAGTTAGAGCAAAGCCTAACATGTAGATGGAGGGTGACACCCACCAGGCATATGAACAATGTGAAGCTGGCTCTGTTAAAAAGAGGGATTAATGAAATGTAATGGACTTAGGAAAACAAAACCCAGGGAAAATGTCTTTGCATTGCAATTTAAATTGAATTGCATATTTTTTTTGCTGCTTTGGCATACATATTTGCTCTGTGAATTATCATGTGTTTTCATTTGAGCAAAAATCCCGGGAGAAATTTAAAATGATTCCATGACGGCGCCCCCTGTCTGTGCATTAACCGGACAGAATGACAATTTTTCTTTCTCTATGTAGACAGAGAAATTCTTTGCATGTAACCAATCAAACAACTTTGTTTCAAAAGTATTGATAATGTATAGAGAGGCAAAGTCCCACCCCTTCCGGAGGACCCCATATTTTGGAAAAAAATATGTACGTTAATCAACGGCGAGAGACAAATCATTTTTTGATCTTTGATTTTTTGAATTGCTCCATGAATCACACATATGATGTTTGTCAATTTAAATTTTGCAATTCAAGAAAGTCTCAGTTTGTCATAGTATCATTTAATCTTGTGTGAAACCACTCAGTGAACTACATCTCTCGTCTCACACAATATACGTCACCGACACTAGCTAGCTAGCTAACTTAGCTATATTCCACACACAGATGAAGCGTTATCTGACCTGATGTGTTTTATCAGAGACTCCTGGTCTTTATATCAGTCAGGAAGAGAAAGAAGGATCAGACCCGTTGTTGATGTGAGTTCATCTCAGTAGGAAACACACAGACATCGTAGCTTCAGACACTTTTGGGTGTGTGGTCTTTCTAATGATGTAATGACATATTTTCACAGTCTGAATCACAGTATGTGTGATTCATGGAGCAATTCAAACGGGATCAAAAAATGATTTGTCTCCCTCCGTTGACTACCGTTCATATTTTCTCTGAAATAAGGTCACATGGTGGTCCACCGGAAGGGGCGGGGCTTCACCTCTTTATAAAGGGGTAACTGTCTCTATTCCATCATTGGCTGACAGTTACACTGCCTGCAAAGCTTTTTGCCCATATTCCGAAAAAAAAGACAATATTCCTACTAAGCTGTTCACATGGATAATGAAAATTAATATTACAGAGTGAAAGAAAAGCATTATCAGCTCAAGGTACCTACATCTACTTTTGTTGAAGTTGGAGCTCTCAATTCTGATTTGGTGCTAGAGAGTTCAATGAATAATAAGTAGGGCTGTTTGTCGATTCAAATATTTAATCGTGATTAATCGCATGATTGTCCATGACTAATCACCATTTATCACAAATTTATAAAACATTTTTATAAACAGTACCTTATGGGGAGATTTGTCAAGTATTTAATACCCTTATCAACACGGGAGCCAACGAATATGCTGCTTTATGCAAATGTTTGTATATATCTATTATTGGAAATCAATTAACGACACAAAACAATGACAGATAATGTCCCGAAACCTTCACAGGTACTGCGTTTAGCATAGAAAATATAGAATATAAAATAATATAATATAAAATAGAACCCATTTTCATTCACATATGAGGTCAGAGGTCAAGGGACCCCTTTGACCATGGCCATGATAGTTTTTCCTCGCCAAAATTTAGCGGCGTTTTGGAGTGTTATTTACCCTACTACATGACAAGCTAGTATGACATGGTTGGTACGATGGATTCATTAGGTTTTATGATGATGCCTGTATCGTCAGCCTTAAAACTGAGCTCACTTCAACCTCTGAAAGATCGATTGCGTTAATGCGTAAAAGAAATTAGTGGCATTAAAACGATTTTGAGTTAACACGTTATTATTGGGTTAACTTTAACAGGCCTAATAATAATGCATCCTATTTTTATTTTTATTTTTTGTGAATCAAATCTGAATCTGCAACGTAACCAGTAACAATTCTCTGTCAAGTAAATGCATAGTTATAGTTGTTTGGGGCCCTTTTAGTTGGGGGGGGGGGGCAGGCAGTTGCCTTCTGAACTAGTTACTCAAAATCGTGCAATACAATGTATTACAGTTATACTGAGATAGTAACATCTAAATCAATCTAAATACAAGAATAATAACACTTTTTCTTTGCACATGAATTCTGCTCCAAAAGCTGCATCTACACATTCTGCAGGTTTCATTCATATTTCAATAATGACTATAGCACAACTAAACATAGTAACTACAGTGCAATACAGTTTCCCTCTAACTTATACATAGGTGCTTCAATTAACAACTACCAGAGAGCTATGATAGTGCTTGTTATCTCATTCTACACTGAGCTACCTGGTTTGTATGTAACCAAAATCGCCAAGAATGTAATAAATCACCAGCATGGCTTTACCATTTTCTGTAATGATTTGATGATGTACTGATAACTCTCCATTAACTCTAAATTCACTTTAAACTGTCCCTCCAGGAATTTGCAATGTTGCAATCGCAAATTCAACCAATCACTGCAATTTCCACAAATTTGACGGATCGTAGCGGCGCCCCGCAGCCACGTCACCAAACTCACTTCCTTCTTCTTTCTGGTTGTGAAGATCGGTCACAATCTGAGCTCACGTTCACTTCTCCCATTGGATTGAATAGACTCCGGACCTGTCGCTGGTCTCCTAAAGGTGCAGGGCAGAGGCCCAACCAAATGTCAGTGTCATATTTACGATGTGTTGCTGGTCACATTTACATTTGTGTGCCGCCGCCACAAGATAGTTCATGTTGGCATACAGCTGCACAAACAGTAACGTTACAGCCACACACACAACATTGTTGTTGGCGTGGAAGTTCTTCAGCGTGAGTGAAGGAGATTTTTTTTTTTATCACGGGCATGAAAAAAAGTAAAGAATTATTTTAAGTCAACACTTCCTGCTTCCGTTTAAAAATAAAGTGCTCTAGCATTTTTTTTTTGTCGACAGAATTCCTTCATTTGTTCACATGATGCTTTTATTCTGAAATATTTGCAGGGCTCCATGATTGAATAAAGAACATGGTTATAATTGTGGATTATTACTATTATTTACAAATGAGCACACACTTCTTAACCTTTTTCTGTCTAAAATAAATATAAATGACATTTATAATGAAATGAAATGGCTATTATGAAAGGTAAACTCTGTGTAGAAAGAAAGGGCTGACAGCAGCAGCAGCAGCAGAAACACTGCTGGTGTGGACGCCACACGCGAGGGACACGCAGCAGTAAAACAAGGCAGCCTTCATGCACTGCTCACATTGTCAGTCTGGCCCAAGCATAAGGGAGCATTTTCTGATATATTTCCAAAAAACTGTCTTTCTCTTAAAAAAAAAATCAGATTGGCATAATTTCTGACAAAAAAGGGAGAAAGGTTCTTATTCCTTTGATTGAACAGCTCAGTGTTAACAAAATGAATGCATTTGAGTACTGAAGTGCAGAATATTAACAATATCATCTTGTGAGCGTTAATAAATAATGTGTATGAAACATTTAGTGCAGCTCATCTCGCTCTCCTCCCTTTGTGTATCAAGTGTTTTCTCACTATTATTTGCTCTGTGATTGGACCAGAAATATACACTCATCACCTCTCAATCAAGACTCAGTGGAACAACAGCAGGACAAAAGTGTGTGAGAAACACAGGATAAAAGATGCACAGGTCACACAGTGCCTAACTTAGTGTGGGAGTGTGTGTGCGTGCACGCGTGCCTGTGCACAGGAAGCCATGTTGATGTTCTCCCTGTGACATGTTGTTTATCACAATGCAGAACTCTTATTATATATTTAAAGGACCTTTGAAATGATTATGAGCTTTTGGCCCATGAGCCCCCGAGTAGAGGAAAACAAAAAGACGTGAGCGAGAGAGCATAAGGCAGAACAGGGAGAGAGAGAGAGGGAAGGAGAACAGGAGGAGGGAGGGCGAGAGAACGTCTCCAGAGCAAAACAAAAGGAGAACAAACAAATGCATCCCTTTTAGAGAAACAAGATAATAGAAGAAAAGGAAGGAGAAGAAGCAGGAGTAGGAGGTGGAGGAGTGGGGGGGGGGATCTTTGTTGTCGCTAGCTGTTGTCGGCGCACACCGTCACTTTTAGCTTCCTCCTTTTTTTATTTTTTCATCGACACAAAATTTGAGACTCAAAAGCGGCATTTGAAGTCAGAGGAAAAACCCATAGCTAAGAGCGGGCTGAGCTCGGCGGAAAGCGGCGACGGCGGCATTTGAAGTGCTCGGCTCTGTGAGATGCATTCAGGGCCTATATGCTTAGCAAAAATAATGAATTATACATAAACAAAGTGGGGAGAGATGGGGCGGAGGAGGCACGATGATCAGAGCGGAGTGGAGGAGGTTGAAACCCGGCGAGGCAGGAGTGTGGATGATCAGGCCTGTTACAGGAGGCACATTACATGGAGTGATGTTCCAGCTGATCACAACACCAGACAGCAGGAGAGGAGTCCCAGAGAAGGTACACACAATCACACCACTTTCACCTCTATATCCATATCCAACACCGTACACTCCTCTCAGTACGGCGCGTTTATACCTCGCTATTCTGGGGGTTTTGTTCAAAAAAGACTTTTTTTTTCTGTGGAATTTGGTTTATTTCCACCTTACAGTATGTCAATGGGCTGCGCTCTTCCCTTTTCCTTTTCATCTTTTTTTTTCTTTTCTTTTTATCTCATACCCTCACCTTTTCTATTAAGATTTTCACATATTTGAGTTAGGGATGCACCAATCCGACTTTTTCAGTCCCGATAGTGATATCTGGGCTTTGTGTATCAGCTGATACCGAGTACCGATCCATTACCAGTGTTTAATTAATCAGCTGTATGCCTCACTGTGTGGAGGTGACTGGATCATTCTTTTATGTGTAAAGAAACATCAGGCTTGACTTAAACATTGCTTTCCTAACTTTGTAAAACAAAACGTGACCTATTAATACACGGATATAAATGTATTCAAATTGTTATTTATTATTAAAATAATAAATCATACAGCAGCAACTTGGTAAAAAATACTATACTTATATACGTGGTATAAAAACAAACCTTTTTAATGCAGCAACAAATCGTCAAAGATTAAACAGGAATTAAAATTTCAGTATACAGTATATAATGTATATAGTATATAAACATAGAATTGAATTGAATAGATCAGCCCCATTGTCACCGGTACCCAGTCCAGCTATTTCAATGAGTATGGATCCAGTATCGGTACCGGTGCATCCCTATTTTGTGTTCTGGATTTCTACTATTTATTTGTTATTCACTTATTTAACTTTTTTTTCTTTCAACTAAATCTATAATTTTTTATGGATATTTTAGAAATTTGGTATTATACAATATAAGGCCTGTCTCCTTAAATGATAAAACTGCTGTTCATGTCCCGTGTCAAATTTAGAGTCATTGTTCACTTGTTTTACTCATGAAGTATTTTTTACGAAAGCTAACCAAGTAGTTTTGTTGCATTGTTGTATTACGTGACGTTAATCCAGGAGAAAATACGTTTCCTTGAAACGTAACTGAGAATGCATAAAGGTAGTATTGTAGATTGTAGAGACAGGGTTGATAATATGTACACTTTCATACTAGGATCCTTCATTCATCATTCTTATTATTTAGGGTTTTTAAATGTAAAATGTCCCAAATCACATAGAACTAGGAAAAGCAATGAAGGCAGGGTCGATGCCATGATTTTAGTAATACTGACATTACCCCAGCAACAACCCCTACCAAGGCCCCAAAAGAAGTCTCTAAAGTTATTTCATTATTGATATTTTTCATACTTGGTTACTCACTTATATTGTCTGCAAGTTGTATGTAAAATAAACTGAGATAGAAATATGAAAATAAAAAAAATGCTTATAAACTCAAAAGAACATCTCAGAACTTTATTTCTATTTTCCTGATAATAAGCGCAGATTTCAGAGTTCTTTCCAGGAAAGTTCTACTTTAAAAAAGTACAAAAAGAGGTTGAGTTAGATTATGTATCATATACTGTATGTCACATGTATATTTATATTCAATATTAATATTATTTCCAATATTGTTGGTTATGAATTGAAGATTATAATGATGTAGATTATTTAAAAAAAATCCCACTGGGCCTTCAGTAGACTAAAGCTAATATTTGAGTATTGTGGGTTTAATATTGGAGCAACACAGATATTATTTATGATTTAGGGCACTTGATGGTAAAGAAAATAAAATAAAATGACAGAGCTGGGGTAGGAGAATAATAAAAAACTCCACTAATTTTACGCGTTTTTTCTTTTAAATCTCTAATCTAAGTGAATATGCAAGGCAAGCAAATTTGTCACTTTAATCTCAGAGAATATCTGAGTTTTGTTCTTGTAAATTTACGTCTCTAATCTTGGAAATTCAGTTTTTTCTCAGAATATTTCCCCCCTCCCTCGGCTCCGTGTATACATATATATATTTTTTTTTGCATACAATGGCCGTAATACGCCATCGTACAGTTGCAAAACCTTACTAACTTATGTACAAATCCTTCAAAACTTTAGTGAATGTACACAGAATTTGAATGTCGTAAAGCTAAGATAACATAACAGAAACACCAATACAATCTCGTTTAGTTCAGAGTTTGTTTTCTGCACATCAGCAGCACTTGCCTGACTGTCTCTGGGAACTTTAAGGAGGGGAATGCTTCATCTTCCATCTTCTTCTTCGCTTTTTTTTTTATTCTCTTTCCTTCGGTGGCTGAACACAATAGCTCTCCGCCCGGCCCTGCCAATCCCACAATGCCTGGCGGTGGGTCTGGCAATAATTCAGGGCAGGACTAAACAGCTGGCTGCCTGACAGGAGAGCTGCCAAGAGCTGGCAACGAGCGGCAGGCTGCTAACCCTTTCACATTTTTAATTAGACCCACACAGCCATGTCTTTGAGCCATCGTAAATATACCGATGACATGCCGAGCATCATTTGTTCAGAAATATTCACTTACAAAATACTGGGCTCGAAGTTCTTGGGTTTTTTTTCTCCTTGCATGAAGCTTGCAAGAATATCTTCCAGTGTGGGAGTCAGATAAACAGCAGCTAGAGGAGTCTTTTTAAAGGTGATGAAAGATTGTGGCTCTATATGGACTTATGTTAGAAACAATGGGAACTAGAGAATCTCGGGCTGCGTTTCATTACTGGTTCAGATCCCATTGACGGAGAGATTGCTAGACTTGTCTAGTTCATTTTTGAAAACCCTCCCGTTTCTCCACCTGTGCAGCTCTCAGAGCAGCTTTTAAACCTCTCACCAGAAGCCCCGACATATTGTACATCATCACATCATCACAAAAACAAGGTTTTCCCTGACCTGTAGAGAGGATGTCAGGCAGACGTACTTGTACGGTATGAAGCCCGTCCAGCTCGGCAGGCCGTGGGGCACGGCGGTGCCACGGGGGCCGGGAGTATGAAGGAAGTCCAGGAAACAATAGGAGCGAGGTGTTTACCGGAGCGAGGGCACCATGTGCAGAAGGGATTACCACAGCATTATGACTGCAAGACGCCTTGCCATCTGGACACACAGCGCAGAAAAGGCAGAGTATAATGAGTTTGCAGAAAAAAAAGGGCTGATGAAAAGGACAGAATGTGGGACGGATGCTTTTGTCCGTCTCAGAGATGGAACAGGTGAGATATGTATGTTCGACACATTAGTGATGAATACGTTTGCTGTCCTTGAGCCTTCATCGGTAAATGGAACTGGTAGGCATGTTTATTCCTTTATTATTCAGCGTAGGCCTAAAGATGGTCATGTTAGTCAGTCCAAGACATTAGTACGGATCAAGATATCAACAGCGACCGTCTCAACGTCATGGCTAGATTGCCATGAATTATTTTACAGGTGTACCCAGAGGATGATTTCTACAGATTTTGCTGACCCCTGACCTTTCTTATTGTGTCACAATCACATTTTTTGCCATGACAAGTTATCTTAAAAACGAATTGCCAGATTTCAATCTTCTTTGCTTTTGACATAAATGGTCCCCAAACGATGATTCCTAATGTTGATGATTGGGATGGGGGTCCTGGACAGGTTACACGGTGAAGACAGCAGAGTAAAACTCTCTCTACTATTGCCGGGTACACACTACACGAGAACAGAGCTGATTTTGGGCCCGATTCCCCCTCACCCCCCCTCCCGATGATCACCAGCAAAGCCCCGATTTTTTTATGGTTCTAAAGATGATCTTTCCAGAGGTAAGAGGTCCTGTTGTGTGAGGTATGTAAGGTTACATCCACCGATCAGCTCTGAAGTCCATCCTGGCCGCACCGATTTCAAATCATAAATATTAAACATGTTCAATATTTCTGATGGGATATCCTGTTGTGTATGGGGAACCCCGAGGACAGCCGATGACGCAGTCACGTGGGAAAGAGCCAATTGAAAACCAAGCTGACTGAAGCGGAACGACAACCCCCGCTGTCATGGCGGCCGCGGCTAATATTCATTGAAGAAAGTCGATTTGATAAAAAAAAAAAAAAAAAAATCATTTAATCCGATGAATCGCTTTATAAAAATTGAGGACAGGAGACATTCGCTGAATTTGACAAAAAGTGTACTGGATTAGCACCGCAGACTCCACCGCTGATGCATAATAAATATTGTGGGATTACTATCCTGTATTTCATGGTCTGTTTCAATGCCTATTTGATAATTAGGAAACAAAACAAATACTGATTTGGACGTTGATTACCATGGCAACGGTCAAAGCTTTTGGTCGCACATGCAGTCGCAGCCCGTTCTTATTCCCAGGGCGTCAAATACCGAGCAACAGTGGACACTGATGGTACGTGTCCACAGGGGTGTTTCTTATCGCGAGGGCACGCGCCGCTTCCCAGCATTGGACGCTTGATGGACTGCTACTAGACACAACACACTAAGCTCCTGATTGGACGAATGCTTTCCCTCCGTGGACTCCTGCTCCCAGCTTTCAAACTGGAAACAGTATGGAGGCTCATTTGGAAACTTTTTTCTCTTATTTCACGAAAATAGTTCACCGAAATGTGTTTCTGAAAACACCTCGGAAGTTTCGAGAGGCGGCGAGTCGCGTCGAACGCCTGTGATTTGTATAAAGTAGACTAGACCTCAACTTTATGCAAATGAGGAACGTCCGTCGTCCAATCTGTCTCTCGTATCGCGCCGCCACGCTACCAGAATGCATGCACGGCTGCTTACATAGACAATGAATGGGAAGCGTGGAAAGGATGGATCCTGTGGACACGTATCATTAGAAAGTGCGCCGGGAGTGTAGTGGCGTAGTTCAAAGAGCAGAAAGACGCACACCGGGTGGGTGGGAGCGCTATATGACAAGTTGGGGTAAGAATGTGTTGGCAGTCGCAGGATGCGCACACAAGACTTATGTAAACAAACACACCCCTGTGTGTTGGGAGTCACACACACACATGCACTTGCTTCTGCATGGCTGAGTTGTACTAATCACACACAGACGCACATACAGTACATATACTGATGTGACGCTTATAGTACGTACTTACCTTCATCTTATCCTCCGTGACTATTTCTACCCCTCACACACACACACATACACACACACATATTGACTTGCTTCCTGTAAGCTTTAGAATGCCACTGGCCTCAGATGGAGAGAGGCAGGTCAGAATGAAATGTGACCCATCTGGAACCTGAGCGTTGTATAGGAGGTGACCCTTGGACCACAGTGTGCGTGGGTGGGTGTGACAGAGCCAAGGGTCTTGGCATGCCAGTGCAGCGTGTGTCACATGGAGGCAGTATGGGCTGGTGAATGGTCACGTACAGCTGGGATCACATCTGGACTCCAGGGAAAGGGACTAAGGCTGAACTCAGAGGACTTCTGGCCAGCTCTAAAGAGACTGTACTTACTGTATCAAAAATAGATTCCTAACTGGGATTAAAGCAGTGGTCTCCAACCATGTGCCAGAGTCAAGGGTCTGCTCTTCAGTACATCAGCCCCTTTCTCTGATTGGATCATCCTGCGTGGTTGAAGATGTGTTGAATTGTGAAATCAGCTGCTGTAGTGTTTGGTTAGAATGAAAACCTGCAGACTCTGGATGGTTCAGAGAGAACTGGAACAGAGCCTTGTGGTGCATCGGTTGGAATAAATACTGCACACTAAGCAGGAGCAGTGCATGTTTGAATCAGTGAGACGAACAGGGACACAACACAAGTGACATTCATACAGTGTAGTGTCTGAAGAGACAATTTAAATCTTGGGTTTGGGTTTATTTGGTTTGACCACTTACCACTATGAGAGTATGAAAGACTGACTCTCCTGTCAATCAAGCAGGCAGAGCAAAATCCATTCTTTAAATACCCAGTGAAACTGCCCGTAGAGATCATAACATTTTATGAAAATACTTTGAGAAGGAAGGCAGACTTTTAGGTTTTCTTTGAAACTCTGTAAACTGGTGGTGTCTTGATAGTAGCCCTTCCTATCAGGGCGTTCTCACTCCCAACTCGTCAAATAAGGCAGATTGGTCAGCCCTCTAGCATGTAGTGGCCGTAGTAACTATGAAGGGAGTAAAGGAGGGAGTCAGGTGATGTAGAGAGGAGGTCGGGGTGGATGGACCGATCAAACAGACACAGGATTTTTACCCAGGAGGCCGCTGCTGTTCGTGCCCCATTTGAAACAAAAGTTAACGGTGACTTATTTTAACTTGCGTGCGTAAGTCAATTTACGTCACGTACGTTATAAAGAGATTCTATTCTTAACTTGCCTACGTTACTTATGTACATAACTTATAGCTGCAGTGGGTAAAAATGGAGGAAATATGATTAAAAAAAGTTATTTTTATAAAACAGTCACTATATCGTGACAGTAGTGCATGAGACAGGTAATCTGAGAAACATCATGTGTCTAAGTGTCCTCCGGTGCTCCTAACGGTATCTGCAAGATTTCACAGACCGGAGGAAAACAAGCAGTAAGAGCTGATCTGGAGTCTGCCATCCAGCTGCCGTCTATGGGAGCCGGCTGTCAATCATACGCGAACTCTGACCAAACGGTCAAACTAAGCAGCGCTGATCAAATATGAATCAATATTCTGTTACTGTAATGCCTAATTCTCTCCAATAAGCCCAACTGTATTCATGTGTGATGATGTTAGTCCCCATAGGAGACATTTCATTGTAGTGAGACCATTTTTTTTTTTATTTGACCTCACTGTATAAAATGACCTGTGGTGACCTCTAGGATAATCACAGCCACATGAAACTTTATAACCATAAACTAGAGACCTAGAGCATTCAGAGGATGGATGGATCAAACTAGAGACCTAGAACATTCAGAGGATGGATGGCTTTCCTAGCTAGATTGTCAAAAAGGGGGTTTCTGAGCAGTTTACACAACAGAAGTGCTCGCCATCCAATCGCCGAAATAATGCAATTTTTGTAGAAATCTCCAAATGTCAAAAGTCTTTGATCCCAAATCACAGCAGGACTTTTTCTACGGTGTTCCTCAAGGTCTTTGTGTCTTCATGTGGTATTTTGGAGGGATTATTGATCATTTTGATCAATTCTGGAGTGGTAAAAAATGGATAAATTTAGCCCCAAATCTGTGTAACAAATGGTAACTTATGAGACATAATAGAGCATGGAGATGACCATCACATACTTCCATCACAATGTTCTAAACACTTATACACTTTCACAATTTAAATTATTTATTTATTTATTAATTAATGTTTATTACAGATTAATGACTAGAACAACTTGACACAAGGTGCTGAGCTGCATCTCAAATTAATCTTCAGGTTCCAGCTTTCAGATGATGTACACCACTTCTATGTGACATCTACTGTTGACCTGCTATCTCCCCCTAAACAACCCCTGTACCCCCCTAAAAAAGACAAAAACGGGTCTATTGTGGGTCTCAGAGGGTTAAAATAAGAATGTAAACTAATTCAAATGCGTACATAAGCAACATAACATATGTATGGAAAACACGCCACAAATGTCAACGTAACTTAAAAACACTTCGGGACACAAACTTTCGGTCTCCTGGTTGAAAGCTCTGTGTTTGTTGGACCCATCCACCTCTCTTCTCCTGCCCTCCATAAGCAGTCTTTCTCACTTTTTATTCAACATCACTAGCTCTGAGTGTAGCATATTCACACAGCTGCCTTTAAATTGCAGTCAGTGCAGACTACATGGTGTGAAATGACACGCCAAAAGCAAGAACGGCGTTGTTATTGCACACTAAATGACATACAAATTGCCTTGACATTCATTTGCCATTTGGTTTACCCACAGCAACCTAGCTCATCTTTATTTGGAACTTAGATGTAAAAAAGGACTTAACATGGTACTTGGACATAAAATTCTGCATCAGCCTTTACATGCACTGCACAGTATCAATAAATACAGACACATGTCAGAGTATGTTAGGCATGACGGGCCAGAGTGAAGATCTCTAAACCCAGTTGGAGCTGCAAAGTCAAACTGTATCATCTTGCCTCAGAGGGATGTGCAGCTCTCTTTGATCCAGACCCAGTGTAACTAACAAGGGTTTGATTGACACATCCCGGTGCATTGCCGAGGTGGTCTATATTGTCAATGACAACTGTCCCTCTGAGGCCCTTTTGTGTGCATTTAGGTTTTTGTGCCCCCTCCCTCTGCTATTTCCAGCCACACCTCGCTGCGGATCTGTGCAGATAAGGAGGGATGGTTGCAGGGCTGCAGCAGCCCGACTCAAACAGGCCTGTGAGGCCTTTGGCACCAGGCCCAGATGGAGAGAGAAACCACTGGAGGCCCTGTGAAGGAGCTCTGGGAGGGAGGGAGGGGGGGGGAGGGATGACGGAGCCTGTGATCAGACAGGCCTGAGGCAGGTGTTAAAATACTCGCCCTGGTTCTTTTGGTGGCGATCGCTTCGTAAAAACACACCCGTCAGTTTGCAGTCAGCTTCTATGTGAATCATACACACTGGCTTTGTTTCTATCAGTCAGCAGCATGTACTCCTGGCCAAGTGGTGGATATGTCAACCCAAAGGCAGCTTACTGGCATACTCCACACATTGCACACACAAACACTGATAGCCATACCAGAGTGGTTTGGTAATAAGCTGCAGCCAAGGTGCAGCGTCCAATTAATTTGACATAAAATCCTATGCATGCTGAGACTGATTTCATGGAGAAGTGTTTTAACTCCTCACTACAGTGATCTAGGTCAACATACAGTAGGGCCACTTCAAATAAGTCTCGGGCCACAGTAACCGTTTTGCGGAAGTTCTTGTACACAGCAAGGATCATAGAGTCTTAATAAGGGTAACTGTTGAAGGTTGTGGGGTTGCATCCAAGTCCTTTCCAGATTACCTGTGTTGTGTGTACAGTAAGCATCCATCACAGTTTACAGACCCACTTCCTGCTTCCGCTTTGACCTGTTGTGCTCGCACAGTGTTCTAATGATATCAGGTAGTATTACGTACATTTTGGGTGCATTGACTTCCAGTTTTGCCTCCAGATAAAGTGGTTTATTCTCCCTAAACTGCTGCTGGCCTTTGCCTAATGCCGGGTAAACACTATACGAGAATCAAGCCCATTTTGGGCCTGATGCCCCCCTCCCTTTCCCCCCCCTCCCCACAGCGGTCAACAAAGCCCTGATTTTTTGATGGTTCTAAAGATGATCTTTCCAGATGTTCCTGTGGTGTGAGGTATGTTTTGTGAGATTTTTTGTAGTCAGGACTCTTGTTCATGAATGAATCTGTTAGTGTGTGGTGTGCTGTTTTGGCCAAATCGTTGCTCTCCACACACTATAGGAACCAAACTGTTAGATTTAACACAACATGTATTTATGTGTGGGCTCTCTCACGTTTCCAAAATCTGTTCAGATCTGAAAGATCTTTTAGTGTGAGCCAACATTAACTCCTTCTGTGTCTTGCCACTTTGGACTTTGTTGTTGCGATGTCTCTATGTTCCCAGATCTCAGCAATTAGTTTGGTGAGTACAATTTTATCATGACTGATAGAAATCATGGTCCAAACTAGGAAAAGAAGACCCAGGTTAGTAATTATATAAAATTGTCCTTTGTAAAAGAACTTGTTTTCCCGCTAAATGATTTGTGTACACTTATACATCCAATTAAAAGCCTTCATTCATCTGCACATAATGTCTCAAAATGTCTCCCTGGATATACGTACCGTATATTCAATATGGTCAGGGCAGAAAGAGTGACATATCCCTCCCTACCTTCATTGTACCCTACATACATCAACATCCACTGCAATATCTAAGTGAAATGGAGGAGTTGTCCCTTCTAACTGCATCAAGTTGATTCAGGAAAAAAAAAAAGAGGTATAAGCTACACACACTCCCAGTTCTCACAGTTCTCCCAGTTCTCCCAGTACAGCAGTGTCATAAGGCATCTGTTGAGCTCAGGGGTCGCAGACAGGAAGTGACCTTGAGGTGACCTCAGGGATCATTTCTGCCGTTTCCTTTCAGCTGTCAGTCATATAGTGAAACATTCTGAGGAGGAGGAGGAGGAGGAGGAGGAAGTGGAGGAGGCCAGGCCTGTCTGTCCCCTTTTAACTCAGTGTAACCTTTCTGTCTTCACTCGCTCTCCTTTTACGACTGTCTCTTGCACCTTTATGAAAATGTTTGACTTTTATTGTCAAAGATGAATGCATCAATGAGTAAAGTGATGCATGCAGCCGTGTGTGTGTGTGTGTGTGTGTGTGTGTGTGTGTGCGTGTGTGTGTGTGCGTGTGTGTGTGTGTGTGTGTGTGCGTGTGTATACTGTATGTGACCCTGCCTGATTATAATCCAATCTCTGCCCTACAGACTCTTCCTCCGTGTTAGTCCTGTTCCAACCTGAGCCCTGGCCTTAGGGACACACACCTGGCTCCTCTCCACACACACACACACACACCTGGTCACTCCATCTCTCTCCTCCTCTCCGTCTCTCTTTCCTCTTCATTTCCACCCTCATTTCCTCGCCGTGTTAAGATGCTTATTTTCCATCTCTTGATCTGCAAGTCATCCTTAAGTCTCTTAACACGGCTCTGGCCCCGCGGACTAATCGTATTCTATAAATATTTAAAAAGGGGCGGAAATCTGCTGGAGGTTGCCTTATCTGGAGCCCCGACGATAATCATCTTAACCAGGACCATTATGATTTTAATTACCTGTCTTTGATTTCCTAACTCAGGAGCGTGGTTATTCCTGGCCCCGCGGTACATTCCAGGTTAAAAGGGTCTCTGGGATTAGCTCCCCCCCTGATAATTGAGTCCATGTCAAAACGCAGATTTATCCGTGGAGAGGTGAGATTTAGAGTTAAAATCTCAGGATCCCCTGTCTTCAGCCAATCAGAGCAATATTTCAGAGCTGATTCTGGATGATGCCACTGGCTGCCGATGAGTTTAAACATGCAGGTTGACTGCAGTGCACCGCTACTGTGTAAGTGTATATTCTGCTTTCTTTAAACTTTCTAAAGGAGATTCAAATTGGAAAAAAAGATGAGTTTCTTTTCATTTTATCTTTTGACCTTTGGATTTATTTGCCCCTTTTCTATTTATTTGAATCCTTGAATATTCAACTGTTGTTTGTATAAAAGCCTCATGGCTGACTCCTACACATCGACCTCTGACCTGGTTTCTGTATCAGTATCAGTCCTTCCTCCTGTCCTCTGTCCTCCATCAGTCAGTATCAGTCCTTCCTCCTGTCCTCTGTCCTCCATCAGTTATTATCAGTCCTTCCTCCTGTCCTCTGTCCTCCATCAGTCAGTATCAGTCCTTCCTCCTGTCCTCTGTCCTCCATCAGTTAGTATCAATCCTTCCTCCTGTCCTCCATCAGTCAGTATCAGTCCTCCCTCCTGCCCTCTGTATTCCTTCAGTCAGTATCAGTCCTTCCTCCTGTCCTCTGTCCTCCATCAGTTATTATCAGTCCTTCCTCCTGTCCTCCATCAGTCAGTATCAGTCCTCCCTCCTGCCCTCTGTATTCCTTCAGTCAGTATCAGTCCTTCCTCCTGTCATCTGTCCTCCATCAGTCAGTATCAGTCCTTCCTCCTGTCCTCTGTCCTCCATCAGTCAGTATCAGTTCTTCCTCCTGTCCTCTGTCTTCCATCAGTCAGTATCAGTCCTTCCTCCTGTCCTCTGTCCTCCATCAGTCAGTAACAGTCCTTCCTCCTGTCCTCTGTCCTCCATCAGTCAGTATCAGTCCTTCCTCCTGTCCTCTGTCCTCCATCAGTCAGTATCAGTCCTTCCTCCTGTCCTCTGTCCTCCATCAGTCAGTATCAGTCCTTCCTCCTGTCCTCTGTCCTCCATCAGTCAGTATCAGTCCTTCCTCCTGTCCTCTGTCCTCCATCAGTCAGTATCAGTCCTTCCTCCTGTCCTCTGTCCTCCATCAGTCAGTATCAGTCCTTCCTCCTGTCCTCTGTCCTCCATCAGTCAGTATCAGTCCTTCCTCCTGTCCTCTGTCCTCCATCAGTCAGTATCAGTCCTTCCTCCTGTCCTTTGTCCTCCATCAGTCAGTATCAGTCCTTCCTCCTGTCCTCTGTCCTCCATCAGTCAGTATCAATCCTTCCTCCTGTCCTCCATCAGTCAGTATCAGTCCTCCCTCCTGCCCTCTGTATTCCTTCAGTCAGTATCAGTCCTTCCTCCTGTCCTCTGTCCTCCATCAGTCAGTATCAGTCCTTCCTCCTGTCCTCCATCAGTCAGTATCAGTCCTCCCTCCTGCCCTCTGTATTCCTTCAGTCAGTATCAGACCTTCCTCCTGTCGTCTGTCCTCCATCAGTCAGTATCAGTCCTTCCTCCTGTCCTCTGTCCTCCATCAGTCAGTAACAGTCCTTCCTCATGTCCTCTGTCCTCCATCAGTCAGTATCAGTCCTTCCTCCTGTCCTCTGTCCTCCATCAGTCAGTATCAGTCCTTCCTCCTGTCCTCTGTCCTCCATCAGTTATTATCAGTCCTTCCTCCTGTCCTCCATCAGTCAGTATCAGTCCTTCCTCCTGTCCTCTGTCCTCCATCAGTCAGTATCAATCCTTCCTCCTGTCCTCCATCAGTCAGTATCAGTCCTCCCTCCTGCCCTCTGTATTCCTTCAGTCAGTATCAGTCCTTCCTCCTGTCCTCTGTCCTCCATCAGTTATTATCAGTCCTTCCTCCTGTCCTCCATCAGTCAGTATCAGTCCTCCCTCCTGCCCTCTGTATTCCTTCAGTCAGTATCAGTCCTTCCTCCTGTCATCTGTCCTCCATCAGTCAGTATCAGTCCTTCCTCCTGTCCTCTGTCCTCCATCAGTCAGTATCAGTTCTTCCTCCTGTCCTCTGTCTTCCATCAGTCAGTATCAGTCCTTCCTCCTGTCCTCTGTCCTCCATCAGTCAGTAACAGTCCTTCCTCCTGTCCTCTGTCCTCCATCAGTCAGTATCAGTCCTTCCTCCTGTCCTCTGTCCTCCATCAGTCAGTATCAGTCCTTCCTCCTGTCCTCTGTCCTCCATCAGTCAGTATCAGTCCTTCCTCCTGTCCTCTGTCCTCCATCAGTCAGTATCAGTCCTTCCTCCTGTCCTCTGTCCTCCATCAGTCAGTATCAGTCCTTCCTCCTGTCCTCTGTCCTCCATCAGTCAGTATCAGTCCTTCCTCCTGTCCTCTGTCCTCCATCAGTCAGTATCAGTCCTTCCTCCTGTCCTTTGTCCTCCATCAGTCAGTATCAGTCCTTCCTCCTGTCCTCTGTCCTCCATCAGTCAGTATCAATCCTTCCTCCTGTCCTCCATCAGTCAGTATCAGTCCTCCCTCCTGCCCTCTGTATTCCTTCAGTCAGTATCAGTCCTTCCTCCTGTCCTCTGTCCTCCATCAGTTATTATCAGTCCTTCCTCCTGTCCTCCATCAGTCAGTATCAGTCCTCCCTCCTGCCCTCTGTATTCCTTCAGTCAGTATCAGACCTTCCTCCTGTCGTCTGTCCTCCATCAGTCAGTATCAGTCCTTCCTCCTGTCCTCTGTCCTCCATCAGTCAGTATCAGTTCTTCCTCCTGTCCTCTGTCTTCCATCAGTCAGTATCAGTCCTTCCTCCTGTCCTCTGTCCTCCATCAGTCAGTATCAGTCCTTCCTCCTGTCCTCTGTCCTCCATCAGTCAGTATCAGTCCTTCCTCCTGTCCTTTGTCCTCCATCAGTCAGTATCAGTCCTTCCTCCTGTCCTCTGTCCTCCATCAGTCAGTATCAATCCTTCCTCCTGTCCTCCATCAGTCAGTATCAGTCCTCCCTCCTGCCCTCTGTATTCCTTCAGTCAGTATCAGTCCTTCCTCCTGTCCTCTGTCCTCCATCAGTTATTATCAGTCCTTCCTCCTGTCCTCCATCAGTCAGTATCAGTCCTCCCTCCTGCCCTCTGTATTCCTTCAGTCAGTATCAGACCTTCCTCCTGTCGTCTGTCCTCCATCAGTCAGTATCAGTCCTTCCTCCTGTCCTCTGTCCTCCATCAGTCAGTAACAGTCCTTCCTCATGTCCTCTGTCCTCCATCAGTCAGTATCAGTCCTTCCTCCTGTCCTCTGTCCTCCATCAGTCAGTATTAGTCCTTCCTCCTGTCCTCTGTCCTCCATCAGTTATTATCAGTCCTTCCTCCTGTCCTCCATCAGTCAGTATCAGTCCTACCTCCTGTCCTCTGTCCTCCATCAGTCAGTATCAGTCCTTCCTCCTGTCCTCCATCAGTCAGTATCAGTCCTCCCTCCTGCCCTCTGTATTCCTTCAGTCAGTATCAGTCCTTCCTCCTGTCCTCTGTCCTCCATCAGTTATTATCAGTCCTTCCTCCTGTCCTCCATCAGTCAGTATCAGTCCTCCCTCCTGCCCTCTGTATTCCTTCAGTCAGTATCAGTCCGTCCTCCTGTCATCTGTCCTCCATCAGTCAGTATCAGTCCTTCCTCCTGTCCTCTGTCCTCCATCAGTCAGTATCAGTTCTTCCTCCTGTCCTCTGTCTTCCATCAGTCAGTATCAGTCCTTCCTCCTGTCCTCTGTCCTCCATCAGTCAGTAACAGTCCTTCCTCCTGTCCTCTGTCCTCCATCAGTCAGTATCAGTCCTTCCTCCTGTCCTCTGTCCTCCATCAGTCAGTATCAGTCCTTCCTCCTGTCCTCTGTCCTCCATCAGTCAGTATCAGTCCTTCCTCCTGTCCTCTGTCCTCCATCAGTCAGTATCAGTCCTTCCTCCTGTCCTCTGTCCTCCATCAGTCAGTATCAGTCCTTCCTCCTGTCCTCTGTCCTCCATCAGTCAGTATCAGTCCTTCCTCCTGTCCTCTGTCCTCCATCAGTCAGTATCAGTCCTTCCTCCTGTCCTTTGTCCTCCATCAGTCAGTATCAGTCCTTCCTCCTGTCCTCTGTCCTCCATCAGTCAGTATCAATCCTTCCTCCTGTCCTCCATCAGTCAGTATCAGTCCTCCCTCCTGCCCTCTGTATTCCTTCAGTCAGTATCAGTCCTTCCTCCTGTCCTCTGTCCTCCATCAGTTATTATCAGTCCTTCCTCCTGTCCTCCATCAGTCAGTATCAGTCCTCCCTCCTGCCCTCTGTATTCCTTCAGTCAGTATCAGACCTTCCTCCTGTCGTCTGTCCTCCATCAGTCAGTATCAGTCCTTCCTCCTGTCCTCTGTCCTCCATCAGTCAGTATCAGTTCTTCCTCCTGTCCTCTGTCTTCCATCAGTCAGTATCAGTCCTTCCTCCTGTCCTCTGTCCTCCATCAGTCAGTAACAGTCCTTCCTCATGTCCTCTGTCCTCCATCAGTCAGTATCAGTCCTTCCTCCTGTCCTCTGTCCTCCATCAGTCAGTATTAGTCCTTCCTCCTGTCCTCTGTCCTCCATCAGTTATTATCAGTCCTTCCTCCTGTCCTCCATCAGTCAGTATCAGTCCTTCCTCCTGTCCTCTGTCCTCCATCAGTCAGTATCAATCCTTCCTCCTGTCCTCCATCAGTCAGTATCAGTCCTCCCTCCTGCCCTCTGTATTCCTTCAGTCAGTATCAGTCCTTCCTCCTGTCGTCTGTCCTCCATCAGTCAGTATCAGTCCTTCCTCCTGTCCTCTGTCCTCCATCAGTCAGTAACAGTCCTTACTCATGTCCTCTGTCCTGCTCCCTCTGCTGATGTGATTCACTGCCTGCAGGTACCGTTGGGGCTGGTAGAGGGAGGAGGAGCTGCTTTGTCTCAGCAAGCTGATGAGTTTATAAGAATTTACTAAATTTTAAGATACGTGGCAAACTAAGCTAATCAATTAGACTACATATAGACAGCTTTTCTTTTAGCTTGTTTGTAACAATTTGCTATTAGCCGAGCTAGCGCGCTTCGCTTGCGAATAGCAACTGTGGATGAGAGACTGCGGACAAAGTATTTTACTTGAGAATGTTTTATTGCACATTTTGCAGTAACAAGCACAGCTAGAGCAGCTCATCCCAGACACAGAGCACAGGAGATACTGCATCAAAATGTTAAATAGTACCAGTAATGTAAGTAAAAGAACCAATAACGTTGGAGCTTATCAATACTCTGTTTTTTAAATCCCGGTCCCGTTTAATTCCGGGTTTCAATACCCATCCCTAACAATAGATGGAATGTTTAATGAATCAAACTGATAGTTATCGTCACACATTTCAGCCGACTGATTTTATTCACTTTTGCTTTGCTTTCAACACACAAACAGTATCCACCTGATGGCTGTGTGTGTGCATGTTTGCAGTGACGTGAAGATAGACAACATATTTTCCCTGTAGGTCATCAGTATTGCTGCTGCAGTGGAGAGGGAGCATGTAGCCCCGCAGACAGCCAGTCCTCATTGTGAATAAAGACGAGCATGTTCTCTGGAAAGCATGTTCTCTGGAAAGCAGCTGATCTGGTTCTGTCTGTACCCCCCAGCACACACACACACACACACACACACACACACCCCCCCCCCCCATATATCTGCTTTGACATGGCAAGAAAGTGACAAAGTGACTGGGGCTAACAAGAGGCCATAATTGATCTCATTGGAGTAAGCACACCCGTAGCTGTGGACACACACATGTCGGGACACACTCAGCCATAAGGACTCCTGCCAATACACACACTGTACGGTGCATATGCATTCACATGGGAGCTCTCACAGGGGCCACATATGAGCACACTCATGGACACGAAGGCACACACTCACACACTGGCACAGGGTTTTAATAATCGTGTCTGGAAAAATTAACTTTGAATCCATGCTCAACAGGCCCCTTCCATTTTCACTGCCAGCTTGTTAAGTGTCTTCTGGCAACGTGAGGTAACGAGGAGAAGCCCATTCCAGCCGGTAGACCCCCAAAAAAATCCCTATTCACCAGCCAAACGACCAATTACACATAAACCAATTCATCACGCTTAACAAAACCATTATTCACAAAAAGATCTCCTTTTAGCTGGACTTAAAATATATTAAATGTATAGTTGGACATATGGGAGCAGGGAGGCAGGTGTCCAGCTAGCACACCAGCCTACAGGGGACAAAACCAGTCTCAACAACTAGCGTTTGAAGTCCAGTTAGGGTTGCAATATGTTTTAATCAAGCTCTGTTAAAACCCACAGAGCAGATGTGTTGGTCATGTCTGCCATCAGGTCAAACATCTCAGTTGGCACATAACACTTCTGCAGGTTTAGTGGTTGAGTGACTTCATCTGCAGTTATGGCAAATGTAGTATACTTGGTTATAAATGACATGTGGCAGAAATGAATAGAGATGATTGTGCTGACATTAGAAAGCATCCAATACATGTTATGTCAATCCAGACCCGATGTCCATAGGGAACATTCAAATAACACATCATTTAAAAAGTCTTGTGATCCCCAGATCGGAAAAAAAGTCAGCAAAATAACATTTTATGTGATGAATATTTTACCCTTTTTAAGAAGGAAAGGTCCGCATGTATATAGATTAATATTCACAATGTGAAAAGGTTTCTTACTGTGGCCAAATGACAAACTGCAATCTAAAGCATCTCTGCTTTGGCTTTTGCTTGGTTTAATCCAAAAAAAACAAAATGAAACATTGACTTTACACTTGATACATAACGCTGTTACACTTCTTACGTAAAAAAAAAAGCCTGCTAAGGAAGGTTGTTATTTATTTACACTAATAACGTCGTTATGGTTATTACGTTGCGTTGTTACGTTGTGTTGTCACGTTACATTGCCACGTTACGTTGTCACGTTACGTTGTCACGTTACGTTGTCACGTTACGTTGTCACGATACGTTGTCACGTTGCGTTGTCAAGTTGCGTTGTCAGGTTGCGTTGTTACGTTGCATTGTTACGTTGTTACGTTGTTGCGTTGTTACGTTGCGTTGTTACGTTTGTTATTACGTTATGGTATGTTACGTTATGGTATGTTACGTTATGGTATGTTACGTTACGTTACGTTACGTTACATTGTTACGTTATGTTTTTACATTATTATTTGAACAAAACCATGATCTTTTTTTCTAACTTAATCAAGTAGTTTTGTTGCATAAACCTAACCAATCGTTTTACAATGTTAACCACGTGTCATTGTGCATTCTGCAAGCGTGATATCAGGCCAATATGAAACGTATTTATGAAACATATTTTGAAAAACGTGGACATTCACCGTATCCCGTGGTTTACAGAAACATACAATGCCAATATTTCTTCCTGGCGACGGGTCTGCACTAACCAGGGCTGCCTTAACCAACACTATAGATGAATTCATAGCTCATGCATTTTTCCTTTGCCAGAACTGGCTCTATATGTAATGCTAATATTTATAGAACACGGCATCACTTTAATGCCTTTGTAACCTTAATCCTACACAGGCTTCCTCTTCTATAATGTGCTACTGCAGTCAAATCACTGTAGACTCATGCATATATAGAACTGAACCTTAAAAATATCCTACATTTTCCTGTCATTTCACATTGTGAAGCACGTATGGCACGCCTCCCCGAAGACCCCTCATATTACATCCTAATGACTTGTACGCACACACACACACAGAACGCACTTGCCAAACCAAATACACACAGCTGTCACACTAAGACCCCATCCAAACTCGCACCTCTTCCTCCTTGTGATTATGGAGAGCGTGTTGGCACGAGGCGCTGGCCTAATAGCCATTTAGCTGATTCCAGTGAGGAGATATTGGGGGAAAGTTGGTGGCGAAGTGCTTTCATGCCGACTGCCAGCGACGGGAGAGCCCCGGCTGCCTTCCATCTCCTGAATGAGAAGCAAATTATTCCAAATCATTTGGGAGCGAGAGGCAGAAGCAACCCCTTTTATTTTTTGGATGCATTAACAATGTTTTCAGTCACTTTGTTGGCGGCATCAAAAAGGTGGGCCCTGCCAAAGATTAGCTGGATAAATTGCCTAATTGATCCATTCACTTTTTAACTGATGCTTTATTAAGAGGCTCTGGAGTGAGGAGGAGAGGTGGGGAAAGGCTGGGGAATGCTGCTTTGGTTGCACACACACACACACACACATACGCACACGCACACACGCGTTGTGTTTCCATCACTTTAGAGGACATTACATTGACTTACATTCATTTTCTAGATACTTAAACTAACAATAACTGCTACTTGCCTACCCTTACAAAACAATAAGTATAATTCAAGTTTATTTTATGAAGTAAATTTAAGTATAGTTCAAGTATAATCCCAAGTATACTTTATGTAATAAGTACAGTATACTAATGTGTATAATGTACTAAAGTGTACTACTTCAATACTTCTTGGGACTAAATTGGCCCACTTTTAAATTTACAAAAGTACACTTTAAAGTATAGTTTAAATGTAGGAGTAGTAAACCTTGAGTACACAACTAGTTTAAATCCAAGTTGTATTTTGTACTACAACTATATGAACTATACTACAAGTACACTCTAAGAAAAAAAATACGTAGAAAAAAAGATAATGTCTTAGCAGAAAATTACCAGGACATTTTTGTTAAGTTTACGGACATTTTTTTCAACCTCTAAAATGGAAATTTCTGTTGATTTACAGGATGTGCTCTATACCATTCACAGACACTTCTGTTAATCTTAAAACGGAAAATTTTGTAAATTTACAGTTTATCCTCCGTACCGAGCCAAATAGCAGGAAACAACCTCTACATTCTGGAGGGAAAACACTTAACACTAGCATTTGTAAGTTACCGATTGGTCTTTACAGACCGCCTGAAGTGAAAACTGGGGTTAACTCTACCTGGCGTCCACTGAAGTCTAAAATATAAGCATTGGTAAAACGTAAATTACAATACCAAACTTGTGTTAGTCTCAAAATAAGTCAGCAAAATACTCCTGGCGTATCTGGTAACGTTAACGGTCGACAACAACAGCTGAACTAAACAACAGAACAGCTTTCTAACTGAAACATTACTGAGCTAACGTTAAGTCCTTAACATAAATCATTTTGGTTAGACATCAATTGTTGATTTTTTACAACAGAAGTGAGAGAAAGGTTTCTCCAAATTCCAAATTTGAACTAAACTTTGTCGTGTGTGATGGTCTCTGCCTCTTCCTACTTTCGCGCTAGCGGAGGTTCTTGTTCCCACAATGCAATGCGTATTTAAAAATACGGAAAAAACTCTGAACTGAAATTGTGAAAAATCGATACAGAAAATTCCTTCATATTAACGCGATACACTGGCCAGTATTTTTACAGACTTTTCTTAGAGTGTAGGTATATAGGTAGACTGTTAGTTTACTAGTTATATACTTGTAGCCCACTTCTTAGTTTATGAAAGTACACTTTAAAGTACACTCTCACTACTTCAATAGTTTTTACAGCAAGTATACTTGTAAGTTTTCTTTAAGTGAACTTACTTAGCCAAGTATACTTAGACTTTTCTGTATACTTATCGGTATAAGCCATGTATACTTAAGTATAATTTGGATAAGTTTATCTCTGATAAGTACATAAAAAGAAAGCATACTCTCTTATTTTAAGTTTAAAAGAAGTATACCAATAGCACACATATATAATACATTTATTTTTTGTAAGGGTAATCCCAACCCTTTCCCTTACCTTAACCGAAACCTCCCCTTATGATCATTTGTACACAAATAGTGCAGGACAAAGACAACTCCTGTGATTAGAAGTCCACGGTATGAAGAAGTATACGTTCCCCTCCGTCTTCAGTGAGTTTATTTATGAATAAACACCAACACACACTTTTTCTGTCATTCATTAAGTTTCCCGGGTTTCCTCGCTCTGGGTTATTCATGGAGATATTAACACACTTCATCATAATCAGCCTTCTTAACTGTTAGCATATTAAAATGCTTTAATCCCTGCATAAATATTGGAGAGCTTACACTATTAAGGTGATGGATGGAGGATGTTCAGCGGGAACACCTTGCATTATGGAGTGACTGCGGAGCAAAGTGAAATGATTTGCACTGAGCTCACTGTAGACTTTACACAAACATTACATACACATAGCCTTCATTGGTGCCTGAGAGTTCTTAATGCAACATGTAATATTTGTCTCTCATGAATACAGTGACTGTAAAATTGTTAATAGATTAATTACAAAATCCAGACAAATATTTTACCCAGTGTACACAAACCTTTAGCACTGCCTTATGGAGGTCTGTCTTTAGGGTCAGGCTTAACAAATACTTGAGAATATCTCTTTTAATTCAGATTTCTTACATTTTAAGGTATTTCATTTGAATTAAGAATGAGTTCAGAGGTTGAGAGATTTGTTTTACATTCTGTGATGTTAAATATGCATTAAAGCTGAAGTAGGCGGGATTGGATCAAATCCAGCTGCCGTCTATGAGAGCCGGCTGTTAATCACTCACAAACTCCGACCAAACAGTCAAACTAGACAGCGCTGATCAAAAATGAATCAATATTCTGTTACATTAATGTCTATATCTCTCCTCAGATGTTTTCAGAATCATCTTGTAGTGCACGGTTTAGCTGTAAAATGAGAAAGTTTGTGCCGCCGCCGCCATTGTGAAATCTGGTGAAGGAGCACCAAATTCTGGTCACATGACCGGAGCACAGCCAATAGGAACGCTCTCTCAATGAAATGACCTGTGATTGGTCAAAAGATTTTTTAAAGCAGGAATTTTTGACCAATGATGCCAAAAATATACTGCCTACTGAAACTTTAATTGATCTTTATTATTATTATTATTATTACTACTGTTTTTTTTTTTGTCTCCACCACCTCCTGAGAAGAAAAATATCTATCTCTTTAGCTGCTAAATGCTCCACTATGCTAGTCTTTAAATGTGTCTGTCTGTTTGCTGCTGAGCAGGTAGTGTACGGTGGTTTATCTGAGCTTTTGTTTTATTTTATTCATTTATTTATTTTTTTTTCCTGAAAACAGCTGCCTGCTGCTGCTAGAGACAAGGATTCGAGCTGTGAGACTTATTTGCAGCCATAAAACCAAACCAGTCAAATGAAAGATGCTGAAACACTCAGTAGAGACTAGGGGAGCTGCAGAGTTGGTGCTGATTCTCTGTGTCACGACCACACAATCATTTCATCTGTTGTTATTAGAAAGAAAAAAAAATCATTAGAGACACCCCAGGTGAATAGGGTAAAATGTTTAACTAGATATCACCATGAAACTTCCCCAGTTGATTACTTACATTAAGACAATTATTTTTTTGTATTACAAGTTTCAAGAAAATGTATGTTTAAACTAGGAAGTGAGGCATTATCTTATCAAATTTGTGCTAATTTGCATTTCCAGAACAGAAATGTGAACATTGGATAAAGCCAGATTCAAAATTCTACTAGTCAAAGGTTTTTACGGAGGGAATTTTGGATATCTCTTTTTATCACTCCATAAATCAGAAAATATTGTCAAAAATCAATTTCCGCCATGTTTTTAGGAATAAAATGTTATATAAATCAGGCAATTAGTGATATATGAACAACCCCCTCCGTAAAAACCTTCAGAATATAGATTTAGATGAGAGTGGAAAGTTTGGTGGATGTCAGTGCTGCTGAAGTGGAGATGGATAGTAAAATTATTTTAAAATATATATATTATATAATACAATTTGAAGACACTACAGGTGAACAGGGGTAAAAAAAATAACGAATAGATGTCACCATGAAACGTCCCCAGTTGATTACTTACATTAAATATGCAAATGAGGCGTTATCCAATGCCAGCTTTTGGTGGATTTAGGAGAAATCTACAGATGCAAATAGACAAAGTAGTAAAATAAATACCTAAATGTTTATTTTGAAAGTTTTCCACCTTCTGATGGAAGTAAAATAGCCCAAAATCTCAAAATTGACCAGTGCATGAAAAAACAATGTTTTTGCCTTTAGTGTCTCTCCTTAACGTGTAAATATTGTCATCAATTAATGCAACTTAAATGAGACCATTTCCATACATGTTTATCAAAAGGCTGGCCTACACATGCAGTTAGTCACAGTAGCTGTGACCCACGTTGATGACACATTTGTTTTTGACATTTCATTTCCTGGAGTTTTTTTCTCTCTTAGCTACAGTATGTATGAAATATGCTCACATTCCCAGCTTTTCCATTTGGTTTTAGTTGTTAAACTGATCTTCAGTCCACCTCTAGGTTGTATTTAACAGGTCTTCTTGATGTTGGCTTTCTGACACCTTGCTATAGCAGCTGTATTTATTCAAACACCCTCCGAGATGTGAGCATTACGCATTTCTTCCTGCTCTGTGGTGAAGCTGCGGTCGGCTGGTTGGTGACAACGAGACTGGAAGCATTTTCAAATTAAGCAGGTGTAGACCTGAGTAGGATGGTTTCCTTCCTGTAGCGCGACACACACTTATGTTCAGCCTTTCCTATGAACCCTCAGACAAAGACTGGTGCCATGTTTTCTGAATGCCCCTCTTCTTGTACTTGTCCTCATCTCGTCTGTTACCTCCTGACAGGCGCGACACAATTACAAGTTTGAGGACTGGCATGAATTTGCGGAAATAAAGTGAAAGACATCAAATCAGCTCCCCACAATTCAGTCAATTTAGCAACAGCAACCTTGTACGACATCGTATCTACTCTTTCAAAGTTGGAAGGAAAGTAATTAGCTAAGTGTATCCTCAAAAATTAATCTGATGCCATGTCAAAGTTTGTCTAATTCCTGTTATTTCTTCTACAAGCAGCAAGCACGGCACTTGTTACAGTCAGCATAATTAATTTGATTGATGAAAGAGGTATGTGAGCGTCAGGGAGATAAGCGCAGGCTGATTTCAACTCCCTCAAATAAACTGTTCTAGTGTCATCAATCTGTGGTATTCAGTGCATTCCAGGAGTAATTTGTGTTGAAGCGTTGTCTTTAGACTGAATTTTCTGATGCTCAACCCATAGACACATATACATAGATGCTGCATTGACTCCTGGATCGTACAGCAACATGGGCGCCATATTGGACAGGGCAAGACTGGCCTGTAACTCTATACAAGTGCACCATAACGTCTACATTTCTCAATCGATTTCAACAAATCGTTTTATATTCAAACGTTTATGATCTAGTAATGTTAAGTTAACGTTATGATTTTCTTTTCTTTTCCCAAAGATTTTGGTGAAAAACTGCTTCCGGTTCCTGGATCAGTGGTCTGTCCTTCGATATGGTGGATTCAAATAATTATTAGGTAATAATTAAAAACTTTAAATGTCATTACTATCATATCTCATTTTCCTTTAAGCATTTTTCACATTATCAACTGTTCAAGTTAATGTTACATCTTCACAAAATGTTTGCTTCTGTAACATCAGATAAGAGCTAGCTAACGTTCCTTATTGTAAGCTAATCGATAAAAGCTAATGTTAGCTAACGTTCCTTATTGTAAGCTAATCGATAAAAGCTAATGTTAGCTAACCTTCCTTATTTTTTTTTGCTTATCGATATCAGCTAATGTTAGCTTACTGATGTTCATATCTAACATGATATTGTGTTTAAAACATGAAATGTACGATACGTATAAAAACGATATGCGTCTAATATTGCAAACAATCAAACTGTTGGTGTGTCTTTGTTAACAATTACGCTATTAGATTGTTTTGTTTTTTATAATTGCTGTATTATAGTGCTCTTTATCCAGAAAAATATCAGCTCCCCCGTTCACGTGTATAGGGTTACAGGCCAGTCTTGCCCTGTCCAATATGGCGCTCACGTTGACTTATCGCTGCAGTGAACTGAAGCGTCCAATGCAGCGTCTATGTATACATGTCTATGGCTCAACCTGCCTTGACTCCTACTTCCTACATCTCCCAGAATGCCTGTCCACAAAAGTGGGGGCTTTGTGTGCAGAGAAACAGTGATAGTGGCAGTAGAGGTTTTGTGGTTGAGAAAATGCAAGCATCACACTTGTTAGACTAAACAACATATTTGTGCTGCATTGCATTCTGGTCTACTGAGGATGCTGACAGTGGCAATAAAAATCTGTTAAATGAATGTTAAAGCAGACGTCCTTTCTCGTCCATTGCCTCAACAATATGAGTATTATTACCTACAGTGTTCTCATCTCTCCTCTCCTTCAGTTCCTCCTCTGATTCCAGTTAAACGGCCTGGGTAAGTTCTTCATGTGAACACCGATCAAGTTGTGGGCAGAGATCACACAATGATTGATCCGAGTCCAGGGGACATTCGAGGAGCCCTGCAGCGCAGATTTCTGTTAGAATGGGACCACCCCGCTCTGCAGAACCAGGAGTGGGTTTGGACGGAGCTACGGCGTCTGCAGAGTTCTGCTGACTTGACACTGCTAAGCTGCTGGACTTGGCAGAAGATGAAGCCAGCCTCCTCAGTTTCCCCCCTCCGTCGAATTCCATGGTGACACTTGCCCCAATCTGGATCCCATTAGGAGCCTGGCCCACCAGGCCTCTAGCGAGCCGGGCCAGGGATTATGGATGGAGTCAGGATCGTGCTTGGGAGGCCCTGCCCCAGCTAGCATCTACTGTCTAGGTCACGTATCCGCTTCATCACTAGATCGAAGAATGATTACACACTTTATTCTTTTTCTCACGTTAATAAATCTGTAAAATGGTCACATCTGGCCTGATGTGTTGGTGTTTCCATTCTTGTCACCTGCGTTAAATTATGTGGTGTGTTTTTTCTTCAGTGGGGTTATCAAAGCCACTGAAGCCACCATGTCTCCCCAGAGCAAGAATTAAGAATGTTGGTGATCCCTTGACCTTTTCTCCAACAAAATCTACTTGCCCATGGTAAACAACAAAATCTAATAAGCCTAAATTTACTTAGCACATCCATGGTCACCAAAGGATAAATCCTTTCCAATTTTGAGAGTGAGATTTCCTCTAGCACTTCCATCACAACAAACATGTTAGCCCTACTACTGTTGTTGGGGGGGTGGGGGGGGCTGTAGCTCAATAGGTTGAGCAGGTTGTCCTCTAACCAAAAGGTCAGAGGTTTGATCCTTTGATTCCTGCCGTCTACATATCGTGGTATCCTTGAGAGAGGCTCCCGGGCCCTTCACAGCAGCCCACTGCTCCTAATTCTTAGGTTGGGTTAAATGCAGAGGTCAAATTTTATGTATGTATATGATAAAGTTTAAAGTTGTTTTTTTTTTTGTGCAGCGTAATGAACCCTGTAGTAATAGGACAAATGTACCAGATTTTTACTTTAATCTCCATCATATCGACAGTCATATCTGGTGGTCTCTCCATCTGTTTCCCTACACATGCTGCTTGTATCTATTTGTTCTTTGAAGGACAAAGAGCACAGCTTGCTCTCCCATCAGGCCACTGTATCCTCCATTCAAAGCACTCAGGGCACAGACCCGTAGTGAGTCACCAATCACTTTGTGTTGTTTTGGGAAATGGGGAGGGGGGGGGATTAAACGGATAGGGGGAAGGTCAAAGTCCATCCTCTCATGCGCCGTTCTGTCCCTCCGAGCTCTTATCCGTTGCTGTCAGTGTCCACTGACTGACGTCTTCGCTCAGCGGTCAGGTCCTGGCAGCCATGCCGCAACAACGCCACCTGATACACAACCAACACGACAACAACAACAAAATAAACTCAATGATTCCCAAACCTATAGCCTCCCTATCAGCCATCCATTCTCGCATCCATCCATCTATCCATCCACCCACATCTCCCTCGGCCTATCGGTTGACTTTGCTCTGGTCACTCTTTACCACCAGCAAAACTGACAGCTGCCCTTCTTTGTTTGGGAGGAAAGTCAGGCTAAACTCCAGGCTAAAGTCATCAGATGAGTCCAATTGATTGTGGCCTGGTTTTGTGACAGGCTGAGTACACAGGAGAGCAGTTAAGTTCAATACAATGAGCACTTTGCTAAAGCAGTTGTTGCCCAGCTTATTGTCTGATGTACCCCCCCACCGGCTTATCAGATGAGCACAAGCAGGCTACCCCTTCAGACACCACCCATCATGTTCCAAATGTCAATTTAGAATGGATTATCAACTGGATGTTTATAAAAGTGAATATTGTTACGATGTTTTTTCATTGATTTAATGAGGTCGGTTTGGTCATAGCGTTCACGCCACCACTTGGATGTTTCCATCTATTACTTTTGACTTTTGTTTATCCATTACTTTAAACTACTTTTCAACTGTTTATCTATTACTGTTAATGGTGCAATATGTAAGATCTAGCCATAATGTTGGCCTCTGAGACCCACAATAGACCCGTTTTTGATCTTCTTTAGGGGGCACAGGGGGTGTTTAGGGGGAGATAGCAGGTCAAGAGTAGATGTCACATAGAAGTGGTGTACATCATCTGAAAGCTGGGGACATGAAGATTAATTTGACATGCAGCTCAGCACCGTGTGTCAAGTTGTTCTAGTCATAAATCAGAAATAAAGATGAATGAATGAATTAAATAAATTGTAAAAGTGTGTAAGGGCGTAGAACAATGATAGAAGTATATGATTGCAATTCCCATGCTCATTTATCATGTTCATACGTTGTTGCAGCAATTTATGGGTTGATACCATTTGTTACACAGATTTGTTCCTAAATTTATCAATTGTTTTACCACTCCAGAATTGATAAAAATGATCAATAATCCCCCAAAATACTACATTAAGACACCAAGACCTTGAGGAAGACCATAGAAAAAGCCATGCTGTGATTTGTGATCAAGAACTTTTGACATTTGGAGATTTCTGCAAGAATTGCATTTTTCTGTGAATAGATGGTGAGCACTTCTGTTGTGTAACCTGCTCAGAAACCCCCTTATTGTCTATCTAGCTAGAGAAGCCATCCATCCTCTGAATGCTCTAGGTCTTTAGTTTGTGTTTGTAAAGTCTCAGTAGCGTCTCAGTAGTCTCAGGACCGCAGTATGCAGAAATATTCAGACACACCATTTTTAAAATAGGCGAAAATAACACATTTACACTGCATGTCCGTGACCTCGCAGGTCTCAGGGGGTTAAAACATTCAACAAATGAACTAACATTATCACCAGAATATGAAGAGTTTACAGTGTTGACGTTATGTCAAAGACGTCTATGTATTATGCTGCAGAGATATCTACTGACATTAGCATGCTAACCAGCTAGCCCTGGCTGTCCTGTCCCGTAATACCACGTGTACCTCGAGAGGTGATAGTGAGTCACTGTAGCGTACAGTCTGTCCTCAGTCCACCATGAGAGGACCAAGAAGTAGAGCCGCCCTGAGGGCTGTCAAAAATAAATATGATTCATTTCTGCCACTTTGGATTTAATCCAATAAAAAAACTTTCAAAACCTACACAGACCCCCAGAGTGAACACACAGCTGGCTAACGTGACCTACAGGCCGACGCCACCCGTGAAGATTAGAAAAATAGCCAGTGGTGGAATGTAACTAAATACATTTACTCAAGTACTGTACTTAAGTACAATTCAAGAAAGGGAAATATTGTACTTTTTTTACTCCATTGCATTTATTTGAGGACAGCGTTTGCCAGTAACATTGCAGGTTAAGATTATCAATACAAAATACAAATCAACCAATAAAATATGATGTATTATGATGGATTAAACTACCCGGCACTATATAAAGTAGTTCAAATTAACCCCACCTTTACCAGCAGCAAAGGGGCCATTCTGCATAATGAGTACTTCTACTTTTGGTACTTTAAAGGGACTGTTTGTATGAATCAGAAATGTCTTGTTAACAGCGACATCTGTGGCCGTTAAGTCAATAAAAGTCAGCGTACTGTAGCTCACGTTTCTGCTCGCTTCTGCTCGCTCTACATAGACATAGACATAGACACAACAGTGAGGCGACACACGTCAGCTAAAAGCACAATATCGCTCTATATTTCAGCTGCTTGGCAGTAATGTTAGCTGACCAGACGAAGGTCTCTCCATGAATCAATGCTGATCCTAGTGTTGGCTTTTCCTGCCTCAGCCTCCCGACCGCGGTCGGAGGGAACAGGGGAGACACCGGAGTTTTGGTCGGAGACGATAACGTTTCTCTCTGCGGAGCCCCGTCACTTCACAAGACACGGGAAACCTCTGTTGGTCTGGAGGAGCTGCAGCAGTTATTTCTGCACAAACGTCCACTGTACATTCACTAGATATTCTCAGAGCTAAACTAACTCTTCTGCAGTGTGTAGTGTGCGCGCATGCACGCGAGAGTGGAGCGAAAGCGCGAGAACGAGCGCGGTGTGTGAGTGAAGGCAAGCAGAGGAGCAGAGGAGCAGAGTACAGCAGAGACTCCGGTCCTGGAGACCAAAGCTACGGTCTCCCCCGCGTCTTCTGACCACGACCGACACTGTTTAACAGACGGGCTTCACTAGATACAACCAAGAGGTTTTGGTGCTTCTGTGTAGTTTGTGTTGGAGTCTGAGTCTGAACAGCGTAGCCACACGGGAGCGTGCATGGGACACCGATCCGGATTGACTTATACGTGTAAGAAGTTACAAACAGTCCCTTTAACAGGCAAAAAACTAAAAGAAGGGTTACTGTCAGCGTTCATGTGAAAGTCCGAACAGGTCTGACGTTTCAATCAGCGTTCGCCCAGACAACCCCACCGCTGTCCAGCGTTTTGATTTTGCAAGCCAACAGCAAAGTGATGAGATCAGAGCGGGGCTTTCACTGTGTATTCCCTTTCATAAAGTCAACACCCTGAGATGTGCTGAAGAGGACTTCTGAAGAAGGAAAGTGTTTGCTAATCAGTGTATGGGTCAGCATGTAACAGAATATTTTTGGCCAGTGGGACGGCGCTGCGCTTTGATCAAGAGGGAATATTCTGTTTGAACGAGTCATTTGGCTCAGGGCAGTAGAACTTCCTGGGGACAAAACAGCCCAGACTGGGCAGCAGTGGGGTTAATATTGTGATGTTTAAGGGAATTGGTTGATGCCCCAGACCAAGACTTCTCAAATTCTTTCATATCAAACAGACCCACATAAGACTGCAGACCCTCATTCGTTCTGATTCAGTCCCAGAGACCCAACTGGCAAGACTGTTGTCGGTTCAGTGAATCGTAGAACTGATTGATCTCGGAGAACTGACTTTAGACTATGGCTTGCCAATTCAACATGTACTATTGGAGCAAAGAGATCTCCTAATGCCCAGAGAATTATATTTGCTGTTTTTTGAACTCTGTCTAGTAGTTTCTGAATACATTTTTCTATTTGCAAAATAACTTGGCTGCCCCGTTGCAGCCTAAATCAATCAGCTCTAGATCAGTCAGCTGCTGTACAGGGGGAGGCTGAAATCACTGATTATAGACTGATTAGTATAGTCGTTTTTACACATGCTGGAGTTTGAATCATGAATGAAATGATCTGGAAATGTAAGAAGTATTTTCTTCAGGTGTCCCGGTGGCTCAAAGTTACGTACCATGTAAATGCCTGAATTCAAATCTGAGTGAGTAATGTTTAGAGAAAAGTAGCATAATGTTATGAAAATCTAATCAGAATTGTGAGGGAAAGTCATATTAATGTAATTATATGAGTAAAGGTTACACTACTATGTGGCTACATAGTTGTCATTTCAATAAAAAAGTCAACAAGGTAATATCTTTATTGTAAAATGTTATATTATGATAATAAATAGGGTTGTAACATCTTTTTGTAATTCTGAGATATTAGTGCGATTTTATGAAAAAAAGTGATATTGACTTAATAAAATTGTAACATTTTGAGAAAAAAGGTCAAAGGTATGAGTCATAATTTCAAGAAATAAGTAATAATATTATGTCATTTTACAAAATAATTTGAGAATAACCCTAACATTTGGATAAACCAGTTGTGTTAGGAGTAGAGTTGTAATTTAGAGAAAAAATGTCATAATACAAGAAAATTATGTAACTGTAAGAGAAAGTTATACTATCATGAAAACAAATAGTTTCAACAGAAAAGAAAATAATCATATGTTATATAAAAAAAAGAGATAATTTATTTTTAAGTGACGATATGAGAACAAATAAGGTTTTACTATTTTGAGAAAAGAAGCGAAAATAAACAGCTACCCCTATTATGTTCTATGTACAACCCCCATCGCCCTGCAACACTTCATGCCACTGTCTCATCTCCAGCCTCGCTGCCCCTGAGAAGTCCACTCACTCCCTGCTGGTACATCCTGGCTCCCGAAGCAGCTCAAATTTAGGCCTGTTATAGTTTAAGTTTAGGCTATATGTGGTCAGAAAACAACTGATATATGGTAGCCTACCAACTATGTTGGTTGAACACTTTTTTCAAGTTATTAATCAAACATAGACTACAACAAAAGGAAACTGACCCATGGCATGTTGTTGTCTTTTGACTGTTATCAGTAAAGTTGAGAAAAAACAACAAAAAAACATGACATTTCCCACATCTCCCCGTGTGTGGTCATTTGTTGCTGTGCTGCAGCGCAACATTTCCTGCTGGTGCTAGGGGCGGCACTTGATGTGTGTTATATGACAGAATATGCGCGGCAGTGTGTTTTCAGCTTTACAATGTTATACCACCTGAGTGGCTTTAAAGATATAATATGTCACAGTTGTCAGTTGCTGTTTGTACACACACACAGCATTCAAAGTTGGCCCCATCTCCTCAGCTCAGCTGGCGAGGGAGAGAGAGAGAGCAGCGATGGTAGAGCGAGCTATAGAGTGACTGAAGAGAGGGAGCGGCGTTAATGTGAACAAAGCAGTGAATCAGAGAAATAAAACGTTGTTTTCTAACTGTTTCTCGGCGGTTATGTTCTCAAACACAAATAAACACACAACTAACTCCGCACACCTCCGTACAACCCTGCGGGAAGGTGCCGAGTTGCCAGATTTTGACTGAATGCAGGCTTCCTGTCTGCTGGCTGTGGCTCAGCGCTGCTCTCATCAAACTACAAACACACACCGATCATAGCTGCACTCACAGCAGAGGGAGTAGCAGGATCACTGGAATACATGCACATAACGCAACCTGTGCTCATCCGTGAAATACGGCCGCGTTGTGTGTGGAGACTTGCCTCGGTATCAGAAGTCGAGGAGCTGACAAAGCGGCAATATTTGACCATTTCATTTCATTTCATTATAAATGTAATTTAAATTTATTTAAGACAGAAAAAGGTTAAGAAGTGTGTCCTCATTTGTAAATAATTGTAATAATCCACAATTAAAACCTGGTACTACATTCATTCATGGAGCCGTGCAAGTCACTGCATTTCCTACAACACTGTCCTGTAAATATTTCAGAATAAAAGCCTCATGTTAACAAATGAAGGAATTTTGTCCACAGAAAAAAACACTTGAGGGCTTTTATTTTGAAACGGAAGCAGGAAGTGTTTATTTAATAATAAATCTTTCCTTTTTTTTCATGTCCGTGACATATTCTATAGACACAGACATTGAAACTGTAGTAATGTTGCTGATATGATGTCAATATACTGTCAAACAATCACTTTCACTATCTGTTGTTGCTGTGAACCACCCAGCTCGCGGTAAATAGGACCTGGTCCAATTCAAGACCTCCTCCAAACCACTATGGCGCCCCTTAAAGACCTGTCACTGGACCCCTTTTGAAAACTAGGCTCCAGGTTCTGGTCTGCTGCATTGTTTTGCTTGCCAACATGTACAGTGGTACCAAAGAGAACTCTGAAGGCTCTGAGGGTTGTATTTGCTGTGTTTGAGTCTCTGCCCTGCCTCCTGATTACATCTGTCCATTTGCAGAAGTAACTCTGCTGACCCTACCCTGACTCCCGGTAAGTGTAGCCTCTTGGTGTGTATGCTAATAGATTCTGTATAAAAGTCCAGTTGAATTATTCCTGTCTCTCACTCTGACACACATACAATCACATTTGCATATGTGGGAGGACCATCATTGACAAAATTCATTCCCTAACTCCTAAACCAACTAATTTAAATCTAAACTCAGATGTATCTCTTCATGAAAATGTCCACTGTGGAACTTTTCATCCTTTTGAGGACATTTGGGCCTGATAAAAACAGAAAACACACACACACACACACACACGCACACACATACATACACAATCCCAGTCTCTCTTATTAATAGGTGGCTCATTGAAATGCTGCAACAGTTTCGTGGCTGGGCTGGGGGGGGGGGGCTGACAGGGCTGGTCACCCCACACCAGACCTCACCTATACCGGGGGCACACAGAGATCCCGGCTGATTGATTGGAGTGGCTTTCTGCTCATTCATTAGCCGGCGCTCCTCTCTGACAAGGCCTGGCAGCGACAGCCCTTTTTCAACGCTGTGTGGTCCCGGCCACACTCACTCCAGCAGCTTATTAATGACATTTTAGACATTAATATTGCAGGGGATTAGGGATCTCCTATCTCCTTTATTCTCCTGACAAACCCCTTTACTGTTTTTATTGGATCAGACTCTCTCTTTCTTTCTCTAAATCTCTTGTCTTTTCTCATCTCAGGGAAATGCACATTCATGTTTTGCACTTTTCTTTTTCACCTCTTTATTTTTTTCTCTTTTTTGTCTCGATTCCAGCTTTATTCTGCCCCAAATGCATTGTATATGTATTATTCTTTCCTTTCCACCCCTCTAACTCACATTTTGAAGGATCTGCAATAATTGCAATTTACCAAGCTTGGGAAAAAGCGGGTGACCTGCAGATTTACTTATGCAATTTCTTTTCATAAAAGAAGGGGCATTTTTACACAAAATGCATTTTTTTTTTTTTTTTTGAAAACCATGATAACATATGATCACTCCAGATTTTGGGGAGAAAGTCACATGTATTTAAGGTACAGATGAGCGGATCTAAAGCCATAGCAGCTCTGTGAGGCTGTACCTAGAAGACAGTGGTGCTAACGTCAGAACACGTTTTTAGTCCGACACCCAGGTTTTGAACCAGATTCAACCCAGAGATTTAAAATAAATCAATTGCTTTGAACATGCACCAGCCTCAGAAGGGCTAAATAACAACAACAGCAGCATAAGGCTACTGTTTGAAAATCAAAGAATACATTTATTAGCGCTCACATAAGAATGTAGCACTATCAGAGGGCTAAATATATTTTGAATTTATGAACGATTCTCTGTCAAATCATGCTGTGATTTGGGATAAAACACTTTTGACATTTGAAGATTTCTGCAGGAATAGGATTTTTTTGGCAATTGGATGGTGAGCACTTCTGTTGTGTCTTATTGTCAGTCTAGCTAGGAAAGCCATCCATCCTCTGAATGCTCTAGGTTTCTAGTCTGATCCATCCATCCTCTGAATGCTCTAGGTCTCTAGTCTGATCCATCCATCCTCTGAATGCTCTAGGTCTCTAGTTTGATCCATCCATCCTCTGAATGCTCTAGGTCTCTAGTTTGATCCATCCATCCTCTGAATGCTCTAGGTCTCTAGTCTGATCCATCCATCCTCTGAATGCTCTAGGTCTCTAGTTTTGTGGCTGTAAAGTTTCATGAGGCTGTGATTATCCTAGAGGTCACCAGAGGTCATTTTATACAGGGAGGTCAAGTTTAAAAAAATGGTCTCACTACAATGAAATGTCTCCTATGGGGACTAACATCATCACACATGATACAGTTGGACTCATTGGATCCACAAAAATCGCAGCTTTACAGTGATACACAATTTATGTAATTCCAAGACTGTTTAGGGCCCCCTAAACCTGAACCTGCTACAGCCTCTGAAAGACAGTAAAGTCAGTCGGGATCGTGGGTCTCAGAGGGTTAAAGTACAAGTTTTGAAAAAAAAAAAGATACAATTCAGGCTTTGATTCATAAAAATATTATATCAGACTCCAAAAGTTTACCGGGCCACAGCCCCCCTGACCCAGGAGACCTAAAAAAAAAAGTCGACACTGACTTATTTTAACGTACTTACATAACTTACATGACTTACAGAAAGTAATTTACGTCACGTTACCTATGTAAATAACCTACGGAATAAATACTTATTTTAACCCAAACCACAATTCATGACAGTTGGTACTAAATTTCATTGCAATGCATCCAATATTTGTTGCAGTAGTTCAGCCTGGACCACGGTGGTGGACCAAGTGATCGACACTGCCATCACTGGAGACCCACCACCAGTGTGGCTAAAACAGGTTATTGTCTGTAACAGTTAGCAAAGCTGAAGAACATGATTGTCTTTCTCGTGCCACTCAGCAGCAAAACTCCTGGCAAGGGGCTTCCAGCTTGGTTGCACCTTCCAACGAACTCAACTGGCTGTGTTAGTGGATGTACTTGTCCTGGTCACTGTGCAAGCAATTCCACAATACGTATAATAAGAGTTAAATATGTTACTGTCAGAAATATAAGCCCGTTTTCTACAAAATTTGTCTTTTTATTTTACAAAAGAAGCCAAATGTTAAATGTCACAACACAAGCAGCTGTACAATAACTTTAATTTACCTCCATTATGAATCAGACTAGAAAAGAAGCTTTCGGTACATCACCATTTTTGATACTTGTTGCTATAAACAGGCTGGTTGTTGCTTGAGAACAGGGAGCTTTGCCAGTCCCAAGTGGGAGAAAAAAAGGGGGAAAAATCCCAAAAGGACAAAAAGCTCTTCTTCTGCCCCTCACTTCTGAAAGTGATGGTAACGCCCCTGGGTGCCCTTCCACCTTTTCCTCTTCATTTCTCCCTGTCCTCCTCCCATTGCCCTAGCCCGTGGGGCAGAGCTGCTGTATGATGGCATTTGGAGGTTTGGCGGAGTCAGGCGGCAGTGGCACGAGCTGTCTGAACCTACGGCTGTCTGCAGGGTGGAGGGGTAGCGGAGGAAGGCCTTGGGACCCCCAGAGAGGAGGAACAAGCCGAGGGGTTTTCTGCTGACATTTGTGATGCTGGAGGGAGAGAGAAGTGGTTATACAGCGGCCCGCTGGGCTGCAGATCTGCTGCTGCTGATGACGATGATGATGAAAAATCCCTGCCAATGCCATTTTCACTTGTCTTTATACAGTCACATGGAAGGGTCTGACCCTGGTAAATACTGTCCATTCTGTTATTACGGGTCATAAAGTCCTCATCACGTGATGCTCTATGCCGGGCTTGACGCACATAGACCAACGTCCTCTCCGTTTGATTCACTGTCAGCAGTGTGAAAAGGTCCATCATGCATTGACATGCAAGCTTATGATGCAAAATAGGAGACAAGAAAGTTTTTCAGCTGTCACCTGACATTAATCAGTCGGTTGATGTTTTACTGACGAACAAGAGCAATCATTTCTTACTCTATAGTCACTGACAGGCCACAGTGCATGGATGCAACCGAGACGGTTTTCGACTTTCCTGAACAATATCATAACATCAAGCAGCCTGTCCACACTAGTGATGGGAATTCCGGCTCTTTTTAGTGAGCCAGATCATTTGGCTCAGCTCACCAAGAGGAGCCGGCTCTTTCGGCTCTTTCGGCCCCCAAATGGCTCTTTGTTTTACCACTTCTGCATTTTAGAATTCAGCGATATTTAGCGCTGTTTTGACCTATGATTAGTATGTGGGCACATATATCACCTAAATTATTCAATATAATTATACTAAACCTTGTAATTTCCAGAATACCATAATTTTACATGCTGCTTCGTTTCCGACTGTCACTCATCTTGTCTGCTATTCACGCACCACACTCCTCTCTCTTTCTCCCCGCCCGCCCCTCCCTGCTTGATGGTATGATCCTTGTCTGTCATCACCTGATTGGTCGCACGGACGTCATTAACACAGCATTCAGTCACAGTCAGTGCATGGAGTGCCCTTTGACAGCCCTAATTTAATTACAAAAGTCTTCAACATTGAGTGTGAAATGAATGAATGAATACCAGAAACAGACGACCTCAGGTGTCAGTGAACACCAGACCAGAACACACAGCATCTACAGGGAAGAGGTCAAAGGTCATGGACCAGGAGGAAAAATCTCACCTCCCACCATTTCCTATTTCCACAATCTGTTGTCTGTTTCCAGGGCAACAGTCACCTCAGAGCTGTGACGAAGATGTGCAATCTACTTCTAAGTTACGGCCGCCTTCACCCGCCGCAGGTGCAGAATGTTCTGGTTGAGCTGGATCACAGGACCGACAGCGGCAACAATACATCAATACTGAATCAGTGTTTGCTGATCGATACATTTCACCCAGGGAACGCTGGGTAAGACAGGCCTCACGGTCTGTCCGGCCTGCACACCCCTGTGCTATTACCATGTGAAACTGCTGCACCTCTCACCCAAATATTAGTGGCACTCATCCAGGTATTCATGCTTTTCATCACCATATGGAAACACTTCTCTTCATCCCACGACCTCCTTATTCCTCCAGCAGCCCTGTCACACACACACATCCCCTCCATCTCTCTCCTTCTCAGCTCCTCTTTATAGATTACTGGCATGGAGAGTTGAAACTGGCTTCAGATCTGTGCGACGAACCCATGGTGGCTGTTATGCCTGCCTGCCTGCCTGTCTCTCTGCCTGCCTGCCTGCCTGTCTCTCTGCCTACCTGTCTGTCTGCCCGGCGCTCAGCAGGAGGCCCTGCAGTCTTTATTGAAAGTCATGAGGGAAAGGGAAGGAAGAAGAAAAAAGGAGGTGGAGGAGGGAGTGGAAATTTGGCAAGCAAGTGCATGCAAATCACTGGTACTGCACAGGTTTGTGTTACTGACAGAAGGATGGGGTTCATTCTACTCTATATGATGCTGTGGTTTATTGGTTTGACATAATTTTCATCATGTAGGAAAGAAAGATGAATGACTGACATTTTGTTTGACTGTCCACTTATTCGAGCATTTATCTAAAAGAGGACTACATTACCCAGAATCCCTACAATGTGATGTAAGCAGTGTCTAGTCTGTGATCACTTATACATCAGACCTGCAATACGTCATCCAGGGTAGGCTCTCATGTAGGGTGACCATATTTTCAAACCCCTAAACCTGGACCCTTAAGTGTACCGCACGTTCATTTACGTGCACGTGTGCGTACATGCGCTAATATGCACGCACCATATGTGTTTTCATCAGGATGGCGCACCTGTGGCTTTCTCCTCCTTTATCACGGGGCTATCCCCCTCATGACACACTGACAGTTTGGGAGTCCCGTAGAGAGTTTTCCATGTCCGGGGCTACGGGAATTATTTTTCAGCTTTAGTTTTGAACCTGAACAATCTCTATCACATCTTGCTGCTCCGCCCTCACAGCCACAGACTAATTCAAATGTGAAGCTCAGATAACATTTTGGACAGGATGGAGTACACCGGGTGAAAGACTGACAGGAACAGACGATCCTGAGGGAGTTCAAAGTGGAGCGAAAAGTTTTAAGTGATTCACATATTTTTGCCTAGTTGATGTGCAGAAGGAGCTGGGTAGAATAATTAATCAAAACGACATGTTTGATGTGCACATTAGCACGGGGGGGGGGGGGTTCTGTGGTTCAACAGTCTGATGCTGGGTTGCACTAAATGTAACCAGCGGAATCTGCCGTGCGTAATTGTGGCTTGACAGTAGGGATCGACCAATATGTTTTCTTTAGGACCGATACCGATTATTAGTAATCAAGGAGACTGATAACCGATATTTTGAACCGATATACATTGGCAGTATTAAAATCTTGGTGTCAAAAATGGGATTAACACAAAACTTCATTGAAATGCCTTAAAGCATGCGTTTAATTAAAAGAGAACTTTTCAACATTATCTTAAAACAAAAAGTGCAGGGAGCTCTCAGCTTCTGTGTAAAAAATTTAAAAATAAATAGCTGTTGTGTAGCGGGTTAACCGAGGCTTTCACACTGACATCTGAGGCTCATACGATACTGTGAATATTCACTGTCAGTGTGGTGAATCGTTAATGATGCTGGTGACAGTGACTAGCATGGCTAGCTAACATCAGCTTGAGTGGGAGGCTGCAGCAGTAATACAGTCATACATTAACGTTATAGCAGCATCAGACTGTTGTCTCCAACTAAATCTCAGCCTATAGATCAAACAGTTTGGTTATTAACATGTTGGCTATTTACAGACAACAGTTAGACTAACGGGGTTCAATCAGATATGTAGAGAAGTCTGGATCAGCAATATCCTCCACTGTGTTGGACGGGGGAAGACTGAAGGGACATGGCGGCGATCAACATTAATTTATTAAGGTATCGGTAACACTCAGGTTCAGGCATGATCGCAAAATAATTATTAGACGTGTATAAAACGACCGTTTGTATAACAAGAGATGAAGGAATACGAACTTGTAAAAATCACAATCCAAACATGCGTTAAACTGCATTGAAATCTATGAGATCTTTGGTTTCTTTCTCCCAAAGGGGGGCGTGGCCTAGACTTTTTGCGAGGTACCCGTATGTGCCGGTCTGATGTATAACAAAGGAGTGGAGTGGAGCAAAAGGTCTAGTATTGATGACTTCAGCTTTTTTCTTACTCACTGCTTCTTTTGATGGGGTTGTTGTATTTCCTTTACAAGCACACAGTCAGAAGATCAATACGAAGGAAAAGAAAAGAGTTCATATTTTCAAGAGGACAATTCAATTCTGTCACCACCTCCTCCCTTCACACTCTGGTCAGCAAACAGAAAAATACATACAGGAATGGACACTGACATTGATTTGTCCACAGAGGGATTGTACTGTATAAGGAAAAGAATAGAGGGGGGGAAAATACATCTATTTAAGTAGAAAACTTCACAGCTCTCTGTGTGTCACTATGGAAGCCCATTTCTGCTGAGAAAATAAAGAAAAATAGAGAGAAATTAGGAATCATTGAAATGCTCAGGGTATGTCACACTGGAGAAACAAACACATTAGAGGTCAAAAATAAGTAAGCAAAACATTTTTCTTCTAATTATGAGATGCTAAGTTTGATTTTCAGGTCAAAATTGTGATGTCATGAGTTCTATTATTACGTACAAACAATCAACTTTTAAGTCATGAATGTTGCCTTTTGAATCAAAGTTAGAAGATGGATCAATATGAACCTCAGAGCCATCGCACGCCTAGCACTCACAATATCAAATGACACTGATCACCCGTTAACACCAACACTTCACATGACTTCCATCTGGTCGGAGACACAGAACACTGAGATGGAGAAGAGCTCGCTTCAGCGGGAGCTTTGTTCCTTCTGTAATAGCAGCTCTGAACGATCTGTCCTCACTGTGAGCATACATGAACATTTTATGAACTACTTGTGTGTTATCTGATCTGTGTGTTGCTATGTGTACATCTGTATGTCTCTGTGTACTGGCTGTGGAAACAAATATCCCTCTTGGGACAAATACATCTATAAATCTAAATCATAAACCAGGATTTTGACATCACTGTCATAGCCGTGAGATAAAAAGTCACAACTTTGGCTTTTTAAATAAAAAAAATATGAGCTACTAGGTCAAAATTGTGACTTTTAAAGTCATACATTTTGACTTTTTAAAGAAACTATGAAGTTATTTGAGATAGCAAGTCAGAATATTGGCATTTTTAAGTCAGCATAAGGAGTTAATGAGTCCAAAGTGTGACTTTTCTTATTGTAAATTTTTACGTCTGTAAGTCAAAACCTTGAATTGTTTTTTTTTTTTATAATTTTGACTTTGTTAGTTAAAATGGAAACTAATATCTAAAGATTCCACGTAGAATAAAACCAACCCGATCTCACAGGGAGGCGTATAAATAGCACAACATTACAAAGACATTACACGTGTCATGACAACGCATTTTAGGCTATAGGTTAGGTTATTTAGGTTATTTGTACGCCACGCAACAAAACTACAGTAACACCTGCAGTTAGGTTTAGGCAACAAACCACTTAGTTAGGTTTAGGAAAACCATCATGGTTGAGCTTAAAATAAGTAAGTAAAAACATGTCACAAACGTCACTAAAAAACATCTGACAGACGTCACTAACATAGCAAAACCAAGACCAATCCTGTACAGCGGTCTCTTGGTTGAAAGTTGTGTGTATGTTGGACCCATCCAACCAGTCGTGCTGAGTGGCACGAAAAAAAAAAGGTAAAATTTGTGTCTATGTACACGAATCAAATAAATTAAATTTAGTCAATATTTCACAAACTGTTGTAAGACTGTGTTGGTCATTCATACGTCTTTTCAGGTGAACAGGCTGAATTATAATGTAGGTATAATGTAACATAAGTAAAACAAAATGTGTGAACAAAGTTAACTGAGTTAACCAAAGCTACAATAATCCAATCTCAAACAAACAGCAGTCAACAAGGGCCAATTACGCACTGCGCATAATTACGCAGTTTTATTCTTTGACCAAAGCCACGTTTCACCAAGAAGTTCTTGGTAGTTTTAGTCCTCAGACTACTTTTCAAGGAACTAAAAGGTTCCTTCAGCCCATTGTTGTCTGTGTTTCCATAGTGATCTAAAGACCTGCGAAGATTAGGTAAATAAGTCCGCTAACGTATGAAAAAACAACATGTGACGAGGACTGCTGGTGGTCGAAGGGGTACACACACTCAGCCTGCAGTTCATTTAGCCCGCCTGTTTATTTACTGATGCACGTTGGATGTAACGAATGACATGCAGAAGAGGAAACGGAAACTAAGCGTGTCTGTCTCCACAGCAATCATCTGTTGAGTGTTTGATGATAATGTATTTGTGCTTTAGAATGTAACTGCCATGAAAACAATCACAAAATAAACGCTCTACAGCCGTACACAAGTTTGAAAGCAGCGGCGCTGTGTGTGGTTGACCAATCAGCGACGGTCACGCCCTGCAAACCCCACTCTGAAAGTTCCTCTGCTTTCTACTACCCCCCAACCCGGGCCTTCTCAGGGGTAAAATGTCCCCGGAACGTAATTTAGACCCTGGTCCCCACGGTCCAAAAGGTTCCTTGTCTTTGGGGAAATTTCCCTGCAGTCAAAAAGGGTCTTTAGTATTTCATAATTATGACTTATTACTTTTGCCAGTCCTCAATATTGCATCTGTTATTTTCTTGACAGAAATAGGCTTCCGTATAGCATCCATACGTGTGTGTGTGTGTTAGGCAGATAAAACAGCTGGACTTTTACATTCTGAAAAACTCTCTCTCTAGTGCGGCTTTAAACCCCAGCCTTAATAAACGGGAAATAAAAACTCTATCTGCTCGCTCTCTTCATAAAATGCCTTGAGGGCAAACAGCGATAAAGTAGCGGGGTGGGCTTGTACCTCCGGCCCTATTAATTGGCTGGGCCACTGGGGCCGAGCCTGTTACCTGTGTGAAGAGAGGCGATTAATGCCTCCCCTTTGACCGAGCCCGGCTCTCAGCCCGGCTCTGCTGAGACGCTCTCTAATTAATCCACTCTTACTGTTGTGATAGGCTCTTCCTTGGGGAGCGCTCGGCCTCGGCTATAAGCCCCCCCAAATATGATTTCTCTCTTACATGGTAAACAACAGGCCCTCTCACGGGACGGCAAGAGATGAAGGAGGATGGGATTTGAAGGATGCAAGTGGAAGAGAGAAACAGAGGAGGGAATAATAGCCTGACTCTGTTCTACCTGAAGAGATGATGTCTGGCTGACAGTCATTGATGTTGATAACACTTACATTTTTACACTCTGCTGAGATGTGGACTGAAGTGACTTTACTTTACACATCACAGCAATTTTCTTTTTTCACCTAAAGGGTAAGATGAGACATAAAGGAAGCTGAGATGCTGGAGCTGACAGCATGCTGCCTTTAACTACTGTGACATTTTTACAGTAATGCAGCCCGACCGTAAATATGAGAATGTGATTGCTTTTACAGTGGTCATTGTTTTTCATAGTGGGCATATAGCCACCTCCATTAGCCTGTTTAGCTAAGTGCTTGGCCATTAGCTTCACACCATGGTGACCGCTACTACTGTAGCCTACATCATACATAACATGACTTGATGAGCTACAGTAATGCTAGCAGCTATGGAACATGTGACCTTTCTGTCTTTTTTAGCAACAGTGAATCACCTTTCTGGCTCTGCTGTCACTGTCATGATGATTAAGAAGCAAATGAGTCTGAGTGGTTCAGGTGATGTTGAAGAGCAGGTTGTTTCTGTTGTAAAACTAACCTTAATGTCACAGAATGACCTTTCAACATGAATCCACGCTCTTGGTCCTCAAACATGAGCCGTAAGTATACCTGCAAAACCCTCCCCGATTCTCCCAGAAGACTCCTGTTTCTCATCGCCCCTCTCTCGGTTTCCTCCCGGGGTCACAATTCTCCTGTATTTCTCATGATTTATGGCAAATTCTCACACTCAAAGCAGCAGTGGGTAGAAATGGAGCAAATATGATTAAAAAAATGTTATTTTTATGTAAACGGTCATTATATCCTGACAGTAGTATACGAGACAGGTAATCTGATTAAAATCAGGTTCCTCTGTGTCCTCCGATACTCCTAACGAGATCTGCAAGATTTCACAGACCGTAAGAAAACAACCAATCAGAGCTGATCTGCAGTCTGCCATCCAGCTGCCGTCTCTGAGCCGGCTGTCAATTCACTTGTGAACTTCGACCAAACAGTCAAAACTAGGCAGCGCTGATTCTAATATGAATCAATATTCATTTACTGTAATGCCTATTTTCTCGCCCAAAGCTGGGGCTTTGCTCGACGTAACAAAAGGCTGTAACAGGTAACAGGGTTCAAAGTGCAGTGGTGCCGTTGTCACGTTGTGTCTGAAAGGGCCTTCACTGAGTGAGAGAAGGAGAGACAAATGAAGAGAGCGAAACTTAAAGAAAATACTCAAGCAGGGGCAAAACATGAATAAAACCCAATATTAGTATTAGTTTATGTCAGAGATTCACATGGCAAGTTCACGCCAGTGGGGCAAATTATTGTTTTCTTTTCTGAGAAAAATACAATTAAAAAGTTTAACATAAAACTGCTGTTGCAATGAAACTTATTAGTTTGTTATTTCCATTCCTTTTAAAGGTACCAGAATACAGGAAGCAAAGCCTCTGAAAGGTTTTTGAAATCCTCCCTGTTTTTAAGGTCTCAAGTTTGGCAAGCATGGCCATAAGCCATGAGGACGTAACTCTTTCTACCATTAAAATAACCATTACGTTTATGATGAACAAATATTCCAAGGAAAAAACAAAAGGAAACTGCAGCAGTGCCACCACAAAGCTCCCTTCTTGTATTACATTTCTGAGTTATAGAAATAAGGCTCATAGCAAAGTTCTAGCAATAAAAGCCTCAAGAGCCAAAATGTAACCCTGGTCATAATAACAACCAAACTGACCTCTGACCTACAATAACACAGGAATTAACTGATAACTGTCTGCACTTTAGAGACTTTAACCTCATGTAACTGTTCTTATGAGGTGATAATTGGTCCTCACAAAGATAGAGATACAAGAAAACACCACACACACACAAACACAGACACATGTTCACACCCTCAGCCCCTCCTTTCCATCAGTGGAACTTTGGCAGTCTGACCCTGCAGCTCGGAGACCAGATGGTCTGCACTGTCGTCAGCACTGAGGTGGCAACACACACACACAACATATACACTCACACATGGTACACACATATTAGCGGCCTGCAGGCAGGCAGGAGGTGCTAAATGGCCTCAAATGGACTCAGTCAGCGGCTAATGATGCTAGCACATGTTTCACACCACAGAAGATCAGAGAGGAGCAGGACCAGCGGACGCTGTCCACGATGACTTCTAATGGAGCAAAGGTGCTTCACGAGGGACACATTCACACCTGTCTCTGAGCATGGAGCTGATTGCATAATCAGCCTTGAAGGGGAAACTGAGTTCTTACAGCAGCAATAGGATACATACACAGAAGCTACATGTTTAACAGTGTTCTTGCATGCATTCTGATGCTTGCCACGAAACCCCATGGAGGTAACTGCATTTTAATATCACATATCATTGAATTTGCCTTCTATGTTGGCTTTAAGCTGAGACTACAAGTTAATTTATTCATTCATTCATTCATCAACAATTGAGAAAAACAATCTCACCACATGATCCTTTAGTAAGCTGTTGTTGAGCCCTCAATGAATATTTGTACAGATTAGGGCTGTCAAAGTTAACGTGATAATAACGCGTTAATGCAAACTTGTTTAAAACGCCACTAATTTCTTTAAACGCCACTAATGCAACTTGTGATTTTTAGAATTGTAGCTTTGATCAGTTTTAAAGCTATCATATGAAACTAGCAAAACCTAAGGAATCCATCGGTACCAACAAGGTCATACTAGCTGATCATGAAGGAGGTTTAAATAACGCTCTAAGCTTTAGGCGAGGAATAACTGTCATTGTCCATTTTCAAAGGGGTCCCTTGACCTCTGACCTCTGGACAATATCTGTCATTGTTTTATGTTGTTAATTGATTTCTAATAATACAATATATACATACATTTGCATAAAGCAGCATATTTGTCCACTCCCATGTTGATAAAAGTATACATATTTGACAAATGTCCCCTATACAGGTACTTTTGAACATTTCAATTTGTGATTAATTGCACTTAACTATCTTAATCGATTGACAGCCCTAGTATAGATTCAGATTGAGAATTTTCTCATCTGCCAACTCTAAGGTTAAGGTCTGGACATAAAATGAAGTTGTTTAAAACAATTCCAACTCCAAGGTACACTTATACACAATGAGTGAATGATTTCAGACACAGTAACTGTCTTTATCAGCTGATGGCGTTTGCTCTGTTGTCATGGTGTTCCATTATTCTGAACATCTCTAGGGCTTCTAGTCCATGTTGACTTCAAAGTAGAGCTTGACAGTTAATTCTTGACCTTGGAAAACACTAGTTGACAAAACAGTCTCAGCTCAAAGTCTACTTACTCGCTCACCACACAGTCAAGTGGACCTTGAATAGAGATCGGTTTGGCAATTGTTGTTTCCCAGGTCAGAAAAGATTGTGTTTGTGGTTAAAAGAAGTCAGTGTTGACAGCTGGTGGGAGATGGGATGAGAACATCACGCTCTCAGAACAACAACCTGCTACTTCGCCTTTCTTTCTTAGAGATTATCAGTCATTGTTCGCAGGTCAGGAAATAGTCAATGTGGGTCATTTTAGTTACTTAAACTAATATATAAACACAATGCTGTTTTTTTCTGGTGAGGGCAGTCTCGGGCCAATGGTAAATGGTAATGGACTTGCATTTATATAGCTGCTGTCTAGTCTTTCCAACCACTCAAAGTGCTTTACACTACATGTCAGCATTCACACACACATTCATACACTGATGACAGAGGCTGCCATGCAAGGAGTCAACCTGCTCAGCAGGATATAATCTAAATACTCATTCACACTACGATGTGTGAGCAATTTGGGGTTCATTATCTTGCTCAAGGACACTTCAATATGTGACTGGAGGAGCCGGGGATTGAACCGCCAGCCATCCGATTAGTGGGCGACCCGCTTTACCACAGCCGCTCGTGTGTGTGTGTAGGTGGGAAGTGAGTGGTGAAGCAAGAGAAAGAGAGCGGCGGCGACAGAGCGAGTAACGTTATCGACTCCTGCCCAAGCTGGTCTGGGCTACTGTAGAAACATGGCGGTGCAACAGGCGGAGGACCTGCTCCCTATGTAGATATAACGGGTTCATTCTAAGTTAACGAAAACACAACGATTGTTATTTTCAAGTGATTATATACTAAAGAAAACACTACTTATTAATATTATATTACCATTTCAGCCAATACATCCCCCCGTAATGTTACACACGGGGTCTTTAACTGTTCCATTATATTTGTCTACACATTTTGGTAACATGCAGAAGCTTCACATATTATTTTGTTGGCCTATATTAGTTTAGTGAGTTTATTTTTTGTACATTTGTGATTATATATATATATATATTAAGGCTTTCAATTGATTAAAATATTTAATCGCAAGTCACCCATTTTTTATCGGTTCAAAATGAACCTTAAAGGGAGATTTGTCAAGTATTTAACATGCTTGCTTTACGTAAATGTATGTATATATGTATTATTGGAAATCAATTAATAACATAAAACAATGACAGATATTGTCCAGAAACCCTCACAGGTACTGCATTTAGCATAAAACAATATGCCTCAAATCATAACATGGCAAACTGCAGCCCAACAGGCAACAACATCTGTCAGTGTGTCAGTGTGCTGAATTGACTATGACTTGCCCCAAACTGCATGTGATGATCATAAAGTGGGCATGTCTGTAAAAGAGAGACTCGTGGGTACCCATTTACATTCACCACATCTTGAGGTCAAAGGTCAAGGGACACCTTTGAAAATGGCCATGACAGTTTTTCTCTCACACAAAATTTAGTGTAAGTTTGGAGCGTTATTTAACCTCCTAGCGACAAGCTAGCACAACATGGTGGTACCGATGGATTCATCAGGTTTTAAATCACCACTATTACTGTTTTTCTTTCAGTGGTGGCAGAAACACAATGTTACTTGTGCTAAAACAATTGAAGGAATGTCAACATCAGGGAACATAAAAATATACACCTTTGAAATATCCCTTCACTGATGTAGGTAATACATGCAGACGTGCACACATATCTGTAAACAGAAACATAATGCATGACTCCTGCCCACTGCCCTGACCCTTCAGTCGCAGTGTTTTGTAAACCCAGTGTACAATAGATGCCGGATCATATATTGGATTTCACAACTTGTCAGAATGTGATTGTCCTGTTGAACTCTACTGCAAATGATAATAATACAACTGGAAATGTGTGATATTCATTTCAGCATATTCAAACTCACCTGCTAGGTGTTATTGCAGTAATAAGCACTAAGCTCCTTTTTCTCTATAGGCCTTGCATACTGATGGTGCGTGTGCCGTGCCTGCTTTGCACAGAAACAGCTTGAATCCGGAGTCAACATATACAGCTCACTAATGAGAAAACAATAGGGGAGCTGCGGCACCAGTCTCACGCCTTTTCTTCACATATTTCCATATACTTTCGCATCCCTTTTCTCCCTCTTTTTCTCCTGCAAATTCTCTTGCTACACACCTCACACTTGGTCCTGGTATACGGGCGGTTGTGTGTGTGAATGTGTCGTCCTAGGTGGAGGGTTGGGGTGAGAATTCCCCTGAGGGTCTGTTCTGGAGATGGTGACGCCAGACACTCTCACCTATCAAAGCCTCAGGCAGGGGTTTCTACACACCCATGTAACTGATTAATTTCTATTTGATGATTAAGCCACAGGGCCAACTGTGGCCACAGCACCATTCTCTGTGTCACTGAAGGCTTTTCAAAGAGCTGCAGTTGAGATAACAAACCAAGTCACTGCTCTGTACTGTAGTCCATAGAGATATGGGACGAGGTTAACAGAACCAATCTTTTGTGACTATTTGAAAACCAATACTAAACTGGGGAACCCTTAAAGGAAAGGTGATTCCTTTTTTGTTCCTTATGAGAAGATCTATATAATTCATATACATGTGCCAACACATGATGAGGATGTGCCTATAGGTTAGCACAAAGACTAGAAGTACTGTTGGGGGACACTGATGGCTTTAGACGCTCACAAGCTACTGTTCGGGGCTGATCACACCGAGACGTATCGCTACAGGCGCAGCCGCTTCAAAACACCTTGGCAAAGCGCGTTGGCCAAAACAGCATGGTGCGTCTGTGGAGGGGGGGAGGGGGGGCTGTGGACGCAACCGGTGATCAACTGTGATTAACGGAAAAAAATGTGCTCTCCTCTCTCTCTCTCTTTCAAAGACAGTAGCCTATCCTATATGAAACTATCACATCATGAGATAGGAATTCCCCATTCCCTCTCACATTCTCTGTAGCTCTCCACAGTCCAACAGCTAACTAGCTATAGCTAGCACTACCACATCTACTGACATCGTAACAGCAAGGAAGTGGTAAAGTAGCAAAGCCCGTCTCTTGCTCTTGATTGGCTGCCTGGGCCAGTTCTGACATAGCTAGGGCATAACTAGGGCTGTCAAAGATTAATTGATTAACAAATTAATTTTAACACTACTGATTTTTTTATCGCATTAACGTAACTTGTGATTTTTTATTAACCTCTTAAAAATCAACAGGGCGCTATTCAATGTTTTACAGATTGTAGGCAGGCTCAGTTTTAAAGCTAGACTGAAAGTACTGACATCATATGAAACAAAAAAATCTAAGTAATTGGAATTGGTACAAACCATCATACGAGCTTGTCGTGAAAGGAGGTTAAATAACGCTCCAAACTTATGCTAGTTTTGGCGAGGAAAAACTCTCATGGCCATCTTCAAAGGGTCCCTTGACCTCTGGACCTCCAGATATGTGAATGTAAATGGGTTCTATGGGTACCCCACGAGTCTCCCCTTTACAGACATGCCCACTTTATGATAATCACATGACGTTTGGGGCAAGTCATAGTCAAGTCAGCACACTGACACACTGACAGCTGTTGTTGCCTTGTTGGGCTGCAGGTTGCCATGTTATGATTTCAGCATATTGTTTTATGCTACAATGCAGTAATGTGAGGGTTTCTAGACAATATTTGTCATTGTTCTGTGTTTGTAAATTGAATTCAAATATAATATATAGATACATTTGCATAAAAGCAGTATATTTGTCCACTCCATGTTGATAGGAGTAATAAATACTTGACAAATTTCCCTTCAAGGTACATTTTGAACGTGATTAATTTGCATTATTGCGATCAACTATGGACAATCATGCGATTAAACACAATAAAATATTTGTATCGATTGATTGCCTTATTGAACTTGTATGCATGTCTAAAAAAAAACCGCTAGAATAAGGTGACACTGTGCAAGCAGAGGAAGTGCACGGGCAGGCCGTAGAAACCAAACTCCTTTCTTGAAAAGCTCCAAAGCTGTACTCATTGACTTCATTGTTGAATGTAAGTAACAGTGATGGAAGGAGTATGCAGATCGAGCATAACAGACCTGTAAAAATGCTCTGGTTAACATGTTAAAAAGTCCTGCATTCAAAGTAATGCAATTATTGTCAGCTGAATGGATCCGCATCTTATATTTTTTGACATGTGACAAGTGGTAGCAGTGTCCGATTCCATTTAGCTGCTTCAGTTCCAAGGACCTGCTCACTGTCACACCGTCATGCTTTACTGGAACACTTGAATAGAACTTGAACAGAGCCACCATTAATGTTATTAGTAACACCTGAACTCTCCCTATAAGTCCAAATGCCTGCTGGGAAAAAGACACTGTTGTGTTCGTGGTAGTGTTACAACAGAGTGCAAACCTGGAACTCTGTCTCTGAGGACAGACTTTTTGAAGATGCAGCATGCGGTCACGTCACTCGGTGGTAGTTTGGTTAAGAAACTGCTTACGCCTCACACTTCACCAGTGCCCTGCTCAAGGGTACCTCAGCGGTATTTGCTGAGAAAAAGGGAGTGTGTGTGATAATCATGCAATTTCTGGCAGCCAACACATTTCTTCCGTCAGCATTTGGAGTTTGAACCAGCAACCTTCTAATCCCTAACCCCCTTCTGCTCCACCTCCATCCCCCCCCCCTCAGCCATGAATCGCTGCCACTCTGCAGAGGATGAGGGCAGTTTGTCGTGTAATCACCTGGGTCTGGGGGCCTGAGGACAACAGCTGATGATGAATTGTTCATTTGTTCTGGCTGCGGCTGGGGAGAGAAACACAGACACAGACTGAAAGAGAGAGAGAGAGAGAGTAGAGAGAGAGAGAGAGGAGAGAGAGAGAGAGAGAGAGAGAGAGAGACAGAGAGGAGAGAGAGAGAGCCCCAGGCCATTACCCAGCCACAGCATATGCACCACAATTTTAACCCCCCCATTCCGTCCAGCTAGCCCCCCTCACTCTGCATTCACATACATCACAGAGGCTGGAGAGACATGGATCGGCGACCCACACCTCCACCCACAACTCCATCCTATTTTGATGTTCACAGCGAGGGTCACCAGGGGTCACGTCTGTGGGGGGTGGGGGGTGGGGGTCTGGATGGAAATACAGAGTGGGGGGGTGTAGAGACAAGGGACTTATAGCCTGAGGTGAATTGTACACACACATGCAAACAGATGCAGACATGCATGCAGACACTATAGGAGGCTGAAGTGTTTTGACACGCACAGCGTTTACATAGACACAGAGCAGCCAACACTAATGTTAGTAATGCATTTAAATTGTACACATGTGTACACAGACAGACAGGAAGACGTGCACACAGCAAGCTGCTTCCTCATTGAATGAAATGGGAAACGCAGGTGCACACAAAAGCACATGGTAGACGTGCATAAAGATAAGGTGCTCTTTCCCCTTTTATTTAACCTTTACCCCCTTAAATCCAGTTTCCCCCTTTTGTTCACTTGGCTTTAATGTTCAACATTGGTCTTATTCCTCTCTGTCTGACAGTAGTATATATTCTATATTAGCTTGTTCCAACTCCTTATTAAATATGGTGTTATTTCTTCTGTCAAAAGTTACATAGTCTCACTTAAAACACAAGACTCTGTGGCTGCACCATTTTATGCTAATGGAACAGCCCAGTCACACAGCAGTTTTGTGAAATAGTCACCAAATTTAATGTATTGATTCGTATACAAAGACACAAATTTCACATTTTTTGTGTGATGGTCAGCACAAAATCAGTTTGTATGTAATCCACATAATTGTGAACCGGAAAGTATAAATATAATAATATAAGCCGTGTAGGGAGGTCGGGGTAAGGATGGGTGGGTGTCCGTGTCCCGTGTGAAATCATCAGTCGAAGTTGATTCATTTGTCACGTTAAATTCCGTACTTTGGTTACAGTACAGCCAGTGTTATTTTAAACTCAACCACGATCTTTTCCTAAAGCTCAGTAAGTAGTTTGTTGCCTAAGCCTAACCAAGTTGATCTTTTCCGAAACCTAACTGAGTAGTTTTATTTTGAAAGACTGGAGCTGAAATTGTCCCGTGTTGCTAGACATTCGTAGGAAAACACAGAAAAATACGTTGTTGAAAGTCAGCAGCGCTCAAAAAAAAGAGGGAAATTTGTGTCTATGTACACAAATCAAATAGATTATATTTTGTGACTATTTCTCTAACTGCCATGAGACTATGTTGAATATAACTATCCTATATGACTTTCGAACTGACATATTTGGTGTCTTTAGAAAATTTTGAATCTCGAGAATGGGATGGACTTGAGGTCATAGTGACACCTCAAACTGCAAACACGGTTGACTATGATTATGAATTTTTGATCCATGGAGGTTTTATATTTGTAAAACTTTCCTCAAGCCAAGAAAAATAAAGTCTATGGGCCGAGTAGGTACTCGCTGGGCGGGGGCCAGAGGCAGAAATACTACTGCACATATTCAAGAATTCCTACAAGAATGGGACGGACGTGAGGTGACTTTGACCTTTGACCTTTGACCACCAAAATCGAATCAATTCATCCTTGAGTCAAAGTGGACGTTTGAAGAATTTGAAAAAAATGCCCTCCAAGGAAGGTGGAAGATATCGCGTTCACAAGAATGGGACAGACGGACAGACGGACAACCCAAAAGCATAATACCTCCAGCAATGGCTATCGCCGGTGCGGAGGCATGTAAATATGCATTTTTGTAATTTGGGTGAAAAGACCAAGGCAAAAATGCCTGAATGACACAGGAGACAGTGTCGCAAGACTGTTGCAGACTGTTCACCTTGGAGTTGTGACGATCAGCGGTCACAACACAATCGCCTTCATATCACAAACTATTGATTGATATCTCTCTGATTGTCGGGGGCCTAATGTCCTATGAGAACAATGAAAGCCTCCAAATTGGTATAGTACTAAAAAAAGAGACGGCGGACAAGGACATTTTGGAGACAGCGTGATCTGTGGCAGGATGAAGGTGGGCGGACATTAGCGATATTAGTATGTATCGAGGAAGAGGCCCCTGGCTGTATCAAGCAGGATTTATTAACACAGATTGATCCAGGTGTCTTTGAACATGACTTTCCCCCCCACAGGCCCCTCCAGATGGATGCTAATCCCTCTGCTGTGCAGAGAAGACTCAATGATCAGTTCATTTTCACTGGGGGTCATTTCCACTGTAAACTTCCTTTAAAATCATGCTCTGCACGCGGGGTCATTTCATGTAGCAGTGCAAAGTTAAATTACTTCAGCTGCCCTGTGGAAACCTGACTGATAGACATGATGCTATATGACTATGTTGTACTAGCTCTCAACTGTGTGATGTAGTCATATACACTTAAAGGTCCCATATTGTAAAAAGTGGGATTTTCAGGTGTTTTATATTATAAAGCAGGTTTAAGTGCTTTATAAATACTGTTAAACTATGAAAACGCTCAATATACGGAGAAACACACACAGCCCTCATTCAGAAATAGGATTTCTGTCCATTTCTGATGTCACAAATATACAATATATAGACCATTACACGGTTTTAAACGTAAACATTCTAAATGTGTCCCAGTTTATTTCCTGTTGCAGTGTATGTGAATAACATCAGCTGACAGGAAGTAAACATGGACCCAAACTGTTGCCTAGCAACGCAATTCCGCTGCAATTCCGTTGAAATGCACTAAAACGGAATGTTTCAGACATAGGGTAAATACAGGTATATTCAGGCAGACAATATGAGGAAAATAAAGTTTTTTTTGAACATTACATCATGTAATCATGTTCTAGTGGAAACACAAAAATTCAATATTTGGTTACACTCAAAACTACTTCCATACAATCGTGACTGAACTTTGGACTCCTGGAAGACAGGACGGCGACAGTAGGTGATGTAGTAAAAGTAAAATATTGACTTGTTCAGTAGATTGTAACCAGCATCAAATACCATCAGCATGTGATATTTTTTTGATTCAACGAACGTTGATTCAACATAATGCACCAAATTTTAGTGGATAATCCAACAATGGCTAATAAATTAACCCTATTTATATATTTATTGCAGGTAGTGATTATTTAAAGGCGCTTAATGCGACATTGGAAGAATTTCTATTGCCTCCGTCGCAGCTCGCAACATGGCAACGGTGCTAAAAGTGAAAACACCAGAACATTGGTCAGGACGGTGTTATTATCAGCTGTAACCGTTGTATGTGAGCAGTGTAGAGCAGCGGCCGTGAGCTAGCAAGTGGGGCACGCTCACATGCACTAAAAGGCCCGGCGATCTCAACAACGCATGGAAAAGCTCTGATTACAGCACACAAAGAGGGAGAGCGACTTCATTCTCTGCTCAGGTAGACTTTTTTTTGTTATACACCATTTTTGCTATATCTGATGACATTTTCTTTACATCTCAACAGCATTCAAACAATCAAATACTCTGACAAAACAAGAGAGTACCAGAGTCTTCCACAAGCTGCTAGCTTGACAGCTGTGATGCTAACAATAGCCGTGTTCATTGTTTACATTCATAATGCTAATTTTGGAGGAGTGGCTTTGGAGGGAGGCCTGAAGGGACGAACTGTCAGTGTTGCCGACTTGGCGACTCTCTCGCTAGATTCAGTGGGGGGGGTCTGCTCTTTTAGGGCAAACATTTCCAGAAGAGATAAATGTTCAGACGAAGGCTGTGATATGTGTAAATAATAAAAATAATCATTTAACTAGTAATAATAATAATGGTCCAAAATGATGTAAAATTGCATTGTTTTAAGTCAAAAACCTTCAAATATTCTTGGGCGAGGACCCTCAAACCCAATATCTCCTAGTATCTTTTATTAACTGTATAAATTCAGAATGTGTCTGTGTATAATATGTAGGAGCATCCTGACTGGGACTCTGCTCCTAAAACCTGAATGAAGAGCTCACACACCTCAGCTCTGCATGAATACCTGTCTGTCTGTCTGGCTGCTGTTGATTCCAGCCTATAGACATCCTATAATATATTATAGAGCAATACTACGAATAACACAGGAAAGCACTTTAAGTATTTACACTATATACAAACACACCAACTTAACCTTATAATGTTCCCGTTGGGATATTATTGGAGTATTATGGGCCTACTATAAAAGATTATGACTGACACAGTATAACATGCTTAAAGAAAAAAATGAATAAATAGGAATAAGTGACAGCAGATTGCTGATAGCGGCCGATAAACACGCCAACATGTGAATAAGACGAGTACTGGCACTTATTTTTTTCCCCTTCAAGCACTGATCTCAAACCTAAAGTTAGGAGGGACACACATTGTTTTTAGGAGTTTCTCATAAACTCAGACAGTTCGGAGCTGCATTTAAAGTTATCGTTGATCCCTGCAGTAGTTTGTCATAATTTACCCTCTTTCTGAATGACAGAAGCTTTGACATTGACATCAGAGCATTTTTAAAATGTTCTCAAAGCATCAGAAGTGGCTTACTGAAGGCTGGCCCACACTAAAAGATTTATAAAATTTTAACAGATGTGTAAAATATGAGAGAGCCCACACATAACGACATGTTGTGTTAGATTCAACAGTTTAGTTCCTATAGTGTGTGGAGAGCAACGATCTGGCTAAAACAGCACACCACACACTAACAGATTCATTCATGAACAACAAGAGTCCCCACTAAAAAAAATGGAAATCACGCAAAATCTCTCGCCATCAAACGTGACTTTAGTGTCAACAAACATGGCGGACGACGGGCAGGAAGAATTAACGATGTTAGTTTTTACTTTGTACTGAAAATTCAGGAAGGATGTTCCTCTAAGGAAGTTGCTCCTCCATTTCTGAGCTCCATATTACTACTACTTTATGCTTCGTGATTAGCATTAGCTTGTACATTAGCCGCGGCTGCAATGATGGCAGCGGTTGTCCTTCCGTTACTGCATCCTCGGCTGTCCTCGGGGATCCCCACACACAACAGGATATCTGATCGTAAATATTGAACATGTAGAATATTTACGATTTGAAATCGGTGCAACCAGGATGGACTTTCGAGCCAAACGAGGGATGTAAAAAACACTCTTAACATACCTCACACCACAGGAACATCTGGAAAGATCATCTTCTGGGCCGTCAAACAATCAGGGCTTTGCTTAAGATTGTCAGATGGCGGAAATCAGGCCCAAAATGGGCTTGATGCATGTGTACTGTGTGCCCGGCATAAGTCACTTTCAACTGACAATAGAGAGCTCTCTGGTGGTAAACAGAGAGCTGTCCATTGGAGAAGGACAAAAAGGCTGATACTTCTGGCATTTTCCATTAAGGGCACAAAGGAAAAGGAGCTGGCACATATGTGCAAACAAAGAAGTTAATTAGTGGCTTTTAGCATAATTCATGGGTCACGTTTTCCTTTGAAATACCATTCATCATTTAATGACCATTGACATGTTGGCATGATGGGAGATAGCTGAGCTCGCTCTACCATCTGCAGCTTGTCTTAATTAGGAAATCCAGGACAAAAAGAGGTCAGTCGGAGCAAGCGCGCTGACAGATAACCAGGAAGTGGCTCTAATGGCTGCTTATTTGACCTCTGACCTCTCACATCAATGCTTAAGGGTCATGTTCAAGTTTCATGAGGTATGCATTGGTTGTTATGGAGATGAGTCGCTAACAAGCAAAGCTCGGGGTTGCGACCCCCAGTCCACTAATGATGACCTCATATGGCTGCAGTATTTATCAGCCCAAACAATAGACATGTCAGTGTGGTTTCATATGAATATTTCAACATTGGCCCTGGGTAAGGAATGACTGATTACCCTGTCTGAGCACCACAATGACTGTAGATAAGGAGCACACCATGGGAAAACACATATTCACATACAGTTACAATATTATTTATTCTCCCAGGTCAGTGCCATAAATAATAAATTCTACATCTGACAGTTGGAATTGTTAGTTGCGTATGCTTAAATAACTCCACCTGCTCTAATCTGGTGTCTGTTTTATTTATTTGCTCTGTCCTATCATTACTTGCTGCTCATGTAGCCACCGCAGGGATCAATGAAGTTTAATATTTACAGTTCGAAGTTCTAGTTTTCTTCATTTCTTCACTTCATATTTAAAAAAAATAGTAAATTATAAAGCCACGATGTCATAATTCGATGAGGTTGGAATTAGTGCTCGAGTCCGTGTGAGTCTCCCCGGTCCTCAGAGTCATTACAGACAAGATTAATTCCATCCATATTTGTACATACAATTTGGCCATCCCAGTCCATTGACCCTGGCACGTCTCCTAATGCTCCAGCCCATACTCCAGCATCTGTCTGAGACCGCCCAATACACAACACAACACAGGAGGAGGAGTGTGTGTGAGAATGTGTGTGTGTGTGTGTGCACTGGGAGTGTTAGGCAGACTGCATGGTGTCTGTCTGTGAAAGACGCTGAAGCTGTTGGTAAGGCAATAACACTAATGAAAGTGCAATGTTATCCCATAAATTCATATGTTATTATCTGTGGCTAATTGATACAGCGCAACAGTGATTCGACCAAAACCCTTCCCACGCTGTAGGAAACAGCAGCGTGTGAGCCGAGCTTTGAGTCAAAAGTTGAATAATGTTGTGTTATTGTTAGATTTATATACGCAGAGGGCTACGTTTTATCGTAATAATAAGACAAAGCATCAACTGAAGTATTCTACATTTTTGATTTGAGTAGGTGGTTGCCAGAGCTGGATTATGTGCAAGTGTATTAAGTATTAAGTATCCTTGATAGGCCAGATGTGCAAGTTTGAATTTGTAATTGCATCACTTTAAATTGTAAGAGGGGGTTTTGATAGATGGTTTGTTTAAAGTAATACATTTTGATACTTCCTACAATATAAGCCATCCATTATTATTAAATTTGGGTTGCCAGGTTGGAAAAAAAAATTGCTAACTTTTCATTTGTCATTAATGAAGTGAAGTCATGAATAACGACTCACTAGTTTCTCACATCCTAATAAGTCTGAAGGAGAATAAACACCAGCCACAAGCAGGTAACCGATAACTAGCTCTTATTAACAGCTCATAACTGACCCATAAAGCATCAGCAAATGATCTATAATGCATTACTAAATCCATTCAGTCCGTTTCTCACGAAAAAGGCGTATAAATGTCACAATAATGCACAAGGCGTTTAGCGTGCAATAAGTACGCCTTTCTTGATTACCACGTCATTTGTACGCCATGTATTTTGTACTGACTGTAATGTAAACGCATCTGCGTATAAATGATACGGTAAGAGTTAGTGACGTCCCCCAAAACCTACTGGTGGGTGTAGTAGGCCCCTATTGACCCACATCTATGGGGCTTATAGCGACTGATAAGGCCTATTTAATGGCCTGACAACAGTCTAATCGGCTGATAATACTGTATACAATTTTTGGTTGTTCAATGTCCGTTTTCACAACGAGTATACAAGTTACCAGACATGAAGAAAACATGAGAGTTTTTCAGTAATCTCAGACCAAAACTGCTTAACAAGAGGACAGTACAACAACAAATGCATCAGCGTACCATCTACGTCACAACCATGCCAGCACAATTTGGATAATGTGTGATCAATTTTCTTCAATGTGCAGGGTGTAATGTAGGCCCTATGTATTATCTTTATTGTTTTAGTACTATTGTTAAGTGCTGTATTCCATTGTGTTGTAGTTATGTTTATGCCCGTGTCACTTTCCCATTGAAGCTTAGTTTGGAAGTTGCTGTCAGAGGAAGCAGAACACAACCAGCTACACATCGCTGAGACAGTACCTCCCCTGTCAGCAGCTCCCGTTAGTTTGTCTCCTAAATTTATCATTTGCTATGTCTACGCCCTTAGTAAGTCATGATTTCAAGATGAAATTTCATTGCAGATAAGATAAGATAAAAATTCAGAATCTTTACGCCCAAACTGTATTTTCAATTAATTGAATTGTTTAATATATTTGATGGATTTAAAAGCTCCATTAGCCACACCAGCAGCAGGCAGACATGACCGGCACACCTGTAATGTATGCATGCTTCCTTCAAGTTCCCCCTCCAACTTCAGCTACAAGAAAAGGAGGATAAGAACTTTTTTTTTCAGAAAATGATGAAAACCAGGATCAGGTATTAATTCACCTCTCACTCCTAATTCGGATGGGAACGCAGGGCAGCCCTGTTAATAACCACCAGACCGGCGAACACAAAGCACGGGAAGGAGAGAGAGAGAGAGGCGAGGAGGAGGGATGCAGCTTGTGAGAAGAATAACATTTCCATGGCTGATCTGCTGGAGCAGTTGTCGGGAGGTTAAGGTGAAGGCCAATCCAGCTGTAAGAGGGGCCAGGATTAAAGTCTTTGAGATATGGATCCAGGGGCTCTCCAGCTCTCAGTACCAAGGCTTAAGTATCATATCCGTGGACAGACGGATCAATACCCCTTGCCTTTCTTTCCCTCGATCTTCAAGGAGATTTTTTGGCAGTGCTTTCATGGGGTCCTCTCCACATGCCCCTAATGACACGGTGGGAGCTATCGTTTAGGCCACGGGGCTTCCATCCCAGCAGCTCTTGAGAGGCTGCTGGAGAGTCAAGAGACGTTGTAAGTCTTAGGATTTTATATAGAACATGTTGCTAGGACATAGGTGTAAGTATCATATTTCACATGTCATAAAGTGTACAGTACATATGCTCCCCATGGGTCATATATGCTTTTAGAAAAACACAACAAACCCTCCTATCTTTGTTGTGTGAAAACAGTGAAATTAAGGATAAAACACGTTTCTTTCTAAATACACATTGAGCTGAAAGCTTAAGGATTGAGATACTTCTCAAAATCCATTCTTCACATTACACTTAGACTTGCATTAGTTTGCTGATATGCCGGGTCAGTTTTGGTTTGCATCAGACCTTGAACACCTTTCACTCAAATCTAAACACGCAGAGATCAAACACTGAAGCATATGATAGAGCTAAAGTAAGTTTACAGCTAACTCACTGGGCCTGTCACAACACCCACACTTGCAGTCTTGAGCACTTAAAGCTTCAGTAGGCAACATTTTTTTTGGCATCATTGGCCAAATATTCCATAATAACCTTTCAGCATATTGTAATTCAAGTGTTCTGAGAGATAACTAGACTTCTGCTCCTCCTCATGGCTCTGTTTTCAGGCTTTAGAAAAATCTAGCCCGTGACGGAAGATGTTGACCAATCACTGCAGTGTTGGTCCTTCTGCTTCTGTCAGCTTTGTTTTCAATTGGTTATTGCTCTTTCCCACATGACTGAGTCATCGGCTGTCCTCGGAGTTCCCCACACACAACAGGATATCCCATCGTAAATATTGAACATGTTTAATATTTACGATTTGAAATCGGTGCGGTCAGGATGGACGTCCGAGCCGATCGGGAGATGTAAAGAACATCTGGAAAGATAATCTTTAGAACCATAAAAAATCGTGGCTTTGGATTGTTGGGAGGGGGGGAATCAGGCCCAATATCGGCTTGATTCTCGTTTAGTGTGTACAAAAAATACTAATACACAGTACACTTCCAGCACTTGATGTGCACTTTATACTGCAAAGCGGTATTCAGAGATAGGTGTATCTGCTCCACACCAGTCCAGCTGTTGGCAGTAATGTGCCTACAGTATAGGCTGGTTTTAGGAGCGACAATAATCAGTAGATCTTGGATTGTACAAACATTAAGTTATGACAGAACCTCCACAGATGGTTATCAAGTAACAGCCACGGATTCTCCTGTCTGTTTCTCGATGCTGGGAGTACGCCGACCATCATCTACTGTAAGTAATACATACCCGAACTATCCCTTTAAGCCCAAGCATGTAGTTATTTTTAAACCTAACTATAGTGGTTTTGTTGCCTGATCCTCGAGTGACGCCGAGGGTAACTATAGCGGTTTTGATGCTGAAAATAAATTGAAGCCGAGGGGTCTGACAAAGTGTCAGTATGTGACGAGTTGGGATGAGAACATGTTGCATATCCAGAGCAGTACAACACATTCTCATCTCAACTCGTCACATACTGCCACTTTGTCAGATCCCTCGGCGTCACTTTTCAGTCGCAGTAAACACGTGCCGAGCGTTTGCTGTTGCCACAGATGGGTTTACATTGTAGTTAATGGAAAGCCCGGTGCGCCGCATATCGGCGCTAAAGGGTTCCTTGTGCGGTGGTATCGAGCGCAGATGGCTGTGACAAAGCGTTGGTATTTGACGCCCTGGGAATGAGAACGGGCTCAGCATTAATAAAGTATCAAACAACTATTTGCTATGTAAATATATAGAGAAGTAATGTCTACCTGAGCAGAGAATGAAGTCTCTCACTCTGAGGGTTTTAATCTGAGCTTCTCCATGCTTTGTTGACATAGCTGGCCAGTAGTGCGGGCTTTTAGTGCATGTGAGCGTGCTCTCATAAGGCGGTTACAGTTGATAACACCATCCCGACTGACGGCTTCATCACAGAAACGCAGCCACCCTCCAGTTCCTCCTCAAGATTAACACTGTTATCTCTGTCGGCACTTTCACCGTTGTTTGCAGTGTTAGTGCTGTTAGCATGTTGAGAGCCATTGAGAGACAATAGAAATGCTCCCAATCCTGTATTTAGCCCCTTTAAAAGTCTGCTTCTCATTGCCATTCAACAATAATGGAAAGATCATGCAGACTTTAGGTTTACTGATGGATTACAAAACTTAAGTTTCAAGAGGCTGCTACTGATTTTCCAAGAATAATGCATGGCCTGTGACTGCTAGACAAAGTCATTCAATAATCTAAGTGTAGGGTAGATTCTAAATTATAGTAGTAATTCGTAGTAAAAACAGTAATCATACCAATTTGTGATAACAACTTAAGAATGGACCAGGCCATGGAATGGTAGGAATAACCAATTTACAGTCTGTGTCTAAATGATGAGGATGAAGCTCTGGACACAAAAAACTTAACATTTTTTAACTAAATGTGGTCAGATGTAAAGATTATAGGCTATATATAAGTTCAAATATTGGCAAGCTGCAGAGGAAACCACACACATTGCTTAAGTATTGGTCGCACCAAGTGAAAGGTCCAGAGAGTAGCATTTGGTTTGATTTGAGATGACTGAACCCTGGATGAAACAAACCAGGGATGAATTTCAGCCACAACCTTTTGTGATGCCACAGGCCACCTCTGATCTGTGATTGGTAGCCGACATGAATCAAAATGATCGATTGACCCACGGTTCCAACAGAAGCCTGTGGCCTGGAAACACCAGGGTTGGCGACCCCAACGTGTGGCGTGAGGCAGGCCAGCAGCCGCCAATCACGTCCTAGGGTTTGATGAGGTTTGGAGGTGAATATCACATCAAAGCCTCTGCCCTGTGTCCTTTAAACCAGGACAGGCTTAGAAGAAATAGAACCGTCATTTAGAGGCCTTCATGACAATTTCATCATTGTAAAAACAATAAAAAAAAGATCTGGGTGCAGACAGTCCGAGCTTGGGAATTTCATTGGAAAAACCCTCCAAATTTCCTGTGAGACACTTTCTCACACACTGCAGTCCAAGCCTCATGAATGCAGGGACCTTCTCATGTTCTCCACAAACTGTAGCCGTCAGTATAAACAGCCAGTCAGACTCTGGCGCCCATACAGAGGTGGATTACAGCGATCCATGCAGTAAGCTCAGAGCACGCTGCGCCATGCACGCCTCCCCTACGGCCTGGTTTACACTGCTGCCGGCACGCCGCTCTAAATCCACTCTTTGGGGCACACAGAGGGTGAAAACATGACGCCCACCCCTTTAGAACTCCTGCTAAGTCCCCCTTTCACCGGCTCCCATTTTCCAGAGGGGTCAGCGTTCAAATTTGATTTCATGCACTGCGCTGGAAATGCTGGCTGGCAGCGGCTGTAAAAGACTCTGGGTTGAGGGAGAGATTATCCGACAGCAGAGAAAGCCAAGTTACGCTGACCTAATTGAAATCAAACGACCTCTCTGTGCAGCTCAGAGCGTGATTAAAGCTCGGTCTTGGCCACCTCCGTTTACTTAAAAACCGATGGCAAGTTTCTAATAAATCGACACCCAGCACGACCGATGAAGTCACCGGGGATGAATTCGGGCCACAGCTGAGTAAGACAGCCGTGAAAACAGCTGCTTTAAATAGATACAATTAGAGCAGGCTCTTTCTGCCACAGAGCATCACAATGCTTTCATTAGAGTGTCGGTCTGAATTTCCAAAGATGGCCGCCAAGAGATTACTGCTGACACATTCCTGTAAACTGTAAAAGATGCATTGGGCCCCAGCTTTTTAGGGTTTTGCCAGTCCCGGCCTGGCAGCGAGCACAGAGGACAGCAGTGCCAGGAAAGCGATATGGCTGTCCCAGAGTGAGGGCTTCCAGCCAGACACAAGCTGCAATGGAAAGTCAACCTGTAGTGTGTGTGTGTCTCTGTGTGTGTGTGTCAGCTCCAAGAAATAAAGAAGTAAGCAAAGTGATTGACTGAACAAGAATGATCAAACTTCAGAATGCGTTTGATATGGCTGCGATCTAATGGCTGCCTCACACACACACACACACACACACACTCACACTCACCTCCCACTGTGCCGTCTCTCCCTCTAAATCACCCGTCTGCCTTTAATTCATCATCTTATAATTTCATCCGTACAAATGTGGAGTGGGCCAACATTGTGCATCACTGTTTCATCCCTCGTCAAGCCTTGAGTCAGATACTCTTAATAAATGGCTGAAAATAAATCACGTTAGATGAGAGGACTATTTGGTTTTTCCCATTCCCAGACGAGAGTAAAACATTACCGGATTTGAACTGCTGTTTAGTGTTGAATAGGGAGCTGTAATAAGGCTTTGAACAGATAGACAAGATGGAGAGCGCTGGATACATTTAACCATTTCAAATCAAACCCGGCTCTGGACTGCCACACTTCATACGCCTATTGAATGTTGTTCCCTGGTAAAAATTAAAGCCTCGTAAGACCTGTAACTCCTGCTTTGGTATTTGGCGAACCGCTCCCTGTGTTGTGGTTTTTCAATATGAAAACAAGAGGGGCGATATTAAAACAATCATTGTAGCCCGTCCGCCTGTTAGCGGAGCTATAATTAAAGACAGCTGTTCTCCGGGGCTCTGCTTCTGAGGTAGAGGGCTGATGTATCAGAACCCAGTGGTTTTCATCTCGATGCCACCCGATGTTGACTGAATAGAGTGTGTTTAGAGGAATTACGATGGAGTAAAAACAGCGGTGTTAAATGTCATGTTCAAAGCTGTTTGATCTGATCCTGGTGACTTATGAATTTTCTATCTAGGCAAATCTGCGAGTATCAATGGCAATGCATTAAAGTTCTGTTTTCTTGGTTTTTACTTTTGACTAAAAGAAAATGATAGTGGTATACTAGTATACTAGACTGTAGATACAGGAGCTTCATATGCTGCCAGATGATAATAGTTGGCAGAAGAGAAGTGAATGGCTTGAACCCAACTCTTGAACTCATCACACAACCCAGTTGCCAGAAAAAAAAAATGTTGGCATTTTTCTGCAAACCATGGTATACGTTGAATATTGACATTTCTGAACCAAAAATACATTCCACGCCTCCTATCACGCTTGCAGGAACGCACAATGCCACGTGGTTAACGTTGTGTAACGATTGCTTCCGTTTATGCAACAATACTACTTGATTAACGTTAGAAAAAAGATCATTGTTTATGTTAAAATAATAACGTAACAACTAGGGTTGTGAATCGATTGAGATATTTAATCACAATTAATCGCACATTTTTTATCTGTTCAACATGAACCTTAAAGGGAGATTTGTCAAGTATTTAATACGCTTATCAACATGGGAGTGGACAAATATGCTGCTTTATGCAAAGGTACGTATATATTTATTATTCATCAATAAACAACACAAAACAATGGCAAATATTGTCCAGAAACCCTCACAGGTACTGCATTTAGCATAGAAAATATGCTTTAATCGAAACATGGCAAACTGCAGCCCAACAGGCAACAACAGCTGTCAGTGTGTCAGTGTGCTGACTTGACGATGACTAACAACCGTAACGTAACAACCATAACGTAACAACCATAACGTAACAACCGCAACATAAAAACCGCAACGTAACAACCGTAACGTAACAACCATAACCTAACAACGTAATGTAACAACCGTAACAACATTACTAGTGTGAATAAATAAAAACTGCCCCTAGCGGACTTGCTTATGTTACGTCACGTAACATGCGTTATGTATTAACCAGAATACATTACGAGAGCCAGCCTTTCCCAGAATACATTATGGAACACGCGTAATGTTGCGTAAGCACAAAGTCAAGGTTTAGTTTTGGTTTCACACAGGACACAAACAGCGTTTTTTTGGACCCTTTCCCACCTGTGAGTGGATTGTCTTGCTTGTTATACACTATTATATTGCGCAACTTTCAAAATAACGGTCACCTGATATACTATGTAACTTTCTTTGCACATTATTCATTGGAATATGTCACTTTGACCGAATGCAAAAATGAACATTCAAAGTTGTGCGTGGTTTGCAGAAATGTACAACGGCAACATTTTTCCCTGGTGACTGGGCTGCGTCACCGTAGTGTCCAGTGTCCATTTCACCCCACAATATGAGAGTGTTGGACGGTAGGAAAAACACAGTGACAATTTTGCTAATCTTAAAACACTTATACATAGTGGGAGTATGAATATTCTATTTTAACAATTGTAATATTTGGCCTGATGGTGATGCTTTGGAGGCCGATACTGTGATGGTTGTAACTCACTGTAAAGAGAACAGAGGAGGACATCAACGTAGGGGTGTGTGTGTGTGTGTGTGTGTGTGTGTGTGTGTGCGTGCGTGCGTGCGTGCGTGCGTGTGTGTGTGTGTGTGCACTACACATTTTGCAAAAACAGCAGTTTTTTGTTTTTTTTTTACTTTAATATGCGTTAGCTATGGCTGCTGTGGAGTTTATATTGACTCTACATCTCTTTTTTTTTGTGATGTTTTATTCTGTTGTTAATTCTATAGGAAGAGGCAGGATATTTAATTTCTCAAGCATAATAAAGATTTTTGCACTGGCCATGGTGTCTCATAGCTTTCTTAATTTATTGTCTGACTTTTGGTCACTTCTAGTGAGGCTACACTGAAGAAGGTGGCTATATATTTCTTGATTGATAATCAGTTGGCTGCTCAAGCTACAAAGATTATTGGTTTGGAGATAAGGGCTTTGACGTGTGATGTGTATACATTGGCATGTTAATGCACTTTTTTGTAGCCTGAATGTGTTCTTTAATCTAATAGGTCTATCATATGCATTTTTTCTTTACCCTTGCTTCATCCCTGGAAGTATCTCCAAACATAAAAAGTACTACCTCTTAAAATCCTGACGCGTTGACCTTAGTCCCACAGCTCCCCTCCCAAGCACTGTCAGTGAATGTAATCCTGTCTCTCTGTAGACCCCTCTGTGTGTGTCAAAGGGACGAACAGCCTCTAATTTGTTATTGGAAATTAAGTGGAATATGATAAGTTAATTGAGTGCCGGGGGAGTGCTATCAATTTTGGAGTAGACAAACTGATGGCTGTTGCATAATCGACGCTGTGAACGACGGTGTAGTCACATCTCGGTCTAACAAGGTTGAGGTGACTCTGGTGTGGAGATGAAGAGATAAAGAGGCTCACAGGAAATTTTAAAGAGTCGAAGTCGGTGCAGAAACCACAAGGCAGTAAAACATGTTATCACCAATATACTGACACGCTACAGGTTTACGCTGCTGTAGTTGTTTCTGTAGCAGCAAAAGTCAACAGACACAAGTGATTCAGGAAGTCGAACCCCGATCTCAAAGGAATAGTTCAACATTATGGAAAAGACGCATTTTTACTTTCAATCTAACTAGTGTCTGTGTGTTTAGTACAGAGTTAGAGTCTGGACATGGTTAGCCTAGCTTAGCATAAAGACTTGAAGAGGGGGGTAACAGCTTGATTGGCTCTCTCAAATTCAAAACAAATTCTTTTACATTGTAAAAGTTCACCAATTAACATGTTGTATCGTCAACGACGTCAGCTTGATGGCTGTTTGTAGGTGTATTTTTCACTTCAATTTTGACCGAGCTAGGATTTCCCCCTGCTGCCAGTCATTATGATAATGATTGATGCACTTTCTGACTCCGGCTCAGTACTCATCACATTAGATTTGTTTTGATCTTCACACTTTAAGCATATTTTTATTAAACATTTTTCTTTAATTATAGGCACATAGGTATCTGCAGTAGGTTAGCTAGCTAGCTGACCTTTTATGTTGTTGAATGGGCCTGTTGGTGAGTGTTGATGAACTGTGACCCAGCTTGGTCCATTAACCTCTTAAGCCCTAGGGTGTTGGAAGGTGTGGTTCACACACCACTTTTTTAAGGCAGTGTTTTAACACAGAGCTCAGCCGAACCCGGTACCGGGTCCGTCGGGTAAAAGAGGTTAATGCCTGGGGATGTGGACTTCCAAAGCTTCCGTTATTAGCATTTGGGTTAACTTTGGGCTACTGTTGATCCTTAGAATCAGCCTGATTCTGGCACATCATTCAACGAGACTCTGGCATGTGTCTGGAATCTAGGCAATCATTGTTGGCAATCTGAGAACAGAATGTCTGAAAACAGCTGACAGGAGAGTTAGTGTGGATACAGGGTTAGCTGGTTCAATTAACTCAAACATACTTCAGCCCTGTTCAAAACACCAAATGTACCAATTAGTCCAACATCCATTTTAACTGAGATGGCCGTTCACTCTGCAGGCCGTGACCAAGTGGATAAAAGTGGGTTTCTTTTTGCTTCTGTCTTTTTAAGGGGCAGAAGGCGGAAGAGAATCGGACATTACTGCCGAGGGAGAAGCTGTCCTGACGGCTGGGTTGTGGGAAAAACAAAGTCGGTGGCGTATGGCAGCCATTATCTCCCTCTGTGATTAAAAGCAAGAGTCTGTCCCCCTGCCTCAATCCCCGGCCTCCGGCCAAGCCACCAACCACAGCTATTTCTCCTGGTCCCTGCGTAACATTTAATCATGTGTGCGCTCTCGACTATTGTGGTCAGGCCAGTTTGCATATGGAGAGGGGAAGGGGTTGTGTCTCAGAATGAACCAGAGCGATGTGTTCTGTTGTAGACCCGGCTCCTTTCTTTGCTCTACTAAGCTTCTTGTTTTAAATTCACACGTTTCAGGCTCAGTCACATGTGCTTAAGATGCCCATCTATGTGAACAGGGTAAAGGAAGATGCTCTCATGGCCTTGTTGCCAAGGACTTTGGACAGTTTGGTTGAGAAAAAAAAAACTGAGTGGAATGTAAACCTATATAAAATAAGTTTAATGAGTTACGTTATTAACATGTTGGAGATGGACATAGATCCTTGTATGATATACATCGACACAAAGGCAGAAAGGAAAGGAACAAACACATTTAAAACTCTATAGAACAGCTGAAATGCATTAAAAACATAAGTCTAACATATAACACCTGAATTTCCCCTCTGGGGATCAATAAAGGTTCATCTTATCTGAAACAAATGACTGCTTGTGCCAAGTAGCTGAATGGGTCATCAAGAATGAGAAGCATTCATCAAGAGATTGCAATTGCCAAATGAAGTGCAGGTCTTCTTATCGTCTCCAGACTCCACATTCACATTCACTAATCAAAGAATTACCTGCATGTTGCCTTAAGCCAGGGGTCTGCAACCTGCCGCTCCGGAGCCACATGCGGCTCTTTAGTTCCTCTCCAGTGGCTACCTGTGAATTTATAAAAATGGAAATGAATAACTGTTTTTTGTTTATATTTTAATTTTTAGAGAATAAAGTCAGACTCTAACGAGAATAAAGTCATAACTTTATGAGAAAAAAAGTCGTAATATAACGACAATAAAGTCATAATATTATTAAGTAGTAATTTACGAGTTATTTGCTTTCTTGCTCGTAAAGTTATGACTTTATTCTCGTAATAGTCCGACTTTTTTTCCTCTTAAAGTTTTGACTTGATTCTTGTAATATTACAAATTTATTCTCGTAATATTATGACTTTATTCTGTAAATCTCAGATTTTTTTTCCCTCAATGTGTCGTATGGTGAGTTTACAAAGTTGACCCAATCGCAGAGTAACAGGCAGGACAGGTAGTTAGAAATAAAAGCAAGCTTTAATAGAGCTGAAAAATCCAAAACAACAAAAGGCAGGGAGGGGAACCAAGTACCAAAAGAACAAATAGAAACAAACAACAAAAACCAAACAGAGGACCAAAACCAAAAAATCACAAACCAGGGAAACACGAAGAACACCAGGATCAGAGCAGGAGGAAACAAGGAACACGGAGGACAAGGTAGACGGGGCTGGAGAGACAAACGAACCGACAAGGGCAGAGGGGAACACACAGGCTTAAATACAAGACATGATTACACACAGGTGAAACAAATCAGGGCGGGGCAGACAATCAACAAAAGGTGGGAAAGCAAACAAAGGAGGGAAGTAAAACCAGACAAGACACAGGAGGAGTGAATTACCAAAATAAAACAGGAAACACCGGAATAATATAGAAGACACCAAATCCAAAATCACAAAAGTAAATAATAACCAGAGACTGGCACAGCCAGAACATGACACAATGTGGCCCTAATACTCCGTAGTACATTTGCTCTTTGGCCCTCACTGCATCAGACTTATATACTATATACTTAGACTATAAACTGTGTTACCTTCATCACAATGATCAAATGTTTTGCGGCTCCAGACAATTTTTTTTTTTTTTGCCTAAAGTGGCTCTCTTGATAGTAAAGGTTGCTGAGCCCTGCCTTATGCACAACAGCGCAATAAACATATGACCAGACATGTTGTAAACAAACCACCAGGTTCGCCAAAACTTTGTGAGAAGGAAATAGTACAAAATGAAATCATTAAAAACTCCGACTCATACTTGCCCTAGTTGTAGCACAACCATGCGTGTGCACAAAAGTGATATATATTTTCTTCCTCTTGTTCCTCTTCTTCCTTGTCGATTTGACCTACCGTCAGTCTACTGTTACTTCAGCAGAAAAAACAAAGTTGGATCCATGTCCACATAATGACTTTCCTCCAGCTTACTCATTTCATTGTGTTACGCCCCTGAAAAATGGGAAGAAAATAATCACAAGAGCGATTGTGACGTTTCCTCAGCAATAACTTTACTCTAATAAAAGCTTTTACCAGAAATACAACACTTTACAAAGTAAAAGCAACAGGAAATGCATCTTTTGTAGCGTACATACCCCTTTTTAGATTACACAGTATTTACCTGAGGTGTACTTCTTACCTTGGTCTGCAGGATGGTTAGCACTGTCGCCTCACAGCAAGGTTTGAATTCGGCTTGGGGCCCTTCTGTGTGGAGTCTGCATGTTGTCCCCGTGTTAGCGTGGGTTTTCTCCGGGTGCTCAGGTTTCCTCCCACAGTCCAAAGACATGCAGGGTAGGTTCATTGTTGACTCTAAATGTCCCGTAGGTGTGAATGTGAGTGTGAATGGTTCTCTATGTGTCAGCCCTGTGATAGTCTGGTAACCTGTCCAGGGTGTACCCTTTCTTCAGCTCCAGCCCCGATACCAGTATCAGCAAAACGGCTCCGATACCACTTTACAGCAGCGTGACGTTAACCTCTCTTCACCATCTTTCGGGTCCTCACGCATGCGCTAGACTCCTTGTTCCGTGTTTCAAGACAGGTCGGGTGGGATGCCAACATCGCCACAGACCTCTGGCGCCTTTTACGTGGGCCGTGGCATGACACAGTTGGGGCGCACTGAGGACAGTCCGGTGCGACAGTCGCACCACGAGCAGGGAGCCCCGTCATGGTGCGGCGAGGTCCGGGCGGAGAGCGATTTCCCCCCGAGCCTTTCAAAGCCGACCTAGAGCCGGTCGCGGCGCACCGCCTCGTATGCAGAACTCCCCAGCCTGCCGTGTGTTGCTCACACCCTCCAGCTGGCTGTTAACGAGGGTTTTTGGCACAGAGAAGTACTCGTATCGGCAAGTACCCAAATGAAAGTACTTGTACTTGTACTCGGTCTGAAAAAAGTGGCATCCCTAAAGTAAACAATGTAACATAACTTTTTAACCATTTTTAAACAACAGATGATGGGTTTTTACTATTTTACCCAATTGTGTGGCTTTAACCAATCCTTGTATGTGTGATGTATAATCTTTTAAAATCATTACAGATTTTCACATCATTACTGACTTTGAACTTACTATGCTTTTGTAACTTATTAACAGTAATACACTCACAGCATCTTTAACTTGTTTCAACTGCCCCTCTTGAAGAGTCTCTATACAGAACTTTGTTGCACTGTTTGCACAAAGCGACCCCTCACAAAGTTGTTCCTGCCATGAAAGTGAAGTCCACTTTTCCCTCTTGTTAATAGTTTGGAAACCCTAAAAAAAAGAAAAAACAACAACTTTTGACTGAGTCATCTATTCTGTCACAATATCCAGTCTTCAATTTCAGAGGTGTTTTCTTTCTCTGGATTCACATTCCATCGTAATGGACCTTTGTTCTCTGACGGATCGTGCTGGAACACAGTCAGAGTGACTGCGTGAGCTCAGGCCAGCAGAGGCTGAGATGTGAGAGGTGTTGTAAGTGACATGTTCACACCTCTCCAAGCTCAGGAAATCCCCAGGAAGGACATACACACTGTACTGCGCACACACACACACTGACAATCAGACTGTATGAGCCAACTGAAAATGTATGTGTATGCACCTGCAGCACATACTGTAAACATAGTTAACCTTCAATCCCGCACAGGTTTCTCACTCCATGAGCAACCATAAATATTTCAAATACCATGGTTGTATATTGGGCATTAGAAGTCTCTGTGTTGTGATATGAATCCCACTATATTTTCTCTTGCTATCTATAGAAACTATCACCATGAGGGGGAGTGCACATTCAGCACACAGACAGTTGACCCTGCGGCCTGAGGGGGTCAAGGTAATAGCGCGATCGCTATTTCTGTTATGTAATCGTGTGTCTGTCTCTCCGTGATGCCGGTGGTGTTGTGCAGCGTTCGCACTGATGTGGTCTAGTTTGCCTGTGAAGCTCCCAGCCAAGCCCTGCCAACCGCAAGACTCTCGTTAACCCCTTCATGTGTCACACACACAGCCCTCCATTTGAGGTTTCAGTCTGAGCTGTGTGTGGAGGCTAAAGGTATATAGGTCAGCCTGCAGCTTCTCATACTCTGTCGCTAAGAGTGACTTCATCTGGAGAAAACTGGTCAACCAAGGAAAGAAACACTTTGCTAACAAATAAAGTCTGACATGGGCCTCTAATAGAAAAAAAAAACTCCCCTTCGTTATTTGCGATGCCACTGTTTCACTCCTTTTTGCTAAAATGAAATACTATGGGTATGGACTCTGGTGGGAAATGTTCTGGGAGCACTTGGCGAGAGTTTGCTGTTGGGCCCATATTAAAGGGACTGTTTGTAAGAATCAGAAATCAGTAACTCAACGAAAGTCAGCGTCCTGTTGCTCGCGCTTGCTCTACATAGACATGACCGAGCATCGCTCAAAACAGTGAGGCGACACACGTCAGCTAAAAGCACAATATCACTCTATATTTCAGCTGCTTGGCAGTAATGTTAGCTGACCAGACGGAGGTCTCTCCATGAATCAATGCTGATCCTAGTGTTGGCTTTTCCTGCCTCAGCCTCCCGACCGCGGCCGGAGGGAACAGGGGAGACGCCGGAGTTTTGGTCGGAGACGATAACGTTTCTCTCTGCGGAGTCCCGTCACTTCACAAGACACGGGAAACCTCTGTTGGTCTGGAGGAGCTGCAGCAGTTATTTCTGCACAAACGTCCACTGTACATTCACTAGATATTCTCAGAGCTAAACTAACTCTTCTGCAGTGTGGAGTGTGCGCGCATGCACATGAGAGGTGGAACGAGAGCGAGTGTGTGAGTGAAGGCAGGCAGAGGAGCAGAGTACAGCAGAGACTCCGGTCCTGGAGACCAAAGCTACGGTCTCCCCCGCGTCCTCCGACCGCGGCCAACACTGTTTAACAGACGGGCTTCACTAGATACAACCAAGAGGTTTTGGTGCTTCCGTGTAGTTTGTGTTGGAGTCTGAGTCTGAACAGCGTAGACACATGTGAGCGCGCATGGGACACCGACCCGCAATGATTTATACGTGTAAGAAGTTACAAACAGTCACTTCAAGTCTTATTCTCTTATGGTTCTTGTTTCTGACTTGACTGAAGATAATCGATTCTTCGGTTCTCCTCCAGTCAGAGTTTGACCATAGTTTTATTAAAGCTGATGCTGGTCGAACCTTCACAACCAGTGAATGGAGATTTTGGCTGAGGAGTTGAAGAGGTGGATGGAAGGATACTGGCCCACATTCTAGTGGCCAAGGCCTTTTGATTGAGAAAATGCCATATGAGGGAGAACATCAGCGCCTTGTATCCACTGAAATAATAAACTGACCCAACCGCCCCCCTTTTTTTTGCAGTGCCTTTGAGCACTGGCCAACCATCTGAATCCACTCAGTCCCAAATGAGCAGCTTATTTTTCAAAGTGTCTCTCATTTGTGCTAGCTCGGCACCCCGACTTGAGATGGGAGGGGAAAAGAGAGGGAGAGCGAGGTGGAGCGGAGAGCAGCAGTGTCATCTTAGAGCATGTCAGATTATCCTGTCTGGCTTGGAAATCCTTAGATGGGTCAGAATTTCCCTGGTGGGAGGGTATGTGGTGGGAAAATGGGCAGAGAGCGTCTCTGTGGGACCGGTACCCACACTCTGCTTTAAAGAGGTGATACGTGATTTGGTTGTCACTCCAGGCCACTGGACAGAATGAGAGCCAAGGTTGGTACACAAAGACAACACTGCTTCCATGGTTTCATGTGGAAGATGAAGGATACAACCTGGGTTTCATTTTTGTAATTAAAGTTACTGTGAGGAACTTTTAACTGGTTATGAAACAGTGTCAATGTAATACTGAAGTCTCTATTTGACCTATATAAGACCATCTTTAAGAAGATTGGCTATTTCTATAAAGTTATTCTCAATGCCTGCCATTGGGTCCAATTCTCTGTAAAATCAGACTAAACAATTTATGGCACGTAGGTAAACTCCTTCAGCCCAGGCTCCAGTGGGGCCTCCGACAGCAACCAGCCCACCACGGACAGATCCAGATCTGGCTTGGACCCGCAGAGCTTCACCACGCTGCTGGAGACCCAGGCTGTATTGCTGGGCCCGCTGGAGGGAAGGGAGGCACGGGAGAACCAGAACCAGGACTGCACAAGGCACACTCTCAGACCCTGCTGCAGTAAAATGAGAGGTTTTCTAAAGGGACTCTGGTGCTTTGAAACACTACTGTCCACAGGGACTGCAAAAATCAACACAAAATTAAAGTTCCTTTTAGTAGCTTTGAAGCCATCATCTATATTGCTAATAACACAATTCTATTCACCAATTTTATTGCTGAGATGTGGGGATGCAGATACAGACAGATACACACAGACCTTAAGTGAGATAGGGCAAGACAGAAACACAAGTCATATGATCAGACAAACCCTCCGTTGAGTCAAACTTATTTGGAAGAGAAAACAAAGGCAAATGTAAAGTTATAACCCACAAATTAAACATTTTTATTTATTACAAATCCCCTTCCTCCTAACTTTGACCTAACATACTTGCCGTAGTTGTGCAATGGATTATTACTAACATCTGGGGTACACTCATTTTTAGTTGTTACCTCCACATAAAGAGTTTGACATGATGTGGCTTGACTGTCGGTGTTACGGGTCCCAGGGATGGGTGTCACCGGAGCACAAATGTAACCTGTATGAAGCAGGTAGAACCGGAGCAGTGAGGACACGGTGCGTCTCGTTTCCTTCCATATTGCTTCTCTGGTTGTTTTATTACACAACCCGACACCATGTAGCCCCAAAATTCCATGTGAAGCTTTAATGAATGTACTAGTTTCAGAAAAAGTGACACCAGCCAAATGGTATATGGGGCTGGGAACTTTCTCTCTACTTTACTTGCCATGTTAACAACCGGCCATTAGCTTTAGAATCATGTCTGTCATATTGGTTGCTGGTACTAAATCCACCGTGTAGTCTGGCCAACGGATGGCCTTCCTAACAGCATGTCTGACAGTTCTCTCCATAAATCCAGAGCCAGGTTTGGAAATATCCCCTTCCATCAGTAGATGAAGCTCTCCGTCGTACCTGCTGCCCTCCCAGAAACCTCTGGTATTCTCATGAAGCTCCTGAATGCCCTACAGTGCAGGAGAGACTCTAGGATGTGAAAGTATCCCTCAATTGCACGAGCCACTTGACATTTCTTAAAGGTTGGTGAGGAGCCAGACTGGCAAGACAAACTGGTCCCACAGAAGATACTGTACTTTAGTGCCTCTTTGATTCTCTTAATGTACCTTTCATCGTACCGTTATACCAAAGTGTTAAGCTCTCAAAACTCTGCACTTGGCAATGCAGCTTGTATATGTACATGTGCACTAATGCACACTTGCTCACTTCAAACTCTTTAAACACACTTTAAAGCAATACTATGTCTCTTGAAATAATCAATAACACATTTTCCCTTTTTTCCCCCAATAAAAAGCATCCGTGCTCAAGTCTTTTGGGATCTTCTACAAGTTTGGAATGACCAGCAGTTGACGAGCAGTTTAGAGTGTCTAATATGAGCTATTGCTAGCAAACTGAGATAAATATTGCGTTGCAACTTACATTGCTGAGTCAGTTCTCTGACGTCTTTTCTCTTGTGCTACTTTTCAGCCTTGTCTCCAAAAAATTACATTCCCACACAACGAAACTGCATCGTCAGTTATGTTTTGAGGTAAATATATTTTCTCCCAGATTACGCTTCTAATCATAGTCCGCTAAAGTCTATATGAGGAGGAGGTAAGGGTGGGTGAGTCAAACAAACCTGTAAACCTGTAGTACGCAGAATATGTTTGGCATCATTGTGCAAAAATTCCATAATAACTTTTCAGCATATTGTAATTCAAGTGTTCTGAGAGAAAACTAAACTTCTGCACCTCCTCATTGCTCTGTTTTCAGGCTTTAGAAAATCTAGCCCGTGACGGGAGATTTTGAAAAATCACAGGTCGTTTTATGGAGAGAGAGCGTTTCTATTGGTGGGTGGTGCTTGGTATTTCCTCAACTGATCTCAACATGGCTGCTAGGACACAAACTTTTTCATTTTACAGCTAAACAGTACACTACAAGATGTTTCTGAAGACATCTGAGGAGAGAAATAGGCATTAATGTAACAGAATATTGATTCATATTTTATCAGCGCTGCCTAGTTTGACTGTTTGATCAGAGTTTGTGAGTGATTGACAGCTGCTCAGAGACGGCAGACTCCAGATCAGCTCTGATTGGTTGTTTTCCTCCGGTCTGTGAAATCTTGCAGATGCCGTTAGGAGCACCGGAGGACACAGAGGCACATGATTTTTTTTTCAGATTACCTGTCTCATGCACTACTGTCAGGATATTCCTGCCCTGAAGGCCTTTGCACAGCTGCAATGTTTGTAAGTGCTTGAAATGAAATATGCCACATTTACACTGTGCTGGATTTGTCCTAAAATGTAGCCGCTAAAGAAGGACATGGGAGTCCGGTTATCATGTTGTAAAGAATTCTTTTGCCTGGTGTTTATCCTTTCAAGCCGGTCCCGCGGGAAGGCGTATAAATACCATGACATTACACTCACATTCCGTGTGTCATGAGTACGCATTTTAGCCCTTTAGCATGTCATTTGTACGCCACGCAAACGTCCGCAACTTAGGTTAAAGCAAGAAAACCACTTAGGGTAAGTAAAAACGTCATGGTTGGGCTTAAAATTAGTACGGAAACAACGTAAAACACGTACGGAAACAACATGAAAAAACGTGACAATCGTCATGTGAAAAACATCACTAACGTAACTTACAAAACAAAACATCGATCAATAACGGTCTCGAACACGCGTCTCCTGGTAAAAAGTCCGGTGTTTGTTGGACCCATCCACCCCCCCCCCCACCACCATAACGGGTCTTTCTTGCTTTTATTCTACGTCACTAACTCTTACCATAGCATTTATACGTGGATGTGTTTACATTGCAGTCAGTACAGGATACATGGCATACAAAAGACATGCGGAAATCAAGAAAGGTGTATTGCACGCTAAACGCCTTTCGCATTATCGTGGCACTTATATGCTTTTTCGTGCGAACAGGCTGAGCCTTTCTGTTGGTAATAATGCAGTTATAAATGTTAGTAATCTATAATTAAAAAAAAATAAATAAATAAATATTTGATATGTTGTTAATGAGTGGATTTTAGTCCACACAGAGGACAAATGTGGACAAATGTGAGAAATACATCAATAATGTCCATGGACACAGACTTGCATACTGTCCTACATGTGCTAATTAGAGTTGATTAATTTATCTTCTTCACATTTTGTTTGTATCTATTATCTAGTTATTCTTATTTATTGTTGTTATTTATACAGAACTCGTGGTTGGGCAATGGATAACAAATTGGGAGAAGACTAGTATTTTGTAGTTGAATGTAGTCCTCATTGTACAATCTGTACAAATATATATCTATGTTGTCAAAAATGTTCAAGACTGTTATTATTTCCCTTCAGTTTTTCTGAACAGTGAAGAGAGAAAACCCAGATATTCACAGAGTTGGTGATGAGTTGTTTCCTCATGCAAAATAGATTTGTGGTTTGCTGCTGGGCTGCTGCCAGCCCTTTCTTTCTACATAGAGTTTGCCTTTCATAATGGCCATTTCATTCCATATAAATGTAATTTATATTTATTTTAGACAGAAAAAGGTGAAGAAGTGTGTGCTCATTTGTAAATAATAGTAATAATCCACAATTAAAACCCCGTAATTGTATTATTCATGGAGCTCTGCAAGTCACCACATGTTCTACAACACTGTCCTGCACATATTTCAGAATAAAAGCCTAATTTTAACAAATGTCCACAGAAAAAAAAAGCTTGAGGACTTTTATTTTGAAACGGAATGTTGAGTTAAAAATAAATCTTTACTTTTTTCATCTCTGTGACATATTCTACAGATAGAGACATTGAAACGGTAGTAATGTTGCTGATATGTTGTCAATATACTGTTAATAGATCACTTTCACTGTTCGAGAAGAGACGCAGCCGACACGCCGCAGAGCTGCGCTGCTCACGCGGGCAGTGTGGCTGCTCTAACATGTTAACATGGACGCCGAAATAAAAAACAACAGGTTCCGCAGCCGCCACGCGCTGCTGACGTTCCCTGTGTGGCCCGGATGTTAGGACAAGGGGAGTATACAGAATGTTAAGAAAGGGTTAAGAAAGCTGTTAGTTTCAACTTATTAGGAAGCTTATATAACACCAACATTTTAGGTAGAGTCACTTAAAACTGGTTATTAAAGTGTGACCAATATATTAATATTTACGAATAAACTTACATCAGTGATCTCTGTTGGATAAACCATGTATGGCAACACAGTTTATAAATTACCTCAAATGTATCTTTGGCCAGTCTGCAATTTCCTGTTTGGCCAACATTCACTCCAATACGATACATCTGTTAGGATCTAAATCAAGCTGACACTGGCCGGGGCAGATAAACAAAACGTCTACAAAATGAGTCCTATCTGCTGCAGTTGGTATAGGTTGACACATGACACGTGGTCTCTGCTTGAACATAACATATCACATAATTTGAGACTTATTAAATATGTAACATTTACAGTACATAATCGGAGAAAAGCTTGTTATTCAAGCGCATGCACAAAGATCATTTTAGTTTATCCGTAGAAAACAGGGAGAGAACCTGCTGTTTTTGACAAGTCAGACATTCTTGTCAGAGACTTTTTGCCAGCATTGCCCAAGACCCGCTCCCATTTACAAATCAAGTGCATCTGCTGACCTCATCGACCTCAGGCATCTTGATTGACAGCAGGGGAGAAAAGATGAGAAATGATGAGTCAGTGTAAATTGTGGCTTGGAGGGCTCCACCTCGAAGCCCAAGCCGATTGGATCAGCATGTTTGTTTGGGACAAATAATTGTGAAGTCTCTGCCTGTCATCCACCAGGCAGACGATGACAAAGAAAAGCGCTCTGTCTTGATTGCATTTTAAACATTGGTTTGAGAGCAGCAGCCTATAAAGTTCCGTCCTCGTAACTTTGGATGCCGAAGTTGAAAAATCTGTTGGACTCGCAACTGATCCGATCTGTGAAGCAAGCGCACTTCGTCACGCCCTTTGAAAAACAAGTTGTGCTGCAGTGACACCGCAGCCACATGTGGCTTTTATAACCTCCATGTGTGTCGCTCTGTCTGTTTCCATGGGAAAGACAGCAGCGCTCCACCATCCAGCCCCTCCGAGAGAACGACCTGACGAAACTCCGAGAGCCTCCAGACCAAATCCCACTTATCAATCAACGCTGTCTGTGTGGAAGGTCGCAGGGTCTCAGCACCCCTCCGCACCCAGCAGGTGCTTATCCCCTTTGACAGAAGTGCATGAGTCAAGTGGCTGACATTAGAATAACAAAGGCGGACGGCGGCAGATTGGAGATGGCCGGGTTTCACAGGTGCTGCCGCGGCTAAATCCCGCCGATACAGCGGGGAGATTAGAAGAGTCAAAAGTGATCATGGGTAATTGGTTATCTCACCTCGAGCACCTCGCAGGGTCTTATCCCCTAGTAAGCCCCCTTATACTCTTGAGTGGACGGCTGCTTTGGTGGAGCTGGATGGGGAGGGAGGCTGAAAGTTTTTGGAGGCTTTGAAAGGTTCATTTGAGAAACTGAGAGGAGCTGTGGCTTCTGCCTGGGCATGATGAAAGAAAAGGGATACAGTTATGCCAGCTAGCACACACACGCACACGCACACGCACACGCACACACACACACACACACACACACACACACACACACACACACACACACAGCCCCTCTCACTCTCTATCCCCGCTCCCCCACACACACATCTTGATCCACTCAGGAGCTATGTTAGTTTTCATTATCAGCTCTCCCTCTTCACATAATTGAGCACAATACACGTTGAGTTGGGCTTGGAGTTCCACAGCGAGAAAGGATGAATACATCATTAACCATGACTTCCCACACAAACACAGTCCTTGGTAAACAGTATGGAGGGAGACGGCGGGCGCGCTTCCACTCTCGCAAACTATAGGCCTAATTTCATTTAGCGCTCTCTCGCCTGCCGGTTTGAAAAACTTCCACAAAGCCTATTTAATTGGTAATCCCAAAGACACAGAGAAGATGATCAGAATTAGGGCTATATCATAGCGCCTTAATGAAAGGAGTGTTTTCCATCTAATTTAATCAATATTAGAATATCTGCCAATTACCAGCATTATTTTACTTTGAAAATCAGGACCCCGCTCGTGTATCGCGGCCTCATCTCACACACTGGTCGCATTACAAATGTGATAACAATGGCTGATTTTTGATTTCACCGTTGAGAAATAAGAAGAGAGGGCGGTGTCCTAATTATACTCCATTCAAAGTGTTGATGAGGTTTAACCGGCGAAGTTAATTAAAAACTTTATTTCTCCCATTCCCGGTCAAGATTAGAATCATGATGTTTGGAGTATTTAATCAAAAATATGTTTTGCAATTAATTAAGAGCTAATTTGCATATATGTATGTTAATTTGTGGGATGGGATTTCAACCATGCGTCTTTAGCAAACCTCATCACCACATTGTTTGTTTTTTCTTTCGTACATTAACCTTAGCTGGTGCATGGGACAGTTTGAGCAGCAGTAATGGATATTGGTGGATTAAATCCTAATCTCAGTTCTTTCCCCTCAACCTCCTTTACAGCCACAGATTAGTGCTGCGTATCTAATTTTCCTCGGATTCTCTCATTACCATACTTATCTGGCTGGGCTTTTTAATTGGAGATACACAGGACATAAAATTTGTGAATAGGTTTTGGGATGCTCTCAACTTGAGAGTGATTAGGCAACGTATCTGCTATCCACATGGCTAATATACGGGCACTGGAGCCAGTTAAAACACTCTGACAGGGAGGGAAAAAAGAAAGAATCGCGCCTCATCTGCAAGTTTCCTCCTCATTCTTTTCTCTTTTCCTTCTCCGGCCCGCAAAGGGACTAAGGAGAATCAATTAAAGGCACACATAACAGAGAGAGACAGCAAGCCTTTTAGTGCTTAGGTTAATGGTGAGTTATTGTATGAGAATGACTCTGTGAACATTGCTTAATTTCCCCTCCCTCCCGCCCTTCCTCTCTGTCTCAGTCCTCACTGTGGTTAATAGCTATTTTAAGAGCAATATGATGTATTACTCGGGGCTCTCTCGGGGGAAACCCGGGGGGCTCCTGTACTGAATCCATTTATGACACTGTGGCGATTCCACGGTCACACTCGGCCCTATTCAGACAGCGCTCACACACCCCCCACACACCCCCTCCGTCACCTGAATTTAACGGCAAATTAACTATTCAGAGCAGTATTTAAATTCTGACTGTAATCTTGGACAAAAGATGAGTAAAACATGCAGTGGTTCCCTGGGTGCTAGGTCCCAGGTTAAAGAGAGGTTCGCAGATATAGTAGCAGGCTCCTAGTGTCGGTGGAATAAGGCTCAATGTGGACCAGCTTACTAAATGATGACATTTTAGCCTGTATGAGATATGTGGAAATTAGAAATGGCCCATTGTGGCATAACGAGGACATTGTTATCAAAGGGAAAAGTTTATTCTAGTGTGCTGGAAAGGAAGCTCCGACCGATTGACGAACCTCGGATTCAGAAGGAGCGATGCGGATTCCGTCCTGGCTGTGGAACAATGGACCAGCTCTTTACCCTTGCGGGGCTCTTGGAGGGTTCATGGGAGTTTGGCCATCCAGTCTACATGTGTTTTGTGGACTTGGAGAAGGCTTACGACTGTGTCCCCCGGGGAGTCCTGTGGGGGGTACTGCAGGAATATGGGGTATCGGGGTCGCTGTTACGAGCCATCCGGTCCTTGTATAACCAAAGTGAGAGCTGCGTCCGTATACTCGGCACAAAGTCAAACACGTTTCCAGTGGCTGTTGGCCTCCGCCAGGGTTGTCCCTTGTCGCCGTTCCTGTTAGTGATTTTCATGGACAGGATCTCAAGGCACAGCCGGGGGGAGGAGAGTGTCCGGTTCGGGGACCTCAGAATTGTCCGACTGGTAAGAGGTCCCGGGGTAGACCCAGAACACGCTGGAGAGATTATATATCTCGTCTGGTCTAGGAACGCCTCGGGGTCCCCCAGGAAGAGCTGGAAAACGTTGCTGGGGAGAGAGACGTCTGGAATTCCCTGCTAAGCCTGCTGCCCCAGATAAGCGGTAGAAAATGGATGGATATTATCAAAGCTGGCTTAAATCATTTTTGTCTGCACGGGAGCAGAACTCGACAACAAGCTAAAAATCACTCACGCTTATTATGGTCTTGTTAAATTGATATGGATAACATGTTAGCAGACGCAGAGCAACATTAGCGTTCATTTTGAGTTTTAGCCCTGTTTTGGTCTCCACCAACTTCTGAGAAAAACATCCTTTACTGTCAGCTACGTTAGAAGGCTTCAAAACCAAAACAACAAGCTAAAAGACATTAAAACGCTCCTGAGAGGAGCTGCTGAGTCAACTGACCCATTGGTATACAAAAATATTGATTAGTGCAGCATTTATGATGCTGTCCAGCCCAGTCGCACAGCAGTTTGTATATAGTAATAATAGTCACAAAATGTAATGTATTGATTTGTGGACACAGACACGAATTTCAAATTTTTTTGTGATGGTCAGCACAAAATCAATTCATATTTAATCCATGTATTTGTGAACTGGGAAGTATAGAGAGCGGCAAACGCCACGTAGGGAGGGTATTGTGGTGGATGGGTGGGTCAAAAACAAACCAGACTTTCACCCGGGAGACCGCTGTACATGTCCGGTGTGAAACCACAAGTCAAAGTTGATTTATTTGTCACGTAACTTACGTTCTTAAGTTACAGCCCTCCCAGAGTTATTTTAATCCAAACCACAATTTTTTTCCTAAAGCTAACTAAGTAGTTTTTGTCACGTAATTACCGTACTTAAGGTATGCCACTTCCGGTGTTATATAAACTAATTAAGTATAATTGTTGCTTAAGCCTAACCAAGTCGATCTTTTCCCTAACCTAACCAAGTAGTTTTATTTTGAAAAGACTGGAGTGAAGACATGCGTCACGTGTTGCTGGACATTCGTAGGAAATCGCACAAAAAATACGTTGTTGAAAGTCGTGCTGACCGTCAAAGGAAAAAAGGGAAATTCGTGTCTATGTAGACGAATCAAATAGATTTAATTTCGTGACAATTTCACAAACTGCCGTGAGAATGAGTTGTGCTGTCATATATGAGATGACCGCTTTAGGAGTATCAGGCTGCAAAACATGCAATAAATGTTGCCTTCTAGTGGAGAGTTTTAGGGCACATTTACTAGCCAACATTTAGTCCGCTTTAATCAAAGTCAGGTGCTGTTCGTTTAGGTGGTTGTAAACAAAGTAAAGGTTCTCTGGTGCAAACCAAAACAAGCGGTTCGAGGCCACTTGCAAGAGGTGGTCTCGGACTGTTTTCGAGCGAACCAAAACGCAGGCTGCCTCAGTTGTTGAGATGGACACAGGTAAACGAGATATGGAGAGGACTGACCTGAACATACAGAATAAGCTAAAAAAAAATCCACAAAAACAGTAATGTTGATAAAGTCATTCCAGATAAACTGGATGAGAAGGGATTTGTGCACACTGTAGATCAGTGCCGAGTCAAAGTGAAAGAACTTCAACAGCCACATATCAAAGGCCACGATTCCCTGCATAAAAGTGGCAGCTCTTGAGACGAAAAAGATAAATTCACTCCTTTGTACACTCCCCTCAGCAAGTTGTTGTTTTTTTTTATTCGGTCCGCTTTAATTTGTGCACTGTGAAACTGAACCAGACTAAATAGAAAAACAAAGTAAAAGTATCAATTTCACTCTGATTCAGACTAGTCAAATGGACTATGGTTTATGAAAGCTCACTTAGTGACCTATGACGGTCAAAATCTGACCCATGAAATCACATGTTATATGTGCTTAGGATTCTTTCAGGAGAGTTTTTCCTTGTCGTCTTTGTGAGCTCAACCTGTAGAGGAACAGTTGTAGTTGTGGGCCTGCAAAGCCCATTGAGGTATTGTGCTATGTGATTATAATATACAGTAGCAGCTTCTTCTGCTGATGATTTTCTTTCATTGATTGCTTGACATTCTGTTCTCAAGCACATTGAAGGTGCTCAAAATGGATTATAGAATTTATTATATATTTCAAAGCCTTTTTTTCTTTTTTTTTTAAAGGTGCTGAAAATATATTTTCTCAATCAGCTTCTTATTGCTAGTGATGCAGTCCAACATGAATAGGTAAGTAGCCAAAGGAGACATTTCTAATTGTGTGTTTTTGTCTTTTTCTCACTGGTTTGAAGTGAGGAGTTGTTTGCTTGTGTTGCCAGGGCAACATGATTATGTTGCTTATGTTGCCACTGTCAATCAAATATAATCAAACCGCACCTACACAGTCCTACTAAAGCAGATTAGCAGAGTATTAAACTCTCATTCAATTTAACTAAGGGTGTTATTATTTGTTTCTTATTTAGTCATCAATATTTAATGTTATAAAGAACTACTCCAGAGAAAGATATAGGCTATCAAACAAATATCAATTATTTTTACAAAAAATAAGTAACTCAATGGCTTCTTACTAGCGTCAGCTGAGTAATGCTGTGGGAGCTTTCAGATACATTTCATGGCCTTCCTCGGTGAATGGAGCTCGCTCTGTTGAGTTAAAATTATTGTCTCCAAGGTCGAGAATTAATTTTCATAGGGATGCACCGATCCAGCTTTTTCAGTCCCGACACCGATACCTGAACTTTGGGTATCGGCCGATACCGATCCGATACCAGTGTTTAATTAACGAGCTGTACGGCTCACTGTGTGGAAGTGACTGGGATCATTCTGTTATGTCTAAGGCAACATCAGGCTTGAAACACTGAAATCGACTTAAACATCACTTTCCTAACTTTGTCAAACTAAATGTGAATTGTTATTTATCATTAAAATAAGAAATCGTACACCAATAACTTGGTAAAAAAAAATCTTCAAAATTAACAGGAATTACAAATCCATAATGTATATAGTATATAAACATAGAGCTGAAGTGAATAGATCGGCCTCATTGTCACCGATATCCGATCTAGCTATTTGAGTCAGTATCGGTCCGATAGCCCATCCGGTATCGGTATCGGTGCGCCCCTAAATATCCATGGCCAAATATCAATTTCACACTCTGTCTTAAAAAAATCCCCCAATGACCTCCACTCGTATACCTAGTGACCCCACATGGGGACACCACCATAAGGTTGAGAAACTCTGCTCTGAATGCTGTTTTAGAAGATTACAATTCAGGGGGATATTTTGAATCTATATTGTATTTTTTTTTTTATCTTAAAAATGGTCACATTCAAATATGAAGTATCAGTATGAAACACCCAGTCAGAGCCAGACATTAACAATACAGATTTGTGGATTATGGGCGTACAATGCATCCTTTTCTTCCCATTCTTGCAAATGCAGGAATACCTTCAGTCATGCATGCAGGCTTACACACACACACACACACACACGCACACACACACACACACACACACACACACACACACACACACACACACACACACGCGCGCACACACACACGCACGCGCACGCGCACGCACACACACACACACACACACACACACACACACACACACACACACACACACACATACTCGTACAAAGCGGGGGAATCCAGGGCCCAGCTGTTTGGGCCTCTACACATGGCCAGTAGAGGAGGGGGGGGGAGCAAAGGAAAGTGGCCCCCAGCAAGTGTGCTCATTGAAGGGTGAAGAGACCCAGGGAGGGTCCCTGAAGCCTGGGGGGGTTTTAGCCAAATTATAAGTTTAAGCCTTGGGTGTGTGTATGTGTGTGTACATGAGGAAAGCATGCCTCCAGTACAAGCCACATCTTTGTGACCGTTATGTTTCTGTGCATATGTGTCTGCAGCATGTGTGTGTGCGCGTGTGTGTGTGTGCATCCTGTGTGATCAGGGTTTAATGGCGGCTGCAGCCCCGGTCCCAGCCTCAGTAATGAATGAGCTATTACCTAATGAAATCTGAAGAATGCTTGGCAGCGGCGGGGCCGAGTTGGCGCCGCACACCAGGAGCCCGTTCCAACACGCAGCAGCGATGCCATCGTATTTAGGACTGGCGTTTGTCGTCATGCGAGATTGGGGGCCAATGTGTGCTCTGCCCTGATTGTTTGAGTATACTATCATTAGCAGTCTGGCTTTCAATGAGTCTTTCATCCCACAGACAAGTGTTTGTTGAATGCTAACCAGGGTTACGCCGGTCAAAGGCTTTGCAGCACTCGTGATGTAATTACAACACGGAGAATGCATTTCACACCTTGTTCCCTGTTAGATTTTCACACTGCAACTTAAGTAGTATGATGATTTCTGTTTAGTCTAGACAGTGAATTTACACCTGTTGGCTGCACATTTAAGCTTCGTGAGGATTCTTTTCTTCTTCTTTTTTTTTAGGGTGGTGGTATAGTATAGGATGAATGATGAAAAGCATTTAATGGTGCACACATGAAAAAAAGCTGTGCACTTTTTTTGCACATGAAAACCTGCACTTAACTTTTTTTTGGAAAATTGAGGGAACAAGTGGGATTTAAATTTTTTTTTTTTTTTTCTGGTCTCATACAGTATGATGAAGGTAAAAAAGTCCACCCCCTGCTGCACACACACACACACACACACACACACACGTGCGTATTCTACCGTGTTTTCTTAATGCTGTAAGGAGGTCCTTAATGTGTTCCACAACTGCGCTCTCTCTCTGTGTGTGTGTGTATGCGTGTGTGTATGTGTCTGTGTATTTGGGCATGTGCACTCGTTCACACACATCCACATGAATGAGTAATTGCATACATTGAGCACATTGGCAAAGGCACGCTACACACACACGCCTCCCCGAATACCACACACGTACACATTAAGAAAGTTTCCCTTTTTCTCTGTCTCTCTCTCTCTCTCTCTCTCACACACACACACACACACACACACACACAAACACACAGTGAGCGGGGTGTGTGTTTCAGTAAAAGTTTGCTTACTTTGTCAATGTCATCATACTGCCCTCTTTTGTCAGTGAGAGTCAGAGAACGCAACAAAAAAATAAATCTTTTCCCTCTCTACTCTCCTCCTGTCAAGCAGCATTTTACTTTAACTATCATTTAATGCTCCGCTGAATGGATTCTTGTTTGCATTTGCATTTTTTTTTCATTATTATTACCACTTCTGCACACCTACAGTAATAACTGGTGGCACACAAAGGACTGTGTGTGTGTGAGAGTACAGAAATAAAACTCATCTAATGACTGCAAATTAGAATGCAAGTGGCAAGTCTGCTCTGTGATTTAAATATAACCCTAGTTATATATGCACCGCTAAGTAATTGTTAATCAATAGCATATTGAGTTTTACATCCAGTCACTAACCTCCGTGGCTTTACTGATCAGCCAACAGCGTGCCGGTGTCAATCACGCCGGTCTGCGATCGCTTAGAGGCAGATCGACGGCTCCGTCAGCACATCAGAAATGGAAGTGTGCTGATTCTCTGTGGGAACGTACAGTGTGTGTGTCTTATAGCTGCACATTACTCATTAGAACACATCACGGAGAGCATGAATAGGCCTATAGGAGACAGACAAGCATTCCCCTCGTAATTAGCCTCTACACTAAATTCTAAGCCACAAATCATTTTTGCGTTATGAACGAGCATTCATAAATAGGTGATCAATCCTCCGTTGATGTTTCAGAGAGCAGGGAGAGTGTATCCTTTAGGTTTACCACTTCACCAACAAAAACATTCACAATCACACTTTATTCTGGTCCTATTCTACCTAAGACAGGAGAGCATGTAGTAACAGCTCAAATATACTTTGTATTAATTGTTTTGAATTTAATGATGGCATTTTTGAATTGTTGGGTTTATCATAACCATCAATCAACACGACCCATACTGATGATATAAAAGAACATATGCTGTACCTGTACATGTCTGCATACACTACAGCTGGAACTAATGCAGTCTAATACGACAGCCCTGCTACGTCATAATGTTTAAACACTTCACAAGATAAAGCCATCGGGGCTGCGACAAAACATCTATTCTCAGCATAGATTGTGATATTATTTTCTGGACCAATCAAATGATTTTTTGGCCTATAAAATTGTAGGAAAAAAGTGAAAAGTACAGTGAGCTTCACACACTGCATGTTAAAGAACAGACAAGCAAATAAACGTGTGTGTTTTTTATTAAGCTGCATGGTGTTGAGCTTCATGCTCACAGTAGAAAATTGCCTTTACAATAACCTAATATTGCTGTCCAAAACTCACATCACATAATAAGAGAAAGAAATAGTTGCTTATTAATTTTATGTTGATTACCAAATTAATGAATCAACTAATAGTTTCAGCTCTATAAGCGACACAATTTAACTATGTTTGTATCTGTTGAGGCACCCTGTGACCTCGGTCCCCTGTGTACATCATATATCAGCATCCACATGTACAGTACAGACACTAAGTCATCAAATATCAAGCTAAAAGAATGAACATGATGAGTGTTTTTACTGCCCTCAAACCACTTTTTTTTTAACTTGAATTTATTTTAGGTGCAAAAATCCACAAATTCTTCTCCTGAGAGTGAACACAGTTTAACTTTTTCTTCTAGAAAGAATTATATTTTCTTAGGTTGATAAATTGAATTCAATAAATTCAAATCATCAGTATTGTCATTGTACAGTACACGGGTACAATGAAACATGCTCTCCTACATGATACTTGAATTTAGAAAAACTAGGAGGTGAAAGAAGATAAATTGTAATAAATGCATTAAAGAAAGCCGAGCGATTTAAAATAAAGCTGAGGATTTTTTTATTATATTCTTTGTAATTTGCAAAATGATTTAATTGAATAAATGAATCTGTGGCCCATCAGTTTCATTCTTAGGCAAATCATTTATTTCATGTCACAGCACTGAAAACATGTCATCACTTGCGGCGAGGCTGAGAGCTGCGGAGTCCTGCTCTCTGTTCCTCCCTGTGGTTTTATAGAGAAGGGCTCCCCTAGTGGACACACGTGGTACTTCCCTTCTCTCTCTCTTCACAGCTCAATCTCTCACAGTACAATGTCACTGCTGCTCGAAGTAATTTCCACGTGTATTCTTTTGACTGGGGGGGAGAGAGTGGTGGATTAGACTCCTTTTTTTGACCCTATAATCCAGCTAAACTGTGGCATCAATCAGCAGAACCTTTAAACCAGTCAGAGGCAGGTTCAGGCCGCTCTAAGCGGCTGTGGCATTGATTGAAAGCTCCGGGAAAGGAGGAAAAAGGTGACAGCGTAGAGGCCGGACTAGCTGCTCCGCATCATATGGGGTCATTCACACTTCTCGTAAATGTTTTGATGCAGGAAGTCAGGGAGAAGCCAGACATGCAATCACCTGAGGTGTTACAATCCCAGAATTTGATCTTGAGTCCCTCAGAGGTCCCTGTAAGTTCACAATCCTCTTACTGGTCATTGCTTCTTGGGCTGCTAATGCCATTAAAAATCCAATCCACACCGGTTTATCCACTTAAGAGGACAATGGCTGTCATGAGCTGACCGCTGGGATTAAAACTGAGTAAATCCAGAGGGAGTAAGAGGTGAGAGTGATTGGTGGTTCTTTTATCTGACCGAGTCCTTTACTTTTTAGAATCTCATCGGAAATTCAGATTTAGGATCAGGAGAATACCTTGAAAGGTGTAAAATGCCATACATATTTTCCAGTTTGGACAGCTGATTTTGATCTAAGTTACTCAGTTTAAACTTCTGTATGATTGTCTATGTCATTGTGTGGCACTAAAAGTGTAAAACATAGAATAACTGCGAAAGGAGCGATGAACCAGAAACATCCTCTTGTACTACAACTCACAAGAGATGAAACTCATTTAAGAAAATATTTGATTTATTTATTGGTGGATTTAAACACAAAAGACACTTCCATCAAACCCTTCAAGAGAACATGCAGTTTGACTATTCCTACTGAAACACAGATAGCTAAATGTATCGCTTAAACTAGACCACAGTGCTGCATATAGGAACAGTTTAACCTCTTTGCTTCTGTTTACATATGCTTTATATCCTTGTCTCACTTTATTTTCTTTGTTTATCTGTGGGGTCTGCGTTGGTTTGTTTGTTCCTGTCCTCGCTGTAAGTACAATGAGAGCTACTGAGAATTCCTTGTATGTGTCGGCACACTTGCCCAAGAAGAAGGATTGTGATTGTGCTTTCAGGAGGGTAATGCATGCTATATGGCAACTAAAGGGCCAAACAGGAGTGCTGGGCCCTATAATCCCCATTTCCTCTCACATTCTGTCCAGTGAACACACTTTTTTTCTATGAGAGTTAGATGAAAGATTGATAGGTGGAAAGATTGATACCACTCTCATAGTGTATGTACCTGTTAAATGTAAGAATGCACCCAGCAGCTCGCAGCTCGACACAAAGACTGCGAGCAGGGGAAAGCAGCTAAAGCTCCCTTATTACCGTGATATGTCACGCTTGTTTAATCCGTACAAAAACGGAACAGTACAAACGTCACATTGAGGTTTTACGGGGGGGCTATGTGCCTGACTATTTCTTGGCTGAGAGCAGTACCGTCCTCAAGTCTCTCGAAGGATGTTTACAACGGTACAAACCAAAATTATCCTCCATGGCAGGTTGAACCCAGGTGGCCATCTTCGGTTCTGAGAAGTGAAGCCAATGCTGAAGAGCCTTAAACCTGCATTCTTTCTAACAGCCAGCAGGGGGCGACTCCTCTGGTTGCTGATTGTATAGAAGTCTATGAGAAAATGAGCCTACTTCTCACTTGATTTATTACCTCAGTAAACATTGTAAACATGAGTTTATGGTCTCAATCTCTAGTTTCAAGTCTCCTTCAATACAGCATGATGTTCATTTAGTAAATTCTGGTCCCATTTAGAGTAGGGGCAGTTGATCGATTAAAATATTTTACTACGATTAATTGCAAATTAATCCCACACAATCATTAATCCCATACACATCACATTTTTTATCTGTTCAAAATGTATGTTTAAAGGGAGATTTGTCAAGTATTTAATACTCCTATCAACATGGGAGTGGGCAAATATGCTGCTTTATGCAAATGTATGTATATATATTATTATTAGAAATCAATTAACAACACAAAACAATGACAGATATTGTCCAGAAACCCTCACAGGTACTGCATTTAGCATGAAACAATATGCTCAAATCATAACATGGCAAACTGCATCCCAACAGGCAACAACAGCTGTCAGTGTGTCAGTGTGATGACTTGACTATGACTTCTGCATGAACCCTACCAACCCATTTTCATTCATATACCTGGAGGTCAGAGGTCAAGGGACCCCTTTGAAAACAGAGACAGTTTTTTCTCGACAAAGTTTAGCACAAGTATGGAGCTTTATTTATTCCATCGTGGCAAGCTAGTGGTTGGTACCAATGGATTCTTTAGGTTTTCTAGTTTCATATGATACCAGTATCAAGTTGCGTTAATGCGTTAAAGAAATGAGTTACGCTAAGACAAATTTTTGTTAACACGTTGTTATCGTGTTAACTCTGACGACCCTAGTTTAGAGTCAAATAGACCATAAAGCAGGGGATTCTTTAGGGCGGGGCTACCTTGTGATTAACAGGTCTCTACCGCGGCGTTGTTTGGTCTGGGAATCGTCCGTGTTTTCCTCTTACAACTGTTACCCTTTCACAGTGTGTTTTCAGTTCAGTTCAGACGGCGAAAAACCAACACGGCGACTGCCAAAATGTCGAACTTGAGGCTTGAAAACCGTATTCTACAAACCAATGGGTTATATAACTTGTTATATACGGTCTATGGTTGAGTCAGGTTTATTTGCAGGTTTTATGAACTGACACACTGACAAATGTCCTCTGATTTACCCTGCTGATATCTGACGTCCACACACAGTCCAACTGTGGTCACAACTGTTCTAAAGGCTTCCTGTTCATACCACAAGAACATGTTCTTTTCCACATCTCTTAGCGGCACCTTTACTGTCTTTGTGTCGTCCCAAGGCCTCGGCTATTGTCTGAGGCACATCATGGATGTTGATGGTACATGCCAAAGGGCTCTCAAAGACCTTGTGGTCTGAAGAGCTTCAATAAGAGAGTTCAAGGATCAGCTAAAGGCCTCTCGACCTCTCCTCCCTCTTTCCTGTGTTATTATCAACTCCTAGCGCAGTATGTCACATATGTCAAACGGAATTCAAGCATTAATCCGCCACCTTCCGCGGTGGGCAAAGTCCTTCACAGGGAAGCAGAGCCGTTGGACACGGAGCCCTGTGCCGACGACGCCTGCCGTAGACAAAAGGGGCCTCTCCTCCGCTGTCAAGATAACGCCACAGCAGCTATTGTAAAGTCACAAGGCTATTGTGTAGTTGATTTCTCTGCCGGTTTTGCAAAGGCCCGCACAGTACAGTCGACACGCAGAGCACACACTCCGGCACAAACACACAAAGACGACAGAGAAATGTGACAGAATTGGACGCTTCTACTCTTCTGAAGACGCTACTCGGAGGAAAAAAGACGGGACCGAGGGGGGGAACAAAAGAGGAGCGTTTCAAAAAACACTTCTGAATGCCCAGATCAAAGGCAGCCGAGGAGAGAAAAAGCGTGTGTGGAGAGGAAAAAAAATAAAATAAAATCATAAATAGTGAGTAAACAAGACGAAATGGAGTGAGTGGTTGAGCGAAGCGGGGGGGAAGAGAGGTGTCATAGCATCTTAACCACGTCCACGAGGTGTCTTTTCCTGCTGCACAGACGAGGCCAGGTTATCGCATGGCAGAATTGACTTTTCTCTTGGTGTTGCGGAAGGCCGGCAGGTGTTTGTGCACCGCGACGAGGCAGCTGCAGCAGAGTGAGGAGATAACAACCAGGAAAACAAGCCCTCCTCTTCTTCCTCCACCTCCACCTCCTTGTCTTCTTTTCTTCTCTTTCATTTTTTTTTTCGTTCGTGAGGGGGGTTTTCTCAGGGCGGCGACAGTCAGACAAACCCACAAGGTCGCCTCTTTCTCTTTCTCTCACCAGAATGGTACAACAAGGCCACCATATGAAACCGATATCCACCCTGCACTGGTACACTCATTTGTCCCAGTTCAGAGGACGGGGGCCAGTGACATTTTGCAGGACAGACGTACTAAGAGTAGCAGTTTGAATTGTGCAACTTGTTTTCAACCTTTCATCACCTCTTCTCGTTATGACTGTGCCCGCTTGTGCGTGTGTGAACGTGTACTGGCCTCTCAGTGCTCATGTACAAGTCAGTTTACTTCCTAATTACATTTTGATAGTTAAGAAATCATTTACTTTCTCATAAATGGGGTCGACAAATTAGTAAGTTTTGTTTTCTTTTGGTTGAACACTGTCACTCACATTTTGTCTTTTTAACATATAATAGACCAATGATGCGACGTTGTTTTTCTCTTTCACTTTCTAGTGATTATGGGCAGCGATGGAAAGAAATGCTTGGCTGAGAGGTCAAATGATTTTTAGGGACAGTACCAGTTCAACACTGAGAAAGCTGAGACATAATGTACCTGCAGGTTGTGAGTGTGGGATATTCTGTGAAGAGAAACACTTTTATGGCACATTTTAAGCATCTGTGTGTGTGTGTGTGTGTGTGTGTGTGTGTGTGTGTGTGTGTGCGTGTGCGTGTGCGTGTGTGTGCGTGTGTGTAGTGTGTGTGTGTGTAAGTGTTCAAATGAAGTTCTATTTGCTCAACGATCGTGAAGTTGAGAGAATAAAAGGGTTTGAAGTTTCAGGCTGGCCAGGCAAACTGCACTGCAGATACATTGTAAAACATCTGTTTCATGCCATCATTGGCACAGAACATTCATAATAATACATCATATAAAAAATGCCTTTAGCAAATCTTCAGTGAACGCAAGAGGAAAACATAGTATCTCCAAACAACATGTGGTATTTTAGCTTTATTGTCAAAGTTTCTCTGAGAAAAAACAAAACAATATTTTTTGACTAATGACTTAAAGGTTCAACTTTATCAAGAGCATTAGAATGAGTTGATATCTCATGTCGGCTCAATATAGTAATGTGTAGGCCTACATTTAAATCAATGTTATGAATTAATGAGATAATTTACAATTTAATACATTTAAATATGCGATGTAAAGGTATTTAACCGAACCAAATCAGGTGAATCCCACTAGAGTCAGAAGCTAAGTTAAGCTGGTACTGTACTCTCTGATGTTAGTTATCTTTTAACAGGACTAGTTGAGCTGTTTTTTATCCATTATAATTGCATTTAGCGACTGCCTCATTTATGAGGGGTAACAAACTGAATTACCAAGATGGCATTGTATTAAAACATTTTTTTTTCCAAATCCAGATAAGCTTACGCTAAGGCTAAACGTGACTATTTCACCTGCGGTTGGCAGCCTACTAGCTACTCTGCTAGTTGGTTTAACTGTTTTGATTGTTTTTTTTTACATTTAGGATTTAGCTAATGCCTTATGTAGGACAGCAAACTGAATTATCAAGATAACGGCTAATTACAATTTAAATAAATTAAGCTAATTTTACTTTAGCTAACGCTGGGAATGGTTGTCTCACCAGCTAGCTTTAGCTTGATTTGGCTCTGTTGTTTTTGTTAGCTGTTAGCTAAATAATTAGACACCAGCTGTTTGCAGTTTAGCAGGTTCTGAAACCATTTTGCTGATCTTACAATTTAGTTTCCATAAAAAATTATACTTTTCAATGATTTAGGAAGTTTTTGTGTAGTAATAAAAAAATATCAAAAAGTAACATTCTGGTCGAAGTGAATATGTGTTTTTGACGTTTCAGGAAAGAACAATGAAATGTTGAATTTATAGGAAAGTCATCTGGAAGTCACAGCAGACTTTTTGACTTCATTCACTTAAGGTAAGTTGAAAAACACACTTTTTTTTCTCTTTGTGTTCAGACTGTGCTGCCGCTTCCTCCTGTGAATGTGCTCCGTGCTCGCTGATAGAATTACACCCGGATTCCACTTTTGATCACAGAGGGGAGGCAACAATAACACATAATGAATACAGCCACCTAATAACCAGATGCTGGAAAAAACACGCCTCACACAATTTAGCCATTTCACAATCAAATGGGAGCTTCTGCAGGGCAAATTCTCTTAATAGCTCTTCCATATAAATTGACCACGCTGGAGGAACGGCAACAAAACCAGCTCCCTCATCCAAATTTACCTTTTCAGGTACAAAAGGAAAAATGAAAACAATCAGCAGTATGCAGTCAGCGGCTGCAGGGTTTCTTGAGGTGTTTTTTTTTTTTGGCTGACCTCAAAGTACATACTCCTACTTGTGAGACAGAGAAATGGTTGCAGACGCCTACCTGCAGCATCTGACTGCATGGCAGATTAACAGCTGCTGTGTTCGGGAGACGTTGCTGCTGCACAATACACAGACGGATCCTGTGTTTGCTTTGTTTTAGCTGATGATTTAAGGCTAATAAACAGTCACTCTTTCCTTATCCTTTTATTATTTTTTTTTACCCATGCATTGCATTCTCTGACTGACAATCCAAGATAATTGATATATCTTCTCTTCTTTTTCCTTTTTTCCTCATAGCAAAGGCAGTTCAATTATTCAATCTCTTCACTGCTGAGAGAGAGAGAGAGAGAGAGATATCCTATATGCCACAAAGCCTTAACACACACTGTCACAGTTAATGGAAGGAGCAATCAAATATTTTACAGAAAACCAAATATGCAGATGTGTCGGCAGCAATTTAGCAAGACATATTTTAGAGCGAGGGCTCCGAGAAAGGAGGGGAGGAGAGAGAGAGGAAAAAAGAAAATGATACCAGGAAAAATCGAATGAGACGTTTGATGAATATTCGCCCATTGTTCCTGTGGAATGTAAGTCGCCACCTACTTCAGAGGATCGGAAGAGGAAATAAGTCAAGCTCCTCGGAGCGCGGGGCGTGGCACGGCGGCATTAAGTGGCGTAATTAATAGCATTCTCACATATCTGGAGAAGTTATTAGGAGAGAAAGTCGCACCTAAAGAGGCTCTCGAATTGCACTCCAAGATTTGTCACTTCCAGCAGTCGTTTAATAGCTCATTTGAAACTGTTGACCCCAGTTAACAGAACAAGCCCATTTGAGCTTTTAGTGAATTAGTTCAGATTTAAATGGGCTGAATGAAATCCCACTCCGCGGCATACACACACAGATAGAGACATGGAGGCATTTTCATCTTAAAACACCTCCAATTAACTTATTATTTGCAGTTTATTATCATGAAAGAATAACTGCATTAAAAGTCAATACAGAACATTCTGACATTTAGCTTTTTCTTCATCAACTCAAACTCATATCTACCTGCAGAAAAAAATGAATGTACAGATGAAAGAAATAAAAGATAATCTTTGATAAGCATCCATTGTTGAAAATAACCTGAAAATGTCACATGTGGGGGGGGGGGGGGGGGGGAGAAAATAACCCGGTATAATACACTTGAGGAAATATTTGCCAATCTAAAAATTTCATATGGTAAATGTTAGCGGTGAAACAGTGTGCTGCCAATAGAATCCAATTAAAGAAACCCTCACAATGTTTTTGAGGATTTTCACAGGAATGCCAGCAACTGGAGATATCGGTGCATAAATTAACTGCAGCGGACTTAATTACACAGGAGGAAAAGCAAGAGGTAGAGAGGAAGAAAGAGATGTGGGCAAACAGGGAGGAACGGAGGTGTGGAGATTTTTTTTTTTTTTTTTTACACCGATAACTCCAAAGTTGAAAAAAAAAAAAAAAAAAAGATCTCGGAGACACTCACCCTGCTTCAGGCTCCTCCATCTGTCTCTGCTACACACACACACACACACACACTCATAGAGCTAAACACACACTCTTTATCCGGCCCTGTAGTCCAGCAGGAGCAGGTTAAAGGTGTCTCCTCTCAGGTTCCGGTCGTCCTTCAGCCGGTCTTTTTTGAGAAACACACACACACGTACATACACTCGTATCTGCTGTCTGAACCAAAGAATATAAACACACTTCCAATGTAGCTCCTAAATTCCGCCTCAGAAGTTTGTACACGACACAAAAAAGCTGCATTTCCCCCCTCTGTGAATCAATTTCTTTCTTTTCTTTGCTTCTTTTTTTCAGTGGTAGAGAAGGGGGGGGGGGGTGTTTTATGCTTTGCACATAAATGTGATGCATAGACTCTACTTGCTCATATCTGCCTGCATTGTATGTGGGCGGGTGTAAATCCTCATCTTCCTGTATATCCATTAGTAATGCAACACTCTAAAAATAAAGTGTGCCCCAGCGTATCAGTGCCTATGAACATGTTGCCTGTGTAATCACATTTTATATACTTCTTTTTTATCTGTTGTTGGGAGAGGGAGAGAGAGAGAGAGAGAGAGGAGGGATGGAGGGGAGGCTTGCAGGTGTCTCTGGTGGATTGCGGGTAGCTGCAGCTCTGCATGGGTGTATAGATGGCGGTGATAGGCCAATTGTGAACGCCGGGGTTTCACCTCCTAACCAAAAACTAGTATTAGACCAGCGAGATGGGCTATATTGTGAAAGGTGTGATAAGTCCCTATTTTTTTTTATCCCATTTCTCCTCCATCCCTCCATCCTCTCCTCTTACTCTCTGCTGCACTGACACAAATCAGCATGCTTAGAATAAACTGCATAAGTTATCAGCTCCTTGGAAAGCAACGCATAAGGGGAGAGCAGCAGCAGAAAAAAAAGGAGGAGACAGAGAGAGGGGAGACTTCTATCACTTAATGAAAAATAGCTTCCCTTTTGGACAGAACTTCATAGGGCTGCAATCAAGCCCTGGCCCCCACTTCTTGACGTGCAATCCAGGCAAATCAAGTCAGCATCTATTAATAATATTTCCCTGGCTCCTTTCATTCCAGCGCGTGTCCTACCACTGTCAACGCTGTGATGGAGCACTGCCTTTATCTCCACCCCGGCCTGCTCTGTCACAGTGATAAACAATTCTAACAAGAATCAGAATAAAGATCTCCCCAGTAGACTCCCGGAGATAGAGGGGGCCCTTTTTTCTCATTTTCTAGACGGCAAAATTTAATCTAGTGCCTAGCCCCCCCCTCCCTCCCCCCACCCCCTTTCACACACACATATACCCCACCCAAATCCCCCCCCCCTTTCTTCTCCCCCTCCCTCGTTCCTCCTTCCTCCTCTGCCGCCCTCCCCATCTTCCTTTTTTCTCCTCTTCCTTCTTCCCTACTCTTATTTTTTTTCCAAGCGTCACATTCAAAGAGATGCAAATTTTCTCAGAGCTGGGACCTGATGGAGTTGGAGCGCAGAGTGAATGTCAAAGGGGGGTGGAGGAGTGGAATAGAGGAAGTGTGTGTGTGGGAGGGGGGGTGGGGGGGGGGGGAGTCACTCCGTTATTGGTCGGTGCGGTCCGACACTGAATCAGGATAAATTGTTGGTGGAAAAAGGTGAGGCTTTTGTCCTGACATCCAAGACTGGACAACAGGAAGGAAGTAGCAGCAGCATCACCAAGCATTCCATTAACATGGAAGTGCGTGCTCCTTTCTTTCTGCATGGGTTGAATATTTTCCCACTGCCTCAACATTTTCATACGGTGAAACTGATGGAGGTGATGAAATACTAAATGTTAAATTGTAAGCACAAATGTGAAAAGCAAAGTTTCATGAAGTGAGTCTTGCAAATACATGAGCCTAAAGTGAATTCATCTTCAGGGGGTTTGTGTGTGTTGAAATAGTGTGTTAGGAAGTCATGGTATTGAGAGGAGGTAGGGGTTAGTGTCTAAATCATAGATTAGTATATAGCAAGTGGACGTAGTCACCGTGACGTCACCCGTTGGTTTGTGGACTGCTGTTTTGAAGTCTCGAGTTCAGCATTTTGGCCATCGCCATCTTGTTTTTTTGCAACCAAGAGTGACACCAGAGGGTGGAGCTAAATACAATCAAACCCTGAATAAGACATATTTAGGCAACCAAAATGTCACAATTAGCTTTGACGAGCTGAAAACACACTGTATCAACCCGAACCTACAGACAAGGACTCAATAGCAAGACTTGAGACACAGGTAATTATAATAAAACGTCTTTACTTGCACAAAGGTGCACAGGTAATCAGTCCAAGATAAGCAAAGGTATCAAAAAACGCTGGGCAAAATGGTGGTACAGACAAGCAAGGGGTCAAAAACACACGAGGAACAGAGGCTGACATGGAATAACAGATGAACTGGCAACAGACAAGGGGGCAGCACGAGGACTAAATATACAAGGGAGGAGGGGTGATCAGGGTCGGGTGAAACTAATTGGGGCGGGGCAGGTAATCACAGACGACGAGGAGGTGAAGGATCTGAAGCGAGAGACAAGGTGAGTATATCAAAATAAAACAGGAAATACTAAAAAACTGAAAATATGACCTTAATCCGGAAACTGGGATGTAACACACTGTGAAAGGGTTAAAGTTCTAAGATAAAAACACGGATAACTCCCAGACCAGACAACGACGAGGTAGCGACCTGTCAATCACAAGGTAACCCCGCCCTAAAGCATACTAGTGCTAGAGACCATAAACTTAAGCCTCATTCACACGCGGCTGCGTTACCTGTTTTTTTATTGTTAACAGGTTAGAGCAGCCACACTGGCCGTGTGAGACGCGCGTCTCATAACAACAACAGACAGTGAAAGTGATGTATTGACTGTATATTGACATCATACCAGCAAGATTACTACGGTTTCAATGTCTATCTGTAGAATACGTTACGGAGATGAAAAAAAGTAAAGATTTATTTCTAAATCAACACTTCCTGCTTTCATTTCAAAAATAAAAATAAAAGCCCTCAAGCATTTTTTCTGTGGACAGAATTCCTTCATTTGTTAACACGAGACTTTAATTCTGAAATATGTGCCGTACAGTGTTCTAGAACATGCAGTGACTTGGAGAGCTCCATGAATGAATACAGTAGTTTTAATTGTGGATTATTACTATTATTTACAAATTACCACACGTTTCTTAACCTTTCTCTGTCTAAAATAAATATAAATGATATTTATAATGAAATGAAATGGCCATTAAAAGGCAAACTCTATGTAGAAAGAAAGGGCTGACAACAGCTGATACGCAGCTGAAACGTTCCCTGTGTGTCCCAGGCGTCATGTTTACAATGTTTACTGAGGTAATAAATCAAGTGAGAAGTATAGGCTCATTTTCTCGGAATAATAATAATTATAATAATAATAATACATTTTATTTATAGAGGGCTTTTCATGAAACTCAAAGACATGATCATAAATAAAAACAACATAATATATACCACAGATAACATTTATAACACATTAAAAGTAGTTCATAAAAGTCGAGTATTGACTTGTGATTTGAATGTGAACAGGTTGGTGCAGTCTCTGATGTGTTAGAGGAGTGAGTTCCAGAGGACGGGAGCAGCTAAAGAGAATGCTCTGTCCCCCCCAGGTCCAGTGCTTGGTCCTGACTGAGTCTATACAATCAGACTTCCATTAGCAACCAGAGGAGTCGCCCCCCTGCTGGCTATTAGAAAGAATGCAAGTTAAAGGCACTTCAGCTTTGGCTTCCCTTTTCAGACCTGGAGGTTGCCGCCTGGTCTATATTCAAAATGTCCAACTCTGAACAGTTGTTAACTCATTTACACATGCTTTTATAAGTGCTAAATGTTTCTTTTTCAAACATGATGAAGACTTTAACCCAGCAGCAACCTCCGGTGCTGAGAGGTGTAGACAATGCAGAAATACAATTTATCATTGAATTATATTGTGATTTTAAACATGAATGCTAGTACTTAACATGTGGTGGTGTAGATTTAAATATGACTATCAGTCAGTAGTTATACAGTAGCTAATTCTATTAGCTAGGCAGAAAAGCAATAACATCCAGTTCAGTTGTGGCAATCCAAGCCAGACACTGTTTATCAGTACTCTGGTGGTGACACGAGTTGAGCAAGACCAACCACTACCATTCCTTCCTGCTATTCTCCATGTTTACCGCACCTAAAACAAAAGAAAGGCCCAGACTCAATATGTACGATTACAAGCACACCGTTGCTAAGACTGAAACATCTGTAAACAGAACGATCGTGAGATGTGTAGGTGGCGTGCTTTTCTTTTGTCTACTCATTTCTGTCTGTTAGTTTCAAACAAACCATAAAACTAAAAAAAAAAAGGATTCTTAAAAATCCACACATTCAAAGTTTAGATTTCTCACGTCACAAACCTAAACTGACACAAATGAGACCACAGTGACTTCTCCATTACTGGATCCAAAAAAGAGCAAGATACCTCCCACTGAGCAATAGAAGTATTTTCAACATCACCTCTATGCTTTCGCAATGATATGGACCAGGATTTACTGGCTACATAAAGCCCGGTTTCAGACCATATTTTAAAACATCATTACATAATTCAAAAATGTATAAAAATCTACAAATATTTAAAGGTCCCATATTATAAAAAAGTGAGATTTTCATGTTTCTTTATTATAAAGCAGGCTTAAGTCCTATATAAATACTGTGAAAGTATTGAAACACTCAATCCACAGGGAAATACACACAGCCCGTATTCAGAAACTCTGCATTTGAAACAAGCCGTTAGGATTTCTGTCCATTCGTGATGTCACAATTATATAATATTTAGACCCTTGACACAATTTTAAACGTAAACATTCTCAATGTGTCCCAGTTTATTTCCTGTTGCAGTGTATGTGAATGTCGTCAGCTGACAGGAAGATGCCCAATGATGCCAAAAAAATATTCTGCCTACTGAAGCTTTAAATGTATTTTCAACGTCAAATTGCTCAGTGGGCTGTTATAGACAGGAATCCCACTTTACAGGATCAATCCTGTGTTTAAAACCCCAAACTTTACTCTACAGTCTCATATCAGGCAGCATACTGTTGCTGTCACCCATCTTCTTTGTTTGTTGTTTTATCCTGAACTACTGTAAACTCTGTGTCTACTGTACCTGAATCCAGTTTTCCCTCACTGTGATCCAGTGCTGCTTCATCCTGCTGAACAGGCCACCCTGAGGCAGCACTGGCAAGAATAGCAAAAAAAAAGAGAGAGAAGGCCTGGTAAAGATGGATTACATGTGAACAGATCTGTGGCAGGCGGAGTGAAAGCCATGAATGCTGTTGCGGACGGGGAAAGAGAAAGAGCGAGAGAACGGTAGAAGGAATGGAAGGAGGACAGTGGGACAGCCAGGGAGGGAGGAAAAGGCTACTCAGCCCAAAGGACAGGTGAGGGATGAGTCTGCTGAGGGAGGAGCAGTAAATAAAAGAGGTGACTGAGTGTGTGCTGAGGGCGGAGGAGGAGTCGGCAGTAACGGAGGGAGGAGGAGGAGGAGGAGGAGGAGGAGGAAAGGAATTGGGAGGAGGACTGCCCACCTATCCATCCCTCTTCCTCCCTCCATCCCCAGTCTATCTCTCCACCCCCCCAACCCCCACCAATCCCTTTTCTTGACAGCTTCACCCTTCGGATCAGTAGAGCTGAGGATCGTGCATCTAATCCGTCCCCTGATGCATTTTTAATTGTGCGGGAGAGCAGAGGAGGATGGGATAGGATGGGCAGGGTGGTGGGTGTCACAGTGGGGAGGGTGGGCTCACCTCCTCTAGTGTCATACATGTCAGTGAAGTTAGACTGGTGACAAATCAGCCCATGCAGATGAGGCGCTCATGGTGGAAGTGATGAAATACAATGACTTCTACTTGTACTTGTTGATACAGAAGGCACGTTCAGTATACAGTACGTATTTCAGCCACATTTGACATCCATTACGGACAGCAGATTCAGTTGATTCTGGCACTGATCCAACAGAGAGGCCCACCACACAAGGCCGTTATATTATCAGTGACGGGATCTTACTCAAAGGAAATAGAACCTAAAGCAAAGAGTGTAAATAGGAGGTTCCATTCCCGAAGCTTGATGACAGCGGATACACTTAAAGGATCATTTGGGTTAACCACAACCCGGTCGTAGTTTTGACTATATCAGTAACAGTAACATTGCACTCGCCAAGTTAATAACCCAGATCTGGGAATGTGGCGACAATGCTAAAAAAAAAGTGAGATGGAAAGAAACATGTAGTCAAACCCTCAAGTTAGTAAAAACTGAATTGGAAGAGAAAAAAAAAGAACAGCAAAATTATTACTCAAACTGTTTGTTGCAAAATCCATTGTAGTTTAAACACCGATTCCAGGTTCAACATTCCGAGTGAACTTAGCTGTGCACACACTTTTTCTGTAGAGTGAAGGATTATCACCAACATTTCAGCTATGCTCTCTTTTGTTTTTACGTGATATAAACTGTTACAAACTGTTTTATAATCTGCCTGCTACTGTTGTCTGCAACCAGTCCTGCATACTAAAGGTGTTGTTTTTCATTGTCTTTCTTTGCCTCGTTTCCATTTTGGGATCTGAAGCACCTATCGGCGAGAACAATGGGTTCCAAAACGGTTCCAAAAAGGATTCATGTGACTGCTTCCTCGCCTGCCGCTGCTGTGGTTAAGGTTTGGTGAGGTTTAGGCATAGAAAGCGCTTGGTTGGAATAGGGGGAAGGGCAGGATAAGATTAGGGATGCTCCCATTCAACTGATACCAATTCCAATACCGAGTAATTATCCGATACCATGTCTTTTTTCCCAAATTTAAAACCTGTATACCTTAATATTTGAAACTTATTGGGATGATTATCAAGCTAGTGATTTGCTGTGGGACTAAATGCTGACTGGGTGGCAGAATAATAAGAACTGGATCTGGTGATCATCTTAATAAGGTCTGCATTACTATGTCGTTTTAAAACGGACTCATCTCCTCTCTGCCCCCGCTGCAAACTGGAAACTGGTACGTTGGTACACATGGTGTGGTCCTGTGTTGAGCTTGAACGGTGCTGGCTGGAGATCGGTAACATTTTTGGAAAAGTCCTATCAAGGAAAATATCTCTTCCCCCTGTGATTACTATGTTGGGGGACCTGACTGATCTGAATCTTCCCTCCCAGAGGATAAGGGGTTTTGTTAACCTGGCAATCACGGCTGCCAATAGATGTGTCACATCTAAGTGGAATCATGAGGATCCCCCTGATATTACTCAGTGGATTAATGAGGTAAATCCATGTGCTCCCTTGGAAAACATAACCTATGCTATAAGAGGTAGCCACACAGCTTTTCTATAGGATATGGGATCCATGGATCACTTATATAGAATCTTCTTAACCTAACCTTTCTTTGGTATTTATTTAATTATTAATTATTATTTTCTGTGCTGTTTTCTTTTTTTCTTTCTTTTTTTTTTCTACATTTAATTCATTAATTAATTAATTAATTTAGTTTAGGTTTTTATCTTACTACCATGAATTACATTACTGTAGTACTTATTACTTTTAATTCTAACTAACTAATTAAATTATTTAAAACAATATTTGTATGTTATTTTTCTTGTAACTTTACCTCTAGGGGTGGGAAGAAGGCTGGACCTGTCTCTGTGTGGGAGTGGGAAGTGATGTGTATGTGTGTATATACAGTATGTATGTACATATTAAATGTTACATGTAAGATATACTTGTTTTGTATTATGGCACCGGTGTTGTGTTTTGTTATGTTTATTATGCTATGTTTGGAAAAGAGGAATAAAAATAATTTTCCAAAATAAGGTCTGTATTCACACCAACATTAGATCATGCATAGTTAGAATAACTACTGTGTTAAGGTTAGGGGACCTTCGTTGTCATGGTTAGAGGAGGAACTACTTGGGTAATGTTAGTCAGCAACCGTAGCCATGTTTGGTAGGAAACAGACATCACACTGCTTCCATGTTTGTTTCTGACAGACAAGTTAAAAGTTAAGTTTATAAGTGGTTTGAGAAAAAGAGAATTATCTCTTGAATGAAATCATAGCTTTGTCATGCATGTATGGTTTATACAAATTAACCATGTTTTATCTCCATAATTACCACTTTTTTATTAAACTGCATCTAAATGGTCAGGTAGATAAAATCCCAACATACTATCAATGTGGACACCAATTTAACCCCCCCCCCCACCCCCCACCCCCACCCCCCTCTGAAATATTCACTGGATATATAAAAATAATCAAAGACAGATAAATATCCCCTTTCCTGGACATTACAACAGGACACAAAAGATAAGAGTGTGGAAGCCCTCTGGGGCAACATTTCTAGCTTTTAAAGTGGTAAAATTATAACCATAAAAATGTCCAATCCAAAAGGGAAAAAGCTCAGTTTCAGTGAGTTTGCATAAAAGCTGGGGGGGATATAAATCTCCTGACTCTGAAAAGACAAATAGGCAATCCAAACTTAAGTGAAAAAAGACACGAGATGCCTCACAAAAGGCAGGAAAAACATATGATGGCCATTAAGAATTGTGCGCTCTTTGAAAAGACATCCAGTCTAAGTGCCTCTTTCCTTTTCCTTGATGCACCGAGTTGAATGGAAGTTCAAATTGTGGACTTAGACAATAGTTTACAGTGTGAGCATTCATCTATCAGATTCTCTAAGAAGCCATCTGTACAGAATGAGGAAAATGCTTCACAATTCACAAGTGAAGTGCTGGTGCAGGTAATTTTAACCACCAAGGCAAGTGAAAAATGGAACGCTTGTTTTTTTTTTTTTTTTCCTTCACCCGAGCCAACAAGTCCTGTTCATGATATGAACTTCCTGAATACAAGTGGAAGCACCTGCGTCCTTATCTTCTTCATGGTTTGGGGGTTGTGGGAGATGCTGATGCAAACTTTAATCTCATTTTTTTTTCACCTCCTCTACTTCCTGTAACTTGAAATATTATTTTTCTCTGGTTACAGTAAGACCTTTTTTCCTTAGGGGTGTATATATTACAATTCTAAATATTTTAAATTACACATTATATATCAAAGTATCCATGCAGATCTTATTATCATCAATTTCAACACATAATGCCCAGTGTGTTCCTACCAGGCGGCATGAAAAGTGAAGCCAATGCTGAAGTGCCTTAAACCTGCATTCTTTCTAACAGCCAGCAGGGGGCGACTCCTCTGGTTGCTAAAAGAAGTCTGATTGTATAGTAGATTGTAAAGTCTATGAGAAAATGAGCCTACTTCTCACTTGATTTATTACCTCAGTAAACATTGTAAACATGAGTTTATGGTCTCAATCGCGAGTTTCAACTCTTCTTCAATACAGCATGATGTTCATTTAGTAAATTATGGTCCCATTTAGAGTCAGATAGACAGCCCCTTCTTATTTCCAAGTCGTCAAATACCAAGGCTTTTTCACAGCCGTTGGCAGCACCCTTTAGAGCCGGTATGAAACGCACCAGGCGTTCCATTAACTAGAATGTAAACCCATCCGCGGCAACAGTAAATGCTCCGAGAAAGTGCGCTGGGAGTAGTTTAAAGAGGGTAAAGACATACACCGGCAGGTGGGTGGGACGGGAGGTAGATGGGTCCAACTACAAAGGTTTCCTTAAGGAGACTGCTGTTCTTGTCCCGTGTGTTAAAGGTCCCATATCCTGCTAATTTTCAGGTTCATGTTTGTATTTTGTGTTTCTACTAGAACATGTTTACATGTATTAATGTTCAAAAAACACTTTATTTTCCTCATACTGTCTGCCTAATTATACATGTATTTACCCTCTGTCTAAAACGCTCCGTTTTAGTGCATTTCAACGGCATTGCAACAGAATTGCGTTGCTAGGAAACAGTCTGGGTCCATGTTTACATCCTGTCAGCTGATGTCATTCACATGCACTGCAACAGGAAATAAACTGGGACACATTTAGAATGTTTACTTTTAAAACCGTGAAATGGTCTAAATATTGTATATTTGTGACATCACAAATGGACAGATATCCTAACGGCTTGTTTCAAACGCGCAGTTTCTGAACACGGGCTGTTAGTATTTCTCTGTATATTGAATGTTTTGATACTTTCACAGTATTTATAAAGCACTTAAACCTGCTTTATAATATAAAAGACATGAAAATCTAATTTTTTACAATATGGGACCTTTAAGTTTCACCACCTACCTTGCTACTATGTGATTGACAGGTTGCTACCACGGCGTTGTCCGGTCTGGGAGTTGTCCGTGTTTTCGTCTTAGAACTTAACCCTTTCACAGTTTGTTTTCAGTTCATCAAGTTAATTGTAATAGATCGCCTCAAAAGGTCTTATTCAGCGTTGGGTTGTACTTAGCTCTCGTGTCACTTCTGGTCGCAAAAAACCAAGATGGCGACGGCCAAAATTACAAACTCGAGGCTTCAAAACTGTAGTCCACATACCAATGGGTGACATCACAGTGACTACGACCGCTTCTTATATACAGTCTATGGTTCCTGCATCAGAAAACAAGTATCTTCTCCAAACAAAATGCCCTTGCCTGTGTGACCTATTTCATTAGTTCACTTCAGTTTTCAGTTTCCACTCTGCAAATTACTGATCAACTTTCTAAACTTTGAGCCTGATCTGCAACGAGGCAATTTACGGAAGTATCCATAAACGGAGCCAAAGCGGATTTGCAGAAAGATACGTGCTTCATTCCACAATGCCAAGCCACCAAATAGGTAAACAAGGGTGTGTGTGTGTGTGTGTGTGTGTGTGTTGGAAATAACACCTTGGGAATGGTCTGCGGTTCAACGTTTCCCTCATGAAATATGATTTTATAAATCCTTCCAAAAAATTATAATAACCCAGATAAGCTCGGGGCTTAAGTGATCCGCAGAATCAGTGGTTTGAGAGTTTAACATCAGTACCTCTGGAGGTAATTCTGATGCAAATGTGTGTGAAGACTCATGGATAAATGCCTGTGGCTGGTGAATGAGGTCCAGGTGGGAGTGTGCTTTATATGTTTCAGAGAGTGAAAGGAAGAAAAAAAAAAGATGCTGTGTGGTTGAGAAAAAAAAAATTACAACAAATCCTAAACAAAATGCCGATGGCAGCTGTGCTGACTCGCCTCTTAGTGCATTGTGACGGGCTTTGCTCTATTTCATGTGGGTATCATCCCTGGTCCTCATCCCTCTCTCCCTCCCTTCTTACCTCTCTATCAGCCATTCACTCGCCTCCTCTATCAGTTAGCTTATAAACCAGCCGCTATTCCAGGCAGTGATTAGCCCTGCTAGTCCTCATCTTTCACTCAAATTACTTTCTTTTGACCATTTCCACTATAGGATGGATGCTACACAGCAAAGAGGGAGCAGAAAAATAAGAATCAACAAGGAGAAAAAAGCACGCAAACATGTAGGCCTACTGCATGAAGTCAAAGTGTATTGAAGGATTACTTTGACATTTTGAATTTGACTCTGTTATTTTTCTTCGCTAAGACTTGGAGATGCTTCATTCGGGCTGAATGAAATGATTGGACAGAATTATTCCAGGATACAGATACCAGATTTTCTTTCCCTTTTCTTTTTGGTCAGAGTATTTGATTTATTGATTGCTGTCTGGATGTCAAGAAAATTTCAACAAATATAACAAAAAAGGTCTCTAAAATACATTACCCACTCTGGCTTGAAGAGGTTAAATCTAACTGCAACCTTCCTTAGCTCTAAACTTAACCTAAGTTATGAGCGCACACTTTTTGAAAACAGAAAGAGGAAATTTGGTATTAGGGGAACTAACATGTGTAACACAATCTGGGCGCGTAATGACTGATTATTTCACGATAGGCCAAAGAAAATAGTGTCCTTTTAAACTCAAATTATTATTAGTTTGAGCCTATGTTTAATAAGATGCGCTCGCCACAGTGCGCAGCGCCCAGAGTTGGGCTTTGCTCGATGCAGCAAAAGCCGCCGTGGTGCGGCGCAAGCCGTTAGAAATAACGGGGTTTAGAATGCGGTGCTGTTGTTGCGTTGCGTCTGAAAGGACCTTCAGTGAGTGAGAAATGAAGGGAACTAAGAGAAAGAAAAACGGATGAATATTAGTTTATGACAGAGATTCACACGCCAAGTTCACACCAGAGGGGCGAGTTATTCATTCTTCTTTCCTGGGAGTTAAAGGTCAAATCAAAACTTTAACATAAAGATGCTGTTGCAGTGTACTTATTATTTTCATTCTTTTAAAGTCACCAGAATTTAGGAAACAAAGTCTCTGAAACTCAAATTTTCCTGGAGTAGGACCCCCAGACCCCCCCACTTTGGTTTTGAAATCCTCCCTTTTTTAAAGTCTCAAGTTTGCCAAGTATGCTTCAGACCAAAGTTGATGACATATGGCCTTAAAGTATCATATGATCAAGTTGATCATGCCCATTGCTCTGATGATAGTAGATAGACACGGCTGATAGGGGATTTACAATTGGAAAAGAAACTCTAATACGATTAGTAAATGGCCAGAGATGAAACAGAAGAACAGCGATCTCATCAGCCACTGTGCTGTAAGACGCACTTTGCTGTTTTAGATTATGTTAAAAAAAGGATACAGTAGTTAAATTTACAAGGCCTTTATACAGTCTTTTATGGCCGAGAGAGAACAGAAGCTAATAAGGGCCCATTTTAGCCATGTTCAATGAGCTGGAGTCGAGGTGTCATGGATTCTCACGTCTGATCACGGAGTCATTTGTGTGTGTGTGGTGTTAATTACCAGCACATACACAGACCCTAATGCCTTTCAAATTAACTCCCCAATATACTCCCTTCTTTTAAATCTGGGACTCTAATGAATGGTGAAATTGAAAATCCCCATATTGATGTCATCTTTTGCCAATGATGATCATTTTTTCTACCTATTATTAACCGTGCCGTGCCTTTAAAAGTGAAATACCCCCCTGCTGTTTCAGTTTCCCTCAAAGGCCATCACTAGCCATTTTAAGCACATACTAATAATTGCCTTGACAAACCCCGGCCTTGGTATCAATTAGCTCCTGAATAGGGGACTGCGGGTGGATTTAATGGGAGCTGTTAGTCCGCCAGCGGATTGTAAGTGCTACATAAAACTCAACACGGTTCCTACAGTAAGTGCCTGGCCAACCACATTTTTTTCCTCCCAATCTACTAGACTGAAGGCTTTTGTTTCATTCCTGTCCGCTTTTGACCAGCTAATGGAGTAGGTCTCACGGCCTGGCATGAGCCATCACTCAGCTTGAACAGGAAATTAAAACACTAAATAATTATTCTAATGTGCAATAAGAATTAAGGTGTATTACTGTCAGATATCATTTGGACAGGGGGGAGACCTTGGAATTTTGGGTTTTGTAGCATATCTTCATTAAACCTGCAGTAGGCAGTATATTTTTGGCATCATGGGCAAAATATCCCATAATAACCTTTCAGCATATTGTAATTCAAGTGTTCTGAGAGAAACTAGACTTCTGGCACCTCTCATGGCTCTGTTTTCAGGCTTTTAGAACATCTATAGCCCGGACGGGAGACTTTGGCCAATCACAGGTCATTTCAGAGAGAGAGCGGTCCTATTGGCTGCGCTCCGGCTTGGTGGGCGGTGCTTGGTATTTCCTCAGCAGATCTCATCATGGCTGCCGTATCACAAACTTTCTCATTTACAGCTAAACAGTACACTACAAGATGATTCTGAAAACATCTTGAGGAGAGAAATAGACATTACAGTAACAGAATATTGATTCATATTTGATCAGCGCTGCCTAGTTTGACCGTTTGGTTGGAGTTTGCGAGTGATTGACAGCTGCTCAGAGACGGCAAGGCTCCAGATCAGCTCTGATTGGTTGTTTTCCTTCGGTTTGTGAAATCCTGCAGATGCCATTAGGAGCACCGGAGGACACTGGAGGACACAGAGGAACATGATTTTTTTTTTCAGTTAACCTGTCTCATGCACTACTGTCAGGATATAGCAACCGTTTTATAAAAATATATATTTTGAAACATATTGGCTTCATTCCTCACCTATTGCTGCTTAAGGAACATAGAACAGAGGAATAGCATGGCTGGTAGGTTTAGAGGATCTGGTGTAATGAAACAAGCCAATACATCCTCTGTATCTAGAAAAGTGAGGAAACATGTAACCAAAAAAAGATCTGTGGAGGAGGCGAGGCTAAAAACAGGGAGATACACTAGTTCAACCTTTAAAAAGGACGGAGAAAGTAAATAGTGTGGATACATGACGATAACATTGAGAATTGGCTTGAGTTTCCTGCTCTAATGATAATTTAACATAACTAGATTTTTGTTTTACTAATTAACCATGACAATTTGTATATAATATAATTGAAATATTACCAGCCATATACTTAGAGCTGTACTAATCAAAATTGTTTGTATATATAAAAATCATAGACTGTGTATAAGAAGTGGACGTCACCGTTACGTCACCCATTGGTTTGTGGGCTACAGTTTTGAAGCCTCATTTTGGTCGTCGCCATCTTGTTTTTTTGCAACCTGAAGTGACACGAGAGGATGGAGCTCAGTAAATGAACACTTTTTTTTTTTAGGCGACCAAAATGTTACAATGAACTATCATGAACTGAAAAACACACTGTGAAAGGGTTAAAGTTAGTTAGTTAGTTAGTTTCCGTACTCATCTTCTACTTACTTTGTTTAACATTAAGTCACTGATCTCCTGACAGAACAAACCACCACGGTTTGAAGTCAGCCTACAGGCAGGTTTTTTGAAACAGAGCAGCTGATATTGGTGGCGAGAGCAACAAGCTAGCTGACTACCGAGCGGCTGTCTCTCAGCAGACAGACTGTGTACAGAGCTCCGCCTCCAGCCTCGGTGACACACAGCGATCAGAGGATGAGGAGCAAAGAGGACGGAGAAACAAGCGTGACAGTAAATGACAACAAAACTGTATTTTTGTAGATTACAGCACACTTGTAATGCACTGCAGAAGGATTCCTGTTGTGTTTTTGTAATGATTATGTACTGAGGTGGGTCACACAGATACTGACATTGAAAAGATGCAGCATTGTAGAAAAAGGGAGTTCAGTTCTCTTTTTAAAGAGGAATTTGGAAGTGTAAATGACAGTTGTCAGAGCATAGAACCAATGATCTGTTGATCTTTACAGATCAAGACTCCATAGTCTAACAATGGCTGAATCGTGGCCTTAAAATGGAAAATCAAATTGAACTGTGGATTTTGAGCATCATCGCTATTACTGACAATTTACTATAAAAGGTAAATGGCTGCATTTATATCACAACATGTCAGGTTTGAACCAAGCTAATTGTAATATAAGTAATGTTGAAAAAGGTCTAAAGTATGAAGCTAGATAAATGTGAGTACACAGAGGTGTATGCTGCATGTGTTTATAAAGGCTTTAGGAGCATAAGCCCATAGATGAGCACAAAGCGAGCTCAGGAAGTGTACAACATGCACACTTTGTGGTGCTCTCCTGCTTGTAATGGACACAGATATTAGCACATACATGAGAAGACTCGGAGCGGCCGGTGGCGTCTCTTCCAGCCTTCATCTGAGCGCTCCGGAGGGGAACGTGTCCCAGCCTGAGGATGAGGAATGGCCTTAATGAAGTCGGACAAGCCGGAATACATGCATAAGAAGGATTTTAAATATTGATATGATGTCACTACGCAGCTGCATACACGGGTTACAGTGGATCAGTTAGCTCTTGATGGCCCTCGTCTAATACAGCAGCACAAGGGGGATGATTAGGCTCATCAGAGGTGATTGTGTATTCTGTGGGAGGTGCAAACACAACGCACGCACCATTTGAATCAAAGGGGCCTCCTGTCTTCATGCGCAGCTCCAACGGACTGCTGTGCTATCAATTTATTTTCAGACTGTAAATTATTCACAGGCTCATGTAATTAACAGCTAGTAAATTTATATCATACGGCTATGCAACGTATTAATGGGCTTTATTAAAGGTGCTTCATCAACGGTACAGGAGGCCTTTCAGGGGCCCGCAAATAAATTGGTTCTGTAATTGTTCAAACAAGACGTGTGTTGGTGGCGTGAATGGATGGGAGCAATTTGGAGAAGCTTCCTTTCGCGAGGCCTGAGCTGTTAGCATATAGGTACTCAATCAGAACAACAAAAATCATTAAAACAAACTCGGAAAAGTGGACAAAAAGACGATGCATGAGAAGGCATCAGAAGTCCCATAACGGGCCAGCAGCGGAGATAAAGTAGATCTGAGATTGTGGGGCAAGTAAGGAGAGCTGGAGGGTTGAAAAGAGGGTTGTGTTCACCATTACATAAAACATGAGAGACACACAAGTTTCCTGCTGTGCCGAGAGCCGCGCGGCATTACTTTGGAGCCCTCGCAGTTAAAACAAATCTTGAGGTCAAACTTCAGGCCTGTTCGCTCAGGCTGCGGGTCAGTGTTAAATTATTCAGCTAGCCGGGGACTGCGGAGACGGACCAGATCAAGCAAGTCGAGTGATGCCAGTAAACACGCCAGAGACCCAACAGTATCCACTCCAAAGACTTGTAAACATCATCCGTTTTCAAGACACAGACACTTGTTTATTGAAATAGCAGCGACCAGCACAGATGTTGTGAAAAACAGAAAATAACAGATTCTCACTCGACATCGCCGCATGAGGTGAAGGTAAGTAAAAGCCCAGAGTCTGGGTCTGAACCTTGATCTCACTGATCAATTAGTCACTTTTTTTTTTTTAGATGAATTTCTTGGGGGCTCTTTGTCTTTATTTGATAGTGATAGTCAGAGGGGGACGACATGCAGCAAAGGGCTACAGGTCAGACTCACTGCAGGGGTTAAGGGCTCGGCCTTGGTTACTACTTAGAGCGCCTGCTCTACCACGAGAGCTACCGGATTCCCCATATCAGTTAGTCCCTTTGAGTTAATGTATTTACTGTGTTTGTATGTGGTTTCCTGTTTCGGATCTTTGGGAAACCATGGTGTTGCATGAGATGACTTGTCTTTGGCGTGGCCATCTCCCATCAAACCTGTCACTCAGTGAATTATAAGTTGATTATACATCAGGACCGGCCAATACGTTCATCCAGAGTAGGCCTCTCATTAGACGGTAACAGTTGACAACATGTCTCCAAACTTCTACTTTAACAAATCGCTAACAGTAATAACGCTATGCTGAAGAGTTGCTGGTTAAGTTGGTTGCACAGCAATAAATCCAAAAACGCTGATCTCCGATTGTTCCCCTTCCGTGTCCTAAAAAGATCTAATAGAGGAGCTTTATGGCTCCAAGCTATAGACCAGACCAGCATGGCTTTATGGCTCCAAGTTATAGACCACACCAGCATGGTGTCATCACCGAGGCTGCGCTCCCTTTTAGGGGAAAGAAAGTCGCTGTCACAGTCGTACTGGCCAACACTCTTGATTTTCCCGGGAGACTCACGTTTTTCTTATCGCCCTCTCCCGGTTTCCTCCCGGTGACACAATTCTCCCGCATTTCTCGGGATTTCTTACAAATGTTCCCACCTTTTCCTTATCTCAACCTGTTTCTGGCTCTGTACAGCGTGTATAATCCTTACTGTTTCCACGACAATACCACTACAGAAGAGAGCTGCTCACGTCACAACACGGTTTGAGCTGCACTCGCTGACGAAGTTGGGCTTTGCTCGATGCATTAAAAAGACATCCTGGCGCGGTGCGGCGCAAGCCATTAAAAATAACGGGTTTTAGAGCACAGTGGTGTTGTTGTCACGTTGTGTCTGAAAGGACCTTCAGTGAGTGAGAGGAGAGAGAAATGGAGAGTACTAAGAGAAAACCAAATACTCAAGCAGGAGCAAAAAATTAATGAATGAACAAATAAAAACTGATGTCAATGTGTGAAACCCAAAGTGTTTCCATCCTTTACTGGATGTGTAGTGTTTACCACGCTGGATTTAACATGTGAGGGTGCAGGTCGTATCCACGCTGACCCTCCGCTTGTTTCTACTTTTTCATTTCGACTCACTGCGGCTGACTGCGGTTTGTTTTGGTTGACGGACACGGTACGGATATGACGTCACGTTTCTCAGACTACGACAATAAAAGCGGTAACTTCCTTCTACCTCCAGATAGACTCAAATGAAGCAAATATATCAATAATGACATAAAAAAAAAAAACGATTTCAAAATCGTAAAAAATCTATTTTTTTTTCCCACCCCTAATGTTCAGGGAGCTAATTCAGACCCGTGATACATATGATGGTCCTGGATTGATGCTAGAGATCTGCATGTGAGTGGAGACCAGATCCACTATGACTTGTTACTGTTTCTTATCCTGTCAGTAGCAGTGTCATATACTTCCTCCAAAGGTTTCCATTCTCCAAACTTTAGTCCTGAGACTCCTGGGTGACAGGGTAGGCTGAGATCATTACATGCATGGAGAAAAGGATGAATATTATCATACATACAGAGCACATGTATGTTCAGTGCTTATGGGATATCACGTAGAGCCCATTTCAATTCCTGGCTCCCATGGCTGCTCGCCTCCTAGGCCGCCCAGCGCACCAGTCCGCCTTATTAATCCCAACCAAGGAGTCCATTTCAGTCAGTGCATCTCCCTCCGCTTTCCCTTTACACTGCCGTCGCCCCTCCCTCTCCATTCCCAGGCATAGCCAGGGTTAACATGCTAATTCCATTTTATGAGCTCTGACGGAGCCCACTCTCCAACACTTACATCTGTTCAACAATTATTAGACCGTTTTTTGCTATAAAAAATTCAACACCCCCGAGTGTCACACGGGCAAAACCTGAAAATTTATGCAGTGAATAGAATGGTTAATTTCTCAAAGGGAAAAGGGAATGGGCTAAAAACAGAGATTTGCTTTGAGATTCTGCATTTAAATAAGCCATATCTGGATGACTTGGCTTGGCCCGGTAAAGCATTGGACAGAAAAAAATGATTTGTACGTACAGAATGAAAATAAATCTTCAGATACTGAAGCTCATTGTGAAATCCTGAAATACAAAAATATCTTGGCTATCTGACCAATAAAATGTAATTTTTAGCTGGAACTGTTATAATACTGCACTTTCTAGTATGGTGCAGTAATTGGTTTCATTCAAATAAGTCCAAACTGTGTATTACAGTGATTCTAACTAGGAAGACAAAAGAAAAACAGAAACCTAATAACTGCATGATTGGTTTTATTTTGAAAGTCAGACTGTTTGAAACCAACTGTACAAACCAGCAAACAGCAGACACACAGAGACTGAACACATCCAGCAGGTAAAGAGAGAGAGATTTTGAACTACTGAATGTTGGACTTACGTCTTTCATTCATCAATGTTGCTGTGTGTTTGTTAGAACAGGCACTTGTTTGCTAAGACCTCATGCTAACATTATAAGGCTGTGTATGTCAAAATGTGGAAGAAAAGATGAACACATCTGTAAGTAAAAGCACATAAGTATTATATATACGGTATATTATAATATTTGATTATTATTACGGATGCACCAACAGGTAAGCAACATTTCAGTATTGCAGCTGTTTGAGGTGGAGCTAATTTGAACTACTTCTAAATACTTTAAATAGCTGGACTCACTGGTTCTCTCACCTTTTCTGTCAGGCCTTTTGGAAGCAGAAAAAAAACAACAATATTGGGGAATTAGCAACAAAATGAGTCAAATTGAAATTGATTATTTTATGAAAACAACATCAACATGACATACATTAAGATTGCCAGAATTGCCAGATAATTTTAGACTTAAAATACATCAATATGAATATAGAATAGATCAGAATATATATTTTTATTTGTCTTTCTTGTCAATAATCTGTCAATAATCGTAGTTCTACTCCACATTTATTGCCCCCAGCATGCCTTTGAACATGTCATATTTTTAGGGCTGTCAATCGCATATAATCGCATGATTGTCCATAGTTAATCAGGATTAATCACAAATTAATCGCACGGTTTTTATCTGTTCAAAGTATTTGTCAAGTATTTAATACTCAACAATAATTATCAACATGGGAGTGGACCAATGTGCTGCTTTATGCAAATGTATGTGTATATTGATAATTGGAAATCAATTAACAACACAAAACAATGACAGATATTGTCCAGAAACCCTCACAGGTACTGCATTTAGCATAAAAAAATATGCTGAAATCATAACATGGCAAACTGCAGCCCAACAGACAACAACAGCTGTCAGTGTGTCAGTGTGCTGACTTGACTATGACTTGCCCCAAACTGCATGTGATTATCATAAAGTGGGCATGTCTGTAAAGGGGAGACTCGTGGGTACCCATAGAACCCATTTACATTCACTGATCTGGAGGTCAGAGGTCAAGGGACCCCTTTGAATATGGCCATGCCAATTAAGCTCAAGTTTGGAGCGTTATTTGGTCTCCTTCGCTACAAGCTAGTATGACGTGGTTGGTAACGGTGGATTCCTTTTTTAGTTTCATATGATGCCAGTATCTTCACTCTAGCTTGAAATCTGAGCCCGCTACAACCTCCGAAAGATTGATTGCTTTAATGCGTTAAATACATTTGTGGCATTAAAATGAACTTTGACAGCTCCACATATTTTATAAAATGATCATAAATGTTTTCAGTAAAATATTTATCTGCAAAGTAACTAGTAACAACTGCTATCAAAAATATTGACCTTGTATGTAGTGGAGTACTAGTTAATAGTAACGTTAAAATTAAATACTTAAGTAAAGTACCTCTAAATTGTACTTAGGAGCAGTCTTCGAGTAAATGCACTTGTTTACCATTAGCGTGAAAATGGGACTCGTTTTTATTTTTTTAAACACATGAGCTAGTTCCACATGTATTAAACATGCTTTGATTGTGTCTTTGTGTTGAAAAAGCAATATGAGAACCACAACATCCTGTTGAAAAGTGACACACACAGCAAGAATGTGATGGGGGATGATGGAGACTGCACTGGTGTCCACAGACAGTAAGGAAGGAATAGCAGCTAAATCCAAGAATTCAGATTTACTCACGTATGAACAAGGTATTGTGTTTTCAATCAAGTTTAATTCTGTATCCAGGTAACACATCTCCGAATGACACGTGCTAAACAGCAGCTGTCCACCCTTCTGTCTGCAGACAGATAAGACGTGTTGAAGCCTGAGTTTCAGCACTTTTCACCAGGGCTTTGGTAGCCCTGCCTGAGCGGCCTTATTAACATACACCACCATGTGAAAAATGTGTGAAATAATGGGAAAGAAAATGTAAAGGCAATACCCCACCTAATGCAATTGCCAGGCCTTAATTGATGAATCTACTTTGTCATGTCCACGCAGGGAGACTGGTGGAGGAGCCGCCATGACAGATATCTTTAATAAAGTTGCTCTTCACGTGTCAGGATATATGATCATAATTGCCTACCCGGGAATCATTTTCAAATCAGTATCTCCTGTGTAAGACAGACGGAAGTGAAGACCTCCCCATGTGCAGCTGGACAAGGAGGCATGGCTGGATCACACATTTAAGCTGTAATCAATCCAATTCTAAATTAGACATGATGGAGTCCTAATTACTCTAAACAGAAATAGAGATAATCAAATAGTTGCTTATTAGCCGCGCTAAGCTTGGGATAAGTATACATTTATAGAAACAGTCCCACTGGTGCCATCGCTATCAATGGATGGCACACCTATGTGTGGGGATAATGATAGTAGTGAGGAAGGGGATGATGAATATCTGCCCAAGGCCTAATGGGGGCTTTATTCAGATGAGGGCCAGGGAGCCGGACAGCCACCTTGTGCCTTCACCCCCCCCACCCTGGAAAGTATAATTCCCTGAATCCCTTCGACCCCCCCCCCCCACCCCTCCTGCACCCCACTTCCACACATACCACCTACCTCCTCAATGTGACAGGCTGGAGGGATGACCCTGAGAATCACATTATGTATATTTCTTTAGCGGTCGCCGCGCATTTGCATGTAGAAGACAGTTAAAATAAGGCCATAAATCAGCGGGCAAACATATAAATGGATTTGCGGTGAGATTGAAACCCCCGGCGAGTCTCCTGAGCAAATATTTCAAGCCTTCGTCGTCGCCGGGCTCGGAGATATCAGCTGTCATTAACTAGCCCGGGCCTCTCTGACCACTCGGCTTGTATATTCGCTTCATTACACGACTGGGGGGACGACTGCACGACTGGCTGCCCCCAGTAAATCTACCTGCACATTCTGATACGTGCTCTGTCATCAGGGGAGAAGCACTTAAAAGCTGAAGCTTTATCTTATTTCTTCAATAGGTTGTTTGTCTAATGCAAAGGAAGCAACATTGTTGCCTGAAACACTGTCTTTGTCCAACGTGGACATCTGTCAATATCCAAGCCTGGTGTTATATAATGCAGTAGGAGATGTAATGGGCAGTTTAATGTATGTTTTTTTTTATATTCATCATCACAATCATCTGGAAACAACAGCAGGGTTACACCACGGGAACGTCATTTGCTGAATCCCAATACGAGACTGGGACCAACTGTCCAAATCCACATCAAGTCAAGCACATCATCTGATGACTATCTGTGGACTTCCAGAAAGTCTGTTCTGATGAAGAGACTTCATTCAGAATATTACCCATAATAGCAATACTAATGTGACACATATAATAATAGTAGCATAAAGTAAAGCAAACTACCAATAAGCATAACAATTTAGATAAATAGCATAAATGTATGGAGAAGCGCACCTGCTTTGTTTTAGGAACTCATTTACTCAACTCATGTTTTATCCTAAATCTTTATTACACACAAACAAGTTCATGGAAATTCCTACTGTTTTGATCCTAGGCTGTTTTCCTGCTATCTAGGCCCCTTAAGTCTGGGCCACACAGGGAACGTCAGCAGCGCGTGGCAGCTGCGAAATCTGATGTTATTTATTTCGGCGTCCAGGTCAGAGCAGCCACACAGCCCGCGTTAGCAGCGCGGCTACGTCTCAGCTTCGTCTCTTCTAAAGAGTCAAGGTCTCACCTATTTTACCGCGAGCCACGCGGTTCACAGCAAGAACACAGTGAAAGTGATCTTTTGACTGTATATGGACATCATATCATATCATATCAGCAACATTAATATACTTTCAATGTTTGTATCTGTAGAATATGTCACGGACATGAAAAAAAGTAAAGATTTATTTTTAAATCAAAACCGTTTCAAAACCTTCCGTTTCAAAATAAAAGCTCTCTACCCTTTTTTTTGGGGGGGACAGAAGTCCTTCATTTGTCAACATGAAGCTTTTATTATGAAATATTTACAGGACAGTGTTGTAGGAAATGCAGGGACTTGCAGGGCTCCATGAATGAATAAAGTACCGGGTTTTAATCGTGGATTATTACTATTATTTAAAAATTACAAAATGAAATGACCATTATGAAATGCAAACTCTATGTAGAAAGAAAGAGCTGGCAGCAGCAGCAGAAACGCTGCCAGTGTGGACGCCACATGTGTGAGAGACGCAATAGTTCAGCGAGGCAGCTGTCACGCACTGCTCACGCGGGCAGTCTGGCTCAAGCGTTAAGCCGTTTCCATTGCATTGCATGGTATGGCTCTGCTTGACTCGGCTCATGTTTTGGTGCCATGTTCTTTTCTCTATTCGTTTTCCACTGCAGATAGTAACTCACCCCCCCCCCCCCCGGTGGGTGGCTTTCGATTCATGGAGGGACCTTCGTCTGGTTTCGGGTATCAAAACAGACCCCGAACTGGCAAAATTCCTATTGGACAGGTAAGCTAACATTACTGCCATGTGAAATATCTAGTGATGTTGTAGTTTTAGCTGGCTAATGTTGCTAACATTAATCAACATGATGCCTGTCAATCACGTTCAGTCTTGTGTGTGTCGCCTCACTGTTCTGACCGATGCTTGCTCGGGTCTACGTAGTGCGAGCACGAGCAACAGGACGCTGACTGTCGTTGACTTAACGACCACATGTGTCACTGTTAACGAGCAATTTATGATTCTTACATAGAGCCCCTTTAACAACTAGACAAAAACAGATCTCATGTACGCATGTGTCTTGAGCTACTATATCAGCAGCTGCAGTGTGAAACCTTCAAAAACCCATGTCGGTCGAACTCGTGTTGGATCATTAATAGGGCTTGTTGTTCTCCCAATCACACAGATGCCTCTTTGTCATCACGCAGCCGTCCAACATGTCACAGCGGTCCAGCACACACTACTCAAGTCATCGCAGAGCATCAACCAGCAAGGCCCAGATGTTCTCCAGCAGCTGACTGAGGGAAAGCATGGCATGTCCAGTCAAAGAGGCAGCATCTTCCATGTTGGCCAACACCTGCCTTTACAGCTGCTCCGCCTCGGGTTCCATCTCACTGCATCCACGCGGCTACGGCAAAGAGGAAAACATCTTGATGGAAGTTGTTGGAATCCAACCTCCACCAGTGAAGTTGTCAGGCTCACATATGGCTCTGGCAGGAGACGAGGAGAAGAGGTGGCTGCTATTGACGAATGGATAGATATGGTACTTTTGGTGGGACTCGTCCAACTGTTGGTGGTTTCGGAACTGGAAGAGGGTGATAGCACAGTCGTACACTGTCTACTTAATTCTGTGTTTGATTTCACAATTTAGCTGTAAGCATCCCAGCTTTTGTTTGAGTGATCTAATTCTTGTACTTTACATGGTGATGTGCAGTCGAGTGGTAAATAGTCGACCTAAAACCTCCCATATAAAATGTATGGTCACTGAGTTGTTTCATGACACGAGTTAACCCAAAGTTCTCCTCCAAATCCCAAAATTGTCAAATGGAGGGTGTAAAGGATCTTAGCTGCATGGATAACGGAATGCGAACTGCCCAATGTGGGGGAAAGAAGTGCCTCCAATAGCGTCGATTATCACACTGCAAAACCCCAGAATTTGGGGCTGTATTTTTAAGGGGATTCCGTCTAACTGTTTAGGCAATGTGCAAATGCCTGGGTAGTGCCTGATACAGTTCATCAAGCTCAAGTAATCCACTTTTACACACACTTTGGGCGTGTGTGGTACACCATAAAAACATATCAATTCACCAGGAATCTCTGCTGTGCCGTTTTTAAAAAAAATGTTTTAAATCTAACAACACATTTACTATAATTAACTTTACATTCAGAGCTTTCCAAAACACAGGTTACAAAGTGATTCACAAGGCAGTTAAAACAAGATCAATAAAGCATCAATAAAACACAATTAAAACCATGCAGACACACAATAAAGTAATACAAAGAGAGAACCCAGATAGCAAACTGACTCCGCACCGGATCCAGTCCGGAGGTAAATTAGGCTCCGGAACGAATCCACAAAACGGATCCGGATCGGAGTCCACTTAAGCGGCGTGACGGATCCGGAACAGATACGGATCACGGATCCGGGCCAGATCTGGCCCAGACTCTGCCCGTATCCGCTCACAAGGCAGCTCATCCAGCCCGGATCCGATTTGGACCCGTTCATGAAGTGGCTCATTCGGTCCGGACTCGTTCCGTATCCCTTATTCAAAATGGCTCTGACCAAAACTAGCTACAGAAATATCACAAATCTAGCTGACCAACATCTAGATTGCTCTATAAAAGCTTGAATACTTCCTATAACCAGTCTGCCTTTATTCAAATTAACAAAACATTCAATTCATTCAAGACTTCAAAAAATCTGAACCTATCCTTTAAGCCACCCTGTTGTTCTCCCGGGTACATTTTTTTACTGTTAAGAAGCAGAAGTAGAAAAATTGGGTTATTATCAGTAATTTCATAGCTCTGCTACTGTTGTAAGAGAGCCTGGGGAACATAAATGCATATTTTCCTGTAAATCCTATACGCAATTTTATCCAAAGCGTTCAAATCCAATCCAGTACTGATCAACTCAGGGCCGGCTTAAGCATAGGCCATATAGGCGGTTACCTAGGGCGCCACCTTCTGGGGGAAGTTGGTCGCCCTCTAAAAATAAAAAATATATGGGCGCCTGGGTTAGCTCAGTTGGTAGAGCGGGCGTCCATGTATTAAGGCTTGGTCCTGACCGCGGCTGCCCGGGTTTGAATCCGGCCTGTGGCCCTTTCCGCATCCACTCTCTCTCTCCCCCCTTTCAAGACTCTATCCACTGTCCTGTCATAAAAATGGAAAATGCCCCCAAAAAAATAACTTTAAAAAAAAATAAATAAATAATAAAAAATATGTAAAAACTACTGGCTTCCTCATTTTCTGCATTGAGGTAACAAATTTATTTATTTGTAATAAAGAAAGGAAGAAATACACATTTCACCCCTGTAATTCCCTTTCTTACACTTTTTCTGTGCGCACCGGGGGCCCGGGGCCGGGGGTTTGTCACAACAGCCTGAGTACAGGTCAGGACGTGAGATCGCTAGACAGACAGATGTCAAGAGGCGCAGACATCTAGTACTTTCACATTTTATTTCTTTATAATGAAAAGGTCCAAGCCTTCAGGTGCGCAAGGAAGAAAACGGAGAAAAGAGGAGAAGGTAAAGAAAGGCCAATATAGAGGTACGATGTTGGCCTCCGGATCCCACTTTCGCTTTGGGCACCAAAAGGGCTAGAGCCGGCCCTGGATCAACGCAATCTGCTGATTAAGGTCATGAGATTCTCCAGAAGAAGAAATCTAGTAAGTGGACTTTAAGTTAAGATTTTCTTTTTTGTAAAACTATGTATACATACATAGTCCTAAATATATACATATACCCACATATACTGTATGTGTGCACTGTTTATCTATGTATCTCTCTATTCAGGGACATAGAGAGGACACAGGTGATTTTAGGGGATGTGGAGGTTTTGACAGAGAGTAAATCAGGTATGGAGAAAGTCTACCAGGTCAGTGATCAGTGACTACATCATCTTTTAGTTTGAAAGGTATTTAGGCCATGGCTCCAGTATGTCATATCCTGTGGTGTATATCATGGTCTTATAACCATGTGCTTTTTGTGTTTTTATGTTATAATAAATGTGTTGGTTGTTAACATCTGCATTTGAACACCACTAGACTGGTGGGACTATACAGACTATTTACTGGACAGAATGTGTCATTATGTCTTGGGTTGGATCCCCGGTTCCCACTTTCTGCATGTCCAAGTGTCCTCAATCGAGACACTGAACCCCAAGTTGCTCTCTGGGTGCCTTACAGCAGCCCTCTGCTCCTTAGGATGGGTTAAACACAGAGCTCACATTTTAATAGGTTTTATTAGATTTAATTACTGGGCTGTTTTTAACCTTAATTTTGTCTGTTTAAACCCTCATCCTATCAACCTATTTAACATACGAGGACTATCAAATAGAGTCCCTGGAGACCCCCAACAATAAACTACTGTCAGAAACAACCATCATCGCAAAAATGTTTACCTATTTCTTCTCAAAACATTATTAGTGTCATCTGAAGAAAAAGAGATCATTATTAATTTAGAAATGTTGATATGATGATGATATGAAGTCATTAGGAAAAAAAGACAAAGTCATGAAAAATTAGACCTCTGGGATCTGCTGGGACCCCAGTCAGTAGGATGAGGGTTAATATAGATTTACTACTTTATGAAATGTAGTATTGCAATGCTTTCCTCTGAAGTATAAGTATATATAGCATATTTGTAAGTGCTTTGGGGGCCTTTTGTAAGTTATTTTGGGGTACAATGAGTTAAAATAGTAACATGACTCAGTATTTTTCATATCTAAACTTGGTGTTTTTTTCCTGTGAACCAGAGTGTATTTCACCGGTGTTTCCCTTACAAAAAAGAAGTATATTCAAGTGTGCTATTAGTATACTTCTTTAAACTTAAAATAAGAATATACTTTTAGTTTACTTTTTATGTACTTATCAGAGATACACTACAAATTATACTTAAGTATACTTGGCTTATACTGACAACTACAGAGAAAAGTCTAAGTGTTTATACTGAAAAGTTTACAGAAAAGTATAAGTATATTTGGCTAAGCACTATAAGTTCACTTAAAGAAAACTTACAAGTGTACTTGCAGTAAAAACTATTAAGGTAGTAGTTTATGGAGAGTACACTTTCAAGTGTACTTTCATAAACTAAAAAGTGGGCTACAAGTATATAACTAGTAGACTAACGGTGTACCTATAAGTTCACTTGAAGTATAGTTCATATTATAGTTGCAGTACAAAATACAACTTGGATGTAAACAAGTTATGTACTCAAAGTTTACTACTCTTACATTTAAAGTATACTTAAAAGTATATTTTTATAAAATAAAAAGAGGGCCAATTTATTCCCAAGAAGTATTCAAGTAATGCACTTACAAATACTGTATACTACTAGTACACTGATATTAGTATACAGGCATGTTTTCAACGGACACTGCACTAGTGATAGTAAACTGAATATCTCTAGGTTCTGGACTTAACTTACAGTAATAATACACATATAGTTGAATTAACATTATAACCTTTCTATGTTGTATCAGATTGTTCAGGTGTACCTAATAAAGTGGCCACTGAACATAGACTACATATACGCATACATTCCAACAATGCTACTTGGGAAAACCTCTAAAAATGTAATAAATGCATCAAAAACAATGTTGGCTTGCAGACTGAAACATTTCCCCTCTCTGGTAATCACACACACTCCACAGTGAGGCTGCTCCTCTCAGCTCACTCTGACTTCCTGTTTACTATGTGTGGCAGCCTCTCAGATGAGCGAAATAAATGAAAAACACATTACATTTAATTAAATATCAAAACGAAGGGAAGGCGACACCTTAATCGCCATGTAAACACAGAGATGGCGCTTCCAGCGCTTCTCATTACTTATGCGATGTGGACACATCCTCGTCACATTACATTAGAGAGCAGGGAGGCGGGCCGTGTCGAGGTCAGCACGAAGATCCTGCAGCATGTGACACATCAACCGCACACAACCGCGGCTGACTGCCTGCTGCCGCGCTGGCATCCTGAGGACTTGAACTGTCTCAGAGCAAACAACTTTATACATGCCAGTGTAGGCTTTGGAAAGTTTTCAGTCAGTTAGACTGCATGTCCGTGTTAAGGCAACACGGTCTCTCTCCCAACTCTTCAAATACCGCCAATTGGCCAGCGCCGATGCCGATTGGGCAACACCCCTCGGCATCGGAAAGCAACTCATGGAGGCATCCTTTAGCACGGGTAGGAGGGTTGATGGATGGGTCAAACAAACAAAAGGCTTTCAACCAGGAGACCGCTGTTCGTGTCCCGTCTGAAACTAAAAGTAACGTTGACTTCTTTTGTCAGTCGTTAGTCACGTGACTCGGTATCGTCAGTCCCGTGAGTTGCGAGTGACACCAAGATGGAAAAGTGGCTGATGGTGTGCCACTGTGGTTCAGCGGCACAAGGAAAGTAGAAGAAAATATTATTTTCGACATAAGTTGTGTTTTTCTTTTAATGTGAAAAGGCGACTTGTTGCCGCCACTTTTTCACCCGTGTTGGACTACGATGATCTTTAGTATAAGCATTCCTCTGCTCAGTTTCATTTGTTTGACCACAGCTTACCATGCTTCTCTGAGCTTCATTACCAATTGTAAAGCTTAACTGAGTTATGCTCTCTGGTAGGATGGCCTGCTCCAGTATTGTCATTGGTACACATTTATATATTAAGGCAATTCTTGTCTGCTTCCATACTACCTGTGTCGTCATCACACAGCAACGTACCAGACAATAGTCCTCGCGTTTTCAGGACTTCTTTATACTTCTGTCCCAAATGTTCATACGGAAATTGGAATAAAGGTCTTTGTGTATTGGAATATGTTGTCTCAGCAGGTATCTCTCTGTCCCCGTCAGAGGCAGCTCTTTCTCTCTCCTCTTCCCTCTCCTCTCGGCTGCTCTGTAGGCAGCTCTGTTAACGTGACTGGCTGGCTCATTGAGCGAGCTACGCCCCAGGCAATCATGGAGCTTGTTCAACTCCAAAAAAGTCAGTTAAACACGGGTTCCCGTTATTTTATAATGGACATTTATGTTGCGATATTTAAACAAACCATCAGTCGACAGGGAAAATAAAATCCTCTTGTCTACGATAGGGATGCACCGGTTCGACTATTTCAGTCCCGATAGCAATAGCGATACCTCAGCTTTGAGTCTCGGCCGATACCGAGAACCGATCTGATACCATTAACCACTGAATAATAAGCTGTGTCCTCACTGTATAGAAGTGACTGGGATCAATCTTTTATGTGTAAGGCAACATCAGGCTTGACTTAACACTGCTTTCCTAACTTGTAAAACAAAACGTGACCAATTAATTGATAGATATAAATGTATTTAATTGTTATGTAATGATAAAGAAAAATTGTACAACAGCAACCTGGTCAAAACTTCTAAATCAAATTCTAGAATATAATGCATATATTATTATAAACATAAAATGTAACTGAATAGATCGGCCTCATTGTCACCGATATACCACTCCAATATCGGTGCATTGCCTAGTCTACAGACCTGTCTCTAGAGAGCTCCAGCAGCTCATAGCAGTCTGTGAGTGTGACTGGCCGGCTGGCGAAGGTAGCGACCCCGGTAGGTGCTGGCTAGCTGTCACGGCAGTTTGAGGAGCTTCTAAACTCTGAAAACATTGGAGCAAAATTTCTTTTTCACCATCATTTTTTGTTAAACTGTCAATATTCAAAATCTACACAGTTGATACCGTAAATGTAAATAATGTTTTTTAAAAAAAAGAGCCGTTTTTTGTCTGTTGTTGTTTGTGACCATAGAATGTGCTGTTCCAGTGCTTTGCATTGTGGGATACAGTAGGCGAGGTAGACTGGTCCGATTTTGGCCAAATGAGTATGCACTGCTAGTATAGTATGTGTTTTTTTAATACAGCCAAGCTTTATTCTTTAAGCCCTTTGACAGTGGAGTGCTATCCATGTTACAGGTGATGGTGAGCAAGCAAATAAGGATGGATGGATGGAGATCAGTATAGAGGTTAGTAGCAAGAGTCAATTCCACAGTCATGACGGTGAAGTTTTATCACTATGAGAGAATTTATAAATTCATATTCAGCTTGAAACTGAGTTAACAGTCATTTAAATAGTATCCAAGTCCACTAATCTCTATTTGAGTTTGTCAGTCTTTATCTAACTTTTATTTTTTAAATTCATTATGCCACATTTTGCTGTCGTTACAATGTCCAAAATGTTTAAGTGCATTTTTTAATTGCTCTAAGTCGGGGGTAACATTTGAGAAGTATGAAAACATTCGATAGCAATACCAAATTAGAGTCATGAGTTTTCACTAACAGCCGTGTGTCCATGCATTTGCATACACGTGCGTGTGTACAGTAGGTTTGTGTCTTTGGACTCTATGGACCCTTAACACATCTTATTTTTTCTTCGAAACGTGCAAAAAAAAGGACCTTTAATTACTTCAGTTAGAAGCCCAGAATCAGCAGGGGAATGAGTGATGAGTGGAGTAAATATAATATCAAGTGATGTGCTGTCTTGTATAAATCTCAGCCTAATGCAGAAGTATGAGCTACTGCAGCTCAAAGATGCAAATATGCCTCCGAACACTGTTCTTGTTTGTGGGTGTGGGGGGACTTTTCAAATATCACTGTCAATTATCATTATCATACAGATTCGACACTTGGCTGCATAATACACAGCACGATGCAGACGCATTCGGTCCGGTATATTTAATTGTCCTACATTCAAATGTGTTTACTCTCCTCGCCGGTTAGAAGCAGGAAAGAGTGATAGTGCACGGAGCACTGTCCCGAAGCATGCAAATTGAGGCGGTTGCAAATGGAATTTCTACAATATCAAGCTCTTGTTAGCGCAGGTAGTAGCAAAGCACTAAGGACAATCAAGACACCTTGTCACTTGCTTTTTTTTTTATCTCTCTGCTTTTTTTTATCTCCTATCTCCTTGTGAGAGAAAGCACTTTGAATCTGCTAGTTTTTTCTCCTGCATTTACATAACAAAGCCCCAAGAATAAGGTAGAGATGTGATGAAGCAGCCTCCACTACTGCTTCTGAACACCCATCAACATGCCTCAGACACACACACACACACTTACAAACACAGATGGAGGCATGTGCGCATACACACATAATCCACATGTATTCCTCTCTTTTTTTATCTCTCAATAATAAAAGTATCTGACAAACCAAAACCCCAAAGATCTCCGACGCATGGCTTCACACCGCGGCTACGCAGTCAGCAAAATAAATTGAAAGCGTTAAGAGAAAGTCAAAAAAAGTGAGAGACAGAGAAACAGAAAGAGAGACGAAAAAAAAACATAAAAACAAAATAACCTCTCTGCACCAACTACACTCCCCCCCACTGCCACCTACATATAACCCCCCCACATTTCCACTCCCGCACCACACCCCACCCTCAGCCCAGCACAGCTCCCCACTTGGAAAGAAACAGGATGAAATGACATTATGCATATGAAAATGTCCAGAAAGATGTTTGATTTATGTATGCATTAGATGCAAATTCTATTACGGGACACAAGGCGGGCTGTGAGATTTCCCACTGAACACTTGGCTGCCCTGATCAAACCCCATCTCATTAATTCAGACAAGGGGGAGAAAGATAGAGGGAGTGAAAGAGGAAGAATTGGAAGAAATTTACAACCCAGACATAGATTTCTCAAAAAAAGCAAGAGAGAGAGGGGTGGTGGAGGAGAGGCCAGAATACATCCTTCTATCCGAGGCTGAAGCCCACTGCTGTAGAGGAGGATTTTCTGACCAAGAGCCTGTCCAGTCGACAACGGAAACATTTTAATGGAATAGAAGAAATCAATTAATGTATTTGTTAAGCACTTTGGAAAACATGCTCAGGAATTTGAAAGAGTAGTCCAACATTGTGGGAATTATACCTATTTGTGTAGGATGAGTAGGTCGATACTAATCTCAGGAAAACTACAGGCAATCTCCTCCATCAGTTATAACTGTACTCAAAAAAATAATCGATGGAATTGGGGGACGTGGCGACATTGCTGAAAAATAAGTTTGACGGGACAAGAAACACAAGCAGTCAGACTCTCAGACAGGTTCAATCAATCAATCAGACTTGATTTCTATAGCGCCTTGTGTACAGGGCAGTGCGATTCAAAATGCTTTGACAAGCTGATAATGAGATTGTACAAATGTAAACAGTAAAAAGATTTGAGAAATAAAACATATTTGGAAGAGAACAGATTTGTGCGCTTCATTTTATTTCTGGCCAGACTCTAAGAACGTGCATATTTTTTTTTTTTTGCCATACTGCCATTTATTGAGTTCCACTGACATGGTACAGAAAGGATCAGAGGCTCCCCAAACTGTCTGTTACAGACCAACTCTCTAGTTCAGCTTTGGTATAATAACACAACACAGTCTCACGGCAGTTTGTGAAATAGTCACAAAATATTATCTATTTGATTTGTGTATATAGACATGAATTACCTTTTTTTTCATAACGCTCAGCACGACTATCAACAATGTCTTTTTCGTGCTTTTTCCTACGAATGTCCAGCAACACGTGACGCACGTGTCAATTTCTGCTCCAGTCTTTGGAGATTGACTTGGTTAGGCTTAGGCAACAAAACGACTAGAAACATTATGGGTGTGCTCACTGTTTGCTTATTTACAACCTGGAGGCTATGTCAGTGTTTCTGGCCACATCACAGCAGTTCTTTTGGTAAGTTAAATGTTGTCATTAACGAAAGAACCAATGTGCCAGAGCTACAAAAATCAAACCAAATCTTTTAAAGGCTTCCTTTAAGTACAGAGCTGGATTCAGAACGTAGTTAGCCTAGCTCAGAGCTAACTGTTTCCCTCTGCTTCCAGTCTTTATGCTAAGCCAGGCGAATCGCCTCTTGACTACTGCTTTGTACATAATGCATATGACATGAGATTAATATTCATCTTCTCATCAAACTCTGCAAGAATGTGATCAAGCTAATTTCCCAAAATGCAGCTAGCCTGGCTTTGGACAGAGCCAGGCTAGCTGTTTCCCCCGGTTTCCAGTCTTTATGCTAAGCTAAACTATACCTGTCCACCAGCTCTGCACTTACAACACATTCTCACTCCCGACTCGTCAAATACCGCCGCTTGGTCGGTGGCCCCTCGGCACGCTTGGAGTACCTCTCTTGCGTTACTTTTGGACGGACCATTGACGGCGTGTCAATATACACTCCTTACATGCATAGTGTCCTTTCAAAATAAACTTCCGTTTTCACAGGAGGTTAGGTTTAGGCAACACGACCACTTAGGTAGGGTTAGGAAACGGTCGGAGTTAATGTTAACTTCACAGAGTAGTGAGTAGTGACTCGCGTGACTCACAGGACTGACGAGTCACATGACTAACGACTGATGTGACAAGATAAGTCAAACGTTACTTTTAGTTTCACACTGGACACAAACAGCGGTCTCCTGGTTGAAAGTCCTGTGTTTGTTTGACCCGTCCACCCCCCCACACCTCCCCACCTGCCCTGTATGGACTCTCACTCTATTAATACTACGTCACTTGCTCTGACCGTTGGATAACGCAGTGGGTGGGTTTACATCGGAGAGGTTGAAAGCCCGGTTCGTCACATACTGTTGCTATCGATTCTTCGTATCTGACTCTTGGAAAGAAAGCAAATAAGTGTATTTCACAACACGTTGAGCTATTCCGAGGGGAAAATAGCATTCTTTTTACACTTCTTGTATTAAAACCAGCATCAACATGTACTGGGAACTTCATATTTCCATTAAACCCTCCATTTCCTGTCAGTTCATCTGTCCATATGTCACATGTCACATCAAAAAAGAAATAAGAGACGTGGTGAGATGGTGATAGAGAGAGGCTGGCTGCAGGTGATCAGGTCTCTCTCTCTCTCTCTCTCCCCCCGCTCTTTCTCCCATCACTTCCTCCCGCAGCCCCTCGTATGATTGAGGTCAGACGGGGAATTCTTCCCTGGCCTAACTAATGTGATTGCATCAGAGCAATACCCTTAAACGACATCACACCCCTGATCTGCATACTAATTGGCCCTGCTCTGTCCTTGACACTGACCTTGGGAGGAAGAGGCCTTCATTCCCCCAAGGGTGGGTGATGTGTGTGTGTTGGTTTGTGGGATGGTGGGGGTGGAGGGGCGAGGAGGGGGGTGAAAAAAATACGGCGTCCGTCCATTGCTCACATTTCCATGCAAAGACGCCCTCGCTCTGCATAACCTCCTACCGCCCTGCCTCATGGTACACCGAACTCCCACCCCCCCAACACCAGCACTCATACACACACATACATACACACCCTCGCCCTCTGCCACCCCTATCTCTCCTCTCTATGCATCAATGCAAATTATAACAATGGCCGAGGCTTTATTCGGCGGGGGTAAGCCTGCGTGACCTTCTGTGACGGGGAGCAGCAGAGACAAAAGGCCATTTCTCTCTGAATAAGCACATGGACAGCAGCATCTCCCCATCCCGGGTAGGGGAGGAGGTGGTGCTGGTAGTAGATAGGGGCCAAATGCAAAAGAGGCCACAATTGTAAGGATTTTTAAAGCAAAAGAGGGCAGAATGGAAATAAATGCAGAGCGATGCGGTGGGGAGAGAGCCCCGGCCCCTTTGGAGACTGCTGACGGAGGATGAGTCGGGTTTGTTGATCGGGACTTAGCTCTGCGGAACTGACAAGAGCAGCTGGCTGGGAAATTTGCATGTTTTATTTATGTATTTTCATTAGAAATAGATTGGTATGCCCTCCCGGCGGCGGCTGTGTTTGCTACCATGTAGCCAGTATATCCTGTGTTTGAATCCGGCGAGGGATCAGTTCTCGCAAGTGTCACCCTTCTTTCTTCAATGTCGGTCAATTAGAGAGGCCAAATGTGGCCCACGCTTGTAAGGGTGGAACACATTACAGCGATCTGTGGACATCCTGACCAATCAGTTCAACTGAGTGTGGCCAAATGATGTCAATATAGAAGGTAAGTGCTAAAAGTGTCAGTATGCTCCAAACTGTCGGCTCGTCAAACAGCATCTGAAACCCCCCACACCTGTAAACCGTCTCCAACAAGCATGGCCACTTTTCATTCTCCACACATATTGTAATATAGTTTGGGCGAGTACTTTTCCTACAAACCTTCATAAAATTTGAGTTCTCCAAAAACGTTTTGTGAGGATTGCAACTTGATCAGAGTCACACATCTCCTCTGCTCCTCTATTTCACAAACTCCAGATTCTTACAATTTATGATATCAATATTTCTCAAATATGTGTTTTTATTTATAAGATACTTTCTGTTGGGAATATTCCTGATTTAGGGGAACCAAATTATGGAGTAGCCTTTCACATCAATCAAAAACTGTTCATCTGTCAAATGTTTCAAAAGTTGCTTAAAGGGTCATTTAATTTCTGTTTTGTAATTGTTTTTCCTCCATGTTGTCCATGTATCTGTTTTATCTTTTTTATTTCTTTCCCACTCACAATGTTGTTTGGTTACGATTGCCCAGAAGTCTTTATAGATATTTAAATCAATATCCTCCTCACAAACACTAACCATACACTACCACGCACACACACACACACACACACACACACACACACTTGGCTTTTTTTATATATTTACTGTATTGTTATTGTTATTATATATATCTTGTTCTAATTGTTTGCTATCACTATTATGTAGTAATATTATTTCTTTATATTAATCTTGTCTCTAGGTGGAGGCTTCAGATAAACCCAGTTGTTTTTTGCCTTTTCCTGCACTGTATATTATTCATTTATTTTTTAGTTATGTTGTGTGGTCTTAAATTGCAAAATAAATAAACAATAATCAACAAAGCTACTTCACCGAGAAGGCCTTTGAGGAGAGACTGACCAACAGTGTGCACTGTTTTATTACCGTTAGTCTTTAACGGCAGGCCTTTGCCTTCATACTTGTTTGTTTGTTTGATGACACTACAACAGAGTTTGTTTGTCTGAGTCCTTCATTCAAAGGCAAATAGACTTGCTGTAGATTTCTTAAAGACCCTTTGCCTTTCACCCAAAAGGCTCCGTCAGTTCTGATTGGCTGTCAATCACCCTCATGAGTCCAAGTCTAGTTTGAGAAATCGATGATTCATAGCAAAAAAGGTTACATGATGATGCATTGGTGTTGTTTTTAATCATAATGTAGCCTGTCATGGTCTTGGGTTTTTGTTTAGTCTCTTTCCTCTTTTATTTTGAAAGTTCACTCATCACGTGTCATGTTTGGTTTTACTTCCTGCCTTTCTGAGTTTTTAAATGGGCTTCTCCAAGATGAACTGCTCCTCGTCTGGAAAGTAGACGAGATCAGGCAGCAGCAAAGCAGCAGGGGGCGGGGACTAAAAGCTGCGGTCAAGTCGGACACTTTCCAGGAAGTAACAGGAATAGTGACATCCTGATTGATCTGATCTGTAGGCTACTTGTAGTTTGCAGACCACGTTCAGATTTATTTATATTTGTTTGTAAATATATGTGGAAATGTGCTTGTATCTGGCATTAGATTATATCCTTTATTATAACTAATGTTTTCACCGGCGTTGGTTTATTGGTTTGTCCGTTTGGAGGATTACTCCAAAAGCCTGTGATGGATTTGAAGGACATTTTTTGGAGGGGTAGGGTGTGGCACAATGAACAATCTATTCGGTTTTGGTGGCAATCCGGATCATGATCCGGCTTCAGGAATGTTTTTTTAATAACTCCGCTCAGCCTGTGCTCAGCGATGAACATGAATCCTGCCTTGTCGGAGATCTGCGCTCTCCGAGTGCATTTTTAGTTATTTTTATGATCGCCTTGTAAAGCACATTGTAATGAGCTATATAAGTAAGTGTAAGCGTTATATAAACAACCTTTATTATTATTATTATTATTATTAACCACACAAGATGTGTTTGTTAACAGATGAAACATTCATTGCACAACATGAGACTAATAGCCTACAATCTAGCGTTAAATATTACAATTACACAGAAAGTTGTGACTTTCTACAACACGTGGTGTTTACTGTCCAAACTAAGAGCCAATCAGCTCTTTTCCCATAATGCCCTGTGTCTTGCAGTCGGTGGAGAGCAACTGCGGCGCCTTGCTCTGAAAACTGCGGCCGCCTTGATCTCGTGAGGTTATCGGTGCCCACGTGTGCATGACGTCAGAGCAAGTCAGCATCAAGTCGGACACAAATCTAGCATGCATTGTGCGCCGATCGCTGGTGAGCGATTCTGCGCCGGGCTGGCTCGTCTCCAACGAGCCTATTGTCTGTCCCACCCTGATCACTTCCACCTGTTCCTCATTAGTCCTGCACTGTCCTCACCTCCTGCTCACCTGTTCCCACTTCCCCAGTTAGTCAGTCACTATTTATACCACCTCAGTGCTTTTGTTCTTGGTCAGTTTGTCTTTCGTTGCGGTAAGGAGGCTCGTGTATCTGCCTGCCTTTTTGAATCTGTAAGACTTTTTTGTTATTGAAGTATCTTCATAGTATCTGCCTGTCTCTGAGTCTGTATTTGGCTCCCTCCTGCCCGTCCTGCTTTCTACACCATCCATCATCTCATACTTTTTTTTCCCATTTTTTGAGGTTGAGGTTTGAAGTTTATAAACCAATTTTTGTAGTAGTTAAGTAGTTAAGCACAATTAGTACACTAGGGAAAAAAACTTCAGCATTCAAAATTGAAATAAAATTAAGAAAAGAAAAAATAAATAATATAAAGAAAGAATAGAATAATGAAAAAGAAAATGTAAAAAAAAAGTATAATATTAATACAAAGAAAAAAAAGTTATAATAATAAATTAAATAAACAAATAAGTTAATAGAAAGGGGAGCCGATCCCAGCTGAAAGCGGGGTACACCCTGGACAGGTCGCTAGTCTATCACAGAGCTGACACATAGAGACAGACAACCATTCACACTCACAGTCACACCTACGAGTCAACAATGAACCTAACCTGCATGTCTTTGGACTGTGGAAGGAAACCGGGGAACCCGGAGAAAACCCACGCTAACACGAGGAGAACATGCCAACTCCACACAGAAGGGCCACAAGCCGGCTTTGAACCTACAAGCCGGGTTTGAACCTGCAACCCTCTTGCTGTGAGGCAACAATACCAACCACTGCACCACCCTGTGGAGGGCTCCCTGCACCGTGCCACTATAATAAAGGCTAACTTCTGTTCCTTAAAGCAGTGTGCCTCGAGCGTTTTGGGGAATTCATTCCCCTTGTTTATGCACATTGATTGCCTACCAGTCCATCAGAAACACCTGTTTTGTGTGACAGTGCTGTCAGATCCAAGAAGCGGTTGTTCATATGTTTTTTATTCTTTTTTTTTTTTATCGGTGATTCAGTTTGATTTGGGGGAAATAACTCATACATAAGTCTCTGTCAGGGAGCTCTAAAACATTAAGCAGCAACAAAATTTCTGCTAGGTGAGCTAATCACATTAGATCTTAGTTAAGTCAACTATACCGAAAGCTTCAACACGCATGGATTAGGTCGGGCTGGTGGGGGAGCTGTGGCATGAAGTTATCAGCAAAGTGATAATTGAGTGGGTGAGAATTGCCAGATTATAATGGCCGTGCTGTAGACCTGCATGAATATGATAGTAGAAAAAGTTCTACCGTATATATTACAGTGAAATTCTGGCAAACACAGCTGCCAGTTTGTTTTTACAGTGTAGAGCTGAGGGGAACTGCAGGGTGGGAGATAAATCTCTGTGGGTTTGTGACTAAAAGTGACTTCAACACATATAGTCATTTGAATCATTGTTAGGATCAAAATATTGATAAGAGCCGCTTCAACAATTCAGTTCGGGATTTGATCAGAACTCTGTTAAGCTAAGTTCACACTACACGACTTTCAAAGTTGTCTGATCTCTGTACTGGTCACACTACACAACTGGCTGGCTTGTAATCGGGAGTCTTGAAGTCTGACCGGAGACAGGAGGTCACACGCTACCAGATCTCGCACCAGGAGGAATCCCCGATGAGGTCTCAAAACTATGTTTTATCACGAAAAAATGCAAGAAATACACGAGAAATGACGTGATACCAGGCGCGAGATATAATGCTGATATTACTGTTGGCACGTAATCACAAAATAGCCTGTTTCCACACTCTGTTTTACTATTTATTCCTCTAGGTGCAACAACAACTTTGCTCTGTTTTAAATGCAACACATACAGTAAGTTAATGTTGTTACAGGCGACCCCTCCTCCCCCAGCTTTCCCCTCAACCTCCCGCTCTCATTGGCTGCAGCTCGTGGCCGGAGTCCCCGACAGGTCCAGACCTTTAGCATGCTAGATATCTGGAATGTGTCTGCGAGGAATCGGTGAGCCGACGCCCATTTGCCTCTGATCCGGAGGATTTGGTTTGGTCATGTTAAGTGAATCGGGCGTTATTTGTGCATTCTCTGGGACATAAACTCTGGAGGTGTTTTCCGGCAGATTTTTGAGCAGATAACTGTGCTGTTTGTACGAACCATGATCACAGCTCTGTGGTCTTTTCGCAGTCAAAATGAAGCATTCCTATGCTTTGTCAAATTTGATGTGTTGTCAGTGTTTGAAGCTTCTACCTTTGTGCATATATTGAGTTGGTGTACATGAGCAGCTTGTGTTGTTTTTTCCTGTATGCCTACCATGTGTACGCTACAGTCAATCGTCAGTCTAGATCTTGAAGCATACCTATTCCCTTTCTAACCTTATTCTAACTAGATTAGGGTTTCAAACATAGTTTGACACAGAGTACCACGCCGTAGCGTACATGCATGTTATAAGACAACAGACCCCATGCAGTCCAGCGTCTTTTGGGTCACCTTTTCCATTCTAATATTCTCTTTTTCTTGTTTGGGCATTCCTGGATGTGCGTGGGCCTTCTGCAAATTTCCATACATATGGGGAAAAGATTTTTGAGCAAACAGACAAATGGCCATAGTGCTGCAGTTATCAGTGTATAAGAGAACATTTCAGAGCCGAGGTGTCGGACAACTTCTCTGAAATGTACCGTTATCGCAAAACAGATGAATTTGCTCTGGCAGTGATTATTCCTCCGCTGCAATCTGGTAGCTTCCCCATACTGTCTGGAACAGGAAAAGCATCAGAGGAGTCCCAAATACAGCAAAAACCTGTCCTCAGGTTAAAGCCTGCATCTGAATCTCACACTCTGTTACAGGCGTGAGATTTTCCTTTTCTTGTATTGGTGTTACTGCCACGCAGCGAGATATGTGGAAATTTTGAAGAGGAGCGGTTGGCTTTGGCTATTTTGTCATTTTTACATGCTGTATATTTCTCCCAAATTCTGCTCTACGGACATGAACCGTCCCTTTTTTCAAATCAAGAAAAATGCAAGGAGAGCGTCTCTTATTATTCCGTGCGGGATTTAGCTTTTTGTCTCTCCAGCTGTGATTATAGGGATCGTTTTGTCTGAGAGCTCAGCAGGTTTAATCAAGCTCGGATAATTTCACAATGCCTCGTAATGGGGTCCCTGAAGACGAAACCTGCTCCTGTTTTCACAGGTTTTCACGAGGCTGAAAAAAAAAAAAAAAAGAAGGGAACCTTTTAACAAAAAATCCCATCCTGCACCGGAGCAGGAGCGAGCAAGGAGCTATTTTAGCATCCCGCCTGCTGCCCTTGGGACCAGGCATTACACAGTCACCCTCTGCCATACACACACACACACACACACACACACACACACACACACACACATACAAAAACAAAAACCCTCCATCCATATACACACTGCGGGCCCCGTGCACTTCCCCTTAATGTCTGGCAATTTGCCAGGTTGTCATTGACAAGGTAAGTGTTGATTTCAGTGGCAACGATAGGCAAAGCAAAAAGGGAGGGAAACTTCAGAACAATGAAACACTCCTTTGGAGTTTTTTTTTTCTTCTTTCTTTTCTCCCTCACCTCCTCCTCCTCCTCCTCTGGAAAAAGGAGAAAGGTGTCAAGTTTGTGACAAGTGAATTGTTTTTTCTTCTCCCCCTCCCCACCCTCGCTGCGATGGCGTCGACGATGGAAAGTTTGTGGAGTTGCGTTCTTTGCAGATAGTTTGACCTACTTAGGTTAGCGCTGCACACCTTCCAGAGCGCCTTCCACACTCCAGCTGCAACCTCGTGGAGGATGATCCCGACAAGATTGGAACGGGCAAACGATCAGCATGAGCTAGTATTCATTTATATATATTAGATTTAGTTGGCTTTTTGTTATTTTACATTCAAACTCTTCAAATATTTTTCCCCCATTTGATTTCCCCTTAAATAGCTTTTAAATTCACATCATGTTATTCCACAGTTCTACATAGAAATCCTCTATTAGCCTCCAAGGTCTAAATAGAAGCTATATGATGTTACACCAAAATATTGAAATATTAAAACCCCAAACTGGTCTTGCTTTATCATTCCATCAAATATAATTACAGGGCTGTCAATAAATATTAAATAGTTAATCATGATTAATCACAAATTAATTACACATCTTTTATCTGTTTAAAATGTACTTTAAAGGGAGATTTGTCAAGTATTTAATACTCTTATCAACATGGGAGTGGATAAATATGTATGTTACTTAATTCAAATACATGTATATACTTAATATTGGAAATCATTTAACAATCAATTTTCCTTGCAACAATTTACCGTAAGTTTGGCGTGTTATTTAAACTTTTTCTCGACAAGCTAGTATGACATGGTTGGTACCCATTGATTATTTAGGTTTCCTAGTTTCATATGATACCAGCATCTCCACTCTTTAATACCCGGTACAACCTAAAAATCACAAGTTGCGTTTAAGAAATTAGTGGTGTTAAAACAAATTTGCATTATTACGTTATTATCGCGTTAACTTTGACAGCCCTAATATTATTATAATACTCTAGTTTTGTTGAATTTAGTTTCATACACAGTTGTTTCAACATATTCAGTGATATTTCAAAATACTCTGTACTGCACACTGATCACCTGTGCATATAAACTTTATGATAACATGCACTGTTATTATGAGTGACATAGTGTATTGAAGTAAAGGCCCATTCAGTCCCACTTAACACTACAGTACAAACTCCATTTATATTTCAAGCTGTACATAATGTCATTATGAGCAGCTTGTCAGTGTTTTCAAACCCACATTCACTCCCATTGCATCTATTCAGCCAATACATTAAGGTTAAAGAGTTGTCATATGATTACTGTATGAAGAAAACTCACAGCAAGCACACACATTTTTCTTCAGCATCTAGTAAAGTTGTGCGGGTTTGAATGATATCTGTGTGTGTGTGTGTGTGTGTGTGTGTGTGTGTTTGCAGTGAGGTCGAAGAGGTTAAAAGATGGAAATCCAAAGTGACAAGAACTCTGAGAAGAACACTGTCAGTGTGATTTAAAGTTAGCGTCTAAAAACACACAAGAAAGCAGCTTCCAGTCAACACCAGTTTATTCTACTCGCACCGTAAGACCAGTAACACACTTTGAAAAGAACGTCGTCTTGATGTAGCATCGCATCATTTCTGCATTCCTTTTCTTGTTAAACTAACAATAAACTTTCTTTCAGGAGAGCATAAATTGAAGCAAAGTTGGTATACAGACGCCATTAATTGATATGAAGTTTCAAATGAGAATCTGAAGTCATTGTAATTATTGTATTTGATTTGCCTCGGGCTATTTTGACCCACACATATCACAGCTCATCATTCTCTGCTTTCTATCATGCACTTGGAAGTGGAAGGTTGTCATCACTCACATTTCAATGAATGCTTTAATAGAAAAAAACAAACATTTTGAAATTTAATGAACATAAGACACCGTAGCACATAAAGAGTTTTTTTTTACTTTAAACACATGTTGGATAGTTGAAAGGGTCTGGGAGAACACAACTAAATAATTACACAGCCTCGATCTATCCTACTAATAACAGAGTCATTTTGTGGATATTAAAAGTAAAATCCAGCTTAAGGCATAGATCATATAGGCGGTTGCCTAGGGCGCCACCTTCTGGAGGGGCGCTGGTCACCCTCTAAAATCATTTAAAAAAATAATAATAAAAAAAAAAAAAACCTTTCTTATTTTCTGCATTGAGGTAAAAAATTAATAAATACATAAATGAAGAAAGTAATACACTTTTCACCCCCTGTAACTCTTGTTGTAGTGAAACTGACTAAACACTTTTAAGCCACGAATATCAAGGACCAATTGTTTATTTATAATAATAAATACAGTTATTTATGAAAATACAATTTTTGTCTTAAAACCATTGTGATATCTGATGTGTGTTGCAGTTTAGGGGGCTAGGGTTAGGGATCTGGGGTGTTGAACCCTAATCCTAACCCTAGAGCAGTGCCGCCAGCATTCATTTGTTACCTCAATGCAGAAAATAAGAAAGGGGGGCGCCCACCAGCATTCTCTAACTTTTTTATTCTTATTCATATTTTAGAGGGCAACCAGATAAGGAGAAAGGATACAAGGGTGCATTGAAAGTGATTGGAAACAAAGTCAATGCCAGTTTTATTATTGTTGTTTGCACTCCTAATGAATGAACAAAAAAGTTACAAAAAAAAAAATGTCCCTGTTCTGAATTGTACATGTTGCTTCAGATAACATGTCGTCTATCTTCAAGTTGAAGGAAGTCACACCCACCACAAGAGTTAATGTTGCTGACTGTTCAGGTTTAGTACCAACATGAGGACTTGTTCTGTAGCAAGGGTGTACAGCTGACCCACCAGGAACCATCATGGCATATTAGCCTGTGCTCATTTAATTAATTATAAATGCATTTGGGAATACACATCACTGAAGCCCAGCACATGAACTGAAATGATCAGGGCCATAGGGTAACTCTTTTATTGTTATGACACCCCGTCTTATAGACGGACCCATCTGTACAAATCTAGCTTTGATATCCTTATTTCAGTTTATATTGTGCTTATATGTTGCATTTTTGAATACATTTGGGTATAATGAAATTATCACACATAGTGTGTGATAAGTGTGTGACGCACTGCAAACCTGGGGCGGGGTGGAATTACAAAATAAGAGCACAGCTTGGTTTCTGGGGCTGTGAGCAAAATAAAATGAAGCTGCCATGTGTAGTCTGTAGGTAGTGAAAGACAACGGCTCACACACAGAGTGGAAAGAGAGAACTGGGGGGGAGGGGGACTGAGGGTGTGCTGGATGGGGCCCACAGCACAACTGGTCCTCGGGGTCCCCTAGCGGGTTAATCCGGCCCTGTTCAGCAGTGCTAGGAACTGTTAAAAGTGACTTTTATATATAGTGTCTTTATGTGTCAGCTCTGTGATAGTCTGGCAACCTGTCCAGGGTGTACCCCCCCAACCACCCCCTCCTCCCCCTAGTCTAATGTCAGCTGTATCGGCTCCAAACTTGCACTAAATTTTGTCGAGGAAAAACTGGCATGGCCATTTTCAAAGGGGTCCCTTGACCTCTGATCTCCAGATCAGTGAATGTAAATGGGTTCTATGGGTACCCACGAGTCTCCCCTTTACAGACATGCCCACTTTATGATAATCACATGCAGTTTGGGGCAAGTCATAGTCAAGTCAGAACACTGACACACTGACAGCTGTTGTTGCCTGTTAGGCTGCAGTTTGCCATGTTATGATTTGAGCATATTATTTTATGCTAAATGCAGTACCTGTGAGGGTTTCTGGACAATATCTGTCATTGTTTTGTGTTGGTAATTGATTTACAATAATTAACATAAACATACATTTGCATAAAGCAGCATATTTGTCCACTCCCTGTTGATAAGAGTATTAAATACTTGACAAATCTCCCTCTAAGGGACATTTTGAACAGATAAAAAATGTGTTATTAATTTGTGATTAAATATTGGAATCGATTGACAGCCCTAATATACAGTATATTCTGTATATTAAGGCTGTAGGACCATACAATGGTCATTCTTAGAATGTCAAATAAACTAAACTAAATTTAGACCATGAAATCAACTAATGTAGTAAAATCCATTCTCTGAAATGTCTCTACTAATACACCATTTGGTGGCCTCAGGAAGTCTGATTTAAATCTCGTTCTATTTCTATTTCTATTTCTATATGGTAAAAGGCTGAACCTGCCTCTTCCTCCGGTACATTTTGAAGGTGAAACAGATCAAGTTTAGTTGTGTGCTGATGCTAAACTGGCTGATGGTCGTGTGCTCTCCTGTGCTTCATTTACTAAATTTATAATAAGACGTCTCTGTGGTTGTGTCATAGTGTGTGATGTCAGTGAAGGGCTGAGGCCTCTGATCAATCCTGAGTGTCTTCATGAAGACCAATGCCGCTCTTCCTCTGTGTGTGTGTATGTGTGTGTGTGTGTGTGTGTGCGTGAGACGTTCCTCCCTCTACCGGCTCCAGGTTTGATGTCCCATTAAAGAGGCCTCGCAGACATCAGACCAGTCACTCAGAAACGAAAAGTGGGACTCGGGGGACACTCAGGATGTTCATCATTAGGCTTTGGTGCCATTCACCCGACTCCAAACCATCGCCTCACTGAATAAAAAGAAATAAAAAAAAAAACAAGACAACTTCAGAAATCTTTGGGTGGAGAAACAGAGAGCGGAGAAAGGCTCGGAGGGATGGTGGGGGATAGGGGGGGGAGCAGAGGCGGAGGTGGATTGGGTGTTGCACTTAGAGATATTTAAAGGCGAAAGAGATGGGCTTTGTTAAAGATGCGATTCCCCTGGGTTCCCCTCCTTGAGTCGCAGGGATCTGATAGTGCGACGCTTCCCGTTCGAGCAACACCTCCTTTGCTGGGGGGGAGATAGGATGGCGTGTAATTATACTGCGAGGGCTTTCAGGGCCCTGACATACCTGTCACCTGGGAAGGAGAGGGATGAGAAGACATCTGCATACCTTTTAGTTCTTACTTCAGAATATAGAAACTTGTCCTTTCTCGTTTGTTTCTCCTGTTTTTCCTTTTTTATTTATTTCCTCCTCCCTGCCTGAAGAGGCTGGCGTTGGAAGTTTGGGGCTCGTTCTCGGTGCTCATTTGATGACTTTCAGGAAAAAAAAAAAAAAGTGCGAGCGAGAGAGCGCCTTTGATTTGAATTTGAGAAATGGTTACTAATGAGAGGAGATAATCATTGTAAGAGTTGAGGCTTTTGTCACCATTTGAACAAATTCATTTCATCATTTGTACAATAACAAATTGAACTTAATAAGTGACAGTGATAATCAGTGATCAAACACAATAATAAGAACAATAAAAAGACAGTCTTTCAAAAGGAAGTGTGGATTCAGTAATAACAGCCAAGATGAGCAGGACAATGCGATTATCATCAGTGGGGATAATTATTTTCCGGAGTTCATCACCACACATTTCCACCGGCTGAATACTTCCTTTATCATTAAATGCTGAATGCAATTTGTCACAGACAAATACAGTGTAGTGTACAGTATGCACCGGTATATTGATCTACTTGGTCTGCAGAGATTACAACATAACACGCAGAGAAATGTTACCACCCTGCGTTTGAACGGGTCTGCAGACATTTTCACAGCAGAAGCTGCACTCGGGCATTAACATTGCTTTACCTCAGTTTGGTGAGCTTGATGTTTTTTCACGTGCAAGACAAACGGGAGTAAACAATGTTTGCCCGTCTCATCAGCGAGAAGACGTCTGAATCTTTTCCCTTTGTTAGAGAGAGAGAAGCTGGAAGAGAGTGTGAAGGAGAGAGAGAGAGAGACAGAGAGAGAGAGAGAGAGAGAGAGAGAGAACCGCGTTACCCACAATTGTCGGCGGCAGCTTTGTACAGGTAGCTAACAGACGAGTGGACCCCACCGCGTTCCCTTTCATGTCTAACAGCAGGGTAGAAATGTTAAATTGTAGCGGCCCCTCTTTATACGTATATAAAAATGTCCTGAACAAGATGCTTATCTTAATAGATGAAGTAGGAGCAAAAAGAACTATAATTTTAATCAAATCTGGGCCTCATTGGTGTGACGGCGTTGAGTGCTATTGAAGCTTAAAATTCATGTTGTTGGGGGGCTCGGAGAAAGGGACTCAGCGGGTGGTGTCTCGCAGTGTAATTATCCCTCACTTACAGGTATTTCTGTTGCCACAGTCATTATCTTCCCTTGTAAAGAGGAAATCAATTTGTACAGAATGTATATGAGGAGTGGAAGATTGCCCAGAGGAAAAGAAAAGAGGAGAAAAAGAGGCATTCTCATGAAAGAGGGACAGTGAAAATTGAAGATAGATGACTTGTTGTTGGTGTGCGTGCGGGGCTTGTTTGTTTGTTCGCCTGATTGGCTGCAGTTAGCGTGGCGTTGCATTCGGGAGAGCAGCACAATGAAAAGTGTGCCTTTGAATTCAACTCATTATTAAGTTTTATCGCTGTGTTCCAAACAAGAGCCCACTATCACTTTTACTGACTCTATAAAACCCTGTTTGTGTGTCTGCTCTCAGAGAAGCCCCAATTCCAAGCTGTCCACAGTCCAAAGTGAACTGAGTGGACTCATCTACCTTAACTACTATTATTCACGTAGAAAGCACATCTAGAAAAAGAAATTCAGATTCACAAATCAAGCTATTCACAGTTTATTATGGGGCAAAAAAAAAACAGATAAAAACAATCTCATTAATGACCTTACACTCACAGAGGCCTTCAACTCCAAACTCCAACGATAATGTAAAATCTAGCTGATTTAAAGTGGCAGTAGGCAGAATATTTTTGGCATCATTGGGCAAAAATTCCATAATAACCTTTCAGCATATTGTAATTCAAGTGTTCTGAGCGATAACTAGACTACTGCTCCTCCTCCTTTTGACAGTATACTGACATACTATCAGCAACATTACTATAGTTTCAATGTCAGTATCTGTGGAATATGTCATGGACATGAAAAAAATAAAGATTTGAGTTTAACTCAACCCTTCCTGCTTCCGTTTCAAAATAAAAGCCCTCTAGCATTTTTTTTCTGTGGACAGAATTCCTTCATTTGTTAACACAATGCTTTTATTCTGAAATATTTGCAGGACAGTGTTGTAGAACATGCAGGGACTTGCAGGGCTCCATGAATGAATATAGTACGGAGTTTTAATTGTGGATTATTACTATTATTTACTAATTACCACACGTTTCTTAACATTTCTCTGTCTAAAATCAATATAAATTACATTTATAATGAAATTAAATGGTCATTATGAAAGGCAAACTCTATGTAGATAGAAAGGGCTGGAGAGCAGATAGAGCCATATATATATTTTATATATATATATATATATATATATATATATATATTTTTTCTTTTATATATATATATATACACATATATATATATATTCCCAGGCTGTGGATCGAAGCCTCCATGTTCCTGTCATGAGGCCTGATCATCTGGACACCGCACGGGCCGCTCAGACCGTTAGTCTGTTTTGATTACTTAATGAAAGCGTTTATCTGGCCGTGTTCATTGGTTCCTCTCTCTCTCTTGGCCCCGGGCGGTGTAATGAGCAGCCTTTTGATTGGGGGACAGATGATGTGGATGACGGATGTCCGCGGTCCGGCCGGCGAGTCATACAGTATGGCTACTAACTAAATTACTGCAATTAAGGTCAGCCTCTGTCCTGCTTTAGGATCGTCAGTAGAGATAACATCACTATCCACACACACAGAGGCTGTCTGAGACATGACACCATTACTGTCCGGTCTGTAAACGAGCTGTCCCGATCGCTCAGACCTCATTGCTGCTCAAGCGACAGTATTTTTCGACCATATTTTGCAGATGTTAGGAGATACACCGCTGTCCCTCTGTGGTGTCCGGCCCAATTAGTCCCATTACAGCCAGGCCTGTCTGGAGAGAGGAGGGGGGGGGACCGCCTGGAGGTGGTCAAGGCAAGGCCGAGACAGCAGGCAGCGTCTGAGATAAAGAAAAGCATTTACACACCATGTAATGATGATCATCATGTTGAGTCCAGCTGGACACCCCCACACTTACCAACCGCCTGGCTGCTCTTCCCCACTGAGGACGCATCTTCTCAAATGACCAGTGGCGGCCTGACACCTCGCATAGCACTCTGGGGGGGTAAAGAGATGGCCGAGGCGTGGACGGAGAGTCGTGTGATGTCCGTTCAGCTGCTCTGTGGTCAGATCCCATCGCGTCTGGGATAATGAGGCCAAGCACATGCCTGATGCTACACTTAGCCCCAAAGGGCAACTGTACAGATAGCCAGCACCTTCGGACACTTGAGAAGTCGACTCTGCTCCCATCATAGGAGTCCGCAAGATGGCTGCTCCACACCTAGGATTCAGCAGATATTGTTGATCGGCGACCAACGATTGGCAGAAACTACTGTATCTGGTAATGGGAGCCAATAAAGCTTGACAAAAAACGTAATCACATAAAAAGGCTAATCAACAAACCTAGTTTTAAAAGCAAATAGGCTACTTAGTAAACGATATACAACATATAACAAAATAGATAAAATTATGAATAAAATGATTTTTCTCTATTAGTAGAAATGGAATATAATATTCCTAACTATGTTTTCTCTAGTGTATAATCTCCTGAAACTAAGAATCGTGTTTTCGTTAGCTTAGAATGAGCCGTTTATATTTACATAGTGAGCGGCTCCTCTTCACAGAGTGCGCCGTGTCGCTCCGCTATGTTTCTACAGTAGCCCAGAACAGACAAACCAAACACTGGCTCTAGAGAGAGACTTTCGAATTTTCCTGAAGGCCACTGTAGTTCTCCGACAGGCTTGTGAAACTGCGGTAACATGAGCTGCAGAGTGCTAAACCCTGCTACCGCCGTCTGTTGCTCCTTAAAGGGATGGTTCTATGTTTTGAAATGGGGTTGTATCAATGATGTATTAAGAGAACTGGATACAGCGTTGGAGGCGGGGTCCCGTGCATTCCTATGAAAGTTGCTCAGTGGCGCATGATGCCAAAATGGCTCAACATCCGTCTGGAAAAGTACCCCGGATCTTCTGGCGATCTTCTGCATCCATTTGGCACATGGAACATGCGCAGTAGCATCCGCTCGGTCACATGGCTCGATCACGGGGTCCCAACGTCTCGCTGTCGTCACGGTCTGGGTCTCATTCACATGAATGGAGGAAGGGAAATAACTCTGGATTCAGCTATTAGCGCGTTTTACAACTTTTAGGATCTAATGATATAAGGACTATTAGAGTGTTCATACTGGGAAGTTGATACACCTCAAAAAAAATTATCCACTGAGTTACAGACGTCTCCTTCCCAATGTAAGTCTATGGGGAAAAGTCTTTTTGGGCCCAAGGGCATCACGTGACGGACACAGAAGTTGTAGTACCACCATTTGGCCACTAGGAAAGTTGGGATCAACGACCTTCCTTGGGGCCTGGGTTGTATGAGGTACTTATCTATAGTAAGTGTTTTCTTAAATCTTAAAATGTCAAGAGTTTTTTATATCAAATCCCAGCATGGCTTTTTCTGTGGTGTTCCTCAAGGTCTTGATGCCTTTAATGTGGTATTTTGGAGGGATTATTGATCATACAACTTAATGAAACACAATAGAGCATGAGGATGACCATCATATACTTCTATCATTATGTTCTAAACCTTATACACAATTAATTATTAATTATTAATGAATGAATGAATGAAATAATGTTTATTTATGGGGCTGCATGTTGGTGCAGTGGTCAGCACTGTCCTTTCATAGCAAGAGGGTTCAAACCCGGCTTGCAGGTTTGGTTCATTGCTGACTCTAAATGTCCCGTAGGTGTGAATGTGAGTGTGTCTGTCTCTATGTGTCAGCTCTGTGATAGTCTGGAGACCTGTCCAGGGTGTACCCCACCTTCACCCAATGTCAGCTTGGATCGGCTGCAGCACCCCCGCGACCCCAAATGGGATAAGCGGTTACGGATAATGGATGGATGGATGTTTATTTTTGATTAGAAGAACTTGACATACAGTGCTGGGCTGTCAGGTTCTCAGCTTTCAGATGAGGTACACCACTTCTATGAGACATCTACTGTTGACCTGCTATCTCCCCCTAAACACCCACTGTAACCCCTTAAAAAAGACAAAAATGGGTCCATTGTGGGTCTCAGAGGAATAAAGAACTTCATACTTTCTACAGAAAACCTCATGGAGTAAAAACGTTATTCTATGAACCTTAAAAAGTGTTTACCTAGTAAAGGCTTCCTGATTACCTTAAAGGTTCTTTAAGAAGCTTCTTCTTGATGGAGAGTGGTATGTCCCCAGCATGAGCCGGGTATAGACTGTATGGTAAGAGCTAAGTAAGGACTGGGTGTAGAATGGCAGATGGTACAGGAGAAACACAGGGGGAAAGAGACTAAAGAAAATAAAGCGGTCCACAAAGTGAAACTTTTTCCCTGCCTCTCACCTGACCTAATTACAGCACCTCGGTGGCTGCTAGAGCAACTCTTTACCTTTGGAGTCCGACATGCTTTCAAATTCCTCAGTTATTCTCAACGCGGTGTTTTTTTGAAATATTCCTCTTTGTTTTGCTGCCTCGGCTGTAGCCCTCCGGGGACGCTGCTTGTTGAAGGAGTCGGAAGAGGGTTGTTCTTCCTTCGCTTTGGTTTGGTAAAGAGAATAAAAATAACTCCTGCCAGGCTTTCATTCACTACAGCTGTGAAGACATGATTTAACTGAGCAGTACAAGACTCTGAGGCCGGGGAAAGTCTGCTATCTGTGGAGTAAACAAGATCAGCTTTGACCCACACTAAAGTGGGAGTGATGATGTAACAGTATACGGTGGAAATGGCATATGTTCATATTCAGTTTGATGAATATAGTGTAAGTGATAAATCTAAGAAATATTTGTGCAGGGATTTGCTCAGGAGGACAATGTATACATGCTGTGATATGTTGTACATGACTCTTCTATGTAATTTATATATTATGATAATTAGATTTTTTAATTTTAATCATCCTCATGGTTTTTCTCCAATGGATTCATAAGCTAGCATCATTCTCCAACCCGTTCTCACTCCCAACTCCTCAAATCCCACCCATTGGTCAGTGCCTCTCTGCAACGGAAACCGATGCACGGAGGCGCCCTTTAGCAACAGTATGTGACGAACCGGGCTTCCAACTAACTCCGATGTAAAACCACCCGCGGCGTTATTCAACGGTTGGAGCAAGTGACGTATTAATGACATGAAATCCCATTCAGGGCGGGCGGGAGGGGAGTAGGATCAAGCCCCCAGGAAGAGCGGCAGTCGTTGATCCCAACTTTCGTAGTGGCCAAACGGCGGTACTGAAACTTCCATGTCTGTCACGTGATGCCATTGGGCCCAAAAATACTTTTTCCCACAGACTTACATCGGGAAAGAGACGTCTGTAACTCAGAGAATCATTATTTTGAGGTGAATTAACTCCCCAGTATGAACACTCTAATAGCCCTTATTTAAAAAATTCAGTTTTTAAAGTTGTAAAACGCACTAATAGGCGAATCCAGAGTTATTTCCCTTCCTCCGTTCATGTGACTGAAACCCAGACCGAGGCTGGAGCGCAAGCCGTGACGACGGCGTGACGTTAGGACCCCGTGACCAAGTCATGTGTGCAACACTACTCCACCAATCATCTCGGATGCTACTCCGCCAAGATCCGGGTACTTTTCCAGACGGAAGTCGAGCCATTTAAGCTTCATGCGCCAATGAGCAACTCTCATACGAATGACCTGGGCCCCGCCTCCAATGCTGTACCCAGTTCTCTTAATACATCCATGAGTAGGATGGGTCGAACAAACACTTTCAACCAGGAGACCGTTGTCCGTGTCCCGTGTGAAACTAAAAGTAACGTTGACTTATTTTGTCACGTCAGTCGTTAGTCGTTAGACGTGACTTGTTGGTATCGTGAGTCATGTGCCGTTTCCTAACCCTAACTAAGTAGTTGTGTTGCCTATACCTAACTTCCTATGGAAACGGAAGTTTATTTTAAAAGGACACTATGCATGTAACAAGCGTATATTGACACGGTCCGTCGAAAAGTAACACACGAGGGGTACCCCGTGCGTAGGTCTCTGATGGGGTCACTGACTAAGAGGCGGTATTTGACGAGTTGTGAGTGAGAATGTGTTGGATGACAGCATTACAGTGTTGGCTGGCAACAGCCATCCAATAGGCTGACAAACATAAAGTAAATCAAATGAATCCAGGGTGAAATGATCAGTCTAGAGTCAAACACAGCGCAGGAATTAACAAGGTCTATTCAGTTCTGTTGAGACCGTCAAGCTGTATGTTTAGAGATGCAGCAGCTGTTCACAGCCACTGTGGCCCGAGAGTCGAGGGCCTCCGACACGGCCACCAGAGGGTGAGTTACGTCACCTATGAGCTCGCTCTGCATAAATAACGGCGCACGGGCCCAGGCTCTGTTTCCCATCAGGCACCGTTCTCCTCTCGGGGTCCGAGGGGGCTTCCGTGTCCTTTTTTGCAGAAACATCATCCCTCACACATGCAGACTTAATGGCACCTTTTGACACATGCACGCACACACTCGCAATAATCAGGAGTGTTACCTAGAGGCCCGGAGGACGGTGGGGTTTGCCAGCAGAGGCCCCAAATCTGAGATAATCTGTGTCATTCATATTCTGTTGCCTGACACAAATGATCTGATAATGCACATGTGAAGTGAATTAACATCTGTTGTTTGAATGGGCTTAATGTCTAGCCATTCATCAATTTCACAGGATTATGTTGTTGACCAGAGGTGTGTGTGTGTGTGTGTGTGTGTGTGTGTGTGTGTGTGCGTGTGTGCGTGTGTGTGTGTGTGTGTGAGAGAGTGACTTCTCGGGTATATTTTCCAGTTTATTAGAAACACACACACACACACACACACACACACATCTGGGGTAGATATGGAGGCCATACCCACCCATATCAGTGAAAACCGGCTCTCCAATAAGCTAGCTTGTAATCAAAGGACAGAATGTACATTTCAGTCAATAGGTCTTACAAGTGCGACGCCTCTCCTCGAGGGCCACGCTCTGAAGTCCACTGGAGCACTCTCAGCGCCTACACCACGGGTCAGCAACCTTTACTATCAAAAGAGCCATTTTAGGAAAAAAATAAATAAATAAATCTGTCTGGAGCCGCAAAACATTTGAGCATTGTGATGAAGGTAACACAGTTTATAGTCTAAGTATATAGTATATAAGTCTAATGCAGTGAGGGCCAAAGTGCAAATGTACTACGGAGTATTACGGCCACATTGAGGGAAAAAACATCGGAGATTTACAGAATAAAGTCATAACTTTACGATAAAAAAGTCATAATATAACAAGAATAAAGTCATAATATTACAAGAAAAAAGTTGTAATTTAACGAGAATAAAGTCATAACTTTACGAGAAAAAAAGTTGTAATATTACGAAAATAAAGTCATAACTTTATGAGAAAAAAGACGAATGCCGAGGGGCAGCGGCGAAAATAAAGTCATAACTTTACGAGAAAAAAAGAAAATAACATGTAAAATTACTATTTTGTAATATTATGACTTTACTCTCATAATACTACAACTTTTTTCTCATAAACTTGTGACTTTATTCTTGTAATATTATGACTTTATTCTTGTAATATTATGACTTTATTCTCGAAATCTCAGATTTATTTTTTTTCCTCAATGTGGCCCCAATACTCTGTCGTACCGTCGTACCATAGACCTACAACAATGATAAATAAAAATGAAAATGTAAACAAAGAACAGTTATTAATTTCCATTTTTAAAAATCCCCAGGGAACCACTGGAGAGGAGCTAAAGAGCTGCAGGTTGCTGACCCCTGGTCTACAACATGTATTTCAGTGCGGTGACCGTGGATTCTTAGATTTTAAAGCTATTCTTTAAAAAATGACTTCTACAAACACACAGGCTGCAATAAAATGCTGATGAGCTTTCCCATTCACCAACAATTGTACATGAGCAATTTTGCGGGAGGCGAAAATGTACTTTTTAGCAGACAGGAAAGCGATCCAGGGAAATGTATGATTTCCCCGAATGAGAAATTCTTTTCTTTTTGTAAATCATTGTAGGTCTGTTTTTAGCAGCACTTTTGGGAGACTGGAGGATTGAAGAAAAAGACGAGCGGAAATGGGGAGGAGGAGGCAAAAAAAACAGAAGGTGGTGTGAGTATATAGCTGCTCATTCACACAAAAACACACAGAGACAAAAACACCAAAAGTATTTAGAAGAAAATCTGCTCGATTCAATCAAGCTTAATTCTATTTTGATAATTGTGGGTGCTGGGCGTCTGGGCCCGGCTCGGCGGGGAAGCTGTGACTTGTGTGCGAGACTGACAATGAAGTCGGGTAACAACAGCTGCTGGATGGCGGGCGAGCTCATGTACCTCGACGCTCAAGTCTTGTCAGTCACATTTCCCCTAATTAACGAACATCTGCTTTCCATTTTCGGTTACACTGCATCGCCAGCTTGTCTCGTATGAATCGCTGACTTCTGACCTCCCCCGAGGTAGGCACTCGCTGTCAGAAGTACCCGGCCAATGCCATCGACCATTTATTTTCTCTACTTCTTTTCCTATAGAGGCCTCCGGCTCACCATAGGGAAGAGGAGGAGGAGGTGGAGGCGAGTGGGTGGGTTCTAAACCCTCAGGGACCAATCATCCTCTGGGACAGCCGACACAGGAAGTGAGCTGATTGTGTTACGCTGCTATTGGTTCAAGCGTCCTCCTGTGGCACCGGCCTGCCACTATCCGTGAAGGACCCAGAGTCCTCCTCCCCTCTCCAGAGCTCTAACCTATTCCCAAACTAACCTGCCGAACAGGTGTGTGCGTGTGTGTATGTGTGTGTGTGTGTGTTTGCCTTTCTGGAAAACAAGGCTGGGCTTGTACGGTTGTTGTTTTTTTTGTGTCTTTTCTGCCTGAAAACACACCACATGAACATTAGAAATAGCAGCAGCTGTTGACTTCACGCTATCAGAGATAAGTACAGTCTACTGCTTAGTATGGCTCCAAAATGTGGGAGTCTTGTATTGTTAATGTGAATCACCACAAACAGATCAACAATGGTGCAATGAACTGTAATCTTACACCACTCCAGAGTAAAGTATGGATGGTGAGAAATAGTTAGTAGATAGTGGGGAAATGCACACTTTGAGGAAGTGTCCTTAAGACTGACAGTGGGTCAACATTGAAATGATGGCACGTACTTTCAAACTGCACCAACAGTGGTTTCAGGTGTAGTCAGGTTGAATACGCGTCTTTGGTGTGTAAAACATTTTGTTGCAGGTAGGTATAGGGGGTGGCTGTTATACCATTTTCATCACCATCTCACCAGCCCTTAACAAATCTTTTTCACGGTTTATTCGTTGAGAACTGCGTTCATCACTCCGAAAAATTAGGCGACACACGGCGAATCTCTAGATGAGCCGCCCGCAGTTATGTCGGTTTCTTCAAAGATGTAAATTCAATGAAATGTAATGTAATTCCCAGTTTGGCCGTGGTGAAAAGAGGTGTAAAAACTTTGAAATAATAAAACAACAGTCGGCTAAATATTTGAAAAAACAACGATTTGTCCAAATATTCTTTATTGCTGAGATCCAGGTTGCTCAGCAGTCAGCTACAGTTCACTCACAACTGAAAACAACAGCATGACTGTTACTATTCATTCTGAATGAATCACATTACATTTACATTATGGGGCAGGCTACTCGTGTAAACACATGTAGGCCTTTAAAAAATATTGTTTTCTTTCTTAATATATGTCCCCTTACACTAATAGAAAGAAAAGAGGTATCCCTTTTAATTTTGTAATACCGTGATATAATACCGTCACTGCAAAAACCAAAAGAAATACCGTGATATACATTTTTGGTCACCCCTAGTAGGTACTAAGAATCAAAGTGTAGTATCATTATGTTGCTAAGTATTTGAGTGGCTTTAGATAGATGGAAAACTTTTCAATCTCATGGGCAATCAATGCGCCTGCGTTAGCCCCTGCATCTTGTTTAGGCCAAGAAACTACTTGGTTAGGTTTAGGGAAATATCGTAGTTTGGGTTAAAATAACTACGTAAGTTGCGTTAATTAAGTATGGAATTTATGTGAAAAATAAGTAACGTTGAGGTTCACGGTTCTTTATTTGTCATATGTCAACTCCAGCAAAGCAGTTATTGGCAATAAAAAGGTTCCTTCAACAATGCTCATAAAATATGTATAAATAAAAGGGGGAAATCACACAAGTACAATATGGGGCTTAAATATAAACATAAGTAAATATAAAAAAGTAATGTAAATTAGTATTTTAGTTGATGACAGTATTTCAGATGGGGAAACTGAATGTAAACAGGATGTAGTATGTATATGCATGATGAAAAGTAATGTGTGTACACAGAGGAGTAAACAGGAATGTAGGATGTATAGAGTTGACTTCTGGCTCCGGTGTTTTTAGACACACCCATCTGCCCGTCCTTCGGCCGCCGTCCGACCACCTCCCAGCGAGGTAGTCTCCTGGTGACGGGGAGGACGAAATGACAATACGAGATGTTTTCTTTTATTTTCTGCCATTTTGGATTTAATTTAATAAGCAAACTATCAAAAAGTACATGGATCCTGTACCTTCAACGTGATTGACGCAGCTCTACTTATTCATCCTCTTATGGTGGACTGAGGACAGACTGGACGCTACAGTGACTCACTATCACCTCTAGAGGAAGAAGTGGTATTACAAGACAGGACAGCCGGGGCTAGCTGGTTAGCATGCTAATATCAGTAGATATCCCTGCAACACAATACATAGATGTCTTTGACATAACGTCAACACTGTAAACTCTTCATATTCTGGCGATAATGTTGGTTCATTTGTTGAATGTTTTAAACTAATATTCTGGCTACATCTTACACATTGAACCTTTAATGTAATAAGTTACTAGTTACTGTCAGATCAATCTCAGAACCCATCGTCTGACGAAGGATAAGCCGCCGGGGGCAAGGGACTATATTTCTTGGATATCCGGGCGCTTAAGAATGGAGTTTGAGTTGAGAGACGACGTGTACGACCGCATTGTTTCACAAGGAGCCAATTTAAAAGCTTGTTTTAACCAATTAAAATCTAAATCATCATCTGACGATAGACGGGTTCCCAGATTGATTTCGGCCAATGTGTTCCACCTCTTTTGCTCTCCACACGGACTGTTTACCTGCATTCCAAAGCCCGCTCAAACATGATTGGTCAATACTACCGAGACTCCTAACGTAAAGCAGAACGCTTCTGATACCAAAATCTTGTCCTGTTGCCTCCAGATTCTACATGTGAATGCAGAATCTATTTTTACTATCAGATAAATGTGAAGAAAAAAGTACAATATTTGCCTCTTAAAAGGTGCTAAGTAGAAGTTTAAAGTAGCATTATATGAAAATACTCAAGTAAAGTACAAGTACCTCAAAATTGTAATTAAGTAGAGTACTTGAGTAAATGTACTTTCCACCACTGCAATAGATTCCATCATAAATCAGTCTGTCGTAATACAGTGTAAAACTATTTACTAACTTATTATTGATTAAAATTACTGAAAGAATTCAAATGTATCAATTATTAGCATTGATTGATAAAATGATTAATTGAATTATAAATAGTTTATAAAGTCATAAGCTAAAACATGGATGAATTATGAGTCAGTAAGAAAAAGAAATGAACAGGTTAAGACTTAAGAGGTCCACTGAAGACGCTGAGGTCATGTCCACAGCTATTTGGCTCAAAAAGTGATGAATTGAGTCTCATTAAGACCAGTTGACATGCTATAATTGAAAGTTTTTACATGGCTTTTTAAACGTCCTCAAAGGTCTTCAAATTACACTCCAGAGGACAAAAACCGAGATGATGAAGGCCTCGTGCCAAAACACATCGGAACATTTATCAGCCTATTGACAGCAAATAAATGTGCCCAACAGATCAACACGTGGAGTGATGCAGTGTTTGTCCTCTGGAGTGGTGCCTTTTTTTCCTGACTGTGTTTTTTGGGAAATACAGACATTACTTCTTTTTTTTTTTTTCTCCCTAGATTCAGTGACTTTTGGAGCTAGAGCTACTAGCTACTTTCATTGGACAAGGGCTGGGCTTGGTTTTTAGGTTTGGATCATTTTTTTAAATCTAGCGTACTCTTGCTGGTGTTTTACGATGACCAAACCTGGCTTTAAGAGTAGAATCTTAAAGAAGTGACATACTACTTTGTCAAACTATTGTTCCCAAAGTCCTGACCTCATGACCTCAGTATTTCTAATACAGCCCAGTCGCACAGCAGTTCGTTAAATAATCACGAAATTGAATGCATTGATTCGTGTACATAGACATGAATTTCACATGTTTTTCGAGATGTCAGCATGAAATCAATTTGTATGTTATCCACATAATTGTGAACCAGGAAGTATAGAGAGCAGCGAACGCCATGTGGTGAGGTCGGGGTGCATGGATGGGTCAAAAAACACTTTCACCCAGGAGACTGTTGTTTTTGTCCCATGTGAAACCAGAGGTCAACGTTGATTTGTCACTTAACCTCTGTATTTGAGTTACAGCCCTTCCGGTGTTATTTTAACCTAAACCCCGATCTTTTCCTAAACCTAACTATGTAGTTTTATTTTGAAAAGACTGGAGCAGAAATCAACACGTGCATCACGTGTTGTCGAAAATTTGTAGGAAAAAAAGCACAAAAAATCCATTGTTGAAGTCATGCTGACTGTCATGAAAAAAAAGGGAAATTTGTGTCTATAGACGAATCAAACAGACTCAATTTCGTGACTTTTACTTTCACCAGATCTGATTTCCTACTTGAGTTTTGAAAATCTATCCAGGAAAAAGTAGGTCTTCTTTCTGCTCTTAATGCTTTGTCATTACCTTTCAGATAATGAGTACAGTAGTTTAAGTCGGCACTATCGATGTGTGTGGTGACAGGAAACATATAGTCAGCACACATACCACACATTAGTGAGCAACAGACCGTCCAATGAAGAGCTGAGCGCTCGACATCCCACATGACAACAAGCAAAAAACACAATCTTTCATCTGCCTCGTAATCACACATTTCAGACTTTTACACACTCTGAATATTCAGCGCCAGTCCCTTACCTCCCGATTGGGTTTGGAAGGGAGTGAAACAAAAGGGTAAATGATTACATTTAAAAATAATTAACAGATGGGCACAGGCTGGGGAGAGGGGGAAAAAAATATGATTTTCTACAAATGATTGCATTCTCTCTCCCCTTTGGTGTGAAAAGTAGAATCAAGAACACTTTTAAATAATTTGTTCAATTTGTTCCACAGCCAAAGAAATGCGGCTTGCTGGAAATTCAGATTCATTAAAACTTAATTAATATGCATCATTATGTAAATGAGGTTGCAGTTAATGAGTTCTTAAAAGAAGCCTTCCTTAATTAGTTCACTTTTAATGGCATCATCATTTATCTTTTTTCTTTGAAGCAGAATGACGGCACGGAAGTAGCCGCTCCCAAAAGTACTCAAAATTTAGCATTTTTTAATTATTCTTATTTTCTTAATTTTTATATGATTAAGAATACATTTAGGATACTAAGTAAATGAGGGGAAACTTCAACTCCCTTGCTATATTTGAAGTGAGACAGGCTCTCCGTGATGGGGAAAGATGTTCCGTCCTGATGTACCTGGCTGTTATGTTGGAATTAACGTTAGGGTTCATCATCAACACCGCTTTTTATTTATTAGTCCACAATTTCTCATTTGACATTATGCAACATCTGGGCTCGTGCAGCATTTCTGACACCAGCATATGGAAAGGCTCTGTCTCTTCCCGGCGACAGTGTGAGCGTAACATCTCCTTCCCAGCAGTGAAGGTGAGGGCCACGGCGGCGAGGCCTCCGCTCTGTTTCATGTTGTCACGAGCTTACCTCCACTCCTAATTGATAACCACTGGCATTTGATCTGAAGGCGTTCAAACACCCAGTCTATCTTTGTGCCTCCAATAAGACGAACCATCTGTTGTTGCCCAGCCCGCCGTTCATTAAATCTAATTTCCTTCAGCAGAAATAAGGTTTTAATTGTACGTCTCGCGCGCGGGGTTACCGTGAGCTGAGAGTAATGGGTTTCTTAGCGAGATGGGAGGGCTGCAGACTGTAAGGGGGGATATAGGAGAGATGGATGGAAGGACGATTGATTTAGATTGTGGAAATCTGTTTTCGCTCACTGAGGTAGTTCTTCACCGGGGAATGTGGCAGCGGATTGCACCGTGACAATATACAGTAGGCATGATTGTTAGCGGCAGAGCGTCTTATTGGCAGGTGACAAAGAAAAGGCACGACTTTGATACGTGAGGGGGAGATTTACATCAGCATTGCAACGCTTTAAGTGACTCCTCATTCATCTGAAAGTCTACTTTCTGCGGCACATTTGCAACATGACATCAGCACTGAAGAGTCTTGCAAAAATGGTATAATTTAAAGTTACTCCCAGTGGAATTTTAAATGGTAGTTTTTAGACTTTAATGTTTAAGCCAAAAAAATGAAAACATAAAGGAATAAATACAACAATTTAGCAATATTTTCCACCAGAATTTATTCCTGGCAGTAATTTAGACCGACGCTGTGACATACAACAACAAAGTGCTGAAACATTTAGTCAATACACAGAAAACAAATCAGCAACTATTCTCAGAATTGTTTGAGTCATTTGTCGAACAAAAAATGCCTAGCCTTCTCTGTTTCAATCTTCTCAAATATGAGGATTTGCTGAATATCTTGTTTTACTGTTGGACAAAAGAAGCAGTTTGAAGATGTCACTCTGGGCTTTGGCAAATTGTGTTGGCCACTTTTTATTTTCTGACATCTTATAGACTAAACAATTAATCAAATAGATAATTGACCAATTAATTATTAGTAGTAGCTCTTCATACTACTATTTTTATTGATATATAAAGGAACAGTTGAATGAATCAAACACGGGGAAAAATCCAAATTAAAGGGCCACTCCAGCAATTTAATATTGCACCAGCTTCTATCGTCTGTCTGTCCCTCCCTGCCTGCTAAATGCCCAGTTTGTAACACAGGCGTTCTGTTTGTTGAGGAAATTATGTTGAAAACATGTTGACATTGCACATTTTAGCAAACCATGGTTAACGTTGAACGTTGACGTTTCTGAACCAAAAATACACTTCATAAATACGTTTCATATCAGCCTCGTATCACGCTTGCAGAAACGCACAATGCCACGTGGTTAACGTGGTGAAACGATTAGTTAGGGTTAGGCAACAAAACTACGTACAACAAAGTAACGTAGCAACCATAACCATGTAACTAGACTAAATAAATAACAACACATAGCGAACTGTCTTACGTAACATTACGTAACAGGTGTAAACTTCACACGGGACACGACCGATCCACCATCATTCCCACCCACCCTTGTACCACATAACTTTCAATAACGGCCGCTCTGTATACTACGTCACTTGCTCTGCCCGAATGCAAAAACGACGACATTCAACGTATCCGTGGTTTTCAGGAACTGTTATAAACTGGCAACGAGTGGACCCAAATGCAGCACACAGACACACAGATCAATTAAAGGGAATTTATTATAAAAATGAAAGTTCTTAGCGGGGAGTGGTTCGTTTGCAGGCGGACTGGGCACGGGGAGTTTTGTCCTGGGGAAATGGGTTGTTGGTGGGCAGGCAGGGCACGAAGGGGCGAGTTCCAAAATCCTCAAGTGTAGAGCAACAGGTTGGTGTGAGAGCCAAGTAATGTCAACGGAGAGTGAGCTGGCAGGAGAGTGGCAGGCGAGTGGAGCAAAAGCGGCTGGCAGACGTGGCGGATCTGGACACGGGAGAACAGGATTAATACAAGCATCAAACTTCACGGAAACAAGAAACATGAGGTAAGTTGGCCTGAGGATGTTTGGTACCACGGAGGGTGACTGAACGATCTGGCAGAGTATGGAGGGGATCCCAGGATTGATATACTGCAAGAGGTTGTAACGTCAGGTGCGCCAGCCGCAAACGCCCCGTAGGAGGAGGGAAGAAACCATGCCCACCTGCACACACACACACACACACACACACACACATAGAGAGACCGACAGGGGGAGACAACACAGGAGACAAAAGGGCAGGGAACACAGGGAAACTCTGGAGGAAACTGGGTAGGACTCTGATATTATGACAGAAACTTTGGTAACACTTTTTTATTTTTAACTCCTCCTTAATGTTTCATATGAAACATCCATTGCTGGTGTATTACTAATTATGATTCAAGCGGCCACATGTGTGTGTTGCCTTTTAGAGTTTGTTTGTTAATGTGAGTAACTATATAGCTTTATATTAGGGCTGACAATCGATTCAAATCGCAAATTAACGGCACATTTATCTGTTCAAAATGTACCTTAAAGGGAGATTTGTCAAATATGTAATTCTCTTATCAACATGGGAGTGGGTTAATATATGCTATTTTATGCAAATATGTGTATATATTTATTATTGGAAATCAATTAACAACACAAAACAATGACAGATATTGTCCAGATACCCTCACAGGTACTGCATTTAGCATAAAACAATATGCTCAAATCATTACATGGCAAACTGCAGCCCAAAAGGCAACAACAGCTGTCAGTGTGTCAGTGTGCTGACTTGACTATGACTTGCCCCAAACTGCATGTGATTATCATAAAGTAGGCATGTCTATAAAGGGGAGACTCGTGGGTACCCATAGAACCCATTTACATTCACTGATCTAGAGGTCAGAGGTCAACGGACCCCTTTGAAAATGGCTATGACAGTTTTTCCTCAACAAAATTTAGTGTAAGTTTGGAGCGTTATTTAACCTCCTTCACAACAAGCTAGTATGACATGATTGGTACCGATGGATTCCTTAGATTTTTTTAGTTTCATATGAAGCTATGATATGATGTATCTTCACTATAGCGTTAAATAAATGTGCGTTATTATCGCGTTAACTTTGACAGCCGTGGTAAAAAGCAGTGACAAACACTTTAAAAATGGGCTTGTATTTGGATGCATGATGTCAAATTAAAGTATTCAAGGACAACAGGTCAAGTTATTGAGTCATCGTGTGATAAGAACTTTATAGAACTGTTTTAAAGATTAAAATATTTCAAAAGATTCCAAATGACGAATGACCCCGGGGATGTAATTGTAATTATTATATTTGATCTTAAATCACTAGGGATTTTTCATCTTCCATAGACTAACTGTGAATTCTACGCCTCATCCCCTCCTGTCATCCTCTACTGTATACAGAGTATTTTAGAAGCCTGAGTGGAATCTAATGTTATGTATGGAGAGGCAGTGGGTATGTGCAGATGACACTAAGGCCATCCGCTATGTGATTCTACCGCCCACCACAATCTTCAATCTGCCAGCACCTTGAAAGAGCTCCAACAAAGAGATATAAATAAGACTTACTCTTGCTACTCGTTTCACTGGCCAACTTCACCATTACACTTTTTTTTTTCTTCTTTTTTAGAACACATACTTTTTTTCATCCAATACCAACTTAGCTGAGGGTGTTGTCTTCCTTTGTGATAAAAGAGTTGTTTGCAAGACCCCTCGCCGATGGCTTTAGCAAACTATTTTAATTGCCATCTGTGCAAAAAAATGTACCTGGTGTGTTAACCAATGAAAGAACATTTAGTCAGCCCACAGGAAAAGGGAATGTCATTTGTTCTGCTGAATTGGTGAAGGCTTAAAGAATAAGGATTCTGAATTCTTAACATCAGAAAAAAGGGAAATGACCAAATCGTGTACAGCTGTCATCAGTCTGATCGTCTCATGGGCTTTCATTTCTTTGGCAGAATTTGTCAAATATTGGAAATTGGCAGGTGATAAACTACACTGGATAGACACTGAGATATAGTTATGCTCACCAAATTGAGATGATATCTCAGCGGTGAGGTAATGCACCAGATCACATTCTTATTCATTCTAGAGATGTATCGACCAAAATCTACCAAATTTATAAGCTGTCATTCAGAAACAACTCATTATGGAACAATACTGCTATCTGTATTGAAAGAATTGGAAGCTGTTGTATTGTAATGGCATACAGTAGGCTACACACCATTGGACATCTGTATAAACAAGTCCTATGGTGATTTAATTGAACAATTTGGTCTTAAAGGGGAACTCCACCGATTTTACACCTTAGCATCCGCTGAAGTGGTGACGTACCCTCTCGTTGAATACACCACATTGGTCCCTGGTTTTGTGCTTACAGTTTCAAACAGGAAGCAACATGGCGGCCTGCTCTTAAACTTTCTGTTATTCTGTCTAAACAATCCACCAAAATCTAAAAACATTTAAGCGAATTGACTGCTGAATCTGGTTTCATTTAAGAACTAGATTGCCTAGTTTCACAGCTTGGTACAAGTTTCGTGAGCCGGACACGACGCGCTGGCTGGACGGGCTCATTTGTATAAATGACTGTTCCCGCCTTTTAATTTTGAAAGAGCAACGGCCAATGAGGAAACTCCAATTCTCAGCCGACCAATCGTGTAACTTCATCACTCAGTGACAGACTTTTGCGTTTGTAGGGCTGACCCTCTGCGGTCCAGCCAAAAAAGAAATACAGGCCCTCACAAGACCTGGCGACCGGGAAAATTCCAGTCCTCCCGAATAGAACAGAGCCACCGCTAATGCTTTTAGTAAAATCTGTACTTTTCCTACAAGTCTAAGGCCCAATCCCTCTGTCCATACTCACAGACTGATAGACTTTGAGGCAGGTTCCCACAAAGTCCGTGAGGGTTTAGGGCTGTCCCACTGTCAAATCGTCAAGTCCTTAAGATCTCTCACAGACATTTTGAGCCCATTATGAACACTTTCCGTAAGTCCGTATTTCTGCCGACTTTGCCTGAGAGAATTACCCACAATTCATAGCGTTGTGGCGTTAAACATAGGGTTACGGGGGGAAGCCCTGAAGCGTATAAAAAAGGTAAACAAAGAGGACGGCACATGGGTGTCCAGCCAGGTATATTTAAATTTACACAGAAACATTAACAAGAAGGATTTAAGATGGTAGCCTATATTAAAAACACATGAAATCAGAGTAATGCAGCATTAGACTAGATTACACACCTGGTTTATTCATCAACAATTTATTAAAATTTTTCTTAATGAAGTTTGACAAAAAGAATAGATTTTTTGACAGTTACCTCTTTCCTCGTAAGGCAAGAGCCTGGAAGACGGTCATATAGGCAGTAAAAAGCTGGAAAGAAATGTCCTTACAGGCCCGTAAAACTGAGTCATATAGTTAGCGAACCGACACAGTAACATGAGTTACATATCAATATCTACCTAAAGTTAACTAACAGTAGCCACCAAAAGCTGTTGGTCATACCAAAACAAGTAAGGCTGTAACAGCAAAACCTGAAGTGTCCTGAATTGAGTAAGTATTCTATTGTTCTGTTACTCATGAATTCAACTTGACCAGGGGTCATCAACCTGCGGCTCCAGAGCCACATGCAGCTCTTTAGCCCCTCTCCAGTGGTTCCCTGTGGATTATTAAAAATGGAAATTAATTACTGTTTTTTTGTTTACATTTTCATTTTTATTTATCATTGTTGTAGATCTAAGGGCCACATTGAGGAAAAAAATAAATCTGAGATTTTGAGAATAAAGTCATAATATTACCATAATAAAGTCATACTATTATGAGAATAAAGTCATAATATTACCATAATAAAGTCATACTATTATGAGAATAAAGTCAGAAGATTATGAGAAAAAAAGTCGTAGTATTATGAGAATAAAGTCAATATTATAAAATAGTAATTTTACGAGTTATTTTCTTTTTTTCTCGTAAAGTTATGACTTTATTCTCGTAAAGTTATGACTTTATTCTCGTAATATTACAACTTTTTTTCTCGTTAAATTATGACTTTATTCTGTAAATCTCAGATGTTTTTTCCCTCAATGTGGCCCTAATACTCCGTAGTACATTTGCACTTTGGCCCTCACTGCATTAGACTTATATAATATATACTTAGACTATAAACTGTGTTTCCTTCATCACAATGCTCAAATGGTTTGCGGCTCCAGACAGATTTTTTTTAAATTGTGCCTAAAATGTCTCTTTTGATAGTAACAGTTGCTGACCCCTGAACTAGACCAAGGTTGTGTTACTTCTTCTTTCAAAAGTCACATGTCTTCCTTTAAAATCAATAAAAACATGAATGCCAAAGAAAGAAAATAAGCAAATAAGAATGTCCACATCCATGTTAAGTGTTTGTGGCAGTGGGTGACTGGATGTGTCTCTAATTGTACAGATGTGATCTAATTATGCTTTGAAACCTTGTCTTCCTGGACTAACTGCAGAAAACAGGAAAGTGGCATCATCAAGCGACCTGTTTATGTGTGTTTCATGCAAATCAATGTGATGTAGATGGAAACAAGCCCTGCAGCGTGCGGGCCATAATGGAGACGATCAACACAGTCAATGTGACGTGTGCGCGGTACCCGGTGCCTCGGCTCTGTTCAGACTTACATTTGTATCCAGATTAGCATAGATGTCCGTTTAGCGTGCAACACTTGATCTCTCTCTCCTCTAGTGCTAGTTGGACAGACGTGAACAGAAGTGACACACTGCCCCGGAGAGAGAGAGAGACATAGAGACATACAGAGACAGAGAGAGAGGAGGAAGAGGTGAAGTCTGTCCTAGACAGGGTGGCTTCATCCTCCCCCCCCAAGCCCACAGCGAAACAGACAGGCCTGGAACAAGGAGAGGCAGCAATTAGACTGCTGGAGGGGAGAGGGAGGTGTGTGTGTGTGTGTGTGTGTGTGCGTGTGTGTGCGTGTGTGTGTGTGTGTGAGAATGTTTTTTGATAGTTTAACAGATGTGATGTCCAAAGTTGGGCCAGGCCGTTTAGCGACGCCCCCCCCCGCATTAGCAGCAGGACAGACAGGATGAGATGATGGACTTTAACATGTTGTTGTTGCTTTGCTCTTTTTGTCGCCTCTTGGATGACGCGGCGGGGTGAAGGGAAGACAGTTTTAAATGTTGGATTGAAATGTTTTGTTGTATGGAGAAGGTTGTTTGTGGTGGGAGGACAAACAGAGAAAAACACTATGGAAAAGCCTCAGCTATTTTTCTCTGGAGTTGGTGGAGACCAAACTGGAGCTAAAAGGAGAGTGAATATTGGATTTAGACAACAGCAACTCCAAATGAATGATAATTGCTAACCTATTTGGTAACGGGACTGTTTGTAACTTCTTACACGTATAAATCATTGTGGGTCGGTGTCCCATGCACGCTCGCGTGTGGCTACGCTGTTCAGACAAGACTTCAACACAAACTACACGGAAGCACCAAAACCTCTTGGTTGTATCTAGTGAAGCCTGTCTGTTAAACAGTGTTGGCCGCAGTCGGAGGACGCGGGGGAGACCGTAGCTTTGGTCTCCAGGACCGGAGTCTCTGCTGTACTCTGCCCCTCTGCCTGCTTGCCTTCACTCACAGACCGCGCTCGTTCTCGCTCTTTCGCTCCACTCTCACGTGCATGCGCGCTCACTCCACACTGCAGAAGAGTTAGTTTAGCTCTGAGAATATCTAGTGAATGTTCAGTGGACGTTTGTGCAGAAATAACTGCTGCAGCTCCTCCAGACCAACAGAGGTTTCCCGTGTCTTGTGAAGTGACGAGGCTCCGCAGAGAGAAACGTTATCGTCTCCGACCAAAACTCTGGTGTCTCTACTGTTCCCTCCGGCCGCGGTCGGGAGGCTGAGGCAGGAAAAGCCAACACTAGGATCAGCATTGATTCATGGAGAGACCTTCGTCTGGTCAGCTAACATTACTGCCAAGCAGCTGAAATATAGAGTGATATTGTGCTTTTAGCTGACGTGTGTCACCTCACTGTTTTGAGCGATGCTCCTTCATGTCTATGTAGAGCGAGCACAAGCGCGAGCAACAGGACGCTGACTTTCGTTGACTTAACGGACACAGGTGTCGCTGTTAACAAGACATTTCTGATTCTTACAAACAGTCCCTTTAATTAAGGTCTTTGTAATAAGTAGATTAGTCACACAGCAGTTTGTGAAATAGTCAGGAAATTGAATGTATTGATTCGTGTACAAAAACACAAATTTCACATTTGTTTCGTAACTGACCGGTAACAATAACATTACACTCACCTAGTTAAATGCTGAGATCTGGTGTGTCAAAATCACCAACACTGGTCTGTTGGACTTCGACGTAACATCTCATTACTTTGGTGGGTATATGTTAACTGATAAAAATGATGGCCAAAAAGTTGAGACTAGATTAAAGCTGTCATGTTAATTACCTCGTGCCTACATATGTACTCTGTCAGTTAAGACCACATTGAGCTTCATTTTGTGGCTTTTTCATAACAGATCTGAATCATATCAAATTCACCTCTCGCACATCTTGCATAATCCATTGTACATGGGCTTACAGCGTGTGTTTGTGCCCTCCTCTATTTCAATACACCGGTATGTATGAATATATTTACATATACTACAAAGTGCTGTCTGCCTTCTGTGAATTAAATACAGGATGTATTTCATAGGACATATTTTCTGTGGGATCCTAATATGTTATAGTGCATCCCTGTATTCTAGATTGGATAGATGAATCTGATTGGTTAGGTAGTGGATTGGTTATCTGCGTGTTCCCCCTCGCTATAGGCTACAGGATGCGGTGACAGTTTTGCATTTTGACAGTCTTTTTCCCAAAATATTACAAAATGATTTTTTCATTTCACATTGTGTCACTTTAAGGGATTTCTGTTGTCTGTTTTATACATTCAAGTGTCAAAATGTTTTTTATGTCCATAATAACTTTCTGTTCAACTTCATCAACTATCAAAACTTCAGCTGTGTCCAAACTCCATCCAGTACTACACACTGACAGCAAACAGCATGTACTGTACTACATACTTAGACTACGTTCACACTGCAAGCGTTAGTGCTCAATTCAGATTAACTACTCAGATCAGATTATTTTGATTGGATGTTCACATTATTTTTTAAATGTAGCCATTATCAGATTCTAGTGTGAACTAGTCATGGTCCTGAACTGACCCGCGATAATAACGCGTTAACGCAAATTAGTTTTAACGTCACTAATTTCTTTAAAGCATTAAGGCAACTTGCGATTTTTAGAGCTCAGTTTTAAAGCTAGAGTGAAGATACTGGTATCATATGAAACTACAAAACCTAATGAATCAATTGGTACCAACTAGCATAAAACAATATGCTCAGATCATAACATGGCAAACTGCCGCCCAACAGGCAACAACAGCTGTCAGTGTGTCAGTGTGCTGACTTGACTATGACCTGCCCCAAACTGCATGTGATTATCATAAAGTGGGCATGTCTGTAAAGGGGAGACTTGTGGGTACCCATAGAACCCATTTACATTCACTGATCTGGAGGTCAGAGGTCAAGGGACCCCTTTGAAAATGGACATGACAGATTTATCTCGCCAAAATTTAGTGTGGAGCGTTATTTAGCCTCCTTTGTGACACAGTTACATAGTTAATGGATTCATTAGGTTTTCTGCTTTCATTTGTTACTAATATCTTCACAACCTCGGAAAGATCGATTGCGTTAATGCGTTAAAGAAATGAATGGCGTTAAAATGAATTTGCGCTAACATGTTATCATTGCGTTGCCCTTGAACAGCCCTAATTATAATGTATTTCAGCAATACATTATAATTATAATACAGTGAGTTATAATACACTTTGATCCTTGCAACAAAAAAAAGTCAGTCAGTGACCAGCAATTACGAAGTATTATGATACTTGACCTTATAAGTCATTATAAAATACTTTATAATGTGTTATTTATTATAGTTATAAAGCATTATGAATATCTAATATGAGTGCTTATAACTATGATACAGTGCTGTAAGCAGATTGCAACACAAACATAGGTATGTTTATAATGCATTATAGACATGGGCTTCATAGAAAGTGTTACCAAAATCATTTTTCTCTCTCTTTGTGAAGTTTAGTTGGCATTCAAACGCTGCAGTTGCGTGTTTTGTCTGTGCACATATTATTTCATCTGTCCTGTTAGTATAAAACAGTAAAGTGTGCTAATTTCTGCAAAACAGTATAGTAGACACTGTTGTATGGGATCAGGTGGTAAATAGAAAGCAAAATGTTTTGCCACTGATTTAATTTTTTTTCTGAGGTTTTCCCGCCAGCATCCACAGTTTGGTAGAATTGTTCCGTTGTGACAGCTCCTCAGCTTCCTTGTGGGACAATAGTGTCCATCACAGTACACTCACATACACACACATACTCAAAGCCTGCTTCAAATCAGTATGTAGTATGGTATGTGACTTACTTAATACATCTCTTAAAGGGACTGTTTGTAAGAATCAGAAATGTCTTGTTAACAGCGACACCTGTGGCCGTTAAGTCAACGAAAGTCAGCGTCATGTTGCTCTCGCTTGTGCTCGCTCTACATAGACATGAACGAGCATCGGTCAAAACAGTGAGGTGACACACGTCAGCTAAAAGCACAATATCACTCTATATTTCAGCTGCTTGGCAGTAATGTTAGCTGACCAGACGGAGGTCTCTCAATGAATCAATGCTGATCCTAGTGTTGGCTTTTCCTGCCTCAGCCTCCCGACCGCGGCCGGAGGGAACAGGGGAGACACCGGAGTTTTGGTCGGAGACGATAACGTTTCTCTCTGCGGAGCCCCGTCACTTCACAAGACACGGGAAACCTCTGTTGGTCTGGAGGAGCTGCAGCAGTTATTTCTGCACAAACATCCACTGTACATTCACTAGATATTCTCAGAGCTAAACTAACTCTTCTGCAGTGTGTAGCGCATGTGAGAGTAGAGTGAAAGAGCGAGAACGAGCGCGGTGTGTGAGTGAAGGCAAGCAGGCAGAGGAGCAGAGTACAGCAGAGACCAAAGCTACGATCTCCCCGGCGTCCTCCAACTGCGTCCTCTGTTTAACAGACGGGCTTCACTAGATACAACTTTGCGGTTTTGGTGCTTCCGTGTAGTTTGTGTTGGAGTCTGAGTCTGAACAGAGTAGCCACATGCGAGCGCGCATGGGACACTGACCCGCAATGATTTATAGGTGTAAGAAGTTACAAACAGTCCCTTTAACTAAACGATCATGTCTGTTTATTCAAGCAGTTATTTTCTGTAATCACCAACAGTTGCCATCAGCATCATTTTTTTAAAACCTCAATTTTAATATGGATTTTGACCTCTTGCGGTGAAATTGCTGTGTTCTCTTTGGATTGACCCTCCTCTTCAGTATGTGGTCACTTTCATTAATTTACTCACCTCTCACACGTTTATTATACAGAACCCTTTCTTTAAGGTTAGAAAGCATCCACTGTACTGTGACTCAAACCACGTCATCCAATATCGAAACACGTCTAAAGTCCTTCCTGTGACTGCCGAAGTCCAACATCCCGCCCTCTACCCCTCTGATTCTACCGATTCCAACATCCACACTTGTATTTTTCACGTCTGCATATAAAAGCAGAGCGTGTAAGCAGTTGGCTGGGGCATGTTGCAGGCTGTATTTAGAGCAGCCGAGCGGACCGGGCCCCCCTTTGTTCTGAGCTTGATGAGGAGGAAACCCTGCTAAGCTGCGAAGAGTTCTCATCATCACCCTGCATCTCTGCCAAGCTGCTTAGCCCCGCGCAGAGCCAGGGTGGAGGCGGGCTGCTGATTGACAGGATAAGAAGATGCCTCAGCGGAGAGAGGGAGAGATCTCTATCCCCTGCTAAAATGTGCCTGCGTCGCTGCTCCGCTCGGAAGGGAAAAGGACTTCTGGGAGGAGCGGCTCGGCTCCCCGCATCGGACGTCACCAAGGAAAGGGTCACGCGTAGATTTACTAACTTCTGTGTATACCAGCAGACATTTCATGCATGGTTTTAATGTTCTGAGTCTTTTTCAGAAAGATATGTAGGTCCTGATTTTAGGGATAGGTTGGAGGTGGCAGCTATGGTCTCACTGTCTGCATACAGGGCCATATGTACAGTATAGCTACCAGAGTAGTGGAAGAAGTATGGCTGTGTGTTGGTAATAATCTGCCGATACAATACACACCATGATACAGGGGTTACCATTCAATATATTGCATTTTTTTATTATAAAGAACAAATATGTATAAAATCTGAGTAAAAAAAGTTTATTTTTTTTCTGCTATCAGAACAGTGGGTTCTTCATTTCCATTTATCACAGTCCCATGTAACATCCAACATCATAGCTCTACTTTGAGAGGGCACATACACTGAGTCCGCACATCTCTCTGCCAATGAAATAAAGTATTGAGTGAGTTCATCTTTGCACGCAAACTATTAATTAAATATCAATACAGTGTTTTTGAGAATCGATACAGTATCACAAAACATAATATTGTGATATTTTTAATATTGTCTTACAGCCTTATGAAGAAGTATTCTGATGCTTAGGTAAACTTGTATTTAGAAGTATTCAGAAGATTATGGTATCTTCCCCAGTATTTCTAAAAACAAAAAAAAATATTCTCTTTAACCTAAAAAAAAAACCATGTATCTCCAAATGTAATTTAAGGAATAATCCGTATGGGTTGAGAAAATTATCCTACTTTTTAAGTAAAATAAACCATTTTGGAATCCATTGGATTACCTGAAAAGTGCATTGTCACTAATCTGAAAAAAAAAAAAAATTCTTGACATTTTGAAGATGCATTGTTTTCAAGGTACATAAAACTCCCAGACCTGTTTCTTAAGGATCCAAGTATTTTCTAGTGAAATTAACACAAGGATGAAGTTGATTGAGAGCCCTCGATGCAAGCCAGAGAGGCTTGAGTTGAATAGGGATAATTACTAGAGATTCACTGATCCAACTTTTACAGTCCCGATACCGATAAGCGATACCTGGGCTTTGGGTATCGGCCGAGACCGATCCGATACCAGTGTTTAATTAATAAGATGTATGCCTCAGGCAACATCAGGTCTGATTTAAACATTGCTTTCCTAACTTTTAGAATGTAAACCATGAAATACATAGATATAAATTTACCGAATTGATATTTATTATTAAAATAATAAATTGTACACCAGCAACTTGGTAATAAATATTGTATTATTAATTAATAGGAATTCCAATTCCAAGTGGTCAAAACTTAAACAGGAATTCAAATTCCAGTATATATTGTACACCGTATATAAACAGAAAATTGAATTGAATAGATCGGACTCATTGTCACCGATACCCAATCCGAGCTATCTGATCCAGTATCGGTATCGGTTAGGGATGTGTATTGGCAAGAATCTGCTGGCGATATGATACGTATCATGATACAGGGGTTACCATTCAATATATCGCAATATATTGCCATACAGCAAGCAAGGAGATATATTGTGATTTTTTAAATCAAATTTTATATATATATATACTATAAAGAACACACTGCCTTATGCAAAGAATCGGTGTAAAAAAGGTTTCCTTTTTTTCTGCAATCAGAACAGTATGATCTGCATTTGCATTGATCACAGTCCCTGTAACATCCAACATCTTAGCAATACTTTGAGAGGGCACATTTCTTTACAAATAAAATTAATACTGATACGTAGTATTAGTATTGTAAGTATTGAGTGAGTTCATCTTTGCATGTAAACTATTAATTAAAAATCAATATAGTGTTTTTGAGAATCGATACAGTATCACAAAACATAATATTGCAATATTTTCAATATTTTCTTACACCCCTAGTATCGGTGCATCCCTAATAATCACCACTATATTTCTTTGTATGATTCATAAACACTAGTTGTGAGGTGTCTAATAAACACGGAAGAAAGACAAAACAGCAGCATCAAAAAGGTCCACGCTCATAGAAGACATCAAGTTTCCGTATGTTATTTCAGTTTGACTAAAAAAGTTGTGAAAAATAAAACATGCATACGAGCGCATCCACAGCCAATGTCAAACTGATGTTGTTTTTTTCCCCTCTCTCTATAACGTTCTGCATCAACAAAGCAATTTGTTTCCCCGGAGTGTGTTAATTTCTAGATTTCACAGTGCCAGGTGTTACGGCTGCCAGTCATTACATGAAAATCAGCAAAACCTTAAACCACGGTGCTTATCCTCACCACAAAACGCGCCCGGCTGAATTCTCTCTGATTTTTGGGGCGAGGATAGGGGGGGGAGTCAGGAAAGGAGGTTAAGTTCCTAAGTGCATGTTCTCTTATTTGTGTTTTTCTTCTTCTTTTTTTTTAAACACCAAGCTGTCTGACAGACAGCTTTCCTGATTCCACGCTCTCCGCTGAATTGGATTTTTTTTTTGCATTAACAATTGCATGCCTATAGCACCCTAGTGATTTGGGAAGATACCATCAATTAGGGAGATGCTGTGCAACATTAAATGAAGGGAGAAGAAGAAGAGGAAGTGAGGAAGGGTGAGAGCTGAATCCAGACTTCACAGGTTGTTTTTGAAGGTATAGTTTGTGCAGCGACTGACCCCGCAGTCTGCAGCAAACATGAGAGGAAAACACCGACGCTGTGCGACTAACTGCTTTTACATTCCAGCAAACAGCAGGTTGAACACGGGGTCACATGAATTCCCTCTACATGATATAGATGTTACATACAGAAAGAGAGGGCACACATATAACCTGTGCATTTGATAACTAACTTAACATATATGGGAATTAATTCCTATTATTTATTTGATCTTATAATCCACTGCCCTCTGCTGTGATCACTGTTGATTTGTATGTTGTAATTTTTTATTTTAATATCCCCATCCTCAAAACAGCCCCCCATTACATGCAATGTAAATATTGTATTTTTCCTCAGAAGTGTTGCTGTAAATTATTAATATTTAATGGAGTATTTTCAAGTATATGAAGAAATATTTTTTCTTTCTTTTTTTTTTTTTTTTAGCATGCTGATATTATCTGATTTATTTCAGGGAGCCTGGAAAATAATTGTGCGCTCAAGATGTTGTTGAGATATATTTAGAGCTGGTAATATTTGGCATTAATTATGCACATGTATGTTAAACTAATTAAATCAATCAGCTGCAGACATAACTGAAGATGAGAGTCATAAAACAGTGTGTGTGCGTGTGAGAGCGTGTGTGTGTGTGTTTTTTTTGGGGGGGGGAGGGGCTGTGCTTCCTGTATTTCGAGATGTTGTGATTTTTTTTTACACATTCAAATGATCAACCTTACTGACACTCTTAAGCTTCTATTTTCTCTATTAGATTTTGTTTTCATTTTATACACAGAAAAGCATAAAACCATAGTTGTTTTTGCTGATTATGAAAATGATTCTATTGTTTTCCCTTCTTTTCTGTGTCTTTGTTTTTGAAGTTTTTTTCAGTTTTATTTATTTCCCTCATTATTCACATATGATAAGTGAAAGCGTCATTTGAAAACAAAGTCATTTATTTTAAGGAAAATCCACAGTTGATAAATTATTTAAGGCTGTTGGGATTATCAGTGTGATGTGATGTGTGTGATGAGTGTGTGTGTGTGTGTGTGTGTGTGTGTGTGTGCTGAAGGCAGGAGTTGCATTCAACTCTTCTGATGTTAAATAAGGAGACGCTCGCTGCGAACACTCCACGCCTCAATAATTGGTGACTTCCTCGACTCAGACGCACTGTTATTCAAATCTGGCCTTTGTTGGCCTTGTTTACAGCGATGTTAATTGGGGGGAGCGACCCCCCAACCCTCCCACACACACACACACACACCAGTCGAGTGGCCGATGCTTCCGTGTGTTTTCATATTTCTGTCTGTGACTTTATCCGCCGTATTTCCCTCTGGAGCTGCACACACACGGAGCAGCGTAACACAGCTGGAGTCAATCGTCGCCTGTCGAGGAAGTTTTCTTTTAAGTGATTTAAATCAATTGAGGATTCAGATGTATGATGATAATTACACTGTGGAAGTGTTAAGAAGCATTCTTCCATAGGTAGCTACAGTATGATGAATGTACAGCCCAAACAACCAACATCTGCTGCCACCTTTGTCTTTTTATTGTGCATCTTTAATGTCTTTTTAAATGCATAATTAATTAATTCTAATGAAAATCGATACTTATCTTAAACAGCGATTACACTTAATGAAAGCAAAGTTTTTGATTGTAGTTGGAGACAGAAACTTTTTTTGGATTCAGTTATTAATGGAGTAAAGGGGAATAATTTAACAAATAGATATCACCATTAAACTTGATTACTTACATTTAGAAAATTATTTTTGTCTTACAAGTTTTCAGAAAATGTATGTTTAAATATGCAAATATGGCATTATCGTAACAAATTTGTGCTAATTTGGATTTATTTCCAGAACAGAAATGTGAACATTGGATAAAGCCAGATTAAAAATTCTCCTAGTCAAAGGTTTTTAGAGAGGGAAATTTGGATATCTCTTTTTTATCGCTACATAAATCAGAAAATACTCTCAACAGCCATAAAAAAACTAAACTATTTCCGCCATGTTTTTAGTAATAAAATGTTGTATAAATCAGGCTATGAGTCATATATGAACAAACCCCTCAATAAAAACCTTAAGAATATAGATAGAGATGAAAGTGTAAAGTTTGGTGGATGTCAGTGCTAGTGAAGTGGAGATTTCTGGCTCAGAGTGAGAAAAACCTAAATTTGAGAAAACGGCCTTTAAAGATATGGATTGTAAAATGTTCAAGATATTACAGGTGAATATTGTAAAAAAAAAAAAAAAAAACTAAAAGATATCACCATGAAACTTCCCCACTTGATTATTCACATTAAGACATTTTTTTTTTTATTACATATTAAGTTTTCTGAAATTGTATGTTTAAATATGCAAATGAGGCGTTATCTAAATCTACAGATGCAAATAGACAAAGTAGTAAAATGAACGTCTAAATGTTTATTTTGGATGTTTTCTTATCACTAATCTAAAAGAAGACATGTTATATGTATATATGTTATATGCTAAATACAAAAAAATCGCAAAATTGACCGGTGCTGAAAAACAGTTTTTGCCTGTAGTGTCGCTCTTTAAAGTTAAAAGAAAACTATTACATTATTTTTTTATTTATTTTTATTTTCTGTTAATTTTTACAATCATTCCCCAACAGTTCAAAGCTGCAGTAAAGTTACAGTGTGAAAGAAAACACACTCAAAGAAAGTGAGAGTGAAAGAAGGAAACGTGTACCACTTTCTCTTTTCACTGTCTGTCTGTGCAGCTGAGGTGAGGAAGAGGAGGAGGGGATGAAGGTGGGGGAGGAGGGCAGCCTGCCATCCTTCCTGTCAGCATCTTCCTGCTCACATCAACCGTCTCCCCCTCTGGTGGCCACGCCTCCGACGCTGCCAGGCCACGGGCGCCGGTGGGTGGGCGAGGCAGGGAGCCGCACAGGAAACAGGAAATCATGAGAGAGAGAGAGGAAGCCATGGGGGTGAGAGGCGGCGGCGGCGGCGGCGGCCATGACGTGTCACAGCTGCCACGGTCGCTCGGAGAGAGAAAATGGGAAGCTTGTGTGGCTTCGCCTGGCAGGCTTGGTGTCCCAATTACCTCCCCGTAAACAAAGGAGGAAGTTTTGCCACATCGTGGGCACATCTCTGCTCTGCTTCCTCACCTCCCCAACACACACACATTCCCATCGCTGCCGCCGCCGCCGTCACTGCAGCCCAGCGAGAGCTTCCTCTCTCCCTCTTTTGCCATCAGATAAGAGGTGTTCAAACGTGCCGCAGCCCCCGCTATGATAGCACAAGGTGTCACTTATGAAAGGCGCCGTCCCCGCTGAATACGCTCACGTCGATGAAAGGTCGGCAGAACTCGGGTTCACACGCGCCGCCCTGTTTCTTGTCTCCCTGCCTCCTCTTGTCTTGGTATTTGTTTGAAGCCGACGACTGCCTGCTCCATCAAGGTCTGTACCGAGTGTCATCCGAGCCGCGCGGCTTCACACCGCTCACACACGTTCCTGAAAGGTGGAGAAGTATGTTGAGCGTTGCTACAGTATGTGCTACTTGTGTGTCTGTACAGGTTTGGGGGTCAATCTGGCTTTTGTTTAACTTGAGGTCCGTCTGAAGTCACAGAACTCATCCTTTTTCACAGTCCAAAATTATGTCAGATTTCTTGTTAATATATTTTATGATTGGAAATGAAGAAAGGAGGTCTCTGGAGATCACGAATGCTCCTTCAGCCTCAGAGCTGCTGAACTGCATTGGGCCTGGAGACGTGTTTGATTGACAGCTGAGTTGGCAGGAGACACCATGTAAACACTGCGGTGGTAGCTGAAGTCTAGAAGACAAACACAGATAGCGTTTTCTTAGCAGTGGTCATGTTATGTTAGTGTTAACGTTAATATGGGGATTTGACGTCCCTAAAAACTTAGTTTCAATACGTATCAAGTAGTTCTAACTCACACAGGCGCCGCCCTCTACTGGACTCTATGGGTAATACTTTCCTCCAATCAGACGCACACGTTTGCCCACTGAGCATAAACGTAGCCGGCCAATCAGGACGTGCCTACCAAATACGTGCATCACCACAGTATATAATCCGTTTTTCTTCTGCGATCTGCGATTGCCCACTGGCTGCTACATCTCCATCGATGGCTTCAAGAACCGGGCTGTCGGAAGTCCCCGCCCCAGCCGCCAACGCTCCGGCTGACAATATTTCATCAATGTCCAGTATGGACCGCGGAAGCCCGCCGCCGATATCTTTCGCTGGGTCTTTTCCGCTGGTGACGACCGCTACAGCAGAACTAGTGTTACAATATCGTAACCTTCGTTCTTCACAAAACTAAATAGTCAAGATTAACTAATCAAAAATCAAGCTGAAGTTGAGGTAAAAAACAAAAAACATCCTTAAAGGTCTTTACACACCGGGGTTGTCGTTTTTTTTCGCACGTCAATATATTTTTTCAAACTGTTGTTTTTGCCGTGAATGCTTTCACACACAATGTGAATATTACACAGTGAAAAATAGCAGCATACTTTTTTTTTGGAACAATGTTGATTCGTCTGAGCTTTTGCGTCACAAGTAAAGAAATCATCCAATCACCTAGTGCGGAACAGGTTGAGTATATTCATGAAACAACAACACGGAGGCTCCGTAGTTTGAACCAAGACAACAAACTTTATTACTCCTTTCAACCTTGACAAAGGCAGCGCAGACCAGATCCACTCCTTCCATTCTTACCTTTCACAATAAAAGCCCTAGACATAGAATATTCACAGGTGAGTATTTTTGCATTTTGCGGTTGTTTATTTGTCACGCCCCCGGTGTGTAAAGGCCTGAAGTATTATTGAAGAACACTGAAGAACTCTAAAGCTACTCTGTGTCATCAGGACTGTGTGGGTGTGCTTTGATCACATTTGATTGACAGAGACTTTGCAACATCAGCAAACACCCCACAACTGTCATTTTATTCAAATGGTGTAAAAGTCCTGTTTGGTGCACAGAGGTACGTGACATGCCCTTTTTCCATTTGAGCCCCGCCCACTCCGAACTAGTGTACAGAGCACAGAGAAAAACACTAATACGGAAAAAGCAAAACTGCTCATGGGTGGAAATTGTGTCCAATTTTTCATGACTTTGTCTATCAGTTTGTTCATTAATGACTTCATATTATTGGTCTCTGTTTCTGTTTTAATTAGTGCTTTTAAAAAGGACCAATGTGTTGGGGTCCTAGGGGACACCAGTCAAAAGCACCCACTGCAGCTGATGCAGTTCAAATATTTAAAATAGAATGGGTGTTTGCCATGGGTCCTAATTTAAAGTATGACACACTATCGGGTTGGGGGGGCAAGCACACTCTGTCATGCGCCATTGGCGTTCCATTAACTACAATGTAAACCCATCCGTGGTAACAGTAAATGCTCTGAGAAAATACGCCGGGAGTGTGGTGACGTAGTTTAAAGAGCGAAAAGACACCGGACGGGCCAACACATTCTCATCCAAACTCATCACATACTGACGCTTTGTCAGACCCCTCGCTATCACTTTTCGGTCGCATGTAAACACATGCTTAATGTTGTGAATTACACAAAAACACTTGTTTAGGTTCAGGCAAAAAACAACTTGGTTGGGCTTAATATTACTACGTTTGTACAGTGAAAAGGTGACTTGATGTTGTGAACACGGCACACAAACAAACAGCTGATTGTTTAGTGAAAGTGAAACGTAGCGTACAGGACACAAACAGCGGTCTCCTGGATGAAAGCCCTGTGTTTGTTGGACCCATCCACCTCCCCTCCCTCCCAGTGTGTCTCTTTCGCTCTTTGAACTATGTCACCACAGCGCTTTCTCTGAGCGTTTACTGTTGCTGTAGATGGGTTCACATTGTAGTAAATGGAAAGCCCGGTGTGTTTCATACCGGCTCTAAAGGGTGCTTTGTACAGGGGAATCGAACGCTGACGGCTGTGACCAAGCGCCGTATTTGATGCCCTGGGAATGAGAACGGGCTGGGCGGGTGGGACGGGAGGTGGATGGGTCCAACAAACACAAGGCTTTCATCCAGGAGACCGCTGCTTGTGTCCCGTGCATCACGTTACAATCAGCTGTTCGTTCGTGTCCCTTCACAACGTTCAGTGTCATTTTCACTGAACAAGCATAGTATTTTTAAGCTCAACTAAACCTAACTATAGTGGTTTTGATGCCTCATTCTAAAGTGATGCCAAGGGTAACTGTAGTGGTTTTGATGCCGAAAATATAGTGAAGCCAACGGGCGGGACAAAGTGGTGGTATGTGACGAGTTGGGATGACAATGTTTTGGGCATGGTTAGTGCAATCACAGGAGCGGTTGTGAGCGCATATGAAGGGTCTAGTTCAGGGGTCAGCAACCTATACTATCAAAAGAGACATTTTAGGAAAAAAAAAAAAAAAAAAAAAATCTGTCTGGAGCCGCAAAACATTTGAGCATTGTGATGAAGGTAACACAGTTTATAGTCTAAGTATATAGTATATAAGTCTAATCCAGTGAGGGCCAAAGAGACAATGTACTACAGAGTATTAGGGCCACATTGAGGGAAAAAAACATCTGAGATTTACAGAATAAAGTCGTACTTAACAAGAAGAAATTCGTAATATTACGAGAATAAAGTCATAACTTTACGAGAAAAAAATAAAATAACACGTCAAATTATTACTTTATAATACTATGACTTTATTCTCTTAAACTTATGACTTTATTCTTGAAATCTCAGATGTATTTTTTTTCCTCAATGTGGCCCTAATACTCCGTCGTACTGTCGTACCATAGACCTACAACAAAGAGAAATAAAAATGAAAATGTAAGCAAGGAACAGTTATTCATTTCCATATTTATAAATCCACAGGGAGCCACTGGAGAGGAGCTGAAGAGCCACATGTGGCTCCGGAGCCGCAGGTTGCTGACCCCTGGTCTAGTTCATGCTCATCGCAGCCCCGTGCACATGGAACCGTATTTGTGCACGCGGAGCAGAAATGCTACCCCTCTCGAAGATGTGCACACTTTTCTGTGCGCTCGTATCACATGCACGCGCCTGGTTTTTATGTGGTTTTGAGACAAATTAAACACCATAGCATCCAACTAGTAATGTAATGAATGTGAACAAGGTCATTTTTTGGTGAACTGTGAATTTTGTTCAAAATTTTAAATTGTGAAATATGAGCGTGAACTAGTTAATATTAATCTGAACTTCGAGCTATAGCTCTTGTGTGTGTCACTGCTGCAGTCTGCCACGGGTGACTAGCTCATTAGCTTGTTAGCCTACAAAATAGCATTAATGATATGTTTTCCCCGGCTGATTGTTTGGTGGCTTGCTGAACAAAAGCAACACAGGAAGGAGACAAAGCAGCAGGACGTGCTGGTAGATGAGCTCCGTTAGCTCAAACAGCTAGCGTTGCTTGTCGTTCAGGGTCTGAAGCTCGTCGTGTGTTTTATGTTTTAGCTGTTTTCCTCAAAGTCCATGTCACTGCCAGCCAATAGCACAATGAAGATGCTTACTGATTTATGCAAATACATCTTACAGTGGCAATCTGCTCTGTGGCGAAAACAAGGAGAACACAGGACATGTGATCTACAGAGCAGATACTGTATGGATGCTGTAGCAGTAAAACATGCACTTTAATGTGTTTTATTGAGATTTGCAGGTTTGTGTTGTACGTTCGCACCTTCCCAGCAGTCAAAATGGAGGTGTAGCTGCTCCTCTCCGGCTCTAGTGTCATGTGAATGTTTCTATTCATGTCTGCTTGTCTGAGCAGCTCAGATAAATTAACAAACCAACTCAAAGTGTCAGTCTGAAGAATCATTTCTCTGTTCTCCATTAAAATAGCCGGACTACAGATCCTCCCTTTCCATTTTGCTGCCTGTCTCCTTCCATCCACGTTCCACAACTCATCTGTCACTCCTGCTATTTTTCACGTGCCTCGGAGCAACAACACAACCTCCTCCCCCCCTGCCTTTGAAGGAGTAAACCAAACCGGTGAGCTTAACGCATTTCTAATGAGCCAACGCCGGTTGGAGTCTGGAGATTAGTCATCATACGTCCCCGGCGAGGATCACGTTCGCCGAGATGCACCATGTATCATCTCTTCGGCGCCATCAACGTCTCGGCAGAAGCACCGAAAAATGAAAAAGCTCCTCTATTCCGAATAATTAACTTCGTTTTGCTGATGTCATAAAAATCTAAAAATCAGTGTTTGTTTGGCTGCCGGGTTCATAAAGAAGTGGTTCAAAGGATTTAGGAGGGAATCTCTTCTTGTTTGAGGAGGCAGTTCTTCAATTACTGTTTGACAGATGGCATTGTCTTTAGATATGCTGTCATATTCATATAAATAAGCCGCGGTGGCGTCATCCATTCACCAGTGACAGATAAGAGAAGAACACAAAGTGCCTGGCAGGTGCTAAGAAGGCCTTTCTAAGTCACTGCTGAATACAGAGGAGAGATTCTCTCCTCGCTGGCTCATTAGCAGGTAGCTTTTGATCTGCAGAGCTGCCATGTCCAAGGAAGGGTCAGCTTGTTTCCAGTAAATGGACGAGGCATCCCTCCTCTCTCTGATTGCATAATCTGATTGCTGCAGAGATGAAAGTGGCTCCAGTGAGAAAGTGAGAGGACGTCTTTATTGCTAAGGAGAGGCTACTAATTTCCAGCCCTGCAGCAAAACTCTTCAACCACACTTCTCCAACACCGCATCACTCGCTGAGGAAAGTTCCTCTCTACATATGCAATATTACGACTGATACCAATTGTCTTTTTTTGTCATTTAAAGATTTATTTTTTAATTATTGGAGATCTCAGGTGTTTTGAGATCCGGCTCCTTTCTCGTCGTTGCATCCTGTTGCTGTTGTTGTTTCATATTGTGAATGCAGGGCCAGTTTAAGGCATAGGCCATATAGGTGGTCGCTTAGGGCGCCACCTTCTGGGGAGCGCTGGCCGCCCTCTAAAAAAATAAATAATAAAACTGACAAAAATGCCGGTGGGCAGAAGAAATACACTTTTCACCCCTGAAACTCTTTTTCTCACACTTTTTCATCTGCTCGGCCGCACTTATTTGTTAATAAGAGTGTAAATTGAAGTGAAACTGTCTACTAACAAAATCAGGGACAAATTGTTTATTTATATAATAAAAAATAAATAATATTTTATTATTATTTATTCCAAATCCGAATTTTGATTGGGGCACCAAAAAGGCTAGAGCCGGCCCTGTGTAGATGTGCCTGGTGAAGGTCCACGATGGAAACATATATCTCTAATAAACTCAGTGCAGACAATATGCAGTGACATTTTCTAAAGATGAAATCAAATGAAAGTATTCATTTCATCCACCAGAGTTTCATATATGACATTGAGGACGAGGCTTTGAAACAGCATCCACAAGTTAAATAAATAGATACATTTTGCAATTTTATTTCAAATATTCATCATGTTTTCAGGGGGGCATTTGTACTCATGACCTCAGCATTTCTAACATCCTGGTTACGGCCCTGGCAGTGGCTACTGATGAGCCCTCAGCACAGGTAGGTTCCAGGAGCTGCCAGCTAGAATAGTTTTAGAGGCCCGAAAAGGAAATCTATTAAGTACTCCACATAGAGCTGTCAAATTTAACATGACAGTACCGCGTTTACGCAAATTAGTTTGAACGCCACTAATTTCTTTAACGTATTAACGTAACTTGCAGTTTTTAGGTTGTAGGTTAGCGGGCTCAGTTTTCAAGCTATAGTGAAAATACTGATATCATATGAAACTAAAAAACCTAATGAATCCATGAAAACATGTCATATTAGCTTGTCGTAAAGGAGGTTAAATAACGCTCCAAATTTACGCTACATTTTGTCGAGGAAAAACTGTCATGTCCATTTTCAAAGGGGTCCCTTGACCTCTGACCTCCAGATATGGAGAACCCATAGAACCCATTCACGTGTTCTATGGGTTCCCACGAGTCTCCCCTTTACAGACATGCCCACTTTATGATAATTACATGCAGTTTGGGGCAAGTCATAGTCAAGTCAGCACACTGACACACTGACAGCTGTTGTTGCCTGTTGGGCTGCAGTTTGACATGTTATGATTGGAGCATATTGTTTTATTCTAAATGCAGTACCTGTGAGGGTTTCTGGACAATATCTGTCATTGTTTTGTGTTGTTAATTGATTTCTAATAATAAATATATACATACATTTGCATAAAGCAACATATTTGTCCACTCCCATGTTGATAAGAGTATTAAATAGTTGACTAATCTCCCTTTAAGGTACATTTTGAACAGATAAAAAAAATGTGTGATTAATTTGTGATTAATCGTGATTAACTATGAACAACCGTATGATTAATTGCAATTAAATAATTGAATCGATTGACAGCCCTAATTACACACAGAGTCAACAAAACATAAACATAACTGTATCAAGCTTCTAAGGAGTTGTAAAGCCCTTTGAGGCAAATTAGTGATTTTGGGATATGTAAATCAAATTGATGTAGCAGAATTCTTTTTTTTCTTATTAATCATCTTCTGATTCTCAGGTTCATCTCCCAGGTTGGGAAACATTTCAAATATCACACAACATATGATCCAAAACATATCAGTTCTTTACATTTTTATCCCAGAAAAAAAAAAAAATGTATCCCGAAATTCCTCAACACCAAAGTGAGCAGCTGTCTTCATGAAAGTGCATTCATTTGTGGTTGAATATTCACAGCCATGTTCCTTCTCCTCCACACAGGCCATCTAAACCTGACTCCAAATGAGCCAATGACCTCTAAAATGAGGTATGGGCCGGCCGCCGCTCTCTACCTACAGCGGATCACTTTCCTCACTGTCCAAACTGACACGCCACTCTTAATTTGATTGGCATATTCTATTTATTACCATGCGACCGAGTGGTTCTCTGCTATTTGCTTCCAGATTAGCCAATAAGAAGAAAGAGGAGAGGCTCCCCTGCGGTAGTGGTGATGTCACCAATGCAGATTGAATACCCAAAATGCTTCATGTTAAAGTGGAAGAGACTGAGAGGGTGTGGGGGAAGAGACAATTTAAGGGTTGAAATTTCAATTTTCTGTTTACCTTGATAGTTTGTTTGGTGTGAAGAGGAGAGATGGTTGAACCGGCCTCTGACCAGGAGAATCTAGACTTTAAAACTGAACTCTGACGTATAAAAAAATCTGCTTTCTACACTAAAAGCTAATGAAGGCCAATCAGGTGTCAATTTTAAAGTTAAATGTAATTATTTTAAAAATCAGTAGGGGACATTCTGAGATACGTCCTTTTTTAAAATTCAAATCCCAGCCTGTCCTTGTGATTGACTGATGAATCTCAGCTACCTTTTCCCGCTCCAAATTCATTTGTAGCGTTTTGGAATGAAAGCCTCGGTGCAGTTGCCTCTGCTGTGTGGAGGACAGGAGCGGGGGTGCCAGCAGCTCTGACACGGCGTCTCTCGGCGGCGGCGTATCGCCATCTGAATCTTTCCATCCACATCAGGGGAGCAGAGCTGTGACTACTGGGATTAGGCTAATCACACATTCACCCAGGAGGCTGCACACACAGGGGATCCTGCATGAGGCATGACCTTATTTCTAATGTATTTTCATAGCCTCTCATTTACTAGCACCCCGAGCTAATGCTAATGCACAGATCTCACCATGCTCTGCTTTACTTATTGAGGCTGTACATTATTCAAGTTTGTCCCCGCACGCTGCATTTCACACTCCTTTTCTTCTATGTACGCCGGAGTAGAAGACATCCTTTTATGGATGGTGAATCCAGGTTGTTATTATTCATTATGGATTTTTCTAATAAATCAATACAAATCACAAAGAGGGAGATGTTAAGAGAAGAAAATGAGTTACAGAAGAAATTGAATAGATGGATAGATGTACTTTATTGATCACAAATTGTGAGATTTTTGTTTTTGTTTTATTTGTGATTTAAGGCAGTAGCAACATCAAATGACCACATGTCTAAAATCTGATTAATACATGTTTAAAAAATATAAATGATAAAAAACATTTTTTACAGACTTTATTTTTGGTGTCTAGGCAGATTTCTCTGAGGGGGGTGGGAGTGTCAATATTTCTAAAGTCCTGGCTATGGCACTGTTCAAAGGGAAGTGTCAGTTTCTATACACACAATATGAAAGTTACTAAATCATCACCATGTGTAATTTAAACCGTACACATGGTGGCTATTACATTCCAGTGGTTTTACATTTCATGTATTTAAATTTGACAATTTTAGTCCAATAAAGAAAATTCAGTTTTCTTCACCAGGCTTTTAATTATTTATTTGATTTAGGCAGTGTACTGAACATATATTTATGAACAGTAGACGATTAAAACATTTTTTTTTTTTTAGATCTTCTTTTTGGTGTCTACCTGGGTTTTTGAGAGAGGTGTATGTTGCACTGGGGAATTTGGACACATTACCTGCACATTTGAAAGTGTGTATCTTTTGAAAATTACACCTTTATAATTATACAAATTAGTAAATTACATGTTGATCCCAGTATTGTTGAACTCAGTGTATTTAATATTTTAACTATTAGTTCAGTAAATAAGTAATGCAATTATTGAGTATTTCTTCACCAGACTTTTATTCCAAACAGTGCATTTAACTAAAGAAATACAGTTTGTAATGTTGACTTTTAACTGAGGGGGGGGGGAGTGTGATATTTCTAAAAGAATGGATATGACCCTTTTAGGGCAAATTCTTTACACGGCGACATTTTGGTTGCACCGTTCTTATTCCCCAAGATATGTATGCGAAAAAATTAATAAGTTTAAAATGTTTTTAAAAAATTCAAATATGTAATACATTTTTTTTTTATAAAAACAAAACAAATAAATAAAAAATTGTGTGGTTGGTGCCTTTCAGCCAGTTTACAGTATTTTTTAACTGTATTTTTGAATATATTCGTGACTACTATTGGGCCAGTAAATACTGCAAATTATCGAAGGATTCAGTGTTTTTTTTACCAGAATTTCAGTTTATTTGCAAAATAAAATCCAAATTAATATTTTTTTTTTCATTTGGATTTATGGAAATAAAATATATATATATATTTTTTTATATAGATAATACATAATAAACAACATTTTAGAGACCTTTTACTCAGGGTCTGGCCAACGTTTAGAGAAGGAGGTGGAGGCTGTGCTGGGACCTCACTATTTCTTAAACCCTGTTGTGGGCAAAATCTTCACAAAGGGAAGTTGCACTTTTCTGATTGTCAGATTCAGATGAAAACCATTTACCCCCCCTCCCCTCCTCTCCCTGCTTTCTTCACCTCCTCCTCCTCCTTCTCCTCCTCCTCCTCCTCCTCCTGCATTCTAATCAACACTCGGAGCTTCTAATTTATGAAATGTAATTCTGCCCTCCACTGGTATGAAGAAGGTGCACACACACACACACTCTCATTCAGGAGCGCATATTTCTTCCTCTACTAGATGAAACCATTGAGAAAAAATAAAGTGTGTGTGTGTGTGATTGGAGTGTGTGTGAGACAAAGTGTGTGTTTAGGGAAAACAAGTTAGAGAAGCAGGTGATTTGTAACGTGGGTCTACCTAAAATTATAATTATACAGCTGACTTTTTTTCCCCCTGTTAAGCATAATTAGCTCACTTTAATTTAGTTGTGATTCAGCGGCATAATAAGCATTTATGTTACACTCAAATTAAATGGAGTCAATGGATATTTTGCATGTTAGTGAAATAAAGCCAATACTGCACTTTACTGTCAGAGGCTGAAGGTAATTATGGAGGCTAAAGATCGAGGATGCAAAAATCATACCTGTCTGATCAGGAAACATACACATCGCTGTAATAAAGCATCACTCAGTGTCTGTACAGTATATACTGTATAGCATAAATGTAAAAATATTGACGACATATGAGGAGAATATCATTTGTTACTGCATTGTGTGTGTGTCTGTGTGTGTGTTTGTGTGTGTGCGTGTGTGTGTGTGTGTGTGTGTGTGTGTGTGTGTGAGCCCCCCCCTGATGCAGACAGAGTCTCAGTCTCAGGGGTCTAAACCTCATCCATCCAACTGTGTTTTCAAAGTGTTCATGTGTGCCTGCCTCTGTGTGTGTCTGTGTGTGCGTGTGCGTGTGTGTGTGTGTGTGTGTACACACCAGACCCCCCATCACTCTCCACCCCCAGCCCAACCACCCACCATCACCCTAGGGTGCCAATAGAGCCTTTGTCACCCCGGGTGATGCCAGCAGCAACAGGGGGTGCAGGGAGGCGGTGGGGGTTGTGGGGGGGGTTCCTCTGAGAGTTGGGACTGAGCAGAGCAAAACAGCATCTCCCCTACACACACACACACACACACTTGAGAGTGCGATCAAACATCTGCACCCAACCCACTGCCCCCCCCCCCCCCTCCCAGTACCTTTCAACTGGAGGAGTCGTGGAGTTCAGCGTCTGTCGGTGGGTGAAGGGGATTCGGTTGACTACTATGTGTACGGTGTTGATCTGGGACAGTAAAAGTCTTCTTCAGTGGTGCACCACGGTTTACACTACATGTTCACAGGTGGTCCCTGACTTGGTCATCAATAATTAACAATTTAGGAAAGAAGAAGAAAAAACTAGGGACTGTCAATCGATTGAAATATTTAATCACGATTAATCGCACTTTTTTTTTTTTAAATGTACCCTAAAGGGAGATTTGTCAAGTATTTAATACTCTTATCAACATGGGAGTGGACAAATATGCTTCTCTATGCAAATATATATTTATTATTGGAAATCAATTACCAACACAAAAACAATGACAGACTTGTCCAGAAACCCCTCACAGGTACTACATTTTAACATAAAACAATATGCTCCAATCATAACATGGCAAACTGCAGCCCAACAGGCAACAACAGCTGTCAGTGTGTCAGTGTGGATGACTTGACTATGACTTGCCCCAAACTGCATGTGATTATCATAAAGTGGGCACGTCTGTAAAGGGGGAGGCTCGTGGTACCCATAGAACCCATTCACATATCTGGAGGTCAGAGGTCAAGGGACCCCTTTGAAAAATGGCCAGTTGATGCTCGCTCTTCTGCTGATGGTCTCGTTGACTGATGGAGGTCATGGAGAGGCATCAGTATCAAACTGAGACTGTCCATTAAACCAGTTTAAAAGCTCCTCATAGTGACTTTAAAGGACAGGTATGCAATTTTTTAAGTCTGTTTTAAAACAATAGTCAGGTGTCCATATGAACTCTGAAGCAGGTTCTCTTGCTGCAATCATTCCTTCTCTTCATACTGACCATTAAAAGATTCCTTCCTACAGGTGGAAGTGGTGGGGGGACAAAACCAACAGTCCTCCCTCAGTTTAAAAATGTATTCTGAGGTTTACTGATACTAGCATGAGCCTTCAGCCATCTGAGGTAGACAAACTGAGTGAATATCGTCCGTCTTTTTAGTACTTCCATCTTTTGTTAGTGTTACACAACACAAAGAGAGACTTTGTACTAAATACATTCTCTTATCCAGAACTGTGGATGTTGTTCCCCATCACTTACTCTGGAAGCACATTTAACAGCCAGTAGAACAGGACGAGTGATTACCGAGAGCAAAACCTGTTCCAGTGCTCATATGGACACCTTTTAAATCAGACATGAGACATTGTGAACCTATCCTTTAACCTCTTCGGGCCTTTCACAAGATAATACAACGACACAATCACGAGAAGGAAAACATCATTCTTACTTCGGAAGAGGGGTCACGAATAGACATTATTTGGATACCACAGATGCTAGTGGGCCTCAGGACAAAATGTAGCTTTTCAGTATACTGCAAGTTTAAAAATGTTATCTCTCCTTCACTGAGATGGCAGTCACTTTTGGATTTACAGGAAATGGAAAGTGGATTCCAGTGGATGGCCCAGACTCACTACAAAACAAGAAAAAATGTCTAATGAGAGCTCTTAAACCACTCATGTAAGATAACTCAGTTCTTCACTGTTGAGCTATGAGGAGGTCATAGTAGATTTTCAGCTCTGTTGTGAAGGAAATATTTGTGTTTCAAAACATACTGAACATACAGAACAAAAACACTCCCAACACGTCAAACACCAACGCTTGGTCCAGAGACCCATCCGCAGCAATATTAGACGGTCAGAGCAACTGACGTGGTATACAGATCAAGAAGGTCACGGTCTGGCTCTGTGCCCAGAGGCCGTTGGACTTGAGACTTTATATCCTGTGTTATCTTTTTAGTGGCCTCGACTTTGTCTGGAGAGTTTTGGTTTCTAGGTTTTTGGGTTTTCTGTTTTATTCCTTGTTTCATTCGTTTAGTGTTCCTGCTTATATTTGGATATACTCACACATGTGTGTCATGTCTAGTTTTAGCCACTGTATTTTATCCCACCTTTGTGATTGTCTGTCTCATCATCCCGTTCTCCTGGTGTATTTAGTCTATGTGTTTCCCTGTTTCATGGTCAGTTCGTTGTCGCTCTTCGTGTGTTTTATTTCTCATGGGTTTTCCCTCTCATGATTTTTTTGCAGTATTTGAGGTTTCAAGTTTATTACCTCCGCCTAGGCCTAAGGCCTAAGGCCTTGGGACGAAGGAGGTTATGTTTTTTACTGGCGTTGGTTTGTCTGTCTGTCTGGTTAGCAGGATTACTACCAATGTTCGCGATGGATTTGAATGAAATTTTTTGGAAGGGCAGAGTGTAGCACAATGAACAATCCATTAGATTCTGGTGGCGATCCGGATCAGTATCCGGATTCAGGAATATTTTTAAGGATTCCGATCAGCCAGAACGTTAAGACCACGGCGTATAACACATGCGCCGTGGAACTGATGACGCGTTATAACGCGTTGAGGACGCCTTCTTCCTCCTTCTGAGAGCAGACAGATACGTGTGTGGATGTGTTGGCGGGAGCTGCTGGCCGTCCGCGGTGAGAAAGAACAAAGCGGTAGCTGACGGGATGAGAGACAACGTATTGTAACGTTATACAGACATAACAAGGCTGCTGAATGAGAGAGGCGTCCGCCGATACGTTACACGGAAACACACCGTGTTAACAATAAGCCGACCACCTCACGGTACCGCCAGCAGGGAGCTGTGATCTGTTTTTAAAGTCACGTGTTGGAGGAGGTCTGCGCTCTCCGAGTGACTTCTAGTTCCTTGTGATGTTACTTCGTGGATTGGCTATTTCGAACCTTCCGGATTAAACAAACTATATATGGTAAATGTTAGATGTGTTGGTAGTGTGATTGGAACTTTGGACGGAGCCAGGCGAGCTGCTTCCTGCTGGTTCCGGGTCTTAATGCTAAGCTAAGCTAACCATGAGTCCAGCTCAGTACTTACACACAGACTGATATTGATCCTGCTCTAGAAAGAAGTGAATAAGGCATATTTCCCATAATCCTTTCAATGTCCAAGCAGCAGTCCACTGGAAAGACATCCACAGTTCTCTACAGTCCACCTGCCCAGCCATAAGGTCACTACGCCAGGCGTTTCAGACCTGGCAGGTCAACAAGGAGCTGATATAACTCAACACATGAGGAAACAAGGAACCCATAATGAGTCCCATTACACTCCAAACATGTAAAACTGTAACTCTCCGCAGAAAATGTGTCATTTCAGTCCCTCCCTGTACCCGCCGAGATCATCCGTCGTATGGGACTACCCGCCGAAACTCATTTAGAGTGGGCGCGGGAAGCGTTCGCTAACCCCCCCCCGGTGCATCGGAAACAAAGACACCTGCATCTCCTGCTGAACAAGTGCACCTCAAAGCGTTTGTCATTTTGAATGGAATGCTCCCGCTGGGAGAGACGGGCCATCTGCAGAACACAGAGAAGATGGTGTGTCTGGTGGGAACAGCTGGTCAGCCCACTCAGTCTGTCTGTCTCTGTGTTTCAGCTCATGACTGGCCTGACCATTTCTCACTGTGTGTATCCGCGTTTAAAGTAAAAAAAAAAAAGTATCAGACTGAGGCTTTTAAAAAGTATTAAATGTTTGAAATAAAGACATTAAACATTGTTTCACCATGTTATAGGGGACTCATTGTATTATAAAAGTCTATTAGAGGTATTTACTTGTTTCTGCCTACATACTTTGTGACTGATTGACATACTATGCCCATGCAGAGCAGGAGGTAGGTCAAATTAGACAACTATGTCCCAAATTATGCTTTACCATAAAAAAACAAATGTCAGCAATAAAGTTTGTGATTTAAGTTTCATGAAACTTGTACATGATTTGTCGTTTTTTTTTTTTTTTCTGAATCCAGAAAGCTCTAAAAAAAACAGGTATAATTTGAAGTTGAATATATATATTTTATCTGTTATCTTTACATCTATATAGATTTATTTGATATGATGAAATGCTGTTTCAAAGCCTTCTTCACACTGCCATGAACAATTCTGGTATATACAAACTATGCTCTTATGTTTCATTGTATTTGAAATGAATTTCTCTAATATTTGTGCCAGAAACAGCAAACGTTGAATTATATTGGCTCAAATAGTATCAGAACCAATCTTAAAGCCCTCAGCGACTTGAACTCATATCGTAAAAATCCTCTCCAGACATGTTTTAGGACAGAAAAATATTCTGTTCTGAAGAGTAATTTGTTTCATAATTTGCCTCAAAAAGTTAAATTAACCATTTAAAAATGTTAAAATATACTCTCCCTAATTGGCAAAATGCAGAATATATGAATATGCAAATATTGTTAATTTCAAAACTTTAACTGCCAGACGAGATGTCTCCTACTTCATTGAAAAGTCCGTTCTTCACACACACAGACTCAGAAGCTGCTGCAGCGTTACTGTATTGTTGGAGATTCATACTGGATCACAGTTGGCTAGTTGTTGTTTTTTTAAATACTTTATTGCAAAGTTTATTTCATCAGCTTCCAGATAATTGTTTACTTCAAAGTTCATTGCACTTTTTTAGTACTTTTTATACAAGTTACAATAAATTAATGAATAACAGAAAAAAGGGGACAGAACAGACACAAATTCAACTAAACCAAAAACAAATAAAACAAAACAAATAAAAAATAAAACACATACAGTATATATATATATATATATATATATATAAATTAATTTAATATTTCAATTTATTATTATTATTATTATTATTCAGCTATTATTATTATTATTGATCCATTTTATTTTCAGTATGTATTTTATTCTATTTATTATTAAATAATAATGACTAAAAAAACAACAAAGTAAAAATGATATATATATTATATATAATAATAATAATAATAATGATAAATAGTATATTTTCAGTATGTATTTATATTAATATTACATATTCATGACTAAAAAGCAACAAACAGTAAAACTGTTTAAAAAAAACCTGTTGTTATTTTTTTCAGTTTAAAAGTCAAGAATTCAGCTAATCTGCTTAATCTGGATTTGTGGGTGTGGCTGATCAGATTTGATTGACAGCGAGCAAACAACCCACCAAGTGTCATCAGATTCGGATTCAAATGTTGCTGAATCATAATTGGTGCCACACGTACGTGACATGACCTTTTTTTATAACTGACCCTGCCCACTTCAGACCAGAGAGAAGAGACCAGGACAAATAAAACAAAAATCAGAAGAAATATATAAATATATATATATATAGCAAACTTCCACCATTTGGCAGAAAAAGTTGTGTTGATGTAGGACCCCATCAGCTGTAGGTTGTAAACCCTTACTCTGAGGTTCTGTTCTTCATTAAGTTTTCTGGGACTTTGAATAGCTTTGGCCCTGTCTTTTGAACAGACAAAAGAAAAGCACAAATGAGTATCAGTGCTACCCCGGCAAACTCTCAGCATGTCAGAATTGCATCAGCCAACTCTTATTTTCCACTACATCCCCATCACGTTTCACATTTCCAAGCCTCTTCCCTTTCTCTGTCAGCTGAAAAGTTGAAAAGCTCTCTAATGTGGCGTCTTGAAAAGGTGAGGTGAGGACAGGGTCAAAACAGACAAATACCTGCCTCGGCAGCAGGAAAAGTGGAACCACATGGCACATTTGACATACGCGCAGATCCACGGTCGACTTTCTGCACAGGCAAGCGCTCCTCGGCAAGCGACGCCCTCGCTCCCTCTCCCCCCTCTGTTCGCCTCTTATCTTTGTTTGCTCTGAAGTTCGACATATAGACCTAGGCCCTATCAAAAATCACAACCAGATGAGAACTTCAGGGGGGAGGGCAGGTAGAGGGAGAGATGAAGAAAAAGCTAAAAGCGTTTCAAGCTATTGCTGAAAACAATCCAATTACAATGCCTATCAAACTTTGCTTCACAGTTTATAGCTTCTAATTGCCTGACAAAAATTGACACTTCAGTCGCAACAGTGTAATATAATAGGGGGCCAAATTAAATTTGATCGAGGGGCAGAAAACGATGCTATCACTCAGCGGCGCGGAAAAGAGGAGATCAACTAGCATGATATAATGGATCAAAAAATGAAAATTATTCATTAATCGCGTTGGGTTTTCCAATAATGGAAATGACAAAGTTCAGACGTCTTCCTAAAAACACTATTAATTAAAGGGATGATAGATCTAACAAGGCATGGAGCCCAGAGAAATCACTCCACCTCTTTCCCTCCCTCTCTCCCTCCCTCCCTCCTTAAGCCCTGTCAACTTCTTCTTCCTTTCTCTACCGCTTTCTTTTTCTCTTTCTATTCTCCCTTCCTCCTGCTCTCTTTGACTCTCGTTCTCCCTTCATGACATCTTTCTGCATTCTCTCTGTTTCCTTTTCTGTCTCTCTCCTATCACTCTCTCTCTCTCTCTTCTGCCTCACTCCATTAGAGTTATGTTACCCGACCGACACCCGACAGATACAGAGAAGTCATAATGTTTCTGACTTGGTCCAGGTTCAAATGTTCATTTCTCAAGAAATATCTCTCCTTCTCTCTCTCACTGTGTCCATAATGGGTCATGTTTGAAGTAGATCAGCGGTGCCAGAATGAGTTTTGAAGTGAGAGGGCATCAAGCTTTGGGTGATGTAATACAGTGTTTTGAGTCTGTGGTGGGTGTACCCACCCTGTAGGGGGGTTCGGGGGGCATGCTCCCCCAGAAGAAATTTTGTACATTTCAAAGTTATATACATCAATCTGGTGCACTTTGAGAGCAAAATGAAGAGGCTAGATCTATGAAGAACACTCTGCTCTAGGAAACAATTTAATCAGACGGGGTCCGCGTTTCAAGACGGGTCGGGTGGGTTGCCGACGTCACTGCAGATCCCTGACTGCCCCGGTTGACAGAGCAGCCAGTCACACAGCAGTTTGTGAAAAAGTCCACAAAAGTGAATGTGTTTGACTTGTGACATTTTTTGTGATGGTCAGCACGAAATCAATTCGTATGTAATCCACATAATTGTGAAACGTAAAGTATACGAGCAGTGAACGCTGTGTATAGGGAGGAGGTCGGGGTGGATGGGTGGGTCCAAAAAACACAGGTTATTTCACCCAGGAGACTGCTTTTCGTACCCTGTAGGAAACCACAAGTCAAAGTTGATTTATTTGTCACGTAACTTCCGTACTTACGTTACACCACTCCTGGTGTTATTTAAACCCAAACTGCGATCTTTTCCTAAACCTAACTAAGTAGTTTTTATTTTGAAAAGACTGGAGCGGAAATTGACATGTGCGTCACTTGTTGCTTGACTTTCGTAGGAAAACACACTAAAACATTTGAAAGTCGTTCGTATTGAAAGTGTCACTAAAAAAAATGGAATTTGAGTCTATGTACATGAATCAAATAAATTCAATTTGGTGACTAGTTCGTGAACTGCCCGTGAGACTGTGTTGTACAGGCAGCATTCAGTTTAGGTCCATGTAGAAACTCTTCTGTCCGTCTCCTCTGATCCAATCAGCTGCTTAGTTGAAGGAGACTGATGGAGTGAATGAGCTTGGAGTCTTGTGAGTCTGTGTGGTCTGTCCTCTCTCCAAGTCTCTGTGTTTGAGAGGAGGTGATGCTGCTCAGGTCTGTTTGGTGGCACCTGAAGTTGCTTAATGTCCTCCCAGATCCATTCTTCATACACGTTTTACACTCTATCTATAACTTGGTTATCCTGTTGTCCATACTGTAATTGATATGGTCTCTTCATCTATTTCCTGTCTGTCCGTCCAGGAGAGGGATCCCTCCTCTGATGCTCTTCCTGAGGTTTCTTCCATTTCTTCCCTGTTAAAGCGTTTAATCTGAATGGAGGGTCTAAAGACAGAGGGTGTCGTATTCTGTACAGATTGTAAAAACTCCTTGAGGTGAATTTGTGATATTGATATCTATATAAATAAAATGGATTTGTGGGCGTCACCTGGCGAGAGTGCCTCTTCTCTATGCCCTCTATGATTGGCTGAGAGCTGCATCACTTTCATCTTGTGGCCCTTGCACGACCTCATCATCCATCCTCACACACCACACACATACACACATACACACATACACACAGTCACACGGGATGTCCAGGAGTAAAGCAGCAGACTTTATTTAATCTGTTTTCCTCAGCGGTTAATTGGGTCAAAGCTTCCTTCTCTGGCTTCTTGATGTGCAAATGAATGTGGCATCGAGGGACGCCCGCCTATCCCTCCACAGGCACATTTACAGGACACCTCAGGGTGCCGGGCCGCCGTCTGTGACCTGTATATGGCAGATGAAGGAGGGGGCCGGGGGTGCAAGGTTGTCAGTACCAACCTGGATCAGAGAGACTGGAGCTCAGGAAAAAAATCCCTGAGTTAATTATTGCGGTGGAAGCCCTTAGGCCGTACATGTCACCCCCACTCCTAATGAAGTTTACCTTCTCCATCCTGCAACACTGGAGGTTTATGTGGTACTTAATAATGTATGTGGCGGATCAGAGATGGGTATAAGAAAAGGTCACAAGAATAACCACGTGTACGCACTGCAAGCATCCTGGTTGATGCATGGTTCTGTTGTGACTAATGCAGCCCGCGTAGTAATCTGCTTCTATATGGGACAAATCGTCTTCTTCCCTTCACCGTCTCATGATGTTACAACATTGCTGGTTAGCGAGTGTTAATTGGGCGGCATTCATAAACTAAGATGCATACCGAGTGATTACAAGGCATAGGACATTTATTCTCTTTTTGTTATTCCTCTTCCTCAAAGCTGTCAACTAGGAAGAGCAAATGAAAAAACTACATGAAAATCAATAAATTGACCTCAGAGCTCATCAATGATACCACCTTTGTGTATAAACCATTCTGAGACTTAATTTTCAGCATCTTCTCTAATCAAAGTTCCCAGTTTGCTGTGATTAGAGCTGCATCCATCATCTTTGGGAGCAACAAGTTAAAATGTCTGACATTTTATCACCTTAAAAAGTGAATATGGCAAACACTTGACCTTTTACATATCCAGCAGTCACAAAGCAGCATTATCATTCATTTTAGTTTGTGTTTCACAAACTAAAAATGAAGACCATATTTAGGGTGGACAGAAACTGTCCACCTTAAATATGGGAAGTGGACAGTGAATACAGGAAGTGGACAGTGAAGCTGAAACAAAGGAGGGAAACCAAAACAATGAGTTTTGAGGTTACTGTGAGGAACTGTTAACTGGTTATGAAAACAATCCCAATTTAATACCGAATAATATGAGTAAATAAGACCATCGGCAAAGATTGACGAGAAGCAAGAAGATGTAGTTATTCTTACTGCTTGTCGTCGGGGTCACCGGGTCAGATTCCACACAAGATCAGACAAAATCATGGAGGTTTTACCAGAAGCTTATCGAGCTCAGACTCCAGCGGGGCCTCCGGCAGCAACCAGCCCTCCGCGGGCAGACCCAGATCCGGCTTCGCTGCCGCCTTAAACCTGCAGTCGAAGCTCCGACGGGAGGTGGAGAGCTCCACGCCCGACAGAGCTTCGCCTCGCTGCTCCGCCACACTGACATCATTTTGCTGGAGGCCCAGGCTGTATTGCTGGGCCGCAGGAGGGAAGGGAGGCACGGGAGAACCAGGACCAGTACTGAGCGGAGCAGACTGTCAGACCTTGCTGCAGTAATCAAGGAAGTGCAAAAATCTGGTGAGTTCTGTCTACCAACATTCTTGGTGACTGTTTACAACCAGCTGAGTTTTGCTCAGTTGAGGATGGAATGAAAAAAACCTCCCACATCCTCATCACACATTATTCAACCAAAAATATAATATACTGCCTAATATACCTCCAAAAGAGTTTGAGTTGATATTCAAATATTCCTGAAACAAGAAGTTTATAAATTCCTGCAAAGTAAAATGTGGTTCAAGGGGGGTTTTTGCTCTGTTGATGTCATGCCTCATTGTTCTACACCAGGGTTGCCAGATCCTGTGAGAGAAACAGGCAAACCAGGTCTACAGAAACAAGCCCAAAAGAAGCAACTCTCCCCCCCAAAAAAAGCCCAAAAAAGCCCAAAACAAGCGACCTCGCCTACCTACCAGAATATGAGATAGAGAGGAGGCCACTGATCACTTCATATATATGTAGGAATTTATTTCGGATTGCATGCATTTCATTTCATTTTTGCATCGCGTTGCATTTTTGCATCTATTTTTAGCTTGTAACTTCCATTTTTCTTGTCAACTACATTTAAAGTTGAATATTTTTATTTAATTTTTGTATTTAAATTTTAGTTTGTAACTTTAAATTTTTTGTGACTTATCTTAAAGAAGTTGAACATTTTATTTCATTTTTAGCTTGTAACTTTATACGTTTCTTGTCAAATAAACCTAAAGAAGTCAAATATATAATTTAATTTTTGTATTTTACTTTTAGCTTTTAGCTTTATATTTTTTCTTGTCAAACTCAATGTAAAGTTTTTTGCACTTCGTTTCATTTTTGCATGTTTGCAAAGACCGTGAATCCAGTGTCAGTAAGCCTCATTGAAGAGAACAGTGCTGTGTTTCTTTTATGTTTTTTCAGTGCTTCAGCATGTTGAACCAGATCAGCATCATGTGCTCGTATATCACACTTACAAAAACGGCAAACTGCCTTTGAATCGTCCCCCCACTTGAGGACAAATCTAATCTTTAAGTCCTCCGTCTTTTCCCCAGTCTCTGTTATACTTTTTGCCATATTTTGCCGATTTTAAGCAGACTTGGCAACTCTGACTACAACACAAAAGAACATTTATATCTATGAGATACCTTAATAAGATAAAATGAACAATTGATTGTAGGTTAGTTTACATACTGTCCTTTAGATCTCGATTACGGATTGACCCTTTAATATACTCCTTATCAGATTCTGGGATATAGTCTACACGGTGCTTTTAGTGGAATTACCATGTGAATGTGTGGCAATCAAGGCCTATAAATTGAATCCAGTTCTTCAATAAGAACCTCACAGCTTGACTCTGAGAATCATTTTGTGGCTCGCTATCGTTTGGACATAATTGCAATGACCATAATCCTGCAGCAAAACAATTTATCATCAAACATAAAGCAAAGAGGGGCCCTGGTACTCCAGGCTGGGCCATCATCGGCAGCTAGTGGCTCCCCTTCTAGTCATATAATTGGGTATCGATGGCCAACGATCCCCTCCATTTCGTCTCTTTCCACTTGGGCGCGCCGCTGGAACGCCCAGACAACCCAATCATGCCCCCCGCTGGGAGGGCGGAGTCCAAGCACCCCAGGGAGGACTAGAATGGACTGCCCCTTCCCATCCTCAGTTAATTGGATAAACTTCCCTGAGAAAGTGAAGGAGAGAAAACTGAAAAGAAGAGAGAGAAAGAGTTTGAGTAGTGCCAATTTAAATTTAAAGGTGGGGTATACCCTGGACAGGTCTCCAGACTATCACAGGGCTGACACAGACAACCATTCACACTCAAATTCACACCTACACCTACAATTTAGAGGTCAACAATGAACCTGCATGTCTTTGGCAACATGCCAACAGTTGATCAAAATGATCTTATAACTTTTTTAACTAAAAAGTTCCAGGAACTTTGGAACCAGAGGAACTAAAAGTGGCTTTTGTCTGTTTTCGTTTTCACCGCGTTTGAAGAACAGTGAAGATTTGGTGAAGACAGATGATGGGATAAAAAATGACAGTAGCATTTGAGGCTGTTCTTTGTATTCACTGTGTGCCAGTCTGGTGTTTGAGTTAGAGGTGATAAATGGATGAAAAGGAGACGTGTCGTTGAGGTGGAAAAGGTGACTGAAAACTGTCTCCGAGGTAGACGATCTGCTGAGTATTTAGTGGTTATTTATTTAGCGCGTAATCCTCATGAAACATTCAGCCAGTCAAGTTTTATTTCTCTCATTTACTGGCGTTGCTCTCTCTCATCACCGCTCCCTCAATATATTCAATCACTCGCTCCTTCTCACATATACACTTGCACCCTGTATAGAACAAAGCCTAACTTTGTTTTGAACTTTAATAATGTCCACTGATGTTTGACTAATCAGAGCGAATCAGCCCTTTAAATTTCACCCTGATAGTTCCTGAACCATTGGCGTGTACCCTCCTGGAGTAGGGACGTCTTTGGTTATGTTATTCCATTCAAAGTGCAGGTTAAGTTACTGAGCTTTCTAAAAAGGTTTGTGTTCTTCCCTGAGAGTTCCTGGGGTGGAAAATGCCCTGCAAACCACTTAATGTGGGGTAAAACTTAAAGTATATTTAATAATCTCTCATTGCACAGAAAACTGTGCACAAGCAGTCCAAGTAGGCCAAAGTCCAAGCAGGAAGTCACTCTTTAAGTTAACGGTTTGTCTTCATATCCATATATGAATATCAAACCTGGAGGCGTGTTAATAACATGTCAGATTGTCAGACTGCTCGTATTTTTGCCACGTTTCACTTATTTTTAGCGACGTTGACATGGTCCCAGATTTCAGTTGTTAACCTGGAGATTATAATGTTGTTATTATTGATACAAAAGGATTGTAACAACTACCGAAATATCCTTAAAGCAGGAAATCCTTGTAGGATATTCTGTTAAGAGAGAGTCTACAGTAGTGACACACCTCCGGCCAGCTCTTGGTTCCTGGTTCATCAGATACCCCAGGTCACACCAAGTCACATTCCACCTCTCTCATCTCTCTCCCTCTCTCTCTGCCTCCTCTCTCACTCCCTTCCACGCTTTCCATGTTCTCCCCCTTTACAACCCACAGCCCAATAATGATCAATGACCTGGAGCCGCTGACTTCACCTCTCGCCCCCTTCACCCTCCTCCTGCTCCTATTCCTTTAGCGTTTGAGTCCAGGAGGAGGGGGGGGGGTGGTGGTTGCGGTGGCTGGTTGGATGGAGAACAGGTGGAGTCCAGCCCTGGGTCGGCTACAGGGCCACGCGTCACATAAATCAACCTGACATGTTCACCCACGCCTGCCTGCCTACGCCTGGGCACTCCAGCCAGCGCCAGGCCTCCTAGCTCTGCACCCGCCAGCACCCACCCACCTTCTTGCCCCCACCATCCCTAACCACCGTCCCTAACCACCACCACCACCACCACCACCCCCACTCCCCCTGCACCAAGGCTCGGTTCAAGGGGTGAGTTTGGAATGGGTCAGCGGATGGGCTTCCAGGCTTCCAGGCTTCCAGGCCCTAGGTCGGCGAGTCCACAGGTGCCTTCTGGTATGTTGGGTATAAGGCCAGGGACAGAGCCTGGTGGGGGTTGTGGAAGGGGGGGGGGGTTGGGGTCTGGCAGCTTAGTTACAAGAGCTTACACATCTCTGGGGGACAGGATGGTTGTCGCTGGAAGGCGAGAGTTCATTGACAGTGCTTGTTTAAATCTTGAATCTCCAAGAGCAGTCTAAGTAGTGCTTTGAGGTTTTCACTACTCATTATCCACATACTGCAATGTTAGAAATGTGAAACTGGGAAAAGATGTTAAAGCTACCTGGAAAATGTAATAAATTACTTGTTAGTTACTACTATAAGTACATTACTTTTCTAACTACTCAACAGCAGAAGTCAGCATGGCTCACATACCCCTGCTCACTGCTTGACCCCTACTAAAGTAGGGCCAAAGGTTTAGCCCTTTAGGAACTAATGGAACGAGTTGTACGCCGGAAACCAATTGAAGTAGAAAAAATAACATTTTTTTGGCAAAATTTCTTGGGCACCCTGGACTTCTAACCCCCAAAAGGCACAACTAAACCTCACTGTCAACCATCATACCGAATTTGAAGTTGACTTCACAGGACTGACGATACCGACGAGTCACGTGACTAAAGACTGATGTGACAAAATAAGTCAACGTTAGTTTTAGTTTCACACGGGGGCATGAACATCGGTCTCCTGGTTGAAAGTCTTGTGTTTATTTGACCCATCCACCACCCCTCCCACCTGAGCGGACTCTCATGCTATTAATACTACGTCATTTACATGACATTATTAATAGTATAGTATAGTGTGAGGGTCCATTCAGAGAGGGCGGGAGGGGCGGTGGATGGGTCAAACAAACACACCGTTGACTTATTTTGTCATGTCAGTCTTTAATCACATGACTCGTGAAGTTAACGTCAACCACGACTGTTTCCTAACCCTACATCATTGGTTGTGTTGCCTAAACCTAACTTCCTGTGAAAACAGCAGTTTATTTTAAAGGACACTATGCATGTAACGACCGTATCTTGACACACCGTCCCTCTCCCGTCCAAAAGTACCGTAAGAACGGTAGCCTGTGCGTCAGCCTCCGATGCCGAAGGGCACTGACCAAGCGACGGTATTTGACGAGTTGAGAGTGAGAATGTGTTGGACTGACACTGGCTGCTACAGAGCTCAAGCTTTCTACGTAACAAAAAGAGTGCCAGTACTGTATTTAAAGAGATTAACAGGTTCAAGCAACGTCTATATCATACCCTTCACATTCTTGTTTAAAGGTTGCAGGAAAACTTGCAGAACAAGTTGCTTTCCATTTGGAAGCCAAGTGCTCTCCTCCCAAATAATGACACATTAAAGTCGGCATTCTCAAGGGCCTTTTATCTGCTTCTCAAGTTATCTTCCTCAAGTTCTTGTTAATGCCTTTTCCCACTTTTGCTTTCAAATTCATTATTTTTCCTACTAATCTCTGGAGTGGATAAAACCCCTTTAAATCCTTCAAAACCGTTTCTTGCCAAGTGTCTGAAAAAAATATTATTGCCCCTATTAAATTAATGCTCACTGCCAATAAACTATTGATATCTTTACTCCTTCAAAGTTGGTCTGGCACCTGGGATTGCAGGGAGGGGGAAATTGAAAAAGATTTTGAGGAAAGGAAGAAAAACAGTTGAGGGCAAATTAAATTGCCATCTTGAACTCGTCTGTTAAGGATTAGTGGTTAATTGTAATTTGCGTGCCGTGTCCCCGGCCATCGCCGCAGTGTCGCTGGAAGTTGTCTGCCAGCCGGTGATAGAATACTCACTGCTCCTGCTTTCATAATTGGCAGAAGAAGAAGAATCACGGAGACTCAGATTACCATCCGGAGAAGAAGCCGGGGGCGGCGGGAGTGGAGTTTTGTTTTCTTCAACAGGTTTGACACTGCATAACATAACCTGCTTCAAGAGTCTTTGTTTGTTGCCAACTGTTTGCTACGTCCTCCATCTTGCCCTTTAGAAGGTAGTGAGACAGGAAAGTGTATCAATTAACAGTCGACGAGTAGGAGTCATGTTTATACACGCAGGGATGAAATAGATTAAATACAGTATGCTGTGTGTGTGTGTGTGTGTGTTTGTGTGTGTGTGTGTGTGTGTGTGCGCGTGTGTGCGTGTGTGTGTGTGTGTGTGTGTGTGTGTGTGTGTGTGTGTGCAGCAGAGTAAATGTAGCATACTCAATGCCCTAAGAAAACTTGTATGTCCTGGTTCATCAGAAACTCAACATTTTGAGAACAGATTTGGAGATGTTTCCGTTGGCACGGTTCCCATTCGAACACCCTTTTTACACACATGGGTGTGGCAATACCATATGTTGACTAAAGAGACAAACAACTTTAGTAAACTGTTTGTGTGAACATGATTGTGAACATGTCACTCTTTGACAATAGAACTAAAAAGACAAAGCAGATGTGGCTGGAAAAGTTTGGATTAGTTTTCCAGAAATTGTTCAAATTCAGACAGAAAAAAAATTATATTGTTCAAACACATTCTTTAAGATGGAATTTGTCTTGTTTGTTTTGAAACTATCAATTAGCAGAATAAGAATCTAATGTTTAGAACCATGCATTCCAAACACATTTGTCATTTTAGTAATTCAGGTGTAATAAGAAACTTATTAGGAACAACTAAGCAATGGTCATGGCAACTGAGAAAATCTCCATCCACTGAAGAATACCGTGAAATGTGGGTGAAAGGTCTAGGAAAAGCTCTTCAAGGAACTATTTTGGTAAGGTAAAGAATGAACTTTAAACTGAACAACACAGTCTCACAGCAGTTTGTGAAATAGTCACGGAATTTAATCTATTTGATTTGTGTACATAGACACGAATTTTCCTTTTTTTTCGTGACGCTCAGCACGACTTTCAACAACACAATTTTGTAAGTTTTCCTAGAAATGTCCATCAACACATGATGCACGTGTCAATTTCTGTTCCAGTCTTTTCAAAATAAAACTACTTAGTTAGGTTTAGGAAAAGATCGACTTGGTTAGGCTTAGGTAACAAACTGCATAGTTAGGTTTAGGAAAAGATCGCGGTTTGGTGTTAAAATAATTCCAGAAGTGGCGTAACTTAAGTACGGAAGTTACGTGACAAATAATTCAACATTGACTTCTGGTTTCACACAGGACACGTTCACAGGTCTCCTGGGCAAACGTCCTGTGTTTTTTGACCCACCTTTTCACCCGATCTCCTCCCTAAGTGGCGTTGGCCGCTCTTTATACTTCCCAGTTTACAATGTGGATTACATGCAAATTGATTTTGTGCTGAACATCATGAAAAAAAATTAAATTTCTGTCTATGTACACATATCAATACACTAAATGTTGTCACTGTTTCATGAGCTGCTGTGCGACTGGGCTGAAATTAAACATAATTCAAAATAAAATTGCCCCTTGAACTGAGCATTTCAAGATAAAAAAAAAAAAAAACATAACTTGAGCCTAAAGACTCATTTTTGACCTTTGGAACACGTATCTTTGGTAAACTCTCCTAAACTCAAGGTTCACTTATTAGCATTTGTCTGAGCTTTTGACCATATCCCACAGCCTGCTTTGAATAACTGTAGTGTCATCATGTGACCAAAGTACAGAGCTTTGGTCACATGATGACACCTTACTAAGTTCCATTTGCTGAGTACATCAATCATGAACCTTAGTTAAGAATGATATATTTACAGTATATGTTTTGAACATTTTTATGCTTTTTATAAGAGATTCTACACAGTACAATGAAATATATGAGCAATTTTAATATCATTAGGTTTTTCAAGAATATAAGTACCCCAAAGAGGCTAAGAATCCATATATCAAAACCAAAGTCAAAATATTACTGCTGCCTGTGAGGTTTAGCTATAACAATTATTATGGAGTCAGATCAGTCTCAATATCATTGAATGCACACAGAAGGATGTATAAGAATGTATTTTGTGATTTATATATAAATGACTCTCCACATAAATATTTTTCAATGCACACAGAAATTGTTGTTATTGTTGTATATAAATGTAAAAGCAAATCCACATATAAGAAAAATGTAAAATTTAAGAAAAATATAAGAAAATAAGGTTCACAAATATATTTCTGATGTACACACAAATATTTCTTGTTTTAGATACATGTAATAGAAATCCACAAATATATGTGTGAACTTTACTGCATTTGAACAAATGTAACGCTCTGGGAATTCTATTATTTAATATAATTGAATATAAAATATTCAACATGTGACCAACAAGGTCCATATATAGACTTCACCTGATTCAACCTAGGTGTGAATCCCAGGTCAAGACAATCAAGTGCATCAATATGTACACATCCTTATTGGAACAATACATTGTTGCACAAAGTAACTATTGAGAATCAAACTTGTTCTACATGGTTCTTTACTGTATTTCAAGAGACATTTTTAATTGACTTCAACAAGTCAGAGACTTCTCTCTCCTTTCTCCATCCTTAGGCCGACTCAGAGGAAATAATCGATTTGTTTTGCCTCTTGAAAACTTTCATTTCCCCCAAACTGAAATATTATAGAGCTCAACTCTTTCTGACTTTACCTCCCGAACAAAGAAAAGTGAGCTTTATTATTTATACACCCACAAATAATACATAACATATACTACACAAATGTAGATCAACATTGTAATAATCAGTATTTGCATAACATAAAATCACATCACAACCCATTAATTGATAATGTTGCATTCTGTCTTATCTGCCGAGCCATCAGAGACCCCCATTTAAAATTAAAGGACTCATTTAAAAACAAATAAATGGAGACTGCTAACCAGTGGCTAAATACTCTGATAACATCAATAGCATACTGTATATTCCCTCTGTTCTCCTCAATACATTCCTTTGTCATAACAAGCTCAAAACCCCCCCACCCCCACACCTTTTCTCATTAATTTTAATGGTGTGTCTAATGGAAAGGGAAACAGGACTCATCCCATATCTTCTCTTCATAAATCTCCTGAGATAACAACGTTGAAGTGAAATGATATTGCAAAGACCTTTGCCAAACACCAATTTCATTATCTTACTATGTTGAATAAAACAAACAGCGCAGATCTCCAGTCAAACAGAGGCTCAGAGCTCAGCTCGTGGGAGGTGTGAAGCTGCAGCGAGAGAGTGAACTCCAGATGACTTTGGCCAGCAGTTTGGTCCGAAACTAGAGGAGAGATGATAGTAGACCAGACCACAGACCAGAATCAATACCCAGTAGGGGAAGTGGGAGACAGTGGGTGTGGAGTTGAAACAGTGGGTATCATAAAGTCATAAAAAACATGACATTTCTTTGCAGAGTAAAGCAAGTATTACCAATTTCTTTGTCATTGACTGATCCTGTTTTTTGTCCATTTAAGGCAAACTTTTAGATACTTTGGTAGCCTCAGTTCCCAGTCCCCGTTCCACCAGAGTTATTTTCAAACCTCTTATTCAAAAGAAGCAGTGTGGATTTGTCTTTGTCGTAGAACGAGTTTGCCCATCCAGTGTATCTCAGGATCTCCATGTGCTTTGGGAGTTGTGGTGGACGGGTAAAACAAACACAAGACTTTCGACCAGGAGACCGCTTTTCGTGTCCCACGTGAAACTAAAACTGATGTTGACTTATTTTGTTGTTAGTCATGTGACTTGTCGGTATCGTCAGTCCCGTGAGTCCGTCAGTCCGTCCTGTGAGTCGTTAGTTCCCTGAGTCGTCAGTTCCGTGAGTCGTTAGTCAGTGAAGTTAACGTCAACCACGACCGTTTCCTAACTCTAACTAAGTTGTGTTGCCTAAACCTAAAAGTAACGCAAGAGGGGTACCCCGTGCGTCGGTCTCCAATGCTGAGGGGCGCTGACCAAGCAGCGGTATGTGATGAGTTCTCAGTGAGAATGTGTTGTCCCAGTGGAAACAGGAACCGGGAGAAGCCAACCAAATGAAAGAAGGAGAAGCCAACCAAATGAAAGAAGGAGAATCCAACCAATGAAAGAAGCCATTATATTAGCTGTGTCGCAACTTCCAATTTTACCTGCTCTGCCAGAGTATAAACTGCTCCAGAAAAAGAGCTACACAGAAATGGATGGCGCACATACATTCAGCTTGAATTAACTGTTAACTTTTTGCCCAGGTGGTCATCAAGGTAAGGCAAGTTTATTGATATTGCACAATTCATCAGCAATTCAAAGTGCTTTACAAGTGAGCAGATAAAAGAATCATAGAGAAATAAAAATAATACCCTTAAAAGAAGCCATGACCATAAAATATTAAAAAGGAAGAGTGTATTATATCAGCTAAAAGAACATAGAAAATAGAGTGCATTCGATCAGTCAAAAAGCATCTGAGATTTGGGGTTGGGTTGAGCTGGGTTTTAAGTGTAGATTTGAAGCTGGCTACAGTTGGGGCACCTTTGATTCAATCAGGAAGTTCTTTCCAGAACTGAGCAGCATAGCAGCTAAAAGCTGATCCCCATGTTTAGTTCTGACAGTAGGTTTTGCCAGCAGATTTCTGTCCAGTGATCTGACAGGTCTAGCTGGTGTGTACTGCTGAAACATAATGCGAGGGGTATTGTGGTCCTGCCCCATTTAGTGAAAACAAGCAGCAGTGCTTTAAAATCAATTCGGTGACTGACAGTAGTGGAGTAATGTGTTCAGTTCTTTTGGTTTTTATAAGAAAGAAGAAGAAGGCTGTATTTTGTACAAGCTGAAGCTGTTTGATGGTCCTTTTTTAGGAAGGCCTGTGAAAAGACCATATCGTCAACCATGCGGAGTTTTTTCTAAATCATGTTTTGACATAAGGCGTCTATGGCTGTTGTTGAGATGGTAAAAAGTGAATGTAGTTATTGCATTCACAAAAAACTGAGATCACAATCAATTAAGACATCAAGATTTTTAACAGTATCCTTCGCTTCAAGTCCTTTGTGTCAAGATGAGTGGCAATCTTAAATCTCTCCTCATTTTCCCTGATAAGGTTATTTCAGTTTTGTCCTTATTTAGCCAAAGTAAAGTTTGAGACATTCAGCTATTAATTTGGTCGATTCATTGACAAAGAGATTTGGGGGACCAGTCGTTCGCTGAGAGGGCTAAGTAAATGTCGGTGTCATCAGCATAGCTATTATAACGAATCTTATTGTCATTATGGATTTGTCCACACGGGAGCATAAAGGTTGAATAACAAGGCACTAAAATCAACATTAGCTTCCAACACCACCTATTTTGCGATGATATGAGTAACACCAGACTGACAAAGTAAACAATTGAGTGTTGAAGAAAGCATAGGACAAGATGGATGGGATGATAATGATGCTCTGCAGCAGCTAGAAGTATAAATGGGCAGGTTTTTGGCTAACATGTTAGCCATAACAATCTGATAAACCAATACTCCTTCAGGGCTGTGTTGTGGAATCTTTCCAAGGCCTATTGAGAAAAATGATTTATTTAAACTGTAATTGTTCAACAAGTTTTGGGCTGTGATGCAAATCACCACCTTCGATTGTTATCAGCCAATAGGCAATATCAGCGGTTATAGATATGTGTTAGAAGGGGCCTGCTACACCTACTAGTAGGTTCAGAAGGCCGTTATCATCAATTCACATGGTTGATCACCGATACGAATACAAGAAGACGACGCCGACCTCTAGTGGCCATAGACAAAGCCTGCATAGGGAAGAGGTCGGGATGGATGTACAGTATGACCGCTGTTCGTGTCCCATATGAAACCAAAAGTCAACGTTTACTTATGTGTTTTACCATGCTTTCGTTACACAACTTGCTTACCAACATTAGGTTTAGGAAAAGATCATGGTTTTGGTTAACCCTAACCTAGTAAGTTACGTAACTTGCATAACTAATGCCAAGTTATGTAAGTTACGTAACAAACTTACTTATTTTAATGATCAGTTCCTAAACCTAACCAAATAGTTTTGTTGCCTATACCTGGAGTTATTTTGTTTCTATTCACACTAAGTTTCACTTTCACTTTCACAATGTGAGAGGTGCAGTTTGGTCCGTCTGAAGCATTAGAATGGTAGTGATAACGTCCATTCAATGAGCTGATAGCATTCTAAATGGATGAGCAAATTGCCTTTCAGACACAACAAAGGGGTTTTCATTCCAGTGAACCTCACATATGTGCTAACAGTTCCTCCTCTGGTATTCAAAAATAAACTCATAGGAGAGAATGATGGTTTGGAGGAGGAGAAGAAAAATTTTAGGTGCTCACAACTTCCTTCTGCTCCCTTAAAATTTCCCTTCGTGTCCCCTTCTACCTTTTCACCCCTTGCCATCTTTTCACCTCTCTCTGCCTCCTCCCCCTGCCCTCCTCCTCCTCCCTCTCCCCCTCCCCATCCTCTGTCTCATTTCCAAACCATTACACTGTTCTGCTCAGATGAAGCGCGTCCATATATTCTTAAAGGGCTGGTTAAACTTAATCATTAGGCTAACAAGCTCCTTGCCCTCCAAATGATCATCCGCAGAATTAGAGGGATTTGTTCTGGAAGGTGAGCCAGTGACTGGAATGAGAGGCACTAAAGACACCGAGAGAGGAGAGAACCCCAAATTAACAGAGGAGCAACTTTTATTTAATAACTGAGGTCGCCAACAGAGATAAACAACTCTACAAACAATTATGCCTGCAACTAAAGGCGGGAGCTTGCAAACTTTAGCTAAATTTATTACATTACTTTGTTGAATATGAATTGAAGGGATTTTGAGGACTGGAGCTTCAGAGTACAAACAACTCTTTCATTTTAGAGACAACTCTAATCATATTACTCAGTAATCAGGAGGTTTTGTCCATTTTTTTTCTTGTGAAATCCGCTGCCAACTTAAGTTCTTAGCTACCATAGGCAGGAAAAAAGATTTAATTTGATTGTTGAAACTGAAGCAGTCATAAGTGGTTCAACCCATTCTCACTCCCAACTCATCAAACAATGCAGATTGGGCAGCGTCCCTTGGCATCGGAAACCCACATACCCTTTAGCGACAGTCTGTGACAAAAAAACACCCGCGGCATTATTCGACGATCGGAGCAACGAACGCAGTATTAATAGTGTGAAAGTGAGACTTTCGACCAGTTGACTGGTGTTCGTGTCCCGTGTGAAACGTTAACGTTGACTTATTTTGTCACGTACGACGTTAGTCACGTGACTCAATTTCAATTCAATTCAATTTATTTTTATATGGCGTCAAATCATAACAAGTTATCTCGAGATGCTTTTCATATAGAGCAGGTGTAGACCGTCCTCCATAACTCGTTAGTATCGTCAGTGCCGTGAGTCTCTAGTCACGTTAAGTCCGGTCAGTGAAGTTAACGTTAACCACAACTGTTTCCTAAACCTAAGTGGTTTTGTTACCTTAAACTAACTTCCTGTGAAAACAGAAGTTTAATTTGACAGGACACTATGCATGTAACATGCGTACATTGACACGCCGAGACAGAGGGGTATCCCATGCGTCGGTCTCCGATGTTGAGGGGCGCTGACCAAGCGGCAGTAGTTGACGAGTTGGGAGTGAGAATGTGTTGGGTTTCTTTGTGATATTAGTTCTGCATTAATTAATAAATTAATCAAACAATCAGTCTTAATAGATCATGTTGTATTTAATTGTTTATACTGCAATACTCCTTTATAATGAAACTACTGTAAGACAAAATCTGACTACATACAGTAAAGATTCAAAAGAATACAAACAACTAAAACATGGTTGCAAACTGAACCGTAAATAAAATAGGGAGCAGATTGACCATATTTGTGATTGATAAGGGTATGTCAATATAAATACCAGGCTTATTAGTATTTTAATGTGATGATGGCAACAGTCAATACTCCTCACAGTATGGTTAGTACCAAGCATTTCTTATATATGTTGCCGTGTATGACACATTAACCAAAGGAAATGTATCCTAACTTCTTTTTGTAGGTCAGCTAAATATCCTTAGCTTATTACAGTAATTAAAGCTGCACTAATCAATATTGTGATAAACTATTGCTTTATGCCCATGTGTAATATGAAAGGGCTCTACAGTTCACCTTAACTTTACGGAGATTTTTAGTGTCTTTCAGCTCATTGTTTTGGTTTTACAGATTTTACAGTATGGTTCAATTGCTCGAGTTTCATCAATGCAAAGCAGGCGGCTGTTTTCAGTAAAAAAAAAAGCTCTGATATACCAAATCACCATGAGAGAGAAAAGTTAGCGCCTGACTGGTGAACATAGTGGAGAGTTTAGCAGCTAGAGAGACAGATATTTCCCTCTAGAGACCAAAAAAGGGCTGAGGGAAGAGTGATTATTGGACATTCATCAGGTGGACACAAACGTGACTCCAAATGAAGGCTAATGTTGCTCTGTGTCTGCTGGATGTGTGAATAAGTAGCTGTTTGCTAACACGTTCGCCCCGGGTGATGATGACTCAGCTGTTGGACCCATCTTACACCCGGTGCACAGCGCAGTGCAACTGTCATTGCTAGTTTCGGACCGATGCAGTTGTCATTTTCAACGCCGTGACCTGAGAGATCCACCCATCATCCCTCTGTGTGTGCGAGTGAAGACGAAGGCTACTGCAAAGTTTGCGGGTCCTCTCCTCCTAAACAGCGGCGTTTTGAGGCTGATGGATCTGTGCGTTACGCACCGCCTCTCTGGTAGCGCCCGGCTGTACGCCCGTGCGTAGTGCATTAGCCCCCCCGTGGGTTGCATCGGGTAGTAATACAGTATTCATTATTTATCAATACTTGTTTATCATATTTAGCCAAGTGCTTATTATCATATTATGAATTTTGCACACCCCACTGTGCCGTCTGCACCGGTTAAATAGGCTACCGGTACATTTGCTCAAATGTAGTCAGATTGAACAGTTGATGGGACAGAGGACTGGGAGACGGCGGAGGCAGAGGGTCCACCGGCCAAGCACCACATACATCTACTCGTGCATTTTCACTTTGCGCACAAGCAGATCCATTTCCTCAGCAGAAAACGGCTCTCTTCTCCATTTGCTGAATCCGCCTTTTAAATAGCAATGCGCCCGGTGCAGGCGCACCTGGCTTTTAAAGGGAGTGGGAGATAACACTCTGATTGGTTTGATTCCTGTTACGCCTAAAATACATCTATGATTAATTAAGAGACTAAATACAACCCTTTGTCCCTTGCGCCTTACTTTGCGGCTAGATTATGCTGAGTTGGACACGCCCTAACCGACTTTAGGCCATGCGCTATAGTGAGTTTAAATAGGGCCAGTAGTTTACGTACAGAAAACAATCGTACGCGTTGTATCTTATTTAAATATCATCAGTTCCTTACCCCATCAGAAATCTCTCATGTCATGTCAGCTGGTTAATGTACTTTCCAAAGTTATCATTAGAGGCCAATCCAGACTGTAGTCAATCATCTGGAAATTTAAATAAAATTAAAATCGTCCTTATTGTAGCAATGAATATTCTTGCCACAAGTGGCAGCGCTGAGCACAGTGATGTAGAGCATCAATTCAGTCCAAGGAAGAAATGATGCACCTTGCTGGGTTTTACACAGGCTCTGTTCAGTCTAATGGATTTCCCCCCCACTCCATCTGTGAAAGTCATGTTTTTGTTGCTTCACATGTACACGACATGGACTTGAAACTATCTGAGTTGTAGCTGCAAAGTTCCTCTGCAGTCTGGCAGTATGGTCCTGCATCAAAACTACTATTCACCATCATCTTGAGCCAGACGAGGTACAAAACATTTAGTTCATTTAATCTTAACCACCTGAACCATTACTGTGACCCTAATATTAATCTTAAAATCTTAATCCCAAACAAACACCTTGAAGAACCAGAAAAGGAAGGTGAGAAACCCATGGTAGCTCACACACTTATACACACACACACACACACTTACACACAAGAGGTTGCGGACAATGAAGGTAGCTAATGGAGAACACCAAGCCGTCGGTGTTGAAAATGGAGAGTGTGCCAGAGTTTCCATTCCACTGTGTAGTGCAGGCTCTCAGGAAGTGTCCCCGCTATCACACAGTTAATTGTCTTTATTGTCTGCAGTGCTCCAACCAATATATTATGTTAATGTCAGCGGCTACGCCTGCTATGTACTATTTATTCGCTCCCTGATAGCACTCAACGCACATACATGTTTTCTTTTAGACCATCTGGCTCGGCATGTATGACCCGCTCGGAAATGCATGTATGTGCTAATTAATTAGCATAACTCAGGAAGCAATTATACTGTGATGTGGTCCCTCCCGACACCCCCCCGCCACACACACACACACACACACACACTCTTCCTCTCTCTTACGAAGTCTTTCCATGGCACTTGAACACACTTCATTAGCTTTGATGTGTGGAAGAAGAGTGAGTGGCGGTCCGAGCTGCTGTCACTCAACATCTGTCCTCGGCTGCTACTCGCTGCTGAAGCTGGACGGGCCAAAGAAGTTGCATTCAGAGGCCATCTGGTGTCACACAGTACAGCAGAGAAGCCTGGGTTTGATGTGAATACACAGAGTATACACACCCAGTGTAAAGCCTTATACTGTATGAGGATACCAAGTGACAACAGACACACATGGAGCAGTTAGCATGCCATGCACGTCATTCACGGCTCACTCACTGGCTCTTGATTGACTGTTTGAAGGCTTTTTTTCTAGATTTTGGTTCAATTTGCAGGTCCATATGGCCATGGGAATGTACAGTAGATGTGGCTGATAATATTACACGATAACATAATATTAGGGCTGTCAATCGATTAAAATATTTAATCGCGAATAATCACATGATGGTCCTTAGTTAATCACGATTAATCGCAAATTAATTGCACATTTTTATCTGTTTCAAAATGTACCTCAAAGGGAGATTTGTCAAGTATGTAATACTCTTATCAACATGGGAGTGGACAAATATGCTGCTTTATGCAAATGTATGTATATATTTATTGTTAATCAACAACACAAAACAATGACAGATATTGATCCAGAAACCCTCACAGGTATTGCATTTAGCATAAAACAATATGCTGAAATCATAACATGGCAAACTGCAGCCCAACAGGCAACAACAGCTGTCAGTGTGTCAGTGTGCTGACTTGACTATGACTTGCCCCAAACTGCATGTCATTATCATAAAGTGGGTATGTCTGTAAAGGGGAGAGGTCAGAGGTCAAAATTATTTAAATAATCATAATATAATAATAATAATAATAATAATAATAATAATAATAATAAATAAAAGGTTAAAAATGACGGTGCCAGCGTTTCCTTGCCAAAATTTAGTTTGGAGCATTATTTAACCTCCTTTGCGACAAGCTAGTATGACATAATTGGTACCAGTGGATTCCATAGGTTTCCTATTTTCATATGATACCAGTATCTTCACTCTATCTTTAAAACTGAGCCGTCTACAACCTAAGAATCGCAAGTTGCATTAATGTGTTAAAGAAATTAGTGGCGTTAAAAAGTATTTATATATTATACTATTGCAAACAAAGATATTGGGGCTGCTAATGTAATATGTTCATCGTCAATTAATGTTTTTTAGAATATTTCCATTAGTGGGTTAAGTGTTTATATCCAGCAGTTCCCAAACTTTTTAGGCTACACACCCCCTTCTACATCTTGAACACGTTGATGCACCACCAATCCCCCACACCTTCAAAAAATCACAACAATGGGCTCTCCACATTTAAATAAAACCGAAACTACACTGCAACAAAGTTTCAGTAAACTGCAATAACAAAGTTACGCACAAGGCGTCACTTTTAGACCCTGTCTACAGGTACACGGATATTTAGAAAAAAAAAAATTACCCTCCTCTTAAAAAAAGACAACTGTCCACATGACCTCCAATTTACAAAATATCGTCGGGCCAGTGGGTGGCCAGAGAAGATCCAGGAGTAGTGAACTTATTTACTTGGCAAAACCTAAATGTGACTCGTATTTGTGGACGGACAATGAGGTGGAGTGGTGCTTAGTGTCACCTTACAACACCGGTAGTCTGCTGTTTGACACATGCACACGGATAAACAGAAACCAGAGTTTTGACAAATCTGCACCTTAGAAGGTGTTTTCAATCACCTCTGTTTTAGGGACCTAAACTCTGTTTGCGTGTGGACGAGAGACCAAACGTAGAGGCAAATATCTGTTTTCTAAAATATCTTTATATGTGCAGACAGGGCCTTAATGAGCAAAGTGGATGGGTGAGGCCGAGGACACAGATGGCCCATCATGAGAGACGACGGGGAATAATGCTGTAATATTGCTGTCATATTTTCAGCTGCATTGATGTAGAATTGCATCAAGTTTGAATTTAAATTAACCACACATAACATAACGGTTACCATAATTAGAACATCCGTAACAAAGTCTATTAAAGATATCGCAACAATTGGAATTAAATTTCAATAAAGTTACACATGATCTGCCACGCAAAGAACAAAGAGAGTGACACGTGCATCGGCTCAGAAACAGAGTGCAGCGCCCTCTCCTCCTACAGGACCAGGCAGCAACCTCCGCTTCTCAAAAGTGAAGCCAATGCTGAAGTGCCTTAAACTTGCATTCTTTCTAACAGCCAGCAGGGGGCGACTGCTCTGGTTGCATAAAGAAGTCTGATTGTATAGAAGTCTATGTGAAAATGAGCCTACTTCTCTCTTGATTTATTACCTCAGTAAACATTGTAAACATGAGTTTATGGTCTCAATCTCTAGTTTCAAGTCTTCTTCAATACAGCATGATGTTCATTTAGTAAATGATGGTCCCATTTAGAGTCAAATAGACCATAAAGCAGGAGATGCTTTAGGGCGGGGCTACCTTGTGATTGACAGGTCGCTACCACGGCGTTGCCAAGTCTGGGAGTTGTCCACGTTTTCGTCTTAGGACTTTAACCCTTTCACACTGTGTTTTCACTTCATGAAAGTTAATTGTAACATTTTGGTCGCCTAAAAATGTCTCATTCAGCGTTCGGTCGTACTTAGCTCCACCCTCTCGTGTCACCTTTGGTTGCAAAAATACAAGATGCCGACAGCCACAAACCAAGATGGGGATGGCCAAAATGACGAACTTGAGGCTTTAAAACCGTAGTCCACAAACCAATGGGTGACGTCACGGTGACTACGTCCCCTTCTTTTGTTCATGACTGACAACTTTAGATGACCCACTAGAGCAAAAAAAAACTCACATTTGTGAAACAGTAAACTTTGGGTAATCTTGACTCAAAAGATGAAGTGCTTGTAAAATTGTTGTAAAGTAATTTTCTGTCTATTGACTAAACATTTACCCTAACAATGGTTTCAGCACCACCAGATTGCGCTGGGAAATGTGAAATTAATTCAGTTAATTCAAACTCTTGTTTGTTGTTAATGTCCAAATTGTGGAAATCAAATTATACAACGAGCACAAAAAGATTATTTTCAGTCAAAATAATGTAGATAATAGCTGGCTACATTAGCTGTCACGACAATACCATAAACTGTGGTGTGAATAACACGTAGCTAGCTGGCTCGGACTACCTCGTAGCTAGTCTGGACTCAAGAAAAATGGACTGAAATGAATGTACACCTGTCTGCTCTCTCAGTGTGTGTTTTGTGATGACACATTATCTCTTGTTACCAGAGTTGGAACCACGGGAGTGGACTGAACAGTGTGTGGATTCTACTTTGTTCGGCCCGTCATATAGCTGGGAGCTAGCAGCAGATGAATCTAAATGCTCTGCCTAAAGGATAAGTCTAATGACATTCGATATTTTTCTTATTGTCAGTGATTCCCATGAAAAGGCCAATCCAACAATGAATGTATCTATTAACAAGTATAGTGAGTGTATCAAAGCACACATTGTGTGTATATCATCTTCCTCTGTGTCATAATGCTCCATTGTTCTCCAAAAACTATTAAACACATCAACGAGTATCACTGTGTCACTGGGTGACATGTTCCTCCATCACCATGAACACACACACTGTAGTTTATTTTGACTCAATCCCACAAACACCGTCCTGCTGCCACAAAAACTCTCTAGAGCACCAAATGTGGATTCATCCACCACAGAAAATAGTCCTCAACAAACGCACTATTTTCTCCTGTTTTCAGTAACATTTGTTAAAACTATACAGTGACCAGCTGTTTTAGGAAGTTACTGACTGCTTTTTAAAAAATGAATCAGATGTTTTTAAAGATTTACATCTTCAGTAGGAACCAAGAGAGCCGAAGTCCCACCCAGTCCGATGTACCACCATTGGACCTTATTTAAGAAAAAAATATGAACGATAGTCAATGGCAAGAAACTATTTTTTTTTATCCCATTTGAGTTGCTCCATGAATCACACATATCATGTTTGAGATAATTTAAAGATAATTTTGCAAGTAAGAAAAGTCTCAGTTATTGTAAAACTGTTGAAGTATAAGAGAAGTATGTGAAAATATGTAATTAGAAAGACGACACACCCAAAAGTCGCGTAGTCTGATCATTCTTTCTCTTCGAGGGTGAGACCAGGAGTCGCTGGATAAAACACATCAGGTAAGATAACGTTTCATTTGTGCATTGAACATAACTAAGTTAGCTAGCTGGCTTAAATTAAACTAAACTAAATAACACTATGACAAACTGCCACACTCTTGCAAAATTATGTTTTAAATTGACAAACATCATATGTGTGATGGGATCCAAAAATGATTTGTCTCTCGCCGTTGACTACCGTTATCATATTATATCATATGTCATATTTTCTTCCGAAATAAGGTCCCAGTATTTAGATTATATCCTGATGGGCAAAGTTGGCACCTTAGTAGCCTCTGCCATCAGTGTATGAATGTGTGTGTGAATGGGTGAATAATGACATGTAGTGTAAAGCGCTTGAGTGGTCGGAAGACTAGAAAAGCGCTATATAATTGCAAGTCCATTTACCATTTACCATTTACCATGGTGGTCCACCAGAAGGGGCGAGACTCTGCCTCTCTATGGGCATGGAGGCTGAGAGCCACATACAGGAAATCATAAAGTCTTTAGAGAGAGATGGACTAACACATTGTTGGACTGGATTTGTTGGCAATAAAAAAAACACCAGACATATAATTCAAAGAGTTGCCATTATTAATTTAGATGACATGCCACATTGTGCTCCTATCCTTACAAAACCCACTTAAAGGTCCCATATCATGCTCCTTTTCAGGTTCATACTTGTATTTTGTGTTTCTACTAGAACATGTTTACATGCTGTAATGTTAAAAAAACACTTTATTTTCCTCTTACTGTTTGCCTGAATATACCTGTATTTACCCTCCGTCTGAAACGCTCCGTTTTAGTGCATTTCAACGGAATTACGTTGCCTGGTAACAGTTTGGGTCCATGTTTACTTTCTGTCAGCTGATGTCATTCACATACACTGCAACAGGAAATAAACTGGGACACATTTAGAATGTTTACGTTTAAAACCGTGTAATGGTCTAAATATTGTAGATTTGTGACGTCACAAACGTACAGAAATCCTAACGGCTTGTTTCAAACGCACAGTTTCTGAATACGGACTGTGCGTGTTTATCCGTGGATTGAGTGTTTTGATACTTTCACAGTATTTATTTATATATATAGTTTTTCTCCGTTTATTGAGTATACTGTATACTTTGATATTTTCAAAGTATTTATAAAGCACTTAAACCTGCTTTATAATATAAAAGACATGCAAATCTTACTTTTTACAATATGGGACCTTTAAACTATGAAAACCAACAATAGTATTAATACTTTCAATAACCAGTGATTTAGTGATAATAACAGCTGACTGGTGTATTCTCCTGTTGGATTCAAAAGGACATGACCAGCCAGTCATTTATTTATTATGAATCCTGTAGCAGCCCCTCTATACACACTGTGCCGACGTGTGTTATTACAATGTGTGTGTACATGCACTTACTTCTGTTGTATTATGTGCTCCTGTACATTTGCTGTTTGTATACAGAGTCTCCACAGTGTCAGCGGCGGTTTCATTTGAATATATGAACTCATCCAAATGAGGGTATTTATATTTCATGTCAGGGCACATGTCCGCATGTCAATTCCAACATGTGTAATTTATCATTAACCAGCAGCGGAGCATACAGTAGTGGCATCTACTAACATGAACCTATGACTGTGAACATGAATCCCATTAACACGTGATAAAGAGGAAATGTGCGGAGGAGCCGCAGCTGCTGCAGAAATCAATCCTGTGGAATGAGTAGGAGCGCGTGGATTTTTTTTTTTTTCTGTTTTCATAGTCTATATTTTAAATTTGTAGAATTATGTTCATGCAGCCTTCATTTTGGGGCTGGGGTGTGTATGCATGGTGTGTGGAGGGGGGGTCAAGAGTACATGACGCATGTTTGGATGTTTTTTTATTTTTTCTCAACTGAAGACACGATGGTCCATTTTAATGTCTAACTCTCGGTCGGTCCATGCATATTCATGGCGGGCCCAGACCGGGGCGGCGGTGGCTGTGACACTGGGGGGTTGGGGAGATGTGGGTGTCGGGGGTGGGGTGGGGGGGGGGGATGAGGCGTGCTTGTCGGAGTGTGTCACGTTTCCAGACCAGCGAATTTTTTTGATTAAAGTCCCTTATCCGTTTTATCATGCATATCCCCGCTCTGATTAAAGTGATCGGAGTCTGACACTCACAATGTCAGAGCAGGGAACCCGGGAGCACCTCGCTCCCCTCCCTCACTCCCTCACTCCCTCACTCTCCCCTCTCTCTCTGTCACTCTCTCCATCTCTATGTCTCTTTATGCCCCCCCACCCCCGTCCTCCTAATGCATGCTTGGAATGTGTAAATCTCAGGCTGGAGATACTGATGTCCCTCTGACATCTATAGGAGGCACCAACACTGATACCACTATAATATAAATGGACATGCACTGTATTCATACTGTAAACAAACACCACTGTATCATGTACTACTTATTGTGGCATGATGGAGTGCATAATGTCAGGAAATAAGCGAAAAATTGTTATAATTCCTAAATGCATCAAATGTCTTCTTTTGTATTAAAGTCAACTGCTTGATTTGTTTGTAGGCGTCTCTCGAGATGAAGATGATCACCCGTGTTAACAAGACATCCCTGCATTGTTTACAGGTGGTCCAGAATGCAAAGCTTCTGCTGGGGGTCTGATCTTCATTTCTTTGCACTCCCTCCTCATCATATTTAAGATTCCTGAAGATTCCTGTGATCACAAACTAAAGGAGACTGTCTTCAAAGTCCTAGCTCCAACACTTTGGAACTCTCTCATTTTGGACTCAGATCAGTGGACGCCGTAAAAAAAAAACACACCTAAAAACCAACCCTATTTAGACGTGGATTTGATTAGTTGTATGAGTTTTTATCTCTTTAAGTCTTATTAGTCTTATTTTGTGTCTGTATTTTGTGTCTTTCTTTTGTCTTTTGAAGCACTTGACGTGACATTTGAACTAAAAAGGTGCAAGATAAATCAACTTTACTACTTAAGAATAACGGCAGTTTTTACGCAACAATCTGGGATCTATTTTCATAGTTTGGAACAACATAAATATCAGTTCCATTACATTGTCTTAAAGTATATTTCCTATTTGCCTTAAAGTTGCACCGTTTGGGTTTATTTGAATTGATATGTCAAATGCAACAAACACAGGGCTTTCATCCAGAAGACCGCTGTCCCTGTCCCACAATGTTCACTGTACTAACCATGTTGTTTTTTCCTAAACCTAACAATAGTGGTTATATTGCTTGAACTTAAGCAAGTGTTTTTGTTTAATTCACAACATTAAGCATGTGTTAATTGCACCAAAAAGTGATGCCAAGGGGTCTGACAGAGTGTCAGTATACGACGAGTGGGATGAGAACGTGTTGGATTAATGCAATGCTAGTCACCCTCCTTTTAGCTTTAGTTTTGGTCTCCACCAACTCCTGAGGGAAATAGTTGTCTCTTTAGCTACTATATGCCCCACTATGTTCACCAGCCAGTCTCTAACTATGTATCTCTGCTGATTGGTCAACCCGTTCTCACTCCCAACTTGTCAAATATCGGCGACTGATACCGACGCACCGAGGCACCCTTTAGCGTCTGTATGAGACGCACCGGGCTTTCAAATAACTCCAATGTAAACCCATCTGCGTCATTATTAGCCGGTTAGAGTAACTGATGTACAGTACAAAAAACAAAGAACAAGAAAGTCCTCACAGGGGAGGAGGAGGACAACAGGTCAAACAAACACAGGACTTTCACCCGGGGGAACACATTTGTGTCAAGTGTGGAACATCAATGATGACTTATTTTACCGTAGCTTTGTGACATAACTTATGTACTTAAAGGTCCAGTGTGTAGGATCTGGCGGTATCTAGCGTTGAGGTGAGGAGATTGCAAACAACTGAAGCCTCTCCCGTGTGCCAAGCGTGTTGGAGAGCTACGGTGGCCAACGTGAAAACTTGAAGGGCCCTCTCTGGAGCCGGTTGCAGTAGAATAGCAAAGGTCATCTGGAGCAGAGCCATTGCGTATCGTATGTACGTGGGAAGTGAGTGGTGAAGCAAGAGAGAGAGAGAGTGGCGGCGACGGGAGCGAATAACGTTATCAACTCCGGCCCAAGCGGGAAAAGTTGACAGAGTTTGTTTTTTCTGTTCTGGGCTACTTTAGAAACATGGCGGTGCAACATGGCGGACTCTGTGGAGAGGACCCGCTCCCTATGTGGATATAAACGGTAACGAAAACACAATGATTCTTAATTTTCAGGTGATTTTAAACTAAAGAAAAAATTTTAAAATTATAATTAATTATATTATATTCCATTTCTGCCAATAGATCCCCTAAATGTTACACACTGGTCCTTTAACTAATGGCAGTTTCGTAACAAGCGGGGTTATTTTACGTAACAAACGTACTTATTTTAACCAAAACCACAATCTTTTCCTAAACCTAACCAAGCACTTTTGTTACGCAATTAAACCTAAAAACTAAATAAACCTACGTTGGAACTTGTATGCATGTAACGAGCAGAAACTGACACACCGTCCCTGACACGTCCTAAACTGATGCTAGAAGGGGACCTGGAGCATCATAGTTGAACTACTTCTAGCTCAGTACAATTGAGGTGAACTGCAGAGCCTTTTTCTCCTTACACATAGGCATAAAGCAATTACACATGGATTCACATTGTTCTGCTTAGTTCATACAGTACAAACTGCCATCCAAAGCTGCTCATTCAATATCGATGAAGTGATTTTCAAAGCAGTGACTGTCACTAGCCACTGACTTGACATATTTAAAGAGGGTCTTTATACACTACATTCTACCTAAGGTGCTGTATAGACTGACGCTGTCATGGATATGGCCAAAAGCTGGTGAATTATTCTATCCTACTTTACTGGTATACTGCTCACTACTTATAAATATATATTATTATGAATATCAATACAGCTTTAAAGGTCCCATATCATGCTCATTTTCAGGTTCATGCCTATATTTTGGGTTTCCACTAGAACATGTTTACATGCTTAATGTTCAACAACACTTTATTTTTCTCATCATGTCTGTCTGACTATACCTGTATTCCTGCTCTGTCAGAAACGCTCCGTTTTGGTGCATTTCACTGGAGTGGCAACGGAATTGCGTTGCTAGGAAACAGCTTGGGTCCATGTTTACTTCCTGTCAGCTGATATTCTTCACATATACTGCAACAGGAAATAAACTGGGACACATTTAGAATGTTTACGTTTAAAACTGTGAAATTGTCTAAATATTGTAGATTTGTGACATCACAAATGTACAGAAATCCTAACGGCTTGTTTCAAACGCACAGTTTTTGAATACAGGCTGTGCGTGTTTATCCGTGGATTGAGTGTTTTGATACTTTCACAGTATTTATATATCACTTTAACCTGCTTTATAATATAAAAGACGTGAAAATCTCACGTTTTACAAGGAACTCCAACAAAGGAACTTTTAGGAATTACATTATCTTTAAAATAACAAAATTATTTTTTGTTTGCTTCTGTTCTTATATAAAGAGTTTGTTAGATAATTATCTGAGCACACAATAACACACAATAACACAAATCTACTTTCATTTCTTCACACGTGTACACATGGCGCTCTGCGATGGTAGGCTGAATTACAGCAGGAGTCTTTTAGAATGTCACCCCGTGACGAAAGGATGCATGTGAGGTGCACTGGGAGTGGGCGTTTCACTTACTCACACACAAACACTCTCTGTTACCACACACACACACACACACACACACACACACACACACGCTTGATGAAACAGCTGGTCCAGACACAGCCGAGACCATCCAGTCGGAAATAGTAATTAATGGCATTAGAATATCGCACAGTTTGGTGCCATTGAGGGACTGGATGACTTTAAAATGTGTAAATCCACAAACTTATCTGACCTAGCGACGGGTGGCTTTCCACCCCCTCAGCTAAATAGATTAATTATCTGCAGGGCCCTGGTGCTGTCATTGGGAGCCACATGGATATCAGATCAGCCCAGATACCGCTGGAAAGCATTTCTTCCGCTAATGATTACAGCGCTGCTGCTGCTTACGAATATGTTTACCCAGAGATTCCTGGCGCGAGATGGGGCTCATATGCATGTAGCTGATAGAGTTAGAGAGAAAAGCACTGAGCTAAAGTCCTGTATCATGCTGTACCTTACATTTATTTGATGTACTCTCATTGTAAAGATGCTGATTCCCATGATACACATTTAACCAGTTAAACTGTACATGATACTGCCCATGTGAATGTTGTGTGCAGGTGTATAGCAGTATCTTTAAAATGCTGCAAGAAGCACAAAGTGTGTTGCGACGCATTACATCCTGGGGACGGACAAATCATCTGAGATTTTGACAACCAATATGGAAAAAAAAAGAAGAGGAAAAATAACAAGGCAAAAGAAAAAATATGGTCCAAAGTCCCAGAAAATGGAGGGAGCAAAGGATCTCAGGGGTAAGTATTAGTTGTCACCCCATGATCAAATAGTACAGGCCGGGAAGCGACCGGAGAGAGCCTGCGCCTGGGCAAAAAGAAATATAAAGTCCAGATTTAATTCTGATACGGAGAAATAGAATTTCAAAGCTGGATGTCTTATCGTTGGCATGTCCCTTTGCTGGACTGATTTCCCTAGCAAAAGCCTGTCAGTGCTATTATGTTGAACATGGAACCAATTTACTGCGCCGGCTAAACAGGGTTACCAGTGCTCTTGTACCCCCTAAATGTTTGAAGTTATCACACACTGGGAAAAATAGCATTCTGAATGTTTGGGGACGGGGGGGGGAGCGGCGGGGGCCGCGGCGGGGCCGACTCGGACGAGAGTGGACTGTAATTGAAAGTATCAATCAAAAACAAGGCATGGGCCAGGGAGGGGAAGCTATTATGTTAACCCAGTCCGCCGGAGCACTGGAAGAGCCCAAATGCATTTCTTTTGTATCGGTAATGCTCCCCTGCTCTCCAAGCCTCTAAGCCCTGCGACCGGGGGCCTCGTATCTCCGGACGGACGGCGGCACGGAGGGGAGGGAGGGGATTATCAAGTGGAGCATGTGGCCATTACAGGCCTGTTTCGTGATGCTATCTGCCCTCTGAGATAAGCAACCCCCGGCTGGTCAGACGTTTCCAATTTCTATACATGAGAGATGAAGACCTTGCGCTTCTGCTTGCCTTCACCTTCTTTTTTTTATGTTATTATATTTTTGCCCGGCCTCTAACACTGCCCTCTCTGTATATTACAAGTGTCCTTTCATGTGCCTGCAGCAGGCTGGCCGACCCGCAGCCGCCGGTAAACAGCTGAACTTCACAGAATGGCTTTGGCGTAGTGGGAGATTGAGGTAAACTGAAGAGGAAGAAACAAGAGGAGGAAGAGGAGGAGGAGGAAGAGAGGTCGAGGATAAACAATAGATGCAAATGAAGTGCCTGTAAGACAAGAGGAAGTAGCTTTGACAAAGTTGCCTCAAACATATCTTAAGTATTTCCAAACCACAGCTCTAGCTGTGGAATCACTTCCTTTTCTTTTGTATTTCCACTTTAGCTGTCTGCTTCAATTATACAATATTCCCACTTCACACACATTCCTTTTTTTTCTTCTTCTTTGAAAATTCTGAAATGCAAACTAGTTGGCAGGCATAGTTGGTTGAATGTGTATTTCTATCAAGAGGTACCAGAACAAATGCATTTCATTTATTGAACCACCTTGTTGTGTTTTGGCCATGACTCAATCTGTTCTGATTAGGCTAGAGACAGGGACAACACACATATTCAAATGGGATAGACCTCAAAGGGTCACTGAACAATTTCCTCTGTTCATGGAAAAGGATATTGCTCAGCCATCGGTATTCCCTTGTGGCGTCCCCTTTTTTTTTTCGCGATGGGTCTTAGAATAAATTCCTGGATGCATTAACATATAAGAAAGTACAAATGACATAGAGTATAGCCAGTGGTTTTCCACCAAATAGCCCTTAGTTAAGGACACCCTTAAGTCGAGGTCAAGCTCAGAGCCAGGGAAATTATGCATTCTCGCCTGGTCTGAAGCAAACTGTGGGTTCTCCATGTATTAAAATGAATTGTTTTACAAGTTTTATCCCCCAGAAATGGGACACCGCTGAGATCCAGTGAGCCAATTTCGGTGGTGCTGTCATGGCGTGTGAGAAGAGAGCGGGGCATACATTTCACTATCTTCTTCTTGGCATTTACATCGGAGAAAAGAGAGACTGATAGTGTATTGCAACTGTTGTCTCTGGTGTTTTATTAAGGCGTTATAATATCAGTGGTTATTGGATAAAATGATCTTACATATGCTCATCCAGGGTTGAAGAAAACTGTCATCCACCAGTAAGCTTGACAGAAAAAAGCTCCACCCATATTATCGTCTCACCTGGAGTTTTCTCTAGTTTAGTAAGTGATGGATTAGAAACAGTAATGTCTCTGAACCCATCGAATCATCTAACAACAAGCCAAATGTACTTTAATCTCCTTGACAACTAACATTACAATATTACAGTCAATCTGACAAGAATGATGGACAGCATCTACATTTAAAATGTCTATTTTCTACACCAATCATACGTAACTTTATGACCAACTGATGCAGGATTCCTGAAGGAGGCATAAAGATGCAAGTTAATGGTAACAAAATAAGCCTATTTATGCTGGGGAGGGAGGGCCAATACAAAGGAACAGGAAAACATGGAGGAATGTGCTGCCTTTACCTCGACAAAGCATAGGTATCTGTTGTCTCCACAGAATGACCCGCTTCACACCTGGCATTAAAATGTGTCTTTTATCCAGATTATATCTAGGTATGAGTTAACCTGATTACATTTACACCTGTTATTAATATGTGCCTCCAGTGTCAACAATGAGATCCGATTGAGATCTGATCACTCTGTCTGAAAGGGCTGAGAAGAAGACTGCATACACAGGGGCTTGCAGCCGGGCACTGCCGGAGAGGCGGCGTGTAATGTGTGTAATGTTCATAATGTTCATAACGTTTAGGGGGAGAGGGCCCGCACACCTGACTTTGAGGCGGAAGTGGAACACACAGAGGGATGAGGAGAGGAGACGCTGAGTGGTGGCGCTGATCTCTCAGGTCACAACGGTCCAGTGATTGGAGCGGTGAGAGTGTGCCTCCAACCCCCCCACACCACACACCTGGCCGAAGCTTCAAATATTCACCGTTGATTACTACCGAAGCTCCGGAGCCCAATATATGGTATTCAGGACAGCCCAAGCATTACGCATGTCTGCCCATGTAGTTGTTGCATTTACACCTTTACTTTCATGTGGTTAAGCACTATCCGATTGCAATCCGATCACCCAAAATACATTTTAATGCCAGGTGTACAGGGGATCAGTGTTCACTCCCCTGAATGACACTCCACATTGTATCTCTGTTGAAGACATGCTAGAAGATGAGCAGTAAGCTATAAACAGTAATGGGCTAGGTAGGGAAGGGTAGTGGATGTCTATGTAAGTAAAGACAGGCATGGGCACGGCAAGGGAAGCAAATCCTGACTGAGCAGGACGGGGGCCCTAGAATTAGGCAGGGACTAATTAGACACTAAGTATTATATAAAACCAAACTACAACGAGAAAGACAAACAACAAAATAGGTTGTTTGCCTTCCAAAAGAACCCATATGACCATTACAAAAACAATTCACATTGGTGTTTTCTCATCTGGTACCTCTGTGGTTAGGTTTAGGCAACTAAAACTACTTAGTTATGGTTTGAGAAAAACCACCTTCATCGATGAAAGAATGCAATGTTGACTGTTGGTAGGATCACACCAAGACTAGAAACGCGTCACCAGCAAAACCATTGTTTTCCTATGGTACGGCACGCTGCGCTCCTCACTTGCGCCGCAGGTCACGTTTTTAGACGTACTTAGAAGTTGAAAAAAAATCTCAACTTCTTAGCACCAGTTATGGAGCTATTTTCCTATCTTTATTCAAGAGCATGGTCTTTCAATTTGAGAGCATGACTTATTAATTTCACCTTTACATTTTGTAATGCTTTTCCTCAAAACCCTGTTCTCTCACTAAAATAGCCCCTGCTTGTGCTTGGATTAGCTCTGCTTTTGCTCAAACTGTATGCTTGCACTCAGATATTGTTGCTTGCACAGATTTCCTGCACTCCAGCTTCAGATTTAAATCTTTTTTTTTTTTTTTTATAAAAACAAGATTTGATCTTTAAAAGATCTTTTTCAAATCCTTTGTGTGTCTCACAACTAAGGTCAATATGGTAGCTATATTATAAGCAGGTTAAGAGGCTATGTCAATCCTGTATGCACGAAGGTAACAATGTTTAAGAACTCGGCTTTGCTTGGCTTGGCTTTGCTTGGCTTGGCTTGCCTTTTGCCAAAAGAGGTAGGGGGCACCAGCTAAAATCTTGCCTAGGACATAAAATTGGTCAAGGCCGGCTCTGGGTAGCAATGAAGGGTGAGGATGCTGGATTAGTAAGTGGAGGACATGTTAGAATAAAAGTTAGTAGGCTGGGTAGGAGCATGGGAGGTGTTTGGGGCAAAGGTGACTGGAGAAGTATGCGTTGGTAGAGATGGAGGTAGCCATCCAGGTAGATAGGCTGATATGTGAGGAAGAAGACAGAGATGGAGGGAGGTAGAGTAGGTATGTAGATGGGCAAGGAAGGAGGAGGGTGTCAGACGGGCAGGCGGAGGGTTTTTAATTCAGATTTCATGTGGGCTCACTCAGCAGTCACTGGAGTCTAAAGTGACTCTGGGGAGCCTCACAGTTCTATATGCAAATAGAGCAACGCACCTGGCCAGTGGAGCAGGCCTGCTGAGAGGTTACTTATGCAAATCTGATTGAGTGAGAGCATATTGCCAGAGCACGAGCAGGCAAGCAGGCATGTGTGCACGAGCATACACACACACACACACACACACACACATACCTACAGTTATATTTCACAGGGGCTCTGGGACGCCATGTTCCCCCAGAATAGAGGTGGCAGACAGAGAGGGAAAGGATAAAGAAGAGGACAACCGAGAGGGAGAGGGAAAGAAAGACAGAAAGAGTGGAAGTGAATATGGAGGGAGTGAAGGGGAATGACAAGACAAATAGATAAAGACTGGAGGCGGGAAGGAGGAGGAAAGGTGGAAGGAGACGGAGAGAGAGAGGAAATGTCAGAGGGGGTAGAGAGGGAGAAAGAGTAAGACAGGAACAGTGAGAGAAGCATAATTCTTCTGGACATAATAGCATCTCTCACTCCCTCTGTCGTCATCCTCCCCGAAGAGGTGGGGGGACGACACATGGGCACTAGGTAATTTCCTATGCACACTTTGTAAATGGGCTGAAATCCCAATATGGCCGACACCTCTCTTCCCCCCTCTCCCTCAGAGGCTGGCATTAACCTGCTGATTAAGTGGTAGAGCTTGGCTGGAGCTCAATCTCAGCCTGATGCATGGGCCCATGATGTAGACAAATGACTAGAAATCACATTGGCATGAACAGGGCTCTCAGTCAGGCTGCCCCCCGGCTCAGGCCTCAGGCACAACACATTAATAAAGAGAGATTTAGTCTGGTGATGATTATTGATAACGCTGTGCATAATGTAAAATGCCAGCATGGATGAGAGAGGAACTTTGTGATGCTGTACAAAAGTGTTTTTAATGGTTATGGGAGTTCCTCTAAATCCACACTTTTTCACAGCACAGAAAGTAAAGTAACAGAAAACATTGCATTGTTGAAGAGTGAAAGTATGCATCTGCAGATGTTTGATCAATCATTAGTCCGTCAAGTGCTTTTGAATCCTCACTTTCCATTCTGAACTCTGGCACAAAGGTAAAACAAAAAAGTAATATACTCAACCCTATAGCCAGACAAGAACAATGGGCCTCATGCACCAACCATGCTTGAAGCTGTAGTGGGTAGAAATGGAACAAATATGATTTAAAAAGTTATTTTCATAAAACGTCACTATAGCCCAACAGTAGTGCATGAGACAGGTAATCTGAAAAAAATCATGTTCCTCTGTGTCTTCCGGTGATCCTAATGACATCTGCAAGATTTCACAGACCGGAGGAAAACAACCAATCAGAGCTGATCTGGAGCTTTGCTGTCTCTGAGCAGCTGTCAATCACTCGCAAACTCCGATCAAACGGTCAAACTAGGCAGCGCTGATCAAATATGAATCAATATTCTGTTACGTTAATGCCTATTTCTCTCCTCAGATGTTCTCAGAATCATCTTGTAGTGTACTGTTTAGCTGTAAAATGAGAAAGTTTGTGACCCGGCAGCCATGTTGAGATCTCTTGAGAAAATACCAAGCACCGCCCACCAGCCAGAGCACAGCCAATAGGAACGTTCTCTCTCTGAAATGACCTGTGATTGGTCAAAGTCTCCTGTCACTGGCTAGATTTTCTAAAGCCTGAAAACAGAGCCATGAGTAGGAGCAGAAGTCTTAATTACAATATGTTGAAAGGTTATTATGGAATTTTTGCCCAATGATGCCAAAAATATACTGCCTACTGCAGCTTTAAGAAGAAATGTATTCTTAAAACCTACTTACATAGTTTTCATAAAGATTCTGGCATTCACCAATGTTTTCTTATTGGGATTTGTTCTTAGGTAAGAACAGAGTCGACGCACACTCAAGAGCACGCTGAAGCACATTTGAGTCCTGACAGTTGTCTCATGCTGATGAGCACTAAACACAAAGTACAACTGAGGCTGGTGGGGATGCCATTAGTTTCATAAACCAAGCTATTGGACGATTTTAAGAATTTATCTGATGATGGCACCAGATGAAACAAAATCAGTAGACTTGATCATCTCGTTACCTTCTCAAACAGGTCGCCTTCTGTCCGCTCAAACCCTCCGCCACATCCATCGACCATATGGAAACCTGTCCAGGGATGTCTACAGTATGTTTCCCTTAAATGCAGAGGACATACCATTTACTTTTACTGCCCTGCCTCAGGTGTTTACTGCTCTTTTCTCAAATGTCTGTTTATCACCGAAAAAATATTATGTTACACACAGGAATTATGTTGCCTTTTGTGTTTGCTATGAGAATCTAGAGCATCTTCACTGACAGACATGAAGATAACTTGGGGTTTATGGGCTTTTCAGTATTAGATAGTATATAGAATCTATAAGTGTTTAAATTGTCATAAATCTGTTTGCAAAGCTGTGACACAAATTCAGACAGTACACAAGTTGCAGTGAACGGGTGTGATAGTGTGCGAAAATTATGGTAAAATTTGGACTGACTGAACTTTATATATCATATCAGAATATACAGTTAATACATGGATGTATGTTTGATTGGCTCTATTAAAGGCAGGGTTGGTAAAGATTTTTGGAAAAATGTTGTGTTATATTAGTTGAAATTCTCATTACATCCTGACAGCAATCAATAAATCAAATGCTCTGATGGAAAAAAAAAAAAGAAAAAATGTCGGTATCCTGTCTACTTACCTGTCTGCCTGCGTGCACTCTGCCCGTGCACTCATTGCGCGTCAGCGGAGTCTTCCGCAAGCTGCTAATTTGACAGTTGTGAGTACTAACAATAACCATGTTCGCCGTTCATCATGTTTATGTTCGTATGATAATAGTTGGGGAGGGGCTTTGGAGGGAGGCCTGAAGCGACGGATTGTCAGTATTGCAGACTTGACTTGACTTTCTCTCTAGATTTAGGGACTTTGGGAGCTAGTTAGTAGCTAATAGTGCTAGCTACTTTTGGAAAATTGTTGACAACACTGTCAACATCATTTTTAAAAATCTAGTGTACTCTTGCTAGTTTCTCAAGATCGCCCACCCTGCGTTTAAAGCCGAATCAATGTTAAAGTGACTAGTCAGTTTTGAAGGGTAGTGGGTAACGATGTATTTATGATGAATATGCATCCTCTAAACCGCACAATAGCCTTCAAATTAATATATCATTTTAGTGTCACAAGAAGAGATACAGAAGATAAACCAACCTGAATCCAGTTTAGGCAACTACACCTTGACAGAAATCGTTGTGAAATAAAGAGGATTTATTATGTTTGTTTTTAGGTGCATACTATGGGTTTCTACTAAAACATGTTTACATGCTTTAATGTTGAAAAATCAATTTACTTTGTTCCAGTCTGCTCTGATTGGTCAGCTGGCCCACTCTGTTGATATTGGTCAACTGAACCAAACTTTCAGTCTCTACTCCAGCTCTTGTAATCCACCTAATCATGAAACCAGGAAATAGCGGCAAACGCCACGTAGGGAGGAGATTGGGGTGGATGGGTGGGTCATAACATACTGGACTTTTGTCCAGGAGACCGGCATTCATGTCCTGTTTGAAATCAGAAGTCAACGGTGATTTATTTGTCACGTAGGTTTCAAACTTAAGTTATTTTAAGCCAAACCAGATCTTTTCCTAAGCTTAACTAAGTAGTTGTCTTGCCTAAACCTAACTAAATAGTTTTATTGCCTAATCCTAACCAAGTCGATCTTTTCCAAAGCCTAACTAAGTAGCTATCTTGCCTAAACCTAAGGAAGTTGTCCTGTGGAGAGGGACATTTATTTTGAAAGGACTGTATGCATGTAACAAGTGTAAATTTACACTTGTTGCTGGACATTCGTAGGAAAACGAACAAAAAAAATACTATTTCGTAAAATATCATGTGAACTGTTGTAAGAGAAGACGTTGACCTTTTACATGCACAAAAAAACTATTTAACACACTAAAGGAAAGGGGAAAAGCACAAAAGCATAATAGGTCCTCTTTAAATCCAAACATCACAGTGAGTGGTATCTTGAAATGAATATTATTGCGTGCCTTATGATAATTACTAGATTAAAAAACATAGAATTACAGACCATATTATGATGCCAGATAACTGATTTCCGTGGTCTTGACAAGGATGTTTGCTTCCCCCCTAACTACTTGTCCTCTGATGTTCTAATAAAATCGAAATGCTGTCGAAGCCTCGACTACACAGCACATCAGCAGAATTCCGGCATATTTCACAATTTCAGTGGCAGCTAAATGAATCGGAAAAGAGCGGCATGGATTGAAGTGTCTGGCCGGCTGAAGCGACTCCCTCATTGTCATTTGGTTTTGCTTGAGTTCATTTTTTTCCGCCGCGCGCACCATCACGCCCGGCATCAGTCACTCCATCTGACATCCATTGTGTTTAATTAGTTGTACCAAATGTTGGAGGAGATACCTGTCCTCCTCGGTGTGTGTGCTAACATGTCAATTTGCTCTTTAGCATGTCTTACGGAGTGATGAATTGGCTTTGACAAATTAATTTGATAAATCATAATTACCGTATATGCAACATGGATGGGAGGGTGGAGGGGTGGCTTTGGTTGGGTTCTATTTGTGCAAATGTGTAACGACTTCTACAAATAAAGCGGCTATGTTTGAACCCTCTTCAAAAAGGCTGCACGAGGACTCCCTAATCTGGTGTATATGGAGAGCTCTGTGTCATCAGCGAATCTGATGACTTTTCTTTTAAGAAAAAATGAATCACTAATGGATGCGATACCACTTCAACTCAGATCTTCCTCTGAACATGGATTTGTTTTTGCTTCTTAACTGAGGGGTGAAAAGCCAGCCAATGAAGCCAGTGGAGGGAAAAATAATGCAGTGTCTAGCTAATAACAACATAGCCCCTTACTCGTTAGTCAATGCCTCTTGCTCCAGTAATGGCCCAATTAAGGGAAGCCAACCCTGGTCCTCTTTAGGTATGTCACAAATTGATTATCTCACCATGAGCAAACTGTGCTCCCAGATCACAGATAACAGAGATGGTGTTTGTGCACACGTCTGCCCTGGCCCGAACTGGGCTAATAAGGGACCGTTTTCACACTTGTTTAGGCTTCAGAGTGCTCATGCGAAAGTGTGGATGGGAGGGAATGGAAGCAAGGAGGGGGGGTCAGGGTGAGAAGGAGGAACATCATGAATTGGTGATCTGCTTGTTTTATCCCTCTCTAAGGCTCTGTTCGCTGCCTGCACATTTAAACCTCCCTATCTTGTCCTCCTGTTTTCCCTCATACTGAGTTCTTTTGCATCATTCTAAACCTTTCGCCCATTCTTCTTCTACCCCACCTCAAGGTTTTATTCTATCATTCTCCACCTATTTTCTTCTTTATCTCCAGATCTTTTAATGCCTGTGCCCCGGTTATATCCGTGGCCGGAGCGTTACGTTTCTGGGTTGTCCATCTGTCAGTCCTTCCCATTCTTGTGATCGCGATATCTCAGGAACTCCTGGAGGGAATTTCTTCAAATTTGGCACAAACGTCCATCTGGACTGAAGGATGAACTGATTAGATTTTGGTGGTCAAAGGTCAATGTCACCGTGACCTCACAAAACACGTTTTTGCCATAACTCAAGATATGCTAATTATGAATGCTAACAGGATAAAAGGATGAAGTGATGACATTTTGGAAAGACATGGATGTAAACTGGATCTTCACTGCTTAGCGGAGGCATACAACCATGAGGCGATAATTCTGGTTTATCTATTCACTAGGTGGCCATGCCCATCTCATTCCTGTTTTTGGATTTGACTGAATTTGATTACATTTGTCTTTTAACATTATCATCTCCAGGTCATCAACCTCTTCGCATGCCGCTCCTTGCAATGCTTCATTGTGTTTGCAAATACCCAAGGAAGGAAACATTCCTCTGGTAAGTTGTTTGGTGGCATTTTCACATTGGTCACCATCTCCCAGACTGCCGCTGCACCTGACGAGATGCCCTCCTACCGTTCCCATCCAAGACTCATCCTTCCCCCCCCCCACCCCTCCACAGCCTCCTTGCCAGCTGAACAACAACAGGGTCTCTGCCTTAGTGACTGACAGCCTCCCTAATTGTATCCACTCACTCATGACAATTTGATTAAAATATTACGCCAAAGTCTCACCCCCTGTTTGTTCCTCCCCTCCAAATCTAATTTTGATTTAAAAAAGAGAGATTACCTCCACGAGCATGACTGAGGATGCCATTAACTTCTACTTAATCTTTATTACTGCTGTGATTTTAACATATGTATGGCTTTCGTTTCGCCCCCTTTGTTTTTTTTCCCCATGTTATCCTCTTTTTCATCTCTCTTGTCCCGTCGGGAGTTAAGGACTCGAATACCAAAGTGGTGCATCTGTGTGGTCCAGAGGTTGGAGACTGCTTACCTAAAAGGTCGGAACTGAGTTGAGAAAAAGCAAGAGTTTTAGAAGTGGATGAACACCCAAAAAAGCCGGCTTGGTACTACAAAACAGAGACAGTGTCAATTCCCAAACAGTGACTGTAAAGATTACAGATAACAACTCTATAGTATATACTGTGAGTAAAATAGCAAAGAGGGAACAGTCAGGTGGCCTAAGGTTTTAAAACCCTCACCTTGAAATTACAACGTCCCTGGTTCCAGTCTAGCTATGAAACTTCGTTGCATGTCATCCCTCATCTCTCTCCACTCATTTCCTGTGATCTCTCAACTGTGATTAAAGCCAAATAAAGGCAAAAAAAGCGTTTTAAAGAGTTTAAGAAATATATTATTATTATCTATAGATATATTATCTATATAATATAAAATCCAGATCCAAATGACAGTGGATATGTATCAACTTAGGGAAATACCTGCAAATGAACAAAACAAAAGCAAATTGTCACTGTCGGGCGGAAAACTTGTATTTTCATATTTCGTCATTTTTCTTTATTTTTTTATTTTTTTTATTAATCTATGTTATTAGTCACCCTTTACGTCCGTCTGTGGGTTTTTTACAAATATTTAACCAATGATAAAATGAACTTGTGAGCAAATCTTGTAACTCCATCAGATCCTCAAACCTCATAGCTCAACCTCATCAAACCGTGACAAGGCGTTTTCATCTGACTTTGTAGGAGGCAGTGTTTCCCACAATTTCATAATGAACCGAAAATATTTTGACACTTCTAAACAGCAGCTGATTCAACTCTGCGGGTCAGGACAGTTGCTCCGTGTAGGAAGGATGCCCTCGTGAAACCTCTCCCCGGCACTATAGCTGCACATTTCCTCTGTGACGGTGATGACACATGCAAGTATCTGACCAGATATAAAGACACAATACCAACTTTGACAACGCAGTGTTTAATTATTTTAAAAACACAGTTCTTTTCATTTCCTGAAAAGTAACGTTTTTGGACATACAACGTTTCCACCTGACAGTGACGAAATAAAGAAAACACTTTCACCAATTTGACAACATCTGCACAGCATTTAAGAAGAAACACTACAAAGTCAGACAACACATCCAAATATAGAAACATGTGAGTCACACAGAAGAAGTTCTTATTTTGAGTTTTCTGATTGATGCAGATACTATTTCAGATATCTGCTGTTAACCTAGCGAGGGCATCCCGTTCGCACGAAAAGATGTATAAATGCCACAATAATGTCCAAGGCGTTTAGCGTGCAATAAGTACGCCTTTCTTGATTTCTGCGGTGTCATTTGTACGCCATGTATCCTGTACTGACTGCAATGAAAAAGGTATCCGCATATAAATGCTACGGTAAGAGTTAGTGATGTAGTATAAAAAACGAGAAAGACCACTTTTGGTTGGGGAGGTGGATGGGTCCAACAAACATGGGACTTTTAATCAGGAGACCCGTTTTTGAGACTGTTGTTGACCAGAGTTTTGTTTTGTAAGTTACGTTAGTGACGTTTGTCACGTGTTTTCAGTCGTTGTGTTACGTTGTTTCCGTATGTGTTTTACTTAGTTTACTTACTTATTTTAAGCCCAACCATGTCTTTTTCCTTACCCTAACTTAGTGGTTTTCTTGCCTCAACCTAACTGTGGACGTTTTCGTAGTGTACAAATGACATATGTTTAAATGTGCACTCATGACTCTCAAAATGTCCATGTAATTTCATGGTATTTGTACACCTTCCTGTGAGACCAGGTTGACGATAGCCTTGCTGATTACTAGCCCACCAACTCAAATTATCGTATAATATCTGACTCATACAACCTGAACGGAGAAAAAAAAATGACATTGTTTGCTCGTTTCCTTTGTTGCGCTGTGTTCCCAGATCTCAGTAACTACTTTGGTGAGTACAATGTTATTATAACTAATAGAAATGATGGACAAATCTATGACAATATGCCAAGTTGTAAGAAACCACAATTGTCCTTTAATTCCAGTCCTACTTTTGGGACATTTCCACGTACAGTACCCGTGGACACCCTGAGGACACACTGTTTCATGAAGCAAAGTGTTGTTTTTATGGTGACCTGTAGAAACTCTTTTCCCTATAAACCATTGCCATCTCATTTCAAAATTCACATCCAACCCCAATTTAAAAGGAAAACACACACATGCATGCCTTATGGTAACTTCTGTAACTTCTCCTGGTGGCTGCACTTTCTTGTCGTAGGTCATCGGTCCGATTAGCTCGCTCACCTCCGAGGTGCCTGTGAATATGTGGCAAGTTAACCCCTTGTGCCATTTTGCTGACACATTTCCTGCAAGCGTCTCCTCACCCCCCACCCTATACACAGAGAAACATGCACACATACAGAATCATGTACAGTATATCCACATACATACATATATACAAGCATGCAGGCATACACACACAGAAACACACATGTATTTCTACCTTGAGGTGCCCCCTCCCGGGCTCGCCCCTTGCTTTGAAAGAAAAATAAATCCGGTGTAATATGATAGTTGAATGCAGGGGGGTGATAAGGTGGTGGGAGGTTGCGGGAGGGGGGAGGAGGGTGGTGGGCAGCTCAATCATTCACGGAAAAAAAATTGCCGTGTATCATTCACCTGATTTGAATTGTAGCTCCCCCTTTTTTTGAACCCCTGCCAATTCATTTTGTACATTAAAAATTGGTCAGGGTTGATAAGATTCCATTTTCACGGTTGGCAATGCAGAACTGGCGAAAGAATACAATTACAGACCCCAGAGTAAACTCTCCGAATGTCAACTTGATGTAAATGATCAGAAGGCAGGGCGCCACAAAAGAACAGGCTTCAACTTCAACAAACCCCCCCCGACCCCCCTCCACCACCACCACCACCCCACCTCTACTTCTCTCCAGCTCTCACTCTCCGTCTCCACTCGACAGCCTTTCACCCCGCCAGTGGCAGGCAGACAGGGCTGCTGAAGTGCAGTTTGTCCTGGTGGAGCACGGAGGGAAAGTTTGGTGTCACAGTGGCAGCTTGATGACAGGCTAACATTCAAACATTTCGGCCTCCAAAAGAACAGCTAATAGCACCGTGTTTTGTTGCTTGACATGTGCATGATATGCAGGATGGACTCTCAAGCTACCAGGTCAACACACAGATCTGTGTGTACAAATGTGAGGCATAGACATGCATGAAATGTTGTGCTTGGAAAAGGTTTCTGTAGTTGAGATTACACAAGAGATTCAAAGCCTTGACTTTTTAAAATGAAAATAGAACGGAGGCCAATCTTTAAAAAAAATCAGATTTCAAATCATGTTCAAAGATGTTGAAATGCGATTCAGATTCCAACCCTGGCTGCCACTCATTCTTCCCATTGAGATAAAGTGTAAGTCATGGCATCTTATCTCTTAAGAGATTGTAATGTTAGCATCACTGGCATTGCATTCCTATACAGTAAAACATCGTAGGACTCACAAAGGACTTTTTTATTTTATTTAAAAAATGATCGAAATTGAAGCAGCAGAACCAGATATGATCTCTTTTATTCCACACATTCTTCTTCCTTGTCAAAACCTTGTGCCCACATTACCCAAAATGCAACTCAACCGCCGTCAGTTCAGTCAGAGGTACAAGTTTGTTATGCTAGTAGCAGCTAATGTATCCTGGAGTCTCTATAGCCTACAGCCGACATGAGGAGCTACAGAGGTCTGGTGAGATCACTTCACTCGAACTCCACACCTCCAGATTTCTGTCATTTTCAACCTTGACATTGTAAGAAATGGGGAAAATCCGGAGAACTAATTTTGTTCAAATATGCATTGTGGAGTTCTAAAACGATGCCTCGGCGGTCTGGATGAATACCTGGTAGTCATGTAGGGTTATTGCCGGTAGTTTTGTCCCAGCATCAGGCCTACTTGTGAGAGAATTTTGTTCTGAAAAAGACCTTAACTTTGGAAAATAGCCTCTTGATTTAGTTCACTCAGACTGGGTTTTTATGTCACTTTACATAAAGTATATACTATGACTTTTTATGACATACTATGATTTTTCACAACATTTTTCAACATACTATAGTATGACTTTTTCATATTTTTCGACTTACTATATTATGACTGTTTTTCGATTGCGTTTTGCATTTGGGGCGAGGGATTAAAAAAAAATGCCCACCGGTAGCCACTCACAATCATGTTATGCTGCTGCTGAGAGGTAACCACATAGGCTGAATCCAAATGTCTGGACTTCATATTCAGCACAGAACTTTACAGACTTTTTACTTTATGTACACTGTCAGTGTCCGGTTATGGGCAGTGGTGGCTTAAAGGTTAGAGAAGAGAGCTTGTGACCTGAAGGTCGCCGATTCAATCCCCCGGACCGGCAGGATAAATCTGGGTGGGGAAAGTGAAAAAGCAGCCCCTCCTCATTTGCCACCACTGAGGTGCCCTTGAGCAAGAACCTTAACCCCAACCGCTCCAGTGGAACTGTGGTTGTACTGGGCAGCTTCCAGGTGTGAATGTGTAACTGTGTGAATATGATCAGGGCGTTCCTGAAAAAGAGAGTATTGCTCCCAGTGAACCTCCCATGAATAGATAAAGGTTAAAAAAAAAAAAAAACACAGTCTCACGGCAGTTTGGGAACTAGTCAGGACATTTAATCTATTTGATTCATGTACATAGACACAAATTTTCTTTTTTTTTCGTGACGCTCAGCAGGACTTTCAACAACGTATTCTAAGTGGGTTTTCTTACGAATGTCCAGCAACACGTGACGCACGTGTCAATTTCTGATCCAGTCTTTTCAAAATAAAACTACTCAGTTAGGTTTAGGAATAGATCGACTTGGTTAGGATTAGGCAACAAAATTACTTAGTTAGCTTTAGGAAAAGATTGTGGTTTGAGTTTAAATAACACCGGAAGTGGCGTAACTTAAGTACGTGACAAATGTGACAAATAAATCAACTCTGACTTGTGGTTTCACACGGGACATGAAGACCGGTCTCCTGGGCCAAAGTCTGGTGTTTTTTAACCCACCCATCCACACCTACCTCCTTTCTAAGTGGCGTTCGTTGCTCTTTATACTTCTCGGTTCACATTTATGTGGATTACATAACGAATATGACCATCACGAAAAAAAAAATGAAATTTGTGTCTATGTGCACGAATCAATACATTAAATGTCGTGACTATTTCGCAAACTGCTGTGCGACTGCTGGTCCAGAGAGTCTGCTTGGTGTGCAGACTTCACAAGACTTTGTTCACAAGGTTATGCTTTATATTACAAACAAATTGCCAATGTGGATCATACAGAAAGATACAAATACATGGTCAAGCTCTTGGCATCGGTCAAATCCATGGAAATGAATAATGTCTAAAGTGTTGTCCAACAGCACCAATGGGATATCAGTTAAGAATGATGCTGTTTGATTTGAAGAGAGGTTTCGGAGAGGCAGAGCAATGGGATGACTGTATTGTTGTTGTGTTACCTGTGCAGGACTCCAGGATATTGTGTTTTGGGGTAAATTGCTGCAAAGGCTGGAATAACGGCGCTGGCTCTCGGCATCTCTGCTCAGTAAATCTTCCCCTGCCGGCGTTGTGTTTGATTCAGATGTCACCTCCTTTGACTATGAGGTGTCATCCGGTTTGACCTGAACCCCCACTCCTCCGCCCCCACGGTGTCACCCAGTGTCACCCAGAATGGGAGCCAGCCCTCTGTGGTGGCAGCAGGATGCTTTGACACCTCGCAATTACCAGGGTCGTGTCCCCGCCATCCGATCACACATTACCAGTCACCAATGTGCCCGATGACTCTCCCTTCCTTTTTCCTTAATGATTCTTTCTCACTGCGTCTCTGTCTCCGTCTCTCCATTCTCTCCTCTCTCCTCCATGATTATTCAGAGGTTTGCACATTAGTCGAGCTGGCTGTGATGGACAGCGTTATGCATAAATTGTTTGCGATGGCTGAACTTTGACACTCTGCAAATAGATGGAGAACATGCACAAGCAATGACATCTAATCCGAGAACAAGGCCGGTGTTCATAGAGGTCAGGGGTCACAGAGATCGCTTGCATCAACACCAGTTTGCTTAATGGGGGTGACAACATGTCTGCTTGTATACAGTAAAAAGGCAGTGGTTCTACTCCAGTGCATCTGATCCAACAATATGCTTCCATTTAATCTATGACATTTACGTGCAGGGCTTTGAGACTGCGGAGCATGCTAGCAGCAGGAGGGGGGGGGGGGATAGAAAGACGTCAGTCGCTCGGCACAGTGAGTCTTTGCTTTGAATGGAAACCGTTATCTTCAGAGAGAACAAATAAAAATATGATCATAACAAAAGCGTTCAAATAATGGAAAATGGTTTCACATAAAAAGGAGCTGCAGCTTTGGCCAAACATCTGTCTCCGTTGCCCTGAAAGATTTTGGTAGCGACACTTAAAATGTGTATTTGTGATCATGATTTTTAAGATTCAAGGAAAAAGAAACAAATTCTCTCTCTAAATGGACTTTAATTATCCAACTCCTCATTTAAGGATGCCTCCAACTGCTCTGAGTTAATGAGTTGCAATGTGAGCTGATGTTTAGAAAATGATTCAGTCTATGGAAGGTAGTTTTACTATTTTAGCTGCCTAGCAAAGATGTTCTTTGGGCACTTAAAAGGGCACTCCATTGATTTTCCATGTGACAGTCTGTTAAAGGAACTGCATATAGGTTTTTACACATATAAAAATGTTTTAATATTTTTATTACATTATTCATTCATGGAGCCCTGCAAGTCACTGCATTTCCTACAACACTGTTCTATAAATATTTAAGAATAAAAGCCTTGTGTTAACAAATGAAGGAATTCTGTCCACAGAAAAAATGCTAGAGGCTTTTATTTTGAAACAGAAGCAGGATGTGTTGCTTTAAAATAAATCTTTACTTTTTTCTATGTCTGTGACATATTCTACAGATACAGACATTGAAACTGTAGTAATGTTGTTGGTATGATGTCAATATACTGTTAAAAGAACATTCTTGTTGCTGTGAACTGTGCAGCTCACGGTAAAAATAGGCGAGACCTCGAATCTCTAGAAGAGACGCTGCCGAGCTGCTCACATGGGCTACGTATGTGACTGCTCTAACCTGTTAACATGGACGCCAAAATAACAAGCAACAGGTTCAACAATGCACACGGGCGGTCTGGCCGGGCCGTAAGGGGTCTGACAAGATTGCATTATGCCCCCATAATAATAATGTTGGATCTAATGTTTTTGGAACCTGACTCATACCAGGTACCAATACAAATAAGCAATTGACATCCCATTATGCTCTGAGACATAAACATGGCGATTAGGCCTATGTCAGTCCAACACACACTCCGGCAGTTTGTGAAATAGTCGCGAAATGTAATCTATTTGATTTGTGTACATACATAGACCTTTTTTTTCGTGACTCTCAGCACGACTTTCAACAACGTATTTTTTGTGCGTTTTCAACACGTTTTAAACACGTGACACACGTGTCAAATTACGCTCCAGTTCTTTCAAAATAAAACTACTTAATTAGGTTTAGGAAAAGATTGCGGTCTGGGTTTAAATAACACAGAATATGCCGTACCTTAAGTACGTAAGTTACACGACTAATAAATCAACTTTGACTTCTGGTTTCACATGGGACACTAACAGCGGTCTCCTGGGAGAAAGTCCTGTGTTTTTGACCCTCCCTACGTGGCGTTCGCAGCTCTTTATTCTTCCCAGTTCAAAATTACATTGATTACATATGAATTGATTTCATGCTGACCATCACAAAAAAAATGTGAAATTCGTGTCTATGTACATGAATCAATACTTTAAATTATAAATTCTGTGACTATTTCACCAACTGCTGTGCAACTGGGCTGGTCAGACAGTGCTCCGTCATCACCACCATCAAAACACCAAAAGAGGAGAGAATGGAAGAGTGGTATTCATCCCTCCTGAACATCACATGACTCACAGTGTTCCATACATTTTACATTAGGTTTCTTGTGCTATCTCAACACTTAACATGTCATCATCTCAACCTATTTCGATCCTTTCAGCAGATTTCTTGGACTTTTCAGCTGAATTATTTACCCAAGTAGTGGCATTAATCCGCAGTGTATTTATCACCAGAGCAGGTTAAAGGTTACTCCGTTCGTAATGTTGCTGGCAGATTGTGTGTTTGTGGGTGTGAGAGTGCATGTAGTCTAAATGGCTGCAGGGCTGTATTTTTAAGCATGTCACCCAGCGTGCATCACGGGGCCGAGATCATCAATATTCATTTCCTTATGACAGCGGCAGTCAGCGTTGTGTAACGCTTAGCACTTAACAAACGCTGCACTCTCACCACTTAAACATATGTCAGCGTACCGCGAAGATGTTTTCATCAAGGACGAGGGGATTTGTGCTCGTCCTCAGACATACAAACATGCCATAAACACAGGGCGACAGGGAAGGGCACACACACACACAAGCACACACACACACACACACACCCACTCTCACACACACGTATGCATGAAGATACACACAACCTCTGGGCACAAACAGTGAAATGAGCCTCTACAGGCCATCAGGAGGAAGAGGAGAGGAGGAAACTGGAGAGTAGAGGAAGATGAGCGGAGGAGAGGGGAGAGAGGAGAAGAGATGCACAAGGATGAGAGGAAAAGAAGGAGAAGAGAAGAGGGAATAGGAGAGAGCTGGAGAGGAGAGGAAGGGGAAGAGAGTAGAGGAGGAAAGGAGAGAAGAGAATGGGAATCTAGGAGAGAAGAGAGGGGAAATGTAAGGAAAAAGATGAAGAGAGTAGAGGAGAGATGGATGAGGAGGAAAGGAGAAAAAAGTAGATGAGAGGAGGAAATAGGAGAGAGGAGGAGAGAAGGAAACAGTGAAGGAGGGAAGGAGAAGAGGGGAGAGGAGGGGAGGAAACTGGGGAGGAGAGAAGAGAGGAGGAAACAGAAGTAATGGGGAAGAAAGGAGAAGAGGGGAGGGAGGAAACTGCAGGGAAGAGTATAAAAAAGAAAGGAATGGACAAGAGAGAAAGGGGAAGTGAGAAGATCTGACAAGAGATGGATGAAAAGGAGAGGAGAGGAAGTCTGAAAAAGACGGAAAAGAAAATAAAAAAATAAAGGAGAAGAGAAGCAATGGGAAGAAGAAGAAGAGGGGAAAAGAGGGATAGTGAGGAAAAAATATATGAAGAGAGGAGAAGAGAGATGGATGAAGGGGAGAAGACAGGAGAGGAGAGAAGGAAATGAGAGAGGAGAAGCAAGGAGATGAGAAAAGGAAACAGGAGAGAGGAGAGGAGAGAAAGGAACAGGAGAGGAGTACAGAAGACAGGACAAAATGGGGATAGAGAGGAGGAAACAGGAGAAAAAAGGAGATGGATGAAAATAGGAGAAAGAAGGAAAAGAAAAGAAAGGAGAAGAGAAGCAAGGGGATGAGGGGAGAGGAAGGGGGAGGAGGAGATGAAGGGAGAGGAGTGGAATCACAGAGAGGAGAACAGGAGAGGGGGGAAGAGAGGAATAGAAGATATGAAGAGAGTAGAGGAGAGATGGATGAAGAGGAGAGGAGGAAACAGGAGAAGAGAGAGAAGAAAAAAGGAGAGAAGGAATAAGGAGAGGAGAGAGAAGAGGTAAGGAGAGGAGGAAACAGAAGAGGAGAGAGAAGAAAAAAGGAGAGAAGGAATCAGGAGAGGAGATAGAAGAGGAAAGGAGGGGATGGAAACAGAAGAGGAGAGGAGAGGAGGAAAGAGGAGAGGACAGGCGGTGTGCCAGGGCACAGAGAGTCAGTCAGAGCAGAGGACTTGGACAGGATGCCATGTTGGCCGATGGCTGCTGATCTCCTCTCCCTCGCCCACCAGACAGCCTTTGACACCAATGAAATGTGGCTTCTCTGTCCCTAATGACCACATGGCTGAAGGTGGTAATGGTGGGGGGGGGGGTGTCTGATGAGGCCGGAGAGGGAGGATCAGTGAGACAGAGAGGAAGCGGATGGGAAGGGGTTACTTCATTATGCATCAAATTAGAAAAATTCATAATTTATCATTACACCAAGCCCGAAATGCCACCCAACTGAGCCTCACCCCCACGAAAAACATCACACCGAGCGAGGAGAGGGGAGGAAAAAAATGAAAACGTAAAAAAAAAAAAAGAAAACTGTCAGAGCCCCAGCAGCAGCCGATGGGCAAAATTAATATGCAAATATATGCAAGAAATTAAAAAGCAGAATTACACAGGCAAATGAGGTAGCTACACTTGAATTGTTAGGATTATGAATAATTACTGCGAATTTCCTGCTCCTAATATAACTTGTTTTTTGATAAACAAAGACTTAATTATCGAGTTGCGCTGGAGAATTTCCGCGGCACTCATTAATCTTGCAGAAAAAACAAGTCCCCGGTGGCCGCCGGTAATGAAGAGAGCGTGCCCTGAATCGGCGCGAGGATCAGAGCCACGGGGCGCCGGGCGAGCCACCACCAGACGCCGCCCTGCCACTGTCCCTCGCCATACCCAGGAGGGTCATAACTTCTTCCACTAACTATCAAAGGGACTTATTTATGCTGGCAACCAAGCCATAAGTCCAATTTTATGAGGCCTGGGGCTGGGGAGGGAGGGAGGGAGGAGAGGGAGGAGAGGGAGGAGAGGGGGGGATGCAGAGAGGGTGAGTGAGGAAGGATAGGAGGGGGGTATCTGTTGATGCACTCTGGAAATGCCACTTTTGTCGTTGCAGCCTCTCCTCTCCTCTCCTCTCCCTCCTTCTCTCTTTCCCTCGCTGTTTGCTCTCCTCTGATACAGACATGGAGCTGGAGGTGTTTTGGCAGAGTTGTGCCCTCTACAGGGGGCAGGAGGCCACTCAGGGCCAGCCCAGTGCTGTGTGTGTGTGTGTGTGTGTGTGTGTGTGTGTGTGTGTGTGTGTGTGTGTGCGTGTGTGTGTGTGTACTCCTATCCTTTTAGAGGGAGTTTAAGGCACAGACCTTCAGAGTAAGTGCATGTTGGCTGGTGTTCAGTTGTTAAAGGGGCAAGTTTTCAGAGTTTTGTTTAAGTGGGCTGGAGGAAGGATCAAGCTGTCGTGGAAGAGGTATTCACATCCTGAAAATGCAACATATTATATAAGCTAATCATATGTTGTGTATGTAAAATCTTAATGTGTAAAGTAATTAATGTAGTGAAATTAAAAGTGCAAGAACTAGAACAAGAAGAAGAAGAAGAAGAAGAAGAAGAAGGCGGCATAAAGGTAAAGTACAATGTATTTAGTTCCTTTCCACCACTGGGGTCCAGATAGCAATGCTTTTATGTGATACTCCATTTAGGGACACCCAAAACCCTCTGAGACCCACAACAGACCCGTTTTTGTCTTTTTTAGGGGGGGTACAGGGGGTGTTTAGGGGTAGATAGCAGGTCAGCAGTAGATGTCTCATAGAAGTGGTATACATCACCTGGAAGCTGGGAACCTGAAGATCAATCTGAGATGCAGCTCAGCACATTGTTTCAAGTTCTTCTAGTCATTAATAAACATTAGTTAATTAATTAATTATTTAAAATTAATTGTAAGTGCATAAGGGGTTTAGAACATCATGATAGAAGTATATGATGGTCATCCCCATGCTCTATTATGTCTCATAAGTTGTTGCAGCAATTTTTGGGTTGATACCATTCGTTACACAGGTTCGGTGCTAAATTTAACCATTTTTTACCTCTCAAGAATTAATCAAAATGATCAATAATCCCTCAAGAATACCATATTAAGACAACAAGACCTTGAGGAACACCATAAGAAAAAGCCATGCTGTGATTTGGTATCAAAAACTTTTGATGTTTGGAGATTTCTGCAAGAATTGCATTTTTCGGCGATTGGACGGCGAGGGCAAGGGGAGACTCGTGGGTACCCATAGAACCCATTTTCATTCACATATCTGGAGGTCAGAGGTCAAGGGACCCCTTTGAAAATGTCCATGACCGTTTTTCCTCCCCAAAATATAGCTTAAATTTGGAGCGTTATTTAGCCTCATGGCCTTCACTCTAGCTCTAAAACTGAACCTGCTGGAAACTACGAAAGACAATAAAGTGGGTCGGGATTGCCCGCGATCTCCTGGGTCTCAGAGGGTGAACTAATTCACTTAAGGTGAACTAGTACACTGATTAAGGTATACATACTACAGTGCTATCCCTTAGTTTAGGTCTTAATTCTCTTTAAGTTATTCATGAACTCAGCAGCAGCCACACCAAAGTATAATGCTAATGAGTATAGTTAGTGTAGGCAAGTTAATCAGTTCAATACTAACAAGTGAACATATTAGTGGCTATTGTTTCAGTGCTCTCTGTACCATTAATACATAACATGAAAATGAATAATTAAATACTTGGCAACTATCACGTGGACAGATGAGTCATTTTATATGTTAAGTAATACATGTTCCTCTTTGACATAGTGATTACAGAGTGGCTACTTCTAGATCTGTTCTATTATTAGAAGCAGCATTAGATGATTAGATGCACAGTGAAGTTTCTCCATTCATGTGAATGGCTTCATTAAAGCTACAAATGCTAAATGTTGGTATGTGTGGTGTTAGAATGAGACACAGTTGGTGGTTATATTTAGTGTCATTGGATGGAAAGAAGTGAGAGGAAAAGAGATAAAGCTTCAGGGATCTGAGGTACAGATGGCAGCAACTCAGCCTGGAAGAAGAAGTTATTCTACAGGGAAATCAGTCGTCCCTTCAACGGAGGACAGACAGACACACAGACAGAGAGACAGAGAGACAGACAGACAGAGAGACAGACAGACAGACAGACAGACAGGAAACAGACAGACACACAGACACACAGACAGACAAGAAACACAGACAGACAGACAGACAGACAGACAGACAGACAGACGGACAGACACACACAGACAGACAGGAAACACAGACAGGACAGACAGGCAGACAGGAAACACAGACAGACAGTACAGATAGGCAGACAGGAAACACAGACAGACAGGACAGACAGCCAGACAGACAAGAAACACAGACAGACAGACAGGCAGACAGACAGGACACACAGACGCACAGACAGACAGGACAGACAGGCATCACAGACAGACAGACAGACAGACAGGAAACACAGACAGACAGACAGGCATCACAGAAGGCAGGAAACACAGACAGACACACAGATAGACAGGCATCACAGACAGACAGACAAGAAACAGACAGACAGACAGACATCACAGACAGACATCACAGACAGATATCACAGACAGACAGAGACAGTTTGCATCAAAGGAATAGGGACAGAAAAACAGACTGAAACTAATACAGAATCATTTTAATAAAGCTAGAGGATGGTATTAAAGAAGACATATCATGCTCATTTTCAGATTCGTACTTGTATTTTCGTTTTCTACTAAAACATGTTTACATGCTTTAATGTTAAAAAAATATATAGATTTTCTCATCCTGTCTGTCTGAATCTACCTGTATTCACCCTCTGTCTGAATCGCTCCGTATTAGCGCCTGTCTCTTTAAGACCCCCTCCTGAAAAATCGATTTCCGATCTTCTGCTGTTGGTGTCTTCACAGCGTCACTGCAGCTGGGGACTCACTGGGTGTGTCAACTGCTGAGTTTAGCAGCACTTCTACCGATGACTGTATAGTTGTGACATCACAACCTTACGGAAATCCTGACGGCTCATTTAAAGGCACAGTTACTGAGTATGGGCATTTCTCCATGGATTGAGCGTTCTGACCTGCTTTAGATTAAAAAAATACATAGAAATCTCACTTTCTACAATATGGGACCTTTAAAATGTAATAACTAACTACTTATAGCCACAGCACTATTTTAATTTAGTGGACTTCATTACCCAGAAAGCCTGCACCATAATATCAGACTCATTGCAGTTTAACCATGCTTGCCCCAGGTCCTTTTTACCTGAACAAAATGTAAACAATTATGGACCTAATGACTTTCTGCATTCTGGTCAGTTTTTAACTCTTATGATGATATTAATCCCATGTGAGTAAAAGGCTCACTAAAAAAAGTAAAAATGATCTATACTGTTTTTGTCAATGGAGCCTGGTGGCTTTGAAGAGAGCATAGATAAGTTTCACTTTCAGTCAAGTCCCACATCTGAAAGGTCTGATGGCAAGATAAAGCGGTGAAAGTATTCTAAATATAGCAGACAATTAAACTGATATAGATTTTTTAGGTGAGCCTTTCTTTACGTTTTGCCGCTGCCCCCGTCCACAGCAGTACTTGCTTTGCTCCTGCGTCGGTACTCCTGTCTGTTTCTCCAAACTGGAAGTGTGCCGATCGCCATCTACTGTAGGTAATACACCTCTATGGATAAATACCTCATACAACCCCACTGAGAAACACCCAAACTATCCCTTTAATGACTTTTTCTATAGCACTACTAACAGGTTGATAGTTGTTTTAATTTTGAGTAAAATATCTCACAAACTACTGGATGGATTGCCATGACCTTTGGTACAGGTATTCATGGTCCCCACTGGATGGATTGTCATGAACTTTGGTACAGGTATTCATGGTCCCCACTGGATGGATTGTCATGAACTTTGGTTCAGGTATTCATGGTCCCCACTGGATGGATTGTCATGAACTTTGGTACAGGTATTCATGGTACCCACTGGATGAATCCTTGTTGATCCCCTGTTTTCTCATCTAGCACAGCAAGTATTTATTTTTCCAGTAAAAATAACATCCTCCAGATGGATTGGTACAACATTTTGTTCAGATATACATGGTTCCCAGAAGATGTATCATAGTGACTTTGACCCCTGAGTTTGCTTTAGTGCCACCATGAGGTTGACGTTTGTGGCTATCGGATGGATTATCATTCATTCATGTTCCCCTCAAGGTGAATTGTGATCTTCACGGTGATCCTCTGACTTTTCAACTGACTCTGACTTTTCAACTGTTTCTTCTGTATGTCTTACCTCTGCATCATTTGTAAAGCGACTTAGATTTTGAAAAGTTGTAACTGCCGATATTATCCTCTAACTACCTTACCATTCCTTTTCAGAACAAAGACACAGCACCTCGAGTGTGTGTGAAACACCAGTGCTAGCTGTTTTCCTAACCCTGACCCTGAAATCGATTTTACAAGAGTCGTAAAGCTCAAATAAAAACAGAGCATTATGAGCTATTGACTCTGGCTCAATAAGATCCACGCAATGTAAACCATGAAGTGTCCACACTCCACACAGCAAGTAAACCAGACTTTATTACATCACACCACAGCAAGGGCCTGCAATATTTAACTCATTTATAGAGTTAGGGGCTGTACGGGTGTAGCCGATGCACTGCATCTTGTCAATATTTCATGTTGAGAGCAATTTGATATATTACATTTTCTCTCTGTGCTCTTTGAGCCAGTGCAGTCATCAGCCTCCTCTCTGATTTTCCTGAAAACATATTTGTGTGGAATATATTTGCTCTATAAGCGCCCACCATGTACCAGAGCTGCCATCTCCTCCCTGCTGGCCCTGTTCACACTATCCACACATGTCAGCCTTCCATCGATAATGGACAGGGCAGCAGAGAAACTCACTCCCTGTAACAACAATATAGGAATGTGATTAGAAATCCATCTATTAAAGGGGTACAAGAGACAAACTTTTTAAAAAAGAATGGTCAAAAACACAGCAGCAGAGGCTGAGATATCCTGACTTTAAGTCCTTAGTATGTGTCACGCTCTAAAAACGTTGGATCCTTCACTTCCCATCATGCAAATTGACGGATTCTTTACGTAGACCCTCCCCGCCTAGTAAATGCTCGTGCTTTAACAACACTGTGTACCGCCGCTTGGTCAGTGACCCTCGGCATCAGAGACCTGTTGGACGGACCGGGGATGGCGTGTCAATATACACTTGTTACATGCATAGTGTCCTTTCAAAATAAACTTCGGTTTTCACAGGATGTTAGGTTTAGGCAACACAACCACTTAGTTAGGGTTAGGAAATGGTCGTGGTTAACGTTAACTTCACTGACTAGTGACTCACGGGACTGACGATACCAACGAGTCACGTGACTTAAGACTGACGTGACAAAATAAGTCAACGTTTTAAACTTTTAGTTTCACGCGGAACACAAACGCAGATATTAATACTATGTCACTTGCGCTGACCATCGAATAACGCCGCGGGTGGGTTTACATTGGAGTTAGTTGAAAGCCCGGTTCGTCCCATTGAAACGCCGAGGGGCACTTGCCAAACGGCAGTATTTGACAAGTTGGGAGTGAGAATGGGTTGTTACAACACAGGCCTTCAGTTCAAAATTTGACATCATCAGGGCTAATCAGAACAAAAAGACGGTATTCATCGTGAGACGACTAAATGGACATTTTAAACATGTGTGTTATTTTTGGTTGGACCATAGTGAAGCATGGGTTATACCATTGGTCGGTCGAGTGTTGGAGTTTCCCCATTGTCCGTTGCTCTTTAAAAATTAATAACGTGAAACTTAACATATGGGACATGAACAGCGGTCTCCTGGATGAAAGCCCTGTGTTTATTGGACCCAAACAACTCCCCTACATCGTGCCCGGTGTGATTTCTCGCTCTTGGCGGACTTTTTGGAGCGTTTACTGTTGAACCGGGAACGTCCGGTGCTTTTCATACTGGAGCTAAGGAGTGCCTTGTGCGGCGATACCGAACACCAACGGCCGTGACAAATCCTTGGTATTTAACGCCCTGGGAATGAGAACGGACTGTACTATCCTGTATTGATGGGCGGATGAAGCCTTATGAAGCTGGGGGGATTTCTTCCTATTTGTGCCGAAAAAAAGATTGAAAGCTTCGGGGCTTCAGACGCAGCGAACACAGTGACATCTGGAGACTTGTAAAACTGTAGTTGAAGCACTACACCTCTAAAAACAGTTTTTAATGGTTTTAGTCCCATGCAATAAAAGTTCAGTAGGACTGTGTGTTTTTATTAAATCTGTAATATTTACAGTATAATTGTGTGAATTAGAAGAAAAAAAAAGTCTTCACTTCTTCACTTCTACTTCAGTCAGGGCTGTATTACAAAATCTGAATTCTGCACATGTAAAAAGAGAGTCAATCTAAAATGCTAAACTGATTCCACATGATTGTATGAATACCAGCCAGCCGACATGACAGCTACTACACGGCGTAACGGGGGAACGGCAGATATCACAGCGTTTGTTTCCACGCTCAGGGCCAGTTAAAGAGTAGTTTTCCGCAGCGCTGCGGGGTCAACTACAACATATCATTATCTTTGTTGAGAATTACCATGGCGAGGATATGAAGAGGAGAGAGCCTGACAACCTTCATATTAAAATGTGATGGGAGTGACATTCAACGATGACTGACGATAACTTTTTAGGTCAACTCCACACACACACACACACACACACACTCACAGTCATTAATTAGACAACACCCTGCCATCGGCTCAAGATGTCTGTTTGAAAAACAAAAGAAAGGATGGAAGAAAGGAAGGAAGACTATCTGTCTCCTGATGAGGCCCGTACCTACGAGCTGACAGGCCTGCTTTGATGCCGCCATCGCTCCCTCTCTCTTGTTCCACTTTTGCTGATATGTCTGGAGAGAGAGAGAAAGAGAGAGAGAGAGAGAGAGAGAGACAAGAAGGCCTTTGTCAACATGAAATGGAGGCGTTAAGTGAGCAGAGTCATGCCACATATTGCGATTGAAAATACCATAAGGAAAAAAAAAAAATCCAACACACACACACACACACGTCAGAATCAAAGGCTTTTTTAAAATGTGCTTCTGTTCCAGGGGATTCAGATATCTGCTGTATGATGAGCTGCCTCAGTAAACCTGACGATGGTTGTGTATGTGTGTTCGGTTCGGAGGTGTGGACTAAAACTCTGGTAACAAATTTGTGCCATTTAGCTGCATGTTACATATTTTACTCTTTTTTTGAAGAAGAATTTAGTGTGTGTGTGTGTGTGTGTGTGTGTGTGTGTGTGTGTGTAATGTATCCTCAAAGTTGTAAAAGCTGCACCAATCAATACATGAACAATGGGTCAAATGCAGTGCTCGAAGTGGGCCGGTACTCACTGGCACACAGTACCGCCACTTTTTCATTTTACTCTGCGGCGTACCGTGTCTTTTTCTTGCGTACCGGCACTTCTCTCAAGCTGCCGATACTCCTCTCTGCCCTCTCCATATCAGAGTTTTTTGCGCCGCGCCTCATAAGCCGTATGAACATAAAAACTATGGCGGGATCATCTGGACGAGCAGAGTACGAGTACGAGGGTGCTGTAATTTATCAATACAATGTTCACGTCCTTTTTGTAAAATAATTAGTGAACTGTTTGTCTTTTTTAATTATAATAATATATATAATATATATAGTATAATTGTTGAAATGTTATTTAAAAGTTTTCTGAATCTGCTCTTTTAGGGCAAACATCATCATCTTGTACTGTTTAGCTGTAAAATGAGAAAGTTTGTGACGCCGCCGCCATTGTGAAATCTGGTGAAGGAACGCAAAGTTCCGGACACATGACTGGAGCACAGCCAATAGGAACGTTCTCTTAATGAAATGACCTGTGATTGGTCAAAGTTTCCCATCGTGGGCTAGATTTTTGTAAAGCCTGAAAACAGAGCCATGTTGTTAATTTGTAGTCAAGTTGTTTCCTGTGAAGACAGGAGTTTATTTTGAAAGGACTGCATGCATGTAACATGCAGGAATTGACACGTGTTGCTTGATATTTGCAGAAGAATGCACAAAAAATCAGGAATAACTTTTCGTAAGATATCATGTGAACTGTTGTATGAGGATATGTTGCACCTGCATATGCACCCTATACACATAAAGAGCAACAAACACAGCAGTCAGAAGGAGTGGGTGACGGTGATCTATATCGTTTGGCTTATTTAAAGGACAAGTTTTAAGGAAAAAACAGATACAATTTTAGGCTTTTATTTATAGAAATATTATATCATGTTGAAGGGGGAAAACAGTTTGTTTTTCCTTACAATGAGTGTTACATTATAGCCTCACAGAGCTGCTGGCAGAGATGAATCAATTATCTACATTAATGACTAATTGTTTCAGAACTAGTTAAGGTCACTCTGACTTTAATGTAAAGTTGTCTAGTTCTAAATAGAGTGACACACGGAGAGCATTTGCTTTCATATAAATAAGTCCAAATTCCCCCGGAGATCAGGCTTGTGTGTGTGTGTGTGTGTGTGTGTGTGTGTGTGTGTGTGAGTGTGTTCTTCCACTTCCCTCTCTCTGATGAGGAGCCTGCTAACTAACGGTCGCTGTGTCATCAGGGCAGTTAGTGTGTGTGTGTGTGTGTGTGTGTGTGAGTGTGTGTGTATGTTGTTGTGGTCGCTGCACACTGATCTTCCCGCTGCCTGGCCGCAGCCCAGCGCACCCTTGTCAGTTTAGTGATTGTAAAGTGGCCACAGGAGGTGGCGAGGCTCAGCCAGCGCCATGCCAGCCAGCAGCATTAACCAACTACTCAGAGCCAATGAAAACACTCGCCTTGACCCCAGAGGCCAGGACAGTGGTGCCTCTCTCTCTCCCTCCCTCTCTCTCTCTCTGTCTTTCTCTTTGGGGCCTTCATTAAAGACGAGATGCAGGGGATTGATCTCCAAGGACACCTCGGACACACAAATGTGCTGCACAGCCACACATACACACACACGCACACAAAATGAACAATATGTGCAAAGCAGACTTGGAGCGTGCACACATGATTCCATTATGAGCAACAATGCAAGTGCACAGTCGAACATGTACACAGTGCCCCCCCGCACACGGACACGCACACAGGATGTAATTAAGCAGAGCAGTAATAACAGCAACACGTTCTGCCCCCAACAAGATTGCATCAGCAAGAGTGGTGTTGAAAGGAAAAAGCAGGGTTGCATCACAAAAGCAGTGATGAGGAGGGGGTGGAGGGATGGAGGGGGGGGGTTACCTACAAGCACCAACATGAATATGCACTGTAAGCATTCTTGAACATGACGCAATCACGCCCTATCAGCTGGAAAGTAGAGCAGTGAGGCCGTGTGTCACGGCCGTTTATGTTGTTTTCCTTAACATGTCAAAACCTGCTGTATAATGTCCGGAGGTCCTGAGAGCTCAGCGGACTGCAAATTAAGAAAACATCTTCATCGGTTTGACAACGCATAGCTGCAAAAAGAGAAAACAACCAAATACAGAAAGGTGCCGCACGACACACGACAAAGGAAACTGTTTCCAGGGGACACTAAAAAGTGATGCACACAGCTGAGACACGCCTGGTGCTGCCATGGTTTGAGGCTTATGAAGTTTTTCTCTTTATCTTTGGTATGATATTTTCAGTATAGTCAACAGGAAAAACAGGAAATATATTAATAGCAAACTTTTTTGTAAGCACAAGTCAAACATGTATAGGCCTACTGGTAGCATGCTAGTTGCATTATGGGAAATGTAGGATACTGATGTAGGATGTAAATTTGACTCATCGTTACTCATATTTCTAATCAATTCTTAATGTCATCTCTTTCTGTCTCCACTGCATACCATGGATTTCCACCATAAAGATCAAATGTGGTGAACACTTTTCCACAACTACTGTACGTTTAGACTCCACTTGTATCTGTGGTCATCAGCAGTATTATACTTTCCAATATGTCCCAATATGGACCCAATGACAGGTGAGAATGTCATTAAAAAAGTGACGTTAACAGCAGCAGGATAATGATCGTCAGTGATCAGTGTGTAAGCAGACTCACAAATGAGAAGTCAAATATATGAAACACCGTCAGTCATTATATTTGTGATACTATTTTCACTCATTTTGAAAAATGGGTCAGGATTTCTAGAGTCCTGCAGTGTTTCCCCAGCATGACAGGCAGACAGTCCGATCGATACGGACAACACTTTGTGTCCCTTGTCCTCCGCTGGCAGACAGAGCGGCCTGCAGCAACGCCTGGAGGAAGTGCTGGCTCAGCAGCACCCTGACTGTCTGACCAGGACCCAGAGACCTACACCATAATGTGCTTTTAATTGGAGACTGGAAAGCATGGTGCGAGGCCAGGTTTCCCAACACATGTTCCTGGGTTACTGCTGAATGTGTAATAAATGGGATTTATGACACATTGTCCCCCTGGTAGTTGCACGGGGAGTGATATAGGGTGACGCACAGATGTGGGGATGTCTTGTTTAGAAGAGATTCAAAGCAGGCCCACACAACATTTACTGCTTTTTGTTGCAGCATTTGGTGTTTTAGTTGGCACACAGAGAGAGAGAGGGATGGCAGGGACGAGGTGACCAACTGGTGTTATGTAACATCATGACACGCTGTTAACTAGGCTCGCTGATCGCTGTCCATTTTCATTTGCATACAGTTCAAGAAGTAGCGCAACGATGGCTTAGCTGTCCCACATCACAAATCATGAAATCATTCCAAAGAGACACTCCCTTGTAATCAAGCTGCTCTTCTTCCTGCGTCATAAAAAGAAGACTAACCTACTGTAAAGCCCTTTGAAAAACAGAAATTTGTTCATTACACCCCACAATATGAAGGTTTTGGATAGAACAAAGAAATACTTGCTTGTCCATTTAAATAGAATCACCCCATTCCAATGGCCTCTTCCTCTGTGGAGCATGGGAGAGCTCAGCGATCAGCTTTTTAGATTACGATGTGTGCAAAGTTGTGATAAAATGCATCATAAATGATTTCCAGTTTGTTCCTCTACCCATTTGATTTAACGCATAATTGCGGTTTATCAGAACGGAGAACGGAGTGGAGCTGTTGCTAAACAGAAGTCAGACGGGGCAACAAACAGGAGCCGTCAGAGGACTTTGGTCAGTTTGATCAAACTTATTTAAAAGAGGGAACAAAATTGAACAGTGAAATTATGATGCAAACTGCCCGTGGTAAACATCCATCACCATCATCAGAGCCACTTCCTGCTTCAGCTTGGACTGTAGTAGACTGTAGTTAATGTGTACACAGTTTCCATGTGCACTGAGGGATTATTAGTAGCATTTCAGGTGCGCTGATCATGTGGATAAACCATTGTTCCTAATCTTCTGCATGTTACTTTTTTGGCTGGACCACAGAGGGCCAGCCCTACAAACGCAAAAGTCTGTCACTGACTGAGTGATGAAGATACAAGATTGGTCTGTTGAGTGTTGGAGTTTCCTCATTGGCCGTTGCTCTTTCAAAATGAAAAGGCAGGAACAGTCCATTACACAAATGAGCCCGTCCAGCGCGACGCTTTCGGCTCATGAAACTTTGGACCAAGCTGTGAAACTAGACGATTTAGTTCTGTAATGAAACCAGATTCAGCAGTGACATCGCCCATTTCTCGCTTAAAATGTTTTCAGATGTAGATAATAGAGAGTTTACAAGCAGGCCGTCATGTTGTCTCCTGTTTGAAACGGCAAGCACAAAACCAGAGACCAATCAGGTGCATTCCACGAGAGGGTACGTCCCCGCTTAAACAGCCAGTTGAGTGAAGCAGCGCGTCAGCAATTCAGCCACAAATTCTGACTGACCGTACACGGTCCAGAAATATACTCGATTTGGACCGAGTCTTGTTTTTTACTTATTAGTGACATTCAAATGCTGAGTGCTTCATTTGTTCTAGTAGTAATTATGGCCTGTATGTGTGTGTGTTTCATAATTAATTCAATTGAATGAATTAGTAAATACAAATCTATTTAATCAATAATAATGCATCACATTGTGTCAACACATTCTCACTCCCAGCAAAGCTTCAAACTCTGATGCTCTAGGTACCCGACTAGCGTCAGAAGGGCATTGAATCTTGGGCGGCGCTCAGCAGGCTGGTGGCTGCTGAACACCGCCGTCTGCGGCCTGCACCGAGGCACTCAAAGTATGGCGTCACGAAGATCCTTCACCAGCGAAGAGGCCAGGACATCATAAGGTTCTAGAAGCGGCGAATCCATCCGTGGAGATGAGCAGTCAATGGGGAAATCACAGTTTGCTGAAGAGAAAAAGGATGACGGAGAGCGATGTGTGCTGCCTTATATACTGTCGGGTCGTATTCGGGAGGCACGTCCTGATTGGCCGGCTATGCTTATGCAAATTTTCAGTGGGTGAATGGGTGCTCGTGATTGGACGAGAGTATTACCTACAGAGTCCAGTAGAGGGCTCCGTATGTGCTTATAGAACTAAGGTTACAATATTGTAACCTTCGTCTCCACTTAATTGCATAGAGTCTTTTCAAAATAAACCACTGTGTTGTGATGGTAAATGGACTTGCATTTATAGAGCTCCTTTCTAGTATTCCGACCACTCAAAGCTCTTTACACTACATGTCAGCATTCACCCATTCACACATTCATACACTGATGGCTCAGCCTTCGGGAGCAATTTGGGGTTCAGTATATAGGACATGTGGACTGGAGGAGCCGGGGATCAAACCGCCAACCTTCCTATTAGTGGACAACCCGCTTTACCTCCTGAGTCACAGCCGTCTTCACAGGAAACGTACAGCTTCCGCTTGGTACATGCATACAGTGTTTTTTCAAAATAAACTTCCAACGTAGGTTTACTTAGTGTTTAGGTTAACTTGGTTAGTTTAGGTAACAAAACTGCTTGGTTAGGCTTAGAAGGATCGTGGTTTGGGATAAAATAAGTATATTTGTCACGTAAAATATGTATGCATACTACGAAACTTACGTACACAGCATTAGTTAAGTATGTAAGTTATGTAACAAAACTAAGGTCAAATAAGTCAACGTTGACTTGGTTTCACATTGGACATGAACAGCGGTCTGCTGGGTGAAAATCTGTTGCTCTGACTGTCTAATAATGATGCAGATGGGTTTACATTGGAGTTAGTTGAAAGCCTGGTGCCTACAGATGTGCAGATGCTAAAGGGTGCGTCGGTGCGTCGGTGTCAGCCACGGAGGGCCACTGACCAAGTGTCGGTATTTGACGAGTTGGGAGTCGATTCTGTCGTATACTGTACAGACTGTAAAGCACCCTGAGGCAAATTTGTGATTTGTGTTATCGGGCTATATGAATAAAACTGACTTCATTCGTACTTGATCAAATGCACTTAGTTGCATTCCACCACTGATTCTACCTACAGTATGTGATCACTGTACTCACTGTGTGTGAGTCTTTTAAACTGTAGGTCTGGAGGCTACTGGCATGTCACAGATGACTGTTGACAGACTCCAGGTACCTTTGACACACAGCCAGTCAGTCAGATAAGCACTACACAGATACAAAGAGCATTAAAACCAAATTCATAACCCGTCATTAAAAGTTAATGTGGGAGCAAACACTCTCACCCATGAAGCTGTTGCACGACCAGATGTTGTTTGGTGTTTACCCATCAGTCTTTAGTTCATTCACATCCAGGGAGTGATAGCTCTGCTGGCCCCAAGGATCATCCCTCTAAAGACATGCAACGCTCCTGGAGACACTCGACCTTTTTAAATATGAACATTTCATCTCTTCTGTTTGCTTTCATTGACCGAGCTCTCGTCACACTGTGGGAGGGAACAAAATGAACAGGTAGAAATAAGAGAGGTGCTTACTGGCACACACCTCACATAAAACACCCCGGTGGTGCAGAACATGCCCTCTCATCACCTCTATAAAACTCTACTCTTAACACTGCAGATCAATTCCATTTGAACGTGTCATATTCTCTTAAATATAGTCTTCTATTTTCTTTAAAAAAATGAATCCATCTGCCTTTTGCATTACACAGCTACAGCTTGATTAGCAGTGTTATATCAGAGTAGATGTTGATGGATTCCAGAAAAAGCTCCAAAAAGAGTCTTGACTTGTAATATTCATTTTCAGGATGATGATAAAATAAACATATTGTACAAGTTAATATCTGGAGTTTCTCTAAGTGCTAAGTTTCCTATATTATGTTTTAATAAAGGAAATTCAACGCTCTCGTTATCTTTAATACCATTAACGCCACCACAGCACCAGCAGAACTCCTGGACTTTGGATCAAACAAGCTGCTAAGATTCTATATGATTTAAATCCTCTTAGAAGTCATAATTATAGAGTAATGCTGTTGTACAATGACACTTAATTCATTGATTTTGTCCTCACTTACACATCTTCCTTGCTCTAAATATCTTTGCTATTGATTTTATATTTTTGACTTCATTGGAAGTGTTTTATAGCTGCTTGAAAGTTGCAAAATAAGACTTAATAAGGCTGGAAAATGGTTTGTAAAAAATAGCCATCAGTGAACACAGCCATCAGTGAAGTCAATAAATTAGACCAAAGTAGTACCTATAGTATCAATAAAACTAAGGCAATAAAATCCATGAAAAGTGAGACAACATCAGATAGAAAGACATATATTCAGTCTTTATTATTCAGCATTTCTGAAAGGAACAGTGTGTAACATTTAGTGGGATCTATTTCTTTAGTCTATAATCATCTGGTACTAAGCATCATTGTGTTTTCATTACCTTAGAATGAAAGTTTATCTCCATAGGGGAGCGGGTCCTCCCTCCATGTTTCTACAGTAGCCTAGAACGGACAAACCAGAAGTCCAACCTGCCTCAGGAGCTGCTGATACAATTCTACACTGAAATAACTGTTCTCTGCACATCCATCACTGTGTGGTTTGAGTCAGTCACCAAACAGGACAGGAACAGACTACAACGGACAATCAGGGCCGCAGAGAAAATCATTGGTGCCAGCCTGCCCTCCATCCAGGACTTCTACACCTCCAGAGTCAGGAAACGGGCAGGAAGCATCACTGCAGACCCTTCACACCCTGGACACAACCTGTTCCAGCCGTCAGCTGAACCAGCCTCCAGCTGAACCAGCCTCCAGCCAAACCAGCCTCCAGCTGACTACAAATTACAGTGTCATTATATTGTACGTCACTCGGTGCGACCGGACAGGAAGCTCTCTGCTGATACACCCCAAAAACAGGAACCACAAACATCATCACATGACATCATCAGCTGTCAGTGAACACCAGACCAAAACCTCTCACAGCATCCACTGGGAGGAGGTCAAAGGTCATCGAACAGGAGTCAGTGGACGACCGGAGAAAGATCAAGGAGGCAAATGTGCATCTGTGTGCATGTGTGTATGTTTTTTTTTTTTTTCAATTTCCACATACACACATCAGTCAACACACACCCTGAAGAAAAAGAGCACTGAATTAAAGAATATCAGGCATCCAATAGGAGTTAAACCTGGTTTATGGTCGCCGTAGTGAAGCCTGCGCGAGGTGCCAGAAAACTACGTCATCACGGCAACGACTCCGTAAGTTGTTGCGGTGCTCTGTCGTTCACCTCTGGATTTTTGTAACTACGCGCCGACTGAGCGCGCTGCACATATCATTTCAACATGGACGCCTTCGAGGGAAGACTGGCCGAGCAGGTTCACCTGTACAGACATCTCTATGACTGTTCATTGAGAGACCACAGGGAGAGTCACATGACAACAGGGACAGTCACATGACCACAGGGACATTCACATGACCACATGGACAGTAACATGACATTAAATACTGGGAAAGAAACAGGCAGCACCCTGGAGAAAGAAGAGGCTTTCTGCTGCAGGCTGTGAAAGAATCAGAGATCGTTCTGTAAAAGCTAAAAAAAGGTCTCATGTAAAGAGTGGCGACCCGAGGGGAAGCACCGAGAGACAGGAAATAATTTTGACTTGAAGGTAAATGCAATGTTTGGCAGTACGTCCGTGTTCAGTGTTTAATACTGTTGCCAGGCAGCCTACTTTCCTTTCCGGTATCACTCGTTGACTTCTAGCTTATCCAGAGAATATTTTGTTTGTACGCCTCCTGGCGTTTCGGAGCATACTGCAACAAACAATGCGCTGAGCATAAACGCCTCTGTGCATGCTTGTAGTGAGTGCGCGCAAGTATAAACAAAGCTTTAGATTGTGTGTGTGTGTGTGTGTGTGTGTGTGTGTGTCCTGCTGCAGACCACCAGGCCACCGGCTGCTGCTACCAAACTGTGTGTACACGGACACATTTGTTAGTGTGCGTGGTGTTAACGCCCTCGCTACGGACGTGTTTATGCCTCTGTGTTGCTGCATGTGTGTGAGTCCATGTCCCTTCTCCCGCAGGAGGCCCACGCTCATAATGATGTCCCATGGAAAGCATGGGGGGGGAGTGTGTGTCTGTTTGTGCCGTGTGCGTATGTGTGTTCCCCTTGTTTTTCTCAACAGTCGCCTTTTGAGCCGTGGCCTTAATTGGGAGCCCGAGTGTCCAATTAACGGCGAGCCAGCGCAGCCGTTTGGTACGGCAAACATGTGGTGGCCAAATATAATGTTTTCGTCCCGACCCGGCCCCCTCCTCCCCGACCTCCCCAACCCTCCACCCGGGGGACCTACTCTTAGCTTGTGAGACCGCACGGGTTAACAAGTTTCCGCCTGGCGCCTCGTCCACTCCACTTCACACTTCACACCTTGAGAGGGACGAGTTCCTTCTCCAACCTGTGTCCTTTGTCAACTGTCCTGCATCTAGGTCACAAACAAGGAAAAGCAGGGGGTGAATGGAGGGGGGAGCGTAGCGGGGGGATGGTGGTGGAGGAAGAGGACAGGCGGGGAGAGAGAAGGGGATGCTGGGGAGTCCCTCGGTCCCTACTTCATTAAAACCAAATAAAAACGGGAGGTCATTTATCTCTTTCCCCGCAAAGCCATAAACACAAATAGGTTCACCGTGGTCCTCCCTCTCGCAGCCTCTGAGTATATATCACAGCAGATAAAGCCGGCCGGTGATGATAGGTTGTATTCAATTGGAATGTAAGTGAAATTTTAGATTGCTGATATGACTGGAGGGGTGTGGAGCGGCTGCGTTTGTCTGTTTGCTGTTTTGTGTGTGCGAGAGCAGGAGATTAACCTGCGCCTTCCTTTCTCATCCCCTCGTCACAGACAACATTAAATCACTGCTCCGGTCTGAATGATGAGCACTGCTGCTTTTCATTCTGCATTCAGCTGTATTTGGGTGTAAGGAGAGCACTGCAGGGCAGAATGTTGTAGATCAAGTTACAGCATATTGGGATGTAATGGGTCAACCAGTGCCCGGTCACACCAGTATTTGTTGTGTAAATGTATACTTTTGTGAACTTTGACATGAATTTGTACTATGTGCATCAAGCTACTCAAGTCATCAGTCCTAATAATACAACTGTCATCCTGATTAGAAGGGTAACTGGAAGGGCTGGGAGTCGAGAACTGTAGGAACCATGATGCCACTTATCACTTCTTGCAAACCTTCCATTGGTTAATTTTGGACCTGCCCAACTTTAGTAGTCATATGGTGAGCCAGAGCAAAAATAATAACATACAATAAGCTACAATGTATTTATTCCCCAGAGGAGAAGTTAGCATTAAGGTCCTGACACACTAAGACGCAAGTCCCTGGCGTGCTTTTTCAAGTTGAGTCATGAAATTCATGATCCAAGTCTAACTCAGGTCCAAGTCACCTGTGGTTTTTACTTGTGTTCTGTCTGCTAGCTTGTCACTATAGCTACCAGAAACCAGCTAGTTTGACAGCTAGTTTGCTTTGCTAATATTTGCAGAGTAATGAGTTGTACCATGGAAGTGCTCCATCATTATGCTTGTTGTAATTGGATTACAATTAACCAGATTTAGCCCTTATTAATGCGTGATAGGCAACCCTATTCCATACCCTCTAAACCCCCACCCCTCTTTCCCTGGCTCTATCTCCAGACAGAGTGGGAACCCAGAAGGAAGTGACAGTGAAGAATCATCACTAAGCTACGTTTATTACGTCCTGGCTGGGAAAGAGGAGGGAGAGGAAGTGAAGAGGAGGACAAGATTACGGGATAGAAATAAAGATGATTTTTTTTCTATGGCATTTGTGCCTCTGAAGTCCCCAAACTCCACCATCTGCCACTGGGGAATATTGCCTTTGATATCCAGGAAAAGCTGTTCCACTGCGGCGCTGCGTTGGCAATGTGTTGGCGTTGAGTTCAGTGGAAGTGTCCAAGCTCAAAAATTACTGTTGCATTCATCCTAAAATAGTGCATTTCAGTGAAGTTTGGACTTCAAAAGCAGATCTTTGTACCAGTTGGTTCAGCTTTTCTGCACATGGTGAGAACATATCAAAACTGCACTAATGCAGTGATGGATATGCTCCACATGCTTTTCCTCTCAGTTGTTCTTTCAAAATTAAAGCCTAAAACACGGATGTTATGCTGACAGCATTTAATGCCTTTGCTGGAGTTGAATAAGTTAGATGGAACCTACAGTAAATTCTCAAATAGTTATTTTTTTTATCATAAACTGTAGGGAAAACCAGGCCTATATTAAAGTAGCAGATACTATAGACAGACCCTGGTTAAAGTTTCAAGTAGCATTTGACCGTACTTTAGCAGTACCCTGTTTTCTGTTCTGCTTCTGTTTTAATTGGTTGTTAAACGGTAACTTCAGTATTTTTCAACCTATTTCTCCATGTTTTTGTGTCTAACTGACTAATGGGGACAACTATTTCTGAAACTGTTCCAGTATTGAGGGAGAGCTCTGTAGACAGCAGCTGCTCATGGACTGCAATGTAATCCTGATGGGGCAAGCTGGCACCGTCATTTACGTCCACTAAAAGTTCTTGTTTTTGCCATTGACAGGCTCTGGTTGTTATTATAAGTGTCTGACATAAGTGCACGTTTTGATGGAGCCAACAGAACCACATCATCTGCAAAGAGCAGAGATGCAATTCTGAGGTCCCCGAACCGGACAATCACCTCCCCCTGGCTGCACCTTGAGATCTAGTCCATGAAAATCACAAACAGGGACGGCGACAAGGAACAACCCTGGCGGAGGCCAACACCCACTGGGAATATGTTTGACTTTGTACCAAGTATACGGACGCAGCTCTCACTTTGGTTATACAAGGACCGGATGGCTTGTAACAACGACCCCAGTACCCCATATTCCAGCAGTACCCCCACAGGACTCCCCGGTGGACACGGTTGTAGCAAAAGTTGTGCATTTTAATACGAAAACGTATTAGTGTGGATGTAGCCTCAGTGCTTGTGCACATACATTTGGGTATCTGGATCCCACGAATAGTGAGATAAGACAACCCAGTCAGTTTTTTGTGAGCTGCCTAGATCAGAAAACTTTCAGATGTGGCTCCCGTTGTTCTAGTAGAATCCCATACAAGTATGAACCTTGAAATGAGCATGATAAATCCCCTTTAAAAGAGAAACAGGGGGGCAACAGAGGTGAGTATAACTTGACTCTGGTGTTGTACTGATGGAATTAGCCCTGTATATATCATACTGAATTTACCATGTGAGCCATGATATGTCAATGATTGTTAGGATTTTATGTTAAGGACAAAACCTGACAATCATGACATGACCAGGCTGTCACAATGTGAAAACAATACTTGCTAGTGACTGTACTCAGCAATGAAACTAAATTTGGACAAGTAGTTTGAGTCTAATTAGTGAGGAAGGCTCGCTCTCTTCTGTTGCGGCCCCATGCTGTGATTTTGGCTGATGAGACGGCTGGATTTTTTACATGAGCCATTATTCCAATCCATCTTCCTCCTTATCTGCTGTCTGGAGCAGCAGAGGAGTGCAGGTTAGCTGGAGAGAGGCCTGCTGCTTCCTGTCCTCTGAGAGCCAGAGCCAGAGAGGACGGGGTGAAGGGGAGCACTTGTTAAATGGACTGATGAGTGATAATCCAGAGATGAACACGCACTTGTAGCTCATTTAACTGGACATCCTTCCCATACATCACAGTGAAACACTTCGTAAAATCCATACCCACCTACACACACACACACACACTCACCTCGGAGTTACATTTCCCAAGACGTTGACTTCAGGTGTTGTAAAACAATTACACACACCATCATTTCTCCTGTAAAATGTCAGTTGTAATTTGCGTATTAAACAGTCCACAGCCTGCATCGTTTAATAAGGCAAAGGTGCCTTGCTATAATTAGCACTATAAAAACGTGTATGTGATGGTATGGGATTTGGATTGACTCCATACCAGTGGACTTGTTTAACTAAGGTCATCTGTTTTCATGAACATTATTATTAGAGTTCAATGTAGGATGAAAATTTAAGATACAATATTTGGATTTTAGTTTTTTATTCAATCAATTCAAGTTAAGTTGCAACAAATGGCTTAATTAATGGTTAATACATAATTTACTATTACAGATAATAACAGATTTTGACTTTCTAGGCGGTGAAAAAAAAGGTCTAAGTGACCACAGGTCTAACATTAACTGATAAATGATTAACGGTGTGTATAACAATGATTGGGGGTTCTACTGGCTGAAGGTGTGGTGGTCTGACCATTTGGGAAGAGCAGTGGAGGACCTTTTATTTTTGTATATTTTTTCCATCCTACCCTGTGAAAGAAAAATCTAATACAGTCAAAGAGGACAACAATCCTGTCAACACCATCACAACAATAGTTAACTAAATCTGTTTTCTGACACTTTATTGACTAAACAAGTGATTGATTGTTTAAATTGAATCAACAGATTACATGTTAATGAAAAAATAAAATGTAGCGCCACCAGAATTAATACTAAAATAGTATTACTACTAGTAGTGGTACCAATTTACTAAAAATCTAATGTCCCTGGAAAAACATTACAGCGATTACAGTATCCAAGACTGACAGCTGGAGACGTTAATGCTGACAAATGTCCCTGTCCTGCTAACCCAGCCCAGTCGCCAGAAAGAATGTTCTAAAACCACAGGATACGTTTTATGTTTCACAAATGCGTTTCATATCATCCTCGTATCACGCTTGCAGAAACGCATAATGACACTACGTGGTTAATGTTGTGAAATGATTGGTTAGGTTTAGGCAACAAAACTACTTGGTTAAAGTTAGAAAAAAGATTGTGGTTTTGTTCAAATAATAACGTAACAACGTAACGTAACAACATTACAAGGCAAAGTAACAACGCAACAAAACAACGTAACATTGTAACTTAACATCGTAACTTAATATTGTAACTAACTAACTAACTAACAACTAAATATAACAACTTAACGTAACAAAGTAATGTCACAATGTAACAACAACGTAACACAACAATGTAACATAACAATGTAACGTAACAATGTAACGTAACAATGTAACAACGTAACGTAACGTAGCGTAATGTAACATAACCTAACAACGTAACGTAACAAGGTAATAACGTAACAAGGTAACAACTTAACAACGTAAAAACGTAACACTTTTTTCCTGCCGACTGGGCTGGCTAAACACACTCAGATCAGTGTTCAAATCACTGTGCAGCACCTTTGCAGGAAGAAAGTAAGAGATGTTTAAGCTTTAAACTGTCTGCAACTATCACTCTCTAATCTATGCATGAGCTGTGGACAGATCCAGAGTAGGCAGACCAGTATGATGTATAACCAGGTAAACCAATGGACTCTATCGTACAGTACTGATCAACTGGTGTCTGACTGCGTGACTGTGAAGACCAGTGCAAGAACCACGCAGCAGCTCTAAAACTCAGCTGCAATTCTTTCATCTAAAACTAAGAGATCACATTAAACCTATTTTAGCCTCTTTACACTGGACATCTGTGCATTTTAGAATTGATTTTAAATTTCCATAGCTAACTTTTAAAGCACCTGGTTACATTACTGAACTGTTCAGGCCCTATAGGCTACATGTAGTCTCTACAATTAGCCATCCCAGAGACGAGGCTGAAGTCTAGAGGAGACCCGAGGCTCTGAAATGGTCTGTCTGGGGACATGGCCTCTAAGCTGAGTCACTGTTACATTAATTTGCTTTTCACACTTCACTTCATAAAGCTTATCCTGATTTTAATTCATTCTCCCAACTAATCCAAAATCGGGATTGGGATTGGGATTGTCCTACAATTATTTAACCAAATCCGTTTTACTCAGAAACCCCGATAATGCTGTCCATTAGCTTCTGTACTCTCCCTGTGACTTTCACTCTGTCCTGGACTGTTTCAGTACATCACCATGCCCTCATCCTGTGCTCTCGGACAGTCAAACAGGCATTCTAAAACATGGATGTCTATTTGAATGGCCCTCTCCCTAACTCTTCCCAGCTGCCTGTGACCTCTGTCATACTATGTAGCCCGACGATTGAATCTATTGCCTCATCCAGACTCCACTCTCTGGGCCTCGCTGCCACCTCTGCCCCAAACCCCCGACACCTTTGCGTGCCGCTCGCCGTGTACGTAAGTGGGTTAGCGCTCGGCTAAGGCTACCTGCCTCTCACTTCCATCCGGCTGCGAGGGGGTCATCTGCAGCAGAGGTCTTAGGGAATGTCCTTTTTTGAATGACATCCATATTCTCACCAGCGTGGGAGAGGAAGGAGAAGGGGAGGGGACTCAGGGATCAGGGGGGTTAAAGGAGGGAGAAGAAACAGCACTCCTTTGGATTTGAACTTCAACTTGACCTCCGACCTCCCTTCTCCCTGTCTCGGATATCAAAACACAGAACCATCTGCCTCTTACTGCAGGGCTGGCGGGGAGCGTGGGGTTAATATCATACACTTAGGGAGCAGAATACAGACTGCAATTATCTTCTATTCTCAGACAGGATCCTATTATTTGCTCCTGGAGTCGCGACAGATGGACGGGACAGTCACATCCTCTCTCCCTTTGCTGCCATTCCTGTGCAAAGCCAATGTGGAGGGCAGGGCGAGTGAGGATGAGGACATAATGGTGAGAGAGGGCGAGGAAGGGGCAAGGGGAGGGTGAGAAAGGGCGTGGGGTTAGGCGAGGGTGCAGAAAAAAGGAGGTGGAGGAGGGAAACCTGAGCCTGTAAGGGCTGGCCTCCTCCTCCTCCTCCCTCCTTCATCTATCCATCCATCACAATGGGAAGAGGGAGCGCTTGAAGGCGATTGATGAAGACATGTAGTTTGTAGTAAGAGGAGGAGGAGGAGGAGGAGGAGAACAGCTGGTGAAGTGAGGCAGATTCAGTTTCTTTACCTGATTATGATCTTTTGTAAACTATATCTCCTGAAATCTGAAAGCTTCCACCCAGTGGATCAAATGACTGATGTGAAAGGAGAGGTTTGTAGTGACTCTGCACTTGAACCTCAGCTCTACGAAGTGATTTAGCCTCTTTCAGCTCATTGTTTTGCTTTTTAAGGCCCACAGCTTTACTGTTTGGGTTCAGTCTCACAGCTCTCATCAGCCTGGTTCCCAGCAGCAGCAGCAGGCAGCTGTTCTCAGTGAAAAGGCTCTGATAAAGCAGACAAACACAGATAGAGACTAGCTGGTGAACATAGTGGAGCATTTCACGGCTAAAGAGATGGATATTTTTTCCCGGGAGTTGGTGGAGACCAAAACAGAACTAAGAGAGAGTGAATTTGAGATAAGCCTTTTTTTGATTGCTAGAGGAAAAACGCAGGTGTTGTAGCAGCGCAAGGACAGAAATAATCATTCTATATATAGCGAAAAAAAGAAGTAAAATGTTGGAAACGTTAAAAACATTTTAACAAAATTGCAAAATGCACGTTTATAGTTTCATACCGTGCACCTGTAAAGCTCAACACCGGAAACAAGCCGTTATCTGCAATTATTATCTCTTCCGGACCCGACCCGACCCAGCCTGACACGTTAATATAAAGGCACACTGGCGTCAAACGGCACGTGTCAAAACAGCCATCCTCATAATTTTCTATGTACACCACTCACACCGGTTAGGTAGGTGCGACCCGTCACACTGTCCTATTTCCAGCCCCTGAAAAACGTCCTTTTTTCCCTACTCGCTCCCTGCTTGCTCCGTTCCAGCTCCTGTAGCAGCTCCTCTTCTCTGCTCCCTGGCAGGTCGACTTCCCATCTCCTCACTCACCTTTTCCTGTGGCTGTCTGTTGTGTGTGTCGATGAATGGATGAGAAGAGACCAGTCACTGAGGTCGAGAGGTATCCCGAGCCATAGTCCGAAAAATATCCTGAACAGAAGCACATGGCTATGTGTTATGCAAAATGATGACGTCGGACCTCCCGGTCGCGATTTTTTTTCCCTACCATGGCGAAGGCATGACCCGCCCTACTTTACCTCCGGTTGGCTTACACTGATATTCTTACCCTAAACCTAACTAAACTATCTTACTCCTAATGCCTAAACCTAACCAACCAACAAAGACATTCAGAGCAAGGAGATGGGAAGGCCCGATGACGTCATTCTGCACAGTGCCTCTGTTTGTTGCATGGAGAGTACTTTCAGCCTGACAAAGTGTCCGTATTTGACACAATGGGCTGGTATTTTCAGAACAGATGGGCCGTCAGAACAATGGTCCGTGCCCCTGGAGGTGTGAAATCAAGGTTAGGTACACCTGAGTGTCCACACATGGTTTAAAGCTAATGCAGTGTGCTGCAGCGGGACACTTCCTATTAGTGCTAGGGGCGGCACTTGACACGCCGCTGCACTGGGGCGCCTGTGTGTTTTCAGCTTAAGACTCGCCACTCAACGAGTAGGCTAATCACTTGTTCTTTGACTGCTGTTAAACAACAAGACTAGCTAGCTATCCAGCTATGTCATTGTCCCCAAATCAATATCAGGAGTTTCACAAAACCTTGATTAGCATAACGCTAGCATAAAGCTAATGCAAGAAAGTCAATAACATTGTGTACGGTTGAGAAACAGTAAATATAATTTGTCGGTATATTAAACAACAAGACGAGCTAGCTATCCAGTCATGTCATAGTACTCAAATCAATATCAAGATATCACGAAGAAATGAGAGGCCACGTTTAACGCTACTGACGACGAGGCACTGAAGGACTAACGTTACACTCAATGTGTTATAATAAAAGCGAGCCGGTCATTGTTGTGAAAGAATCCCCGACAGGGCGATGTGAAGCAGAGGGGTCTCTCATCGCCCTGAAGGAGATTCTTTCACAACAATGACCCGCTAGATGTACATTATCCCGCTTATTACACGGCTACTTGCTGAACAAATCAATATTTTGACACAAAAACGGTCCTCCAGAGTCCGACATCAGAGCTGTGAACATAGCAACGGTCTGTTATACATAGCAACGGTCTGCTAAACGTAGCAACGGTGTGCTATGCATAGCAACGGTCTGCTATGCATAGCAACGGTCTGCTATACATAGCAACCGTCTGCTATACATAGCAACCATCTGCTATAGCCTACATAGCAACAGTATTAAACGTAGCAACGGTCTGTTATACATAGCAACGGTCTGTGATACATAGCAACGGTCTGCTATACATAGCAACAGTCTGTTAAACGTAGCAACGATCTGTTATACATAGCAACGGTCTGTAATACATAGCAATAGAACATCGTGATTGACCAATCAGAATTGAGTATTCAACACAGCTATGTAATAACAGGAATTAATGGACACCCTCGCAGCCAGTCAGAATCAAGTATTCACACAAACCACAGTATAATTGATTATAACGAAACACTTTAAAAGTCGATAAATATTTGGTAAGTATGTCTCCTGAAATAATCCTAAAGCCACGAGACATTTCTCGATGTTTTTCCCCAATGAATGCCCAGATGCCTTTTTTTTTTCTTCCAGATTAATAAATCATCAGACCCGCGTCTCAAACACAGATCATGATATGCATACATTTGTGGGAGAAAATATTGAGGTTAAAAGATTCATTAAGTGTATTCCCCAAATCCAGCCCTTCCATGTACAAGTGCGCACACACACACACACATGCACGCACACACACAGTGAGGGCTGCAGGCAGGCATGTTTTCCAGGCAGACATCTGAAAGTGGATCCTCAGAGCTGAATTTCCATGTCGTATCGGGCCCAGGAGAGCTGGTTTACAGGGCAAAGAACCAGCCTCGCTCATTTAATTACCGCCTATCAGTGGCATCAGAGTGTAGCTACCAGTTTAAATGGAAAGTGGGATGAAGCGGGCGCAGGGGCAGAGAGCGAGCACGTTGAGCTGCTGTGATAGTTTCATGCATAGATTTGAAACTTTCCTCTCTGGTAGCTGTTGTTTATCCCATAGCCCCCCTTCCCCCCCACCCCCACCCCCCCACATGCAAATGTGAAATATGTAGTGATTTAGGAAATAAGGCAGACCACACACGAGATTCACTCTGATGTCTTCTCATGATAACACAGTTTAATGCTTTGTTATGCACTCATAAGTAGAATATTGGTTGGTTTGAAAGCAATATGAATCAAACATAATTAAGATCAGTTATGAGATCTGTTTCTCAAAAAGAAAATGTTTAATACACTCCCCGAGGAAGAAGTCCTTCCGCTCAGTGTCTGGGTCGCCTGGCTTTCCACTCACTCTCAATTCATACTGTAAACAGAGACTGTTGCAATTTTCATAATTGTGGATGTAATTTCTTTTAAGATGAAGCAGCAGAATGTTACAATGAAGTCTTCAAGGGAAATTCTCCGTTTTTACAGATCAGTGTTTCAGTACTTCACTACGGCAGCACAGGAACTCCTCAGGGGACGCTTCAGAAGGACGGAGAAACCACGAGGACACTCTGCTGCCCCAAAAATCAACCTTCATATACAATAACATGCAGTTTATTAAAGCTGCAGTAGGTAGAAATGGAGCAAATGTGATTAAAAAAAATATTTGTATACACTATATCCTGACAGTAGTGCACGAGACAGAAAAAATCATGTGTCTCTGTGTCCTCTGGTGCTCCTAATGGCATCTGCAATATTTCACAGACTGGAGGAAAACAACCAATCAGAGCTGATCTGGAGTCTGCCGTCTAGCTGCCATCTCCGACCAAATGGTCAAACTAGGCAGCGCTGATCAAATATGAATCAATATTCTGTTACATTAATGTCTATTTCTCTCCTCAGATGTTCTCAGAATCATCTTGTAGTGTACTTTTTAATACCAAGCACCGCCCACCAGCCGGAGCACAGCCAATAGGAACGCTCTCTCTCTGAAATGACCTGTGATTAGTCAAAGTCTCCCGTCACGTGCTAGATGTTCTAAAGCCTGAAAACAGAGCCATGAGGAGGAGCAGAAGTCTAGTTTATCTCAGAACACTTGAATTACAATACGCTGAAAGATTGTTATGGGATTTTTGCCCAATGATGCCAAAAACATACTGCCTACTGAAGCTTTAATAGCTATTTCCCACCTACAGAAGGTGATGTTGGTCCGTCAGTCCATATGCACTTAACACTTACAGAGTATCACATTATTCCCCCAAATCTCTGAGACACTTATAGCAAACCACCAACTCTCTCAGAGTTCAGTGAAAGGAATGACCAGTACTTAGAACAGCTGGGAAAATGTAAATAGAACAATTAATTCCAACTTCTATATTAATTTAATTTAAAATCATATAAAAAAAAAAAAAAAACTAAAGCCACTCAATAAAAGAGAGACTCAATCTGAGGACAAAAGGGAAGTCATGCAGGATCTGTTCTTCGGCTGACCACAACTCTGATGATTCACCACAACATTGTTCTGTGGCCCCGGTGTGGGACATTGCCCGGGGCTCCCCACCGGCCCTCAGTGTTCGCTGAAGAGCACGACTTCCCCACGGACCGCTGACAAGCTCCTCCACCTCCCAGCTACCGCAGCCCAGCCCCGGTCAGAGAGAGCGCTGCCTGGGGCCAGTCTACCAGCCGGACCCTGTTGCTCCCCCTCCCCCCTTCCAGACATCCAGGGGAACAAAGCGGGCTCCCCCAGGACTGACCGCACCTCCCTCATGACACGCATATGTGTGTCTGTGGGTCTGAAGTACTGGAGTGTTGCCTCAGAAGGCAGCTATATGAAGGCCTTGTGTGAAATACAGAACTGTAAAGTGAAGACTGAGAGGAACATAAAGAACATAAAGAACATGAAGAACATGAAGAACATAAAGAACATGGTTTTCTCTTATAATTGTGGCCATTCTGACTATCATTGGTCATTGACACCTGCCACTTCTGTCGTAGAGATTTGGGTAATGTTACTCAGGCAAAACAAGTTGATAGGGTCACTGAGTCACTGGTCAATTTGGAGGTAATGTTGAAACATTTACCAATTTCCCAGTCCTGATCCCGGACGAGCCCCCATTTGTTACCACCTGGCTCAAGGCTGGCAACAAAAAGGGAGGCCACACAGATATATCAATATCAAGTCATTTATTTAACTCAAATTAACCAACATATCAACTAACTGGTGGGGTGTGTAAGCAGGAGAGAGATCAGTCATGTTAGTAGTGTGTGCATATGAGTTCAAATATGGTGTAATGTGTGTTGGCTGGTGTGACAAACCAAACAAAGAAAGAATGGTGAGGTAGATGCAGCAGGCCCAGCTGAGAGAGAGTGAGACTGTCAGAAGGCAGTCCTTTTAATGGCTTCTCGACAGCCCAGCCCAGATGGGCAGGTACAACCGACAACCTTCCCAGCTACACCAACCAGCTACTCCCTGGATCTGCAAAAGCTGCAGTCAAACACTCAGTCAGATGAGTAAGAGAGAGCTTGTCACAGGGGCAAACAGCACAAGCCTTCTGAAGCTTTCCAAATGAACTTTAACTGTATAGGAATCATTTTGAACATTCGTCTCGGATTCTGACTGAAAGTAAACCCAGAAATCAGCTGCTGTCGCTAACTGCTAACTTGTCTCGACTTTCCAAAGACAATAACTTCAACAAATCTTCTCTCTTTAGCTAAAGCTTCTCTAGCAAAAGGCACATGCTAAATCAACAATGACCCACAGTAAGACACATTTCAACAATCAGGCATGCACAGATGAATCTATGGTTCTAGCTCGCAACTTGCCCCTAATGTAGATTCCTATATAGTTAGCTACAATAGCTAACGGGGGTCATTTCAGTGTTTACATGTGTAAATGTACTTTACATCGTAGACACATAGATAAGTGTTTGTAACAGGGCTGTCAAAGTTAACGTGATAATAACATGTTAACGAAAATGTGTTTTAACGCCACTAATTTCTTTAACCCATTAACGCAGCTTGCGATTGTTAGGTTGTAGTGAGTTTTAAAGCTAGAATGAAGAATATAATATCATATGAAACAAGAAAAACCTAAGGAATCCATCGTTACCAACCATGTCATAATAACTTATTGTGAAGGAGGTTAAATAACGCTTCAAACTTGCGCTCAATTTTGGCGAGAAAAACGGTCATGGCCATTTTCAAAGGGGTCCCTTGACCTCTGACCTCCAGATATGTGAGATATGTAGTTCGGGGCAAGTCATAGTCAAGTCAGCGCACTGACACACTGACAGCTGTTGTTGCCTGTTGGGCTGGAGTTTGCCATGTTGTGATTTGAACATATGTTTTATGCTAAATGCAGTACCTGTGAGGGTTTCTGGATCAATATCTGTCATTGTTTTGTGTTGTTAATTTATATCCAATAATAAATATATACATACATTTGCATAAAGCAGCATATTTTCCCCTTCCCATGTTAATAAGAGTATTAAATACTTGACAAATCTCCCTTTAAGGTACATTTTGAACAGATAAAAAATGTGTGATGTATTTGCGATTAACTAGCCTGGGAAAAAGGTTTGGAAACTTGTGTTTGGTGGATTATTTCTCTGTTGTTACAATGCTAGTTGGCATTGTATTTTACATGGTTGGAAAGCCTGTTTATTTACCTTCACAATGATGTCCAACTTGTAAGGCTCATGCATTTGTGGGATGAGCAGCACAGCTGATTATGTGGGTAGCGCCCAAGAAAAATTTGCCAAAATGCTCTATGTTTATTTGAATGGATTGACAGCCCTAGTGTGTAATGATTTATGTAAAATTGAGCTTTATCTGGACGGAGTGTTTTTTTTTTAGTGCAAATTTAGAATTTTCCTTTAAAAATGCCAACAACTTGTGTAAATAAAAAAACACCATACCTTTATTTGTTTGATCTGATTGAACCACTGTAAGAAATGGTCCAGTGTGATCTTCACTAAGCAAGCAGACAGTGCAGTCAACAAGCTCCCCTGATTAGCCTCTAATAGATGCTCCATGGCCCTAGGTGCAAATTACTTAATAAATATGTCCACATAGGTTTATTTCCTCTTAATGGCACTCCCAGCATGGCGTCCATTAGTCGCTGTGACCCAATTTAAGAGTCATCGCTCACACAGCCAAATCAGAGAGGCATGTCTCTACTGCCAGGATGATTTTACTGTCCTGCCCAACACGTCCACAGACAGCCATCCATGATCGGACTGCGGAGAACAGTCCTGAGATTCTGTCTGCGTGTTGTGAAGTTCTAGCTGGGTGCAAGGTGGGTCTTATTACAGCCATGTGATATATACACACACATTTTGAGTACTAATCAACTGAGGACATGTATTACAGTGTTTGGCAAATTTGTTTTAACTACATTCACCTGCAACCTAAATTCGAATCCGACATTAACCATCCATCCATTTTCTTGTTTCTTGTCTAGTGCGAAACTAAAAGTAACGTTGACTTATTTTGTCACGTCAGTCATTAGTCACATGACTATCGTCAGTCCTGTGAGTCACCAGTCAGGGAAGTTAACGTCAACTACGACCGTTTCCTAACCCTAACTAACTAACACTATACATGTAACAAACGTATATTGACACGCCGTCCCTGGTCCGTCCAACAGTAACACAAGAGGGCTACCCCGTGCGTCGGTCTCCAATGCCGAGCGGCGCTGACCAAGCGCCGGTATTTGAGGAGTTGGGAGTGAGAATTTGTTGATTTATTTGATTTTATTGTGTATTTTTTGGTCAGCACACTGCCGTATTTTGTTTTCACTGTTTTCTTTTAAATCATGTTTTGTTTGCGCTACAGTGGTTTTTAAAAGTGTGTGTGTGTGTGCGTGTGGTTGGGATTGAGCGATGATGAACACATCTTCTTGATGACCGCTGCGCCCAACCAACACCACCGCCAGCAATAAGTCAAATCAGAGCTCCCATTTGGCCTGCGGTCGGTCTGCTCTGGCTCTCTGGTCCTCTTGGAAGAGTTGTTGACACGCGTCCTGTTCCTCCTCAATGAACACATGCAGACACGCACGTATTCACAACAAGGAGACTCAACAACAGTGATACTTGAAAAGAAACTGTTCACTCTTTTCCCCCCAAGTTCCCATTTCTATGCTGCTTCTCCTCCCCTGGAAAAACACAGAAAACATGAAATTAAATGTGTGTACATTTTATCATGTCTGCTATCGCCTTTTGAAAATTGCAGGTAGCGGAGTGTTTAACATTCTCTTGTCAAGCGTCCTCCTGCTGGGACAATAAATGCCTGTCCAGTTTTGCTCACAGCGGCGGCTGCAGATTACAAACAGCAGGAGCACGCCGGAGTCTGAACACAATACCGATAAGGACGCCTGTCTTAGTGCCGCTGCTTTGGCTGGCTTCTCCTCACGCCAGGAACCTGCTGCTTTCTAATATTTACACACAACTAGAATGGCAAATGTACCGTAACTTCACCCACACACTCCCCCCCACACCTGGAATCAGTGTGCATATTGTTGTGTGTTTTTGTCTTTTGGGAGACGGGGTCTGTATTTTGACGAGAAGGGGGAGAGGGAGGGCTAAATTACAGCACAAACACAGTGAAATTTCCATCGCATCTTTTCATCCAGGAGTTTCAGGAGGAGGTAGGTGTGGATGATTGCAACTGAGTTTTTATTCCACTTTTTTTGGCTGCAAGTCTGGGTGAAAGAAAGAGTTTCTGTTCTACTTTTTTCAGGCGCGGGTGGAGGGTGAAATGCAGATTTACTGTCTAAGCTGTGACAATTGAAGAGCTGGAGAATGTAGAAGGAAGACGCAGGAGGCCACTGACACAGAATATCATTCACAACGGCAAGACAAAGAAGTCCATATGATTGAGATTAAAGAACAATGAAAAGAAAAATGACTTCTTTTTACCTGTTTTATTGCTAATTCTTTGTGTCATAACAGAAAAAGAAAAATACATGTATTCTTTCTTTAAAATGTCAATACTTTAACATCCTAGAAAATGGGCTGATTTAGAGTTCACAGCATAGCTGTTTAGATTTTTGAACAATCTGTCACTTTATTTCTTCCCTCAACTGAAATCAGAAACTTTAAAGCTGCATTAGTTGTTTTTTTGGCCACTTGGGGGCAGCGCAACAAGCTGAAAACTTCTTAACGAGTTCTTAACAAACACTGGCCTATTTGGACATCCTGCAGACATGGACAGAGACTTTTCAAAATCCTATTTCGTCTCCCTCACTTTTATTGTTTCAGGTTGCTTTACTTGCTAAAGTCTCTCTGATCATTGTTCTCTTACTGTCCAGTCACCACAGTCCAGATGTTTGCCCTGTGTTTCACCTTTCATCAGTAAGGTTGCATACAGGCTGCACCACCTTACTGATGCAGGTTGTTGGAGCTGTATGCAGCCTGAAAGAAATACCTGCAGACACTACGCAGGGCTGAAAAACAAGCTCCTATCAATGTCATTTGTAATGTAATATTTGTATTTACAGTTTAAAAAATGTCCTAAAAAAACACTAGAATTAACATTAGTAAAAGAAAGACAATGAAGCACACATAAAAAAAATAAAAATAAAAAATGATTTAACTAGTGTTGGTTCATTAACGATATAAAGGTTCAAGGTTTACATTTTGTAGTTATACTGTTATTATGGAAACCACAATAACCAATTATATCATAATTTGTTATATATTGTTTATCTTAGCCCATATATATATTTTTATCATTTTTATCTTAGCCCATATATATATATATATATATATATATATATACACTGGTCAGCCATAACATTAGGTCAGCATGGGCACCCTGACCGATCCCCATAAGCAACAAACTGCTCCTCACTGTGTGTTCTGACACCTTTCTATCAGAACCAGCATTAACTTTTTCATCAGTTTGAGCTCCAGTAGCTCTTCTATTGGATCGGACAACAAGGGCCAGCCTTCACTCCCCACGTGCATCAATGAGCCTCGGGTCTGACCCTGTCGCCGGTTCACCGGTTCTCCTTCCTTGGACCACTTTTGGTAGGTCCTGACCACTGCAGACCGGGAACATCCCACAAGAGCTGCAGTTCTGGAGATGCTCTGACCCAGTCGTCTAGCCAGCACTATCTGGCCCTCGTCAAAGTCGCTCACATCCTTACGCTGGCCCATTTTTTTCTGCTTCCAACACAAAGTTCAAAGTTCAAAATGTTCACTTGCTGCCTAATATAACTAATATAATATATATATAGCCTGTATACACATCCAGCAGACACAGAGGAATATTCACTCTGTCTTAGTTGTTTTAGAAGGGAAATGGAGGGAAAACATTTGAAGAAAGAAAAAGACGTACTTTGGGAAGATCTCGCAAAACCATTTAATTTAGGGTCCGTGTGACAGCTACAGTAGCGTGGAAAATAGTGACAGAAAGTTTGGTGGTAGTCAGGAGAAAGTTTGTGACCCGGCCGCCATGTTGAGATCAGTTGAGGAAATACCAAGCACCGCCCACCAGCCGGAGCAAACTTTCTCATTTTACAGCTAAACAGTACACTACAAGATGATTCTGAGGCCATCTGAGGAGAGAAATAGGCATTACAGTAACAGAATATTGATTCATATCTGATCAGCGCTGCCTAGTTTGACCATATGGTCGGAGTTCGTGAGTGACTGACAGCTTCCTCCGTTGAATGAACAGCCAATAGGAAGTGAAATGACCTGTGATTGGTCAAAGTCTCTCGTCACGGCTAGATGTTCTAAAGCCTGAAAACAGAGCCATGAGGAGGAGCAGAAATCTAGTTTTCTCTCAGAACACTTGAATTACAATATGCTGAAAGGTTATTATGGGATTTTTGTCCAATGATGCCAAAAACCTTCTTCCTACCCCCTCTATTAGGACTATTTGAACACTGAATGTAAAGTCCTGTAACTGAACACTGCTAATTCATTGTTCGTTTGTTTAAAGTCTGCAGCTTGTTTCTCTTATGTGAAATGTCTTACGTTGTTTGTTTGAACTTGTTGCTGTTTTATTTGTTTCTTCTTTTATGTGAAACTTGTTATGCTGTTTTCTTGGACAGGAATCTCACTGGGAAATATTCCTGGAAAGATAAAGGTTAAATAAATAAAAGAGTAGTGATAACCTGATAGCAGAATGGAGTGGCTGGAAGTGAATCATTTAGAAGTATACCACATTTTTGAAAGCTCAGCATAATAACCAAAGCAGGTCTCCAACATTTGGCTAAAGCCATAAATACACTGAGTTAAGGAGGCGAGGCACCATCACAACACTTTGTCCTTGTGACTTTAATTCTTTTGTGAACAGTCACCCAACAAGCTCTCAGCTCAGGCAGTGAAAGTATGCATATATTTCAGTTGAGGTGACATTCTCTCTCGTGTGTTTTCGGTATTGTGACCTAAACCCTCAACAGGAACTACACTCGGTACAGGAATGGCAACTTGTGGACACACACGGTTCTCTGTACACCCACATATCCCGTGTACACACACAAACAAGCAAAGAACAAACAAAAGGAAAAGGGAATAAGAGTTTGACGGCTGCTGAGTTGCGAGGCAGAACACACCCCAGCAGATGTTCAGGCTGCATCAGAACTCACATGACGACAGCTATACAACCTCCACACACTGCAGTATTGTGAAAGTTTTCGTAGATCCACATCTCCTTCAAACGCCTCCACTGTCTTTAACGGACAGGGTTCCTAAACAGTTTAAAACCTAAAGTTCCACACTGTTTCCAGAAGTTAACTTCCAGGTTTTAGTGACTTTCAGTGTGATTTACACATTGTTCGGCCACAGAGAACTCTAGGGATAGATAGATAGATAGATAGTAACTTTATTGATCCCGAGGGAAATTCAAGAATGATGATCCATGTTAAAGGTCCCATATTGTAAAAATGAAGTGCATCTTTCATGTCTTTTATATTATAAAGCAGGTTTAAGTGATATATAAATACTGTTAAACTATCACAACGCTCAATATACGGAGAAATACACACAGCCCGTATTCAGAAATTGCGTGTTTGAAACAAGCCGTTAGGATTTCTGTCCATTTGTGATGTCACAAATATACAATATATAGACCATTTCACGGTTTTAAACATTAACATTCTAAATGTGTCCCAGTTTATTTCCTGTTGCAGTGTATGTAAATAACATCAGCTGACAGGAAGTAAACATGGACCCAAGCTGTTGCCTAGCAACGCAATTCCATTGAAATGCACTAAAACGGAGCGTTTCAGACAGAGGGTGAATACAGGTATATTCAGGCAGACAGTATGAGGAAAATACAGTTTTTTTTAACATTACAGCATGTAAACATGTTCTAGTAGAAACACAAAATACAAGTATGAACCTGAAAATGAGCACGATATGGGACCTTTAACAGTCTGTTGTACTTTTCTAAATAATGTACAAACTCATCAAAACCTGAAAATTCACTTTTTTCAGATAAAAAGAAAGACCTAAAACTATGGTAATGCAAATAATAATTCATGATGGAATTGTTATGGTGCTGTCTAAATTCACTATGTATGAAGGTCTGTTGAAGTGGTCGCCACTCAGTGGAAACGGATACTGTTGGTCAAAATAACAATCAAGAAGTGCATCTTTCAGGTCAACTCAAATAAAATGGTTAAAGTCAGAGAAATGTCTCACGTGCTTAGAATTCAACCTGGGTTGTCAATTAAATGCACAGTATGTATCTATCCACCCGCTGTATTCACCTTTACACCCTTAGTGTCCTCTCTGCCATGTGATCCTTTCAGGTGCTTAAAGGACCGGTGTGTAACAATTAGGGGGATCTATTGGCAGAAATTGTATATAATATTAATATGTACATTTAGTTTTGTGATTAACCCCTTGATAATAAGAATAGTTGCGTTTTCGTTACCTTAGAATGAGCCATTTATATCTACATAGGGTCCTCTCCAATGAGTCCGCCATGTTGCACCACCATGTTTCTACAGTAGCCCAGGCATGTCCAGCCAGTTAGCCCAGTCAATAACGTTACTCCCTCCCGTCGCCGCCACTCTCTCTCTCTTGCTTCACCACTCACTTCCCACGAACACACACACTCTATGCACTGGCTCTGCTCCAAATGGCTCTAGACAGGAACATTTAAATTTCCGCGTCAGCCACTGTAGATCTCCAACACGCTTGTCACACGGGAGAGGCTTCAGTTGATACCACCAGATCCTACACACTGGACCTTTAAATTAAGCATATACAATTAAGGACAGTTTACTCTACCAGAGGTGAAACAAAGTCATTATTTTGCAAGTCACAAGTAAGTCTCAAAACGTGACTATGAGGTCATAAATCTGGTCCAATTTCTTCTTTGTGTTTCAAGTCCTAGAAATGTATGTGCCTGCCGGTTTGCACTGACCTTTTCCTATACTGCCTCTACAATGTAGTTGGTTACTGTTGGACTGATTCAAAATATGTCCATTGTCGGAAAAAAATTAAGAGTTCATTCGTTGCACACTTTCTTAAAACATAAATTTTAATGTTATCATGTCATTCCAAGTCAGAAGGTTAAAGTCCAAGTCAATGTGTTAAAGTCAAAGTCGAGTTGAAAGTTGTTTTTAATTTAGTTGAGTCTAAAGTCACCAGATTTGTCATTCAAAACTGAGTCCACGTCATGTGACTCGAGTCCACACCTCTGTATTGTACATCTTTTTTTGTGTACTGTCTAGATCAGAAAACATGTGATTCAACAAGCCATTCAGATTTAGCTCCCCTTCCTATGTCACACGAGGCACACTGGTCTATAATCCGACGGGCTTAAATTCTTAATATTCTTCTTCCACCTAAAACTTTGCCACGCTACTCGTCTCGCAGCGTTGCCAACACCTGAACAAAAAATACATCAAAACGTGCGGAATGATCGGGAATCGGTGCTATGACTTTTCTAAGAGATTCGTGCAGCGGGTTTTCCGAAAACATCGCGCGAAAACTCCATAAGAATGAATGGAAAATCATTGGAAGACAGCTAAAAAACACTCCTCTTTGGGACCATACAGACTCGCCATACTTTAATATAGAAAAATGATTAAAAGTTTAAACGGGTCACGAGACTTGGGACTTTATTTGGCCTAATGGGCATTTTGATAGCTGGCACGGTTTTCACGAAATCACAGTTTACGTTTTGTGAAATTTTCCGACCGTTTCAGATTTTATAATGGGTGTGTATTGCGTGTATTGTTCAAAGCTAGAGCGCGTGTCATATACGGCTAGAGTGGAGGAGAGCTTTAAAATCTTTTGATATTTTTCCGAACAAATTGCTCCCTAACCCACAATATTCATTCTTCATAGATCATTTTTTAAAATCAAATTGTAGGAAATCTTGTGCCGGTCGCAGTCGTACAGTTATGGAATCAAACGGACTTACACATTTGTCTCTAGGGTCCCAAAAGTGAGAGTAAGTCCAACAAGCCGCTCCATAGAGAGCAATGTTAAATAAGACGGGAAATGTCTGGAAGAAAGAGGACAAAGGCACTTTTCTAACCTGCTCCCATGATCCCATTTTTGACTCCACACACACAAAAAACAACATCAGTGCGTTTGGCAGAGTCTCTTCTCTCTGATGATAGTAACATTTTGCCGATTGGACTCACAGTTTTTGTCTGAGAGGTACTTTTAGGACATGTACGTTTCTGATTAACTCCTATGATGAACTCTCTGACTGAGGACAGTTAGCAGTGTGTGTGTGTGTGTGTGTGTGTGTGTGTGTGTGGTCTATATATCTCAAACACAGAGGCCTATTATGAATAATTAATATCAACCGTGATTTGGACAATTACTATTATTTATTAACATACAAAAATACAATTAATATGCTCTCCTTAAACCTACCAGACTGTATGGAAGTCTGAATCTGCCCCCCACCGTCCCGGCATCAGCACCAGCACCAGCACCAGCACCAGCACCAGCACCAGGCACACTGGTCAAAATTTAGAAGAGACAGGTGCCAAAACGGAGCGTTTCAGACAGAGTTTGGATACAGTTCAAAGTTCAGTTCATGCCAACCTGATATCAGCATAACTGATGCAACTTTGCATAACACATCCACGACTTTAAAACATTGAACAGCAAGTATGGGATGGAAAACATTCCAAGTGTACTTTTCCTCATGTGTGAACTTCTGGACCCCTGCATGAAACCTGCCGTATACCGTACCTTACATTGGAGTTTGAATACTTTGGATCCCACCCAACCAAAATACTGACAATTGTCACAAACACAGGAAACCCAGTGGCCGGGGGAAACTGTTATCGAGTTATTGGCGCGTGGGCCGGGGGGAGGGATGGCATCCGTATCATGAGAGTGGTGGTTAGGCCACTGCTGCGAGGCTTTCACGCTTCGCCGGCTCGCCGATCGGAGGCCGACCACAGCAAACACACGGGCAACAACTGCCTGCCAGGCCGGCCAGTGGATAACACATCCATGCTAAATGAAAAAGGCAGCTCTCTCTGCAAGCCCAAAAGATGGTAGTGTTGTGTTTAAGTGCTGTCCCCCCCCCACACCCCACCATCTCCCCAACCCGCTCACCAACCTCTTCCCTCCCCCCCCACCTCCATCCATTTGCTATCATTATGTAGTACTGCCCCCTACTGCGGGACCGTGGCTGTGGCGCCCCCAAGGTCAGTGTCTGTGAGGGGGGGTTGGGAGGTGGAGAGGAAAGCCAGGCGGGGGGGCTCTTTACTCCTGAAGAGGCTGGAACAATCGATGGCAAGCCACCAGTCGCCACAGGGGCCCCCGAGGGCCCTCACAACACTGACATTAGTGGAGATGTCTTCCTCCGTGGGGAGGGAGGGGGGGGTGGGCTGTTGGGAGTTAATGAGGGAGGTGGGGGGTCCCATCGGGGACGGTCCAGAAGCTTGAGGACAAGAGTGGATAGAGGGAAAATGGACAGCTTGTCAGCAGCTCCTCATGTGTGAAATGTCCTCCTGTACACTCATTTTAATAGAAATATAACTCCGATGATTTGACACAGGTTTTGCAACAATTTGAAAAATGTCTGTCATTGCTGGACGCTCAGAAATGTGACATTTCAGCAGCAGGACAGAGATGGACAGGAGGACAAAGAGATGCACTTATTTGCAAATGCCGGCCACCGATTCAGATTTGACCACGTCTATTCAGGAGATGTGATTTGCATCCTGTCTGCTCTTAAACATATGCATTAGCACCGCTGAGCTCAGCAGTGCTGCATTTATCCCCTCAAAGGGTTGAGAAAGTCAAATGTGACATTCACGTTCATGTTGCTTGAGTGTTAAAAGTTGTTGCATCTTCAAAAAATCCTTCCTTTTTAACTCAGGTGAATGAGTCACATGTGGACTTGGTCCTGACTCAAGTAAACCACTAAAATCCTTTTAGTCAGGTTTATTTTCCTACACTTAACAGGTCTTCAGTCAAATAGAGTAGCTGACCTTCTTGGACACTCAGGACATAATCCTCAAATTAATTTGATTACTAATGGAGCCATTAATGACTAATGAATAGCATATTGAAGGTTAACTTTGGTATTTGTTCCCATGTGTTGGTTTCTAAGTGACTAATGGGGACAACAGTTTGTGAAATAGGTCCAGTATTGAGGGAGAACGTGTAACCGGCAGCCGTGAAACGAGCTGTGAGGGCAAGTGAGCAGCGTCAATGTTACGTTATGTCCACTAAAAGTTATTGTTTTTGCCTCTGACAGGCTCAGGTTGTTATTATAAGTGTTTGACAACATTATGGAAAGAACCCAACAGAAAAATAAAATGGCCATTATGAAAGGCAAACTCTATGTAGTAGTAAGAAATGGCTGACAGCCGCAGAAACGCAGCTGGTGTCAACACCCGACACGTGAATCATACAGCCGCCACGCGCTCCTGACGTTCCCAGTGTGAAAGAAGCGTAAGACACCCCTACATCACTGATCAAATAACTACTCCACATCACACTGAGGGCTTCATTCTGGATGGACCCTCCAAGAAACTACAGCACCTTACTACTTGGACTCAACTTGGGAAGACATTTCCTTATCATGCTCCTCCAGTCTTTCCAGTTGTTGCCAGTGTTGAGTGTTTGGTTTTGTTGTGCTTCCGTGGAGTTCGTGGTGGTGGGAGCTGATCATTTGTTGGCGTTAGTGGACTACATTTCTAACCAGCGTTGGCTATCGTTGCACACTAGAGCAGACAACAGGGCACTTGTGAGCACGCATGACGTCATATCCAATCCTGTGACAACTGGCCCGGGTTCTTCACATTAAAAGCCGTCTACAGGCTGATAGAGGAAACCCAGAGAGACGCGGAAGGTCTCATTTTTTAGGTTGATTAAAACACGTTTATACGTGTAAAAGCTTATATTCAATCCCATTAAATTCTTAATCCACCAGTCATTAGGCTTCTGTTTCTTACATGATTTTATAATGACTATAATAACACTATCTCAGATACCTGTGTCATGGTAACACAGTGAATAAAAAGGGAGTCAAAATCTTTCCATCACACTCTGGCCATCGACCCTGAAACCTTTAATTAAAACCAAAAGATGGACAAGTTCATTTCCTCTTTATTACAATGGATCTGGCCTCAGCCACACCAAATACAGTCAAACATCAACATGTGGCAGTGCGTAACAGATAGAAACCATATAAAACTTGAAAAAGTGACTCTTTTAAGAAGCAGAGGACAGACAGCAGGCTGGAGTGGGGGGGGGGGGGGAGGAGTGTAGGCTGAGGTGGATGCTTTAGGCGGTGCTTTTCTTGGGTCTGCCTCTAGTTCTCTTGGCAAGTCCGGGTGTTGTCTGGGTAGCCGTCTCCACCAGTTTGGATTTGGAGTCACTCAGTTTTTTAGTGCTGGGTACCTTCCTTGGTCTCGGGGTCTTTTTGGGACTTTTCTTCACACCATTCACTTCTGCAGGAGGAAATTCATCATGTTCAAGCACTAAAGCAACATTAAGCAGTTCCTCCTTAAAAGACAAGTCTTCTTCATATCCAGTACCATTATTTGACACAGCTTGCTATTACGTCTTTGACTTCTGCCAGTCTCAACTCATTGGATGCAGCTGGGCGTGTACTGCCTGCAGCCACTGCAGTATAATATACTTCCTTGTTAAGAGCTACGTCTGGTTTTCAAAATAAGGAGTTAACAAGGGAACTGTATATACTAAATACATCTATGGAAATAAAATCGATTGGATTATATTCACCAGAAGTATAAAACATTACATGTCCCTTATAAATTAAAAAGAAATACCACTAATCTGTGAGGGAAATGTCTTTATTCTTTGATTTTTGGGTTGCTGGATAAAAAATGTAATAAATAATTCCTGACAATGATCCTGATATATTTGACTTCAGGACATCTCTGACTACATACTCTGACTGAAAATTAAACATTTTACTATATTAATTTAGATATTTTCCAAAGTAAAAGTCACTAGAAGTGTATGATTCAACTTTTTCCCATGGTAAAAGTTAACAAAGCAACAAATCGCAGTATCGAATCGCAATATCGAATCGCAATACTTAAAAATCGGCACCCAAGTATTGCGACAGTATCAAATCGAGATGGGTGTATCGTCCCAGCCCTATAAAATGTCGGTCACTGTTGTGTCATGATTGACAACACTGCTGGCAACCCCTGAAAGTAGCAAGAACTTGGATTTATTATCACTAACTCATCGAACAAAGTGAGCAGAGAACTATGGCTCCTGCTGTGGAGAAGGTCTGAATAAAGAAATTGTAAATGGTCAAAATGAGCTCAGAGATACGTACCTTTTTTCTTTGTGACTCTCTTTTTCTTGATCGTTCCTCCGTCAGTCTCACTCTCTTCTGCTTCATCGGCTGCCATCTTTCTCTTGGTGGCCTTCTGGAAGGAGAAGACAGAAGGAGGAAAATAAAGAGAGGGCACATCAACTCGATGACAAGTGGAAGGTGGGTACGGTATGGGTAGGTGGGTGTGTTACCCAGCTGAGAGTCATGACTGTTGCTGCACCCATTGTTCAGAATACACAGAAGACTTTTCTCAGACTTTTGAGAGACTGACAACAAACTGACATTTGGTTTTTGATTTCTACTACTGTAGCTGAGGTGTCTTGTTGGACATTAAACAGTCCAAAAGTCCACTGAAATGAGACAAAACTGCCATAAAGGGACTCAAATGCAAAGAACAACACAGTCCTTTTAATGTTTAATGTCTTTAAATGAAGATGTTTTTCATTTCAAGTAAAGTTTGTGGCCTGCGGCGTCGCCTGATGGTGAGAGGAATGAAGAGAGAGACAAACACTGAGGAAAGACAATGGCTTGGCGGTGAAGCGACCCGACTTCTTGGAGCCTCCAGCCTTCTGTTTGGGAAGTCTGAGCGACTGCAGTTATCACTGTGTCTAGAGATGTTAATGATCAACCGTTCAACCGTTGACCGGCATTAAGAATTTTAACCGATTAATGCCATCGGTTAAACGGTTAAAAGAAACATTAAAAAACAGCTAAAAAGCTGAGCAAAACTCAGAGGAGCGGCTTGTCACCTAAAGGAGAACAGCTGGTCCACCTTAACAGTCCACCTTAAGAGAGTCTGAGTCAGTGTTGCAGATACAGGAAGTTGGCTTGGAGGAGTTGTAGCATTTATTCACCGGCAAATAAACTGTCCACACACTGCTACTGCTACGTTCACATCTATAACGCCACCGACAACCCCACACTCACCGCCGCCACACACACACACACGGTCTGTCGGACTCCTGCTAACGTTACGCTGCACTGACAGAGTAGCCAGGCAGACACACTGCTGACAACCTCGCAGCTAAACTAAATGATGCGGTGGAGACTTACTGGGACAATACATGGCAGAGTCATGGCTGCTACTAGAGATGCTAATTTTGAAAAAGTTTCTTAACCGATAACCGACCCTCGTTAACCGATTGTTAACCGTTAACCGACAAGATTTGTGCCTCGCATGCAGCGGTGTGCCAGCTGCAGTGTATGAGGACAACAGACAATGGAGTCCCCAGTTCACCCGTACGGGAGCGTTAATTTAGCAGGCTGCTACTTTCCCAGTAAAAGTCTCCACCACACATTTAGTTTAGTTTAGCAGGATGTCCGCTGAGTGTCAGCCCGGCGTAACGACACTCTGTTTGTCCAGATTAACGATACCGATTGTCCAACAAACAGTGTGTGTGTTTGTGCTACGTTAGCAGTTCCTAACGTTGCCGGTGGCTCCGTGCCCGCTGTAGCCACACACACACATACGCTCTGTCAGCGCGGCGTAACTTCAGTGAGTTTCCGACCGACTGTGTTGTCGGTGGCGTTCTAGCTGTGAACGTAGGTGTAGCAGACAGTGTCTGTACAGTTTATTTGTCGGTGAATAAATGCTACGAGGCTACGTCTCCTCCGCTCAAGCGAGCTATAGACGGGAGCCAACTTCCTGTATCTGTAACGCTGGCTCAGACTCTCTTAAGGTGGACCAGCTTTTTCCCTTAAAGTGACGAGTTTTTCTCAGCTTTTTAATTAATTATCAACATTTCTTTTAACCGTTTTAACCGATAGCGTTAATTGGTTAAAATGCTTAATATCAGTTAACGGTTAAACGGTTAATTATTAACATCATTAACAGCTACAGTAACTCTCCTGGACGGATGAACCGGGGACTCAGTTGTCTGTTGTGCTCGTACACTGCAGCTGGTGATAAATGATGATTTAACCTGTTCGGCTTACCGTTGCAGCTTGGCGGCTTGTTAGGCACTAAAAATAGCACCGCTGCATGAGACGCACTGATCAGTTAACGGTTAATAATCGGTTAACGAGGGTCGGTTATCGGTTAGGGAAAAAACAATCTATTTTAGTATCCCTAACTGTGTCATGTCACCAGCCACCAAGACCTCTCAGATATGAATCCATTAAATAGGCTGATCATGTGCTCTGCTGTTTGGACCACAGAGCATCAAACAGAAAGACTTCTGCTGATACAGCGCAGTTTCCCATAAACTAGGACTTTATTATCTCCGTCTCCTCTACAGAAACCAGAGCCACAGTAGCGTCTGCTGAGGGAAGAGAAAGAAAAGGTGGCCTCCAAGAGAGTCCTGCACTTAATGAAGTCAATCAACTCCTCCGTCCGTCCCCCCTCCTTCCTGGGCCTCTATAATGACGCTACACTCTCTGCCTCGACTATCACTCACGCCCTGCCCCCCCCCCTCTCCATTTTTGCCTCCATTTTGACAATTGCTACCTCATGATCACCACACAGCGCCCGCTGAGGTGAACAGATTGGCGGTATAATTACATACAATAACCAGCGCCGGGGCTCAGTAACCTTTCAGCTGGCAACTCCACGTCCCCGGTGGCATCTTCCATATGCACAGAGAGTGAGAGAGCAAGAGAGAGAGAGAGGCTGGAGATGAAGCGGCAAACGGGAAGATGGACAGCAGGAAACAAATAAGTCTGATTGTGGTCTAAATAGGGATGTTCATAATTAACCGTTTAACCGTTAACCGACATTAAGCATTTTAACCGATTAATGCTATCGGTTAAAATGGCTAAAATAAATATTTATAATTAATTAAAAAGCTGAGCGGCTCGTCACTTTAAGGAGAAAAGCTGGTTCACCTTAACATCCCACCTTAAGAGGCGGAGCCGGAGTTGCAGGATACAGGAAGTCAGCTCCGGTCTCTTCGGCTCGCTCGGAGAGTTGCAGTTTCGTAGCATTTATTCAGCAACAAATAAGCTGTACACACACTGCGTCACTTACGTCGCGCTGACAGACTGTATGTGTGGCGGCGGCGAGCACGAAGCCTCCGGCAATGCTAGAGCTGCTAACGTAGCACAAATACACACAATGTTTGTTGGCCACTTGCTAAAGTTCTGCCGGGCAGACACACAGCTGACAACCTGCTAAACTAAACTAAATGTGTGGTGGAGACTTTTACTGGGAAAGTGGCTGCATGTCTGCGACACTACACGCAGCATCGTAGCTGCTAAGTTAACGCTCCCGGACGGTGAACTGGAGACTCCCGTCAACCAATATCTGTTGTGCTCCTGCAGCTGGTACACCGCTGCATGAGAGGCACGAATCTTGTCGGTTAACGGTTAATAATCGGTTAACGAGGGTCGGTTATCGGTTAAGAACATTTTTCAAAATTAGCATCCCTAGTCACACAGATAATGATATTGTAATGATTATGTACTGAGGTGGGTCACACAGATACTGATACTGAAAAGATGCAGCTTTTTATATTGCAGACTGTTGTAGTCTAATTTTTGAAACACTTTCTAAATAAAAAGGGAGTTCAGTTCTCTTTTTAAAGAGGAATTTGAAAGTGTAAATGACAGTTGTCAGAGCGTAAAACCAAAGATCTGTTGATCTTTACAGGTCAAGACTCCATAGTCTAACAATGGCATGTCTAAATCGAAAATCAAATTGAATCATGACAGCCCTATCCCCTATATAATAATTATACAATAAAATGTAGCTGGGAAGAAGCAGAGGATTCCAATCGAGGGTTATAATTACTCCAATAACTAAAGTTGTTGTTTGTTTCACTGTGTTGTTCTGACCTTAGCGGGAGGCGATGCACTTCCACTGACGGGAGTGAACTTCAGCTTGCCGTCATCTTTAGCCTGGATAGCCTTCAGTCCGGCCTGCAGGATGGAGCGCAACTTCTCGTACGGTGGTTTGTCTTCGTATCCCAGAGATTTAACCTCCTCCATGAACTTCTGGATCTCTTCTGCAACACAACGGAGCGACAACATGACGCAGCAGCTCATCATCAACTGAAAACCTGGCTACTTGCCTCTACGCCACTACCAGTGGTACCAGGAGTGGTAGTCAGGTGAGGTATGTCTGTTATATCGGTGTTGTGCTGCATTCTCCACTTGTCTTTATTTTGTTTGGACACTGCAATATCACCATGTTGGATTGTGACATGCTATGTTAGCTCTAGGAAGGCTTGTCCCCAATGAAGTGCTGTGATGAAGGACTACATAAATAACCCTAACTGGACTTGGACTTCTCTCTCTTTTCCAACACACTGTCGTCACCATAATGTTCTACTCTGGTCGCAGCGTCCTGCCTAATTCTGTTTGGTGTGACTTTCCTCAGACTTGACACGCAGTCACAAACACGCTCACAGATGGAGTTGTAAACAACACTTTGGTTGTGCTCAGCGGAGCAGAAGGAAGGAGGTGTGACGCTTCGTGTTCCGTCTCCTCTGCCTGAACCGCCGCGCTGCCTGCAGGTCAAAGTGCCAACATTAAAATGGCAACTCTTACCACAGTGAGACAACAAACGTCAAAGTCGCCATTTACAGTCTGAACGAGAAATGTTTACTGCAGTGTGTGTTACTGGACTTCTGTCCTAATAAGAAACAAGTAGGTCTCGGTAGAAACGGCTATAATTAGATGTGAATGAATAGATATGAAAGATGTCGTTCTCTTTGGAAGCCAGGAATGGCAATATGATTCAAATCCTTTAGGATGATGCACACAACTTCATATTGGGACAGCAATATATATTGTGATGCAATACAAGTTCAGGGGTTCCTGTTTAGAGCAGCGTAAGGGGCCGTACACATTTTTTGCGCCCTCAATTCCATTGTTTTCAATGTAGACGCGCGGCAGGCGCGCTCAAACACAGGGCGTTGCGCAAGCGTCGCCAAGTACCTATTTTTTCAGGGCGCAACGGCTGTGCCCCCGAGATGAACACAGTTCAACTTTTGGAATGCTGCAGCGCGCACCGCATGTCGTGTGACGAGAAACAACCAATCACAGCCGGCAGGTGTCGTTCCTTTCTTCCGTAAATATCGGTCTTCAGTAAATATACAGTATGGAGGAGAAGTTAATCGTTTTAGTGCAGGACTACCCAGAGCTTTATGATCTGTCCTACGGACTACTTTACTGCCTTCTCCTTTTCTGTCCGAGGACGGCACAACATCCGGTTGAAAAGTCCGCCAGACGGACACAGAGAAATCTAGCAGTAATGTTACTGTGAGGGATTTACGGTGCTGGAAGTCCATTTACCCTATCTTTGTTTTGATTGTGTTTAGTTTAGTCTAGTTTACTGCTAAATTACCACAACATCATTATCGTCATTGCAGCGTGCAGGTTTCGGTTGCTTAGTAACGGCAGGCACGACAGGAGCGCAACCTCCCAAGCCCCTTGGATAAAAGGATTTTTAGACGCAGCCTGTGTACGGCCCCTAAAGTAGTTCCACATTGATAGCAATGGCCTACAACAACCAGGGATGCCCTCCACCATTGGTAGCTACTTTTCAAAATCCTAATATGCACCTCTGAAATAAATGCTTTAATTAGTATACGTCATTGTCTCTCTTTCTGTTTTTATATCAGAATCCAATTACATTATTTATTGGAAATCAGTCCATCTTTAATAATTGCTTCATGGTCGTATGAAGACACACAGACAAATCTTCAAACCATAACACCACCACCATTTGAACAATCCCACCGTGGTGGGATGTCTGAACAATTCCATCTTTACACAAGGGGTCAATATAAACGGTCCGTCATGTCGACACATACAGTGTAGAAGGTACACAGATAAAAAGATGATTTTTAAAAAGAAGAATTAGAAGAATTGAAAGAATAACCTAGGATATTGTTCAAAGTATCTTTTGAGTTATAAGGCTTAAAGTTTTCTTTGTATCAAAGCCAATTTCAATATCATTAATGACCAATTTCTTTCAGCAGTAACCATTTCATGTATTTACATTCTCTAATAACCTCTCCATATAGTCGTTTTTATTGATAGTTGCAGAGTCCACCACTCCCACATGAGATTCAAACACACAGGGGTTCCACATGAAGCAATGCATGCACATACTCCAACATTACTGTTTGTAATTTGATCTCATTTAAAGGATAACTTTGCTATTGTTTAACCATGCTTTTGTGTCTAACTGACTAATGGGGACAACGATTTCTGAAAGTGGTCCAGTGTTGAGGGAGAGCGCTGTAGACAGCAGCTGCTCAAGGAGAAGTCTCCTTCTGAAACCTGGCGAGGTGACGTGCTGCAGGAAGACAACGGTGGAATAGTGGAATACATCCATGGTGGAGACGCGAGTGCAAGCCGGGCAGAGTTTGTTGTGTTGGAATCCAGAAAGTAGGGATGTTAATGATTAACTGTTTACCCATTAACCGACGTTAAGAATTTTAACCGATTAATGCTATCGGTTAAATGGTTAAAAGAAATATTAAAAAATAGCTAAAATGCTCAGGAAAACTCAGAGGAGCAGCTTGTCACTTAAAGGAAAATAGCTGGTCCACATTAACAGCCCACCTTAAGAGAGTCTGAGCCGGAGTTGCCGATACAGGAGCTTGGCTTGGGTCTTGAGGAGTTGTAGCATTTATTCACCAACAAATAAACTGTACACACTCAATGCTACGTTCACATCTATAACGCCACCGACAACCCCACAATCACTACCCCCACACACACACACGGTCTGTTGGACACTCGCTAACGTTACGCCGCGCTGACCGACCGTATATCTGTGACAACGGCGAGCAACGCTACAGCTGTGAACGCAGCACAAACATACACGGTCTGTCGGAAACACTCGCTATCGTTATGCCAGGCCCACAAAGCAACGTTACACCAGGCAGACACACAGCTGACAACCTCGCAGCCGAACTAAATGATGCGGTGGAGATTTACTGGGACAATACACGCAGCGTCATGGCTGCTACAGTAACTCTCCTGGACGAGTGAACAGGGGACTCAGTTTTCTGTTGTGCTCGTACACTGCAGCTGGTGATAAATGATGATTTAACCTGTTTGTGCATCGGCTTACCGTTGCAGATGGGCGGCTTGTTTGGCATTAAAAATAGCCCCACTGCATGAAACGCACTAATCAGTTAACGGTTAATAATCGGTTAACGAGGGTTGGTTATCGGTTAGAAAAATAAAATCTAAATTAGCATCCCTAACAGAAAGCGTAGCTTAGTGTTATCTACAAGATTTTTAATGCCATGGCTGAATATGATTTCCACAATGTGGATGAGATCTTTGAATTTGATGGCCGCCCGTATTCATTTGAGCCATTTGAGTATACGGATATTCAGATTTCACAACGAGACAATCTGAGCAGCAGTCAGAGGCAAAAACAAGCATGCTTAGTGGACGTAAAGTTACGCTGACGCTGCTCACTTGCCCTCACAGCTTGTTTCACAGCTGCTGGCTGCAGCGTTCTCCCTCAGTACTGGACCTATTTCAAAAAATAGTTGTCCCCATTAGTCACTTAGACACCAACACATGGGAAAATAGGGTCCAGGTTGAGAAATACATCTTTGTTTACGGATCACTCTCTAAAGCTGTATCGGTATCAAAAGGAATCCACTGGTACCATTGGTTGTTAATTGATTTCCAATAATAAATATAAACATACATTTTTAAAAAATGTGCGATTAATAGCGATTAATCATGGACAATCATGCGATTAATTGTGATTAAATATTTTAATCGGTTGACAGCCCTACTTTAAAGGGATTTGGGGAGCTTTCCCTAATCCGAAGGAGGGATCGAAGAGGACAGAGAGTGTTGTATGCTGTACAGATTGTAAAGCCCCTTGAGGCAAATTTGTGATATTGGGCTATATAGATAGAATAGACTTGAATTGAGGAAGACCCAGGGACACTTTTTGCACGCATGTGTATGTGTGTGTGTATGTGTGTGTGCGTGTGTTCGTTGGGTATGGTGAGGTGCTTTGGTATTAACCCTTTTCGATTAATGCTCATGTAGCTTAAGGACTAGTTTAACCCTATCAGCTAGATGGAAACAACACAGACGTGCACACACACACACACACACACAGCTGGAAGCTACAAACAGTTCTGTAGTACTGGGCCATTAAGCAGCTCAAGACACTGGAGGGTTAAGGGTAATAGTAGTCCATTTTTACTGGCTTTCTATTGTTATTAATGGCCATGAAAACCCCTGTGTGTGTGTGTGTGTGTGTGTGTGTGTGTGTCTTTCTTACCTGGCTTGTCTTGGGAGGAGAAACACACGGTCATAAACTCAGAGATGTTTTCTTGGCTTCTGTAAGGTGAAAAACAAGCAGCGTGATTTTTGCCTACTAAAAAGTTTTTAACATTCTCGCTCTACTTGAAAGGTAAAATTTGCTAAACTGCAAATTCCAAACTTTTCCCGCCTAGATGCAGCGGCCAACCTCATGCATTCAGTGAAAGAACTCTGTCAAGAGATGATGTGTGCTGAGAATGCAGGTGCGCCACTCCCCACCTGATTTTGGAGTCTCTGACGTACAGGGGGTCCTGCAGCTTGTCCTCCCAGGGCAGGCGTCCACACAGCCACTGAACCATGCAGTAGCACAGGATCTCCAGGTCGCTCCGCCTGCATGCAGCTGCAGCCAAACAACCACATCAGCGGAAACAAAGACTGTCAGCAGCTTGTACTGGCATTAATAGCAATACCAGCACTAAAAGCGGAAATGCACTGGTACCCAGTTGTGAACACAATAACAGTACTAAGTATAATATGCTTCTGTCTCGCAACAAATCCATTATAGGACTAGTTCTACATTTTGGAAAATGCACCTATTTGTTTCCTTTCTTTGATTGAGATGACGAGATTTATATCATTCTCATGTAACTGGAGTCAAAACCAGGGTTGGCGTTAGAAATACCCCTTTCACACCGAGGAGATCTGTTATTAAAGCGTGTTTTCACATGTTCTATTTGTAACGTTACCTTTTTAAACTTTTTTAATTTTCCAAATATACCTGCAAAAACATACATCTGTTGCCTGTTCCATCTGTTATAAAGTACCAAACCCAGTCCCAGTTCATTTCATTATCGAGCAATTAGCGAATTAAATGAAAGTGTTAATTGATAGATGCTGTAAATGTTGTCTGTATGTTTTTGCAAACATTACAGCTAGAAACAAACAACATAGTTCAAAAAAAATGTTGTGTGTTCTATATTTACACCATATCCCATAAACAAGCATCATTCTGTGACATTTTATGTTTTTGCACACATTGATGATGCCGCTATCATCTTCTCTCTCTGTAATCCTCCAGAGGTGTAACCCCCCCCCCCCCCCCCCCCCCACTTCCTGCACCTGAGCTATTTGGTATGCATTGCTCCCGGGTTGTGATCCAGGTCGTAGCTGATATGTCATGACCAGGGATTAACTGGCTTGGTTTGAATTGATAAAAGAAGAAATGAACATGGGTCAGACAACCCTGGTCCAACCCTGGTCCAACCCTGGTCCAACCCTGGTCATTGTTGTGAAAGATGTAATGGGTGCCAGTCCACGTGTCCTGGATGATTTCAATGTACCCGGGAAAATGTCAAATGTCATCTGTGTTTATTGAGCTTCAAAACAATTGATGAGGAAGCTTTATAAAGAAAAGAAAAGAAAGAAAGAAAGAAACCAATAGTGCTGACCCAATGTGGCCTTCTCTTTCTGCCTCAATAACTAAACCAGAGCCTTTCAATGGCTGTACTGTGTAATTAGTGTGACCAGTGCCAAAACAAACATAATTTCACCAAATCCCAGAACTAAAGGCCCGGCCGTCTGCTTCTAACTAGTAGTCCACTAGTAGTCTAGGCTACGTGTACCTACTTGCTCCTTTGTGGGCGTCGATGCTTGTGAACTCGATGGTGCCATCGTGACATCTCTTGGGGTCTTCCTTGTACTCTTTTACGACACTGTCGGGTGCGTACCTATATGCCAGCCCATAGTCTACCAAGTAAACCTACAAAAAAGACACTGATTCAGACATGCACGCAGACCAAGAACGAGATCTCATTTAACACGTTATAAATGTATACAAAAACATGTGTGACCGTTTCCAGGAATCAAACTGAAAGCATGGAGAGCAGAGGATTCCGCCCTTTTGGAATTTAAATTGTGATTCCACCTACATAAACTCAATTATTATTATTATTATTATTATTAAGTCTGCATTGTGCTTGTTTACTACAGTTGGTTATTGGCCTTAATAAAGAAACATACAGAAATAAAAACCAAACCTACATCCCAGTAACTCCAGGGGAAAACTAAAAAAAACAACCTTACCTAATATTAAAATCCAGAGGGGCCGATTTTTAAATTGTCATTTATAAATAGCTCTTTAATAACACCACCAATGATACATTATTAATCTTCAAATTAAATATTTGCCCCTGCCTTGTTTGCTAGAAAAAGCTCTTAGCTGCTGCCATCTAATCTCCCTGTTTGGAACACACACACACACACACACATACACACACACACACTCCCTCCCTCCTATGCAGGCCTTAATTGAATCTAATGAAGCAGCACAAGTGTGTTATGATCAAAAAAACACAATCACCTCCCCGCTTTCACAGCAGTGCTGGGGTCAGAGCAGCACCTCGGCTTCCCAACGTTAAGGGATGTTTAAGCACATTTACTTTTCATTTACCCAAACTAGAAAGTGATGATTTTAGTGAGAACTTCTACTGACCTGGTCGGGATCACTGTGGCTCAACATGAGGTTGGAAGCCTTGATGTCAGCATGCACGTACTCATGGTCATGGATGTACTCCAGAGTATCCAGCTAAACAAGAAAAAAAACAGGAACCATTGTTATTAGTATTGAAAAGGAGAAAAACTAGAATTACTGCCTCACGGTTGTACGCCTCCACCAACCAGTCAAGTGTCAGTTTACATCCATGTCTGTCCAACATGTCATCACTATGTTATTTCATCCGGTGTAAGACTTGGCTTAAATTGTCATAATTAGCATATGAATTCTTGAGTTATGGCCATAAGCGTGTTTTGTGAGGTGACCAAAATATAAGAGCTGTCCTGAATACCAATTTTTTGGGCATCGAAGCTTCGGTGAGAAATATTCAAAGGTATTGGAAGCTTAGCGGCGCAGCAGGCGGATGTGTTCCTCTGTCCGTCTGTCTCCATCTCCCCCGTTTCAGTGCCGCTGCCTCACTACTGTACACACACGCACCTCTACACATAACAAACAGCGATATCCATCTGAGAATAACTCATAATAATTCATGTTGAATATGAATAATGAACAAAGTTGTGGGATTATTCTGGATTTCATGGACTATTTTTGGATTTATACTTAATTATTACATGCTGATGAAAAAAAAACGAAGCACTCGAATACTGATTTGGAGGTCAGCCCTACAAAATCTAATCAGTTCATCCTCGAGTCCGAGTGGACAGTTGTGCCAAATTTGAAGAAATTTCCTCCAGGTGTTCCTGAGATATTGTGTTCACAAGAACGTACAGACGTACGTACGGAAAGACAACACGTAAAACATTATGCCGCTGACCACGGCTGTCGCCGGCGCGCAAGCATAAAAACACGTGTTAATTCAGGATTTAATCCATGCAGAATGCATTGTAATCAGAATGCAATTGTAGACCACATCTGGGGGTGTTCACAGCCAAGTGTGAATGATATCTGTACAGTTTAGACACATTCTTACGAAAAAATCCCTGCAACATATTGAAAGGTCACGTGACTCGGCCTCTTCCTGCAGCCACACAGCAGCATCAGACAGCATGTGACCAACGGGGTTGCCGAACTTGCACTTATTATTTTTAGGCAGATACCAGCATTTTTACATTTCTATTAAGTTAAAAAAAAGTTTAAAAATCTAATAACTTACCAAATTTTTGAACACAATTATTTAAAATGAGTTTTCTGAAAAACTATTCCTGAGATGTATACTGAAAGAGACATTCTACACCGCCCAATGATCAGATGTCATTATCCCGATGCAATCAGACTGTAGCATGATCAGCAACACACCTTTCATCCTGCAGTCAGATCACAAGCTATAAGACTACTGGGATAATAGGAGACTACAAGAGAGCATTACTTAATACTGGACAAGTGATGTGTCAATGTCCAAAAATGTGTAAGAACATAACCCATTTTTGTTTTTTCCATATGAAGGGAAGATCTTAGAGCTCGAAAAAGTTTCAACTTTGCATTCCCTTTCATATGGTGTCACTCAAAGTCAAAATTATTATTAAACACTGACAACGTTTACATGCACAAACGATTCCAGTTGTTTTGCCCTTATTATGAAAAAAACAAAATTCCTACTAAGCTGTTTACATGGCTAATGAAAACCAATATCCCACTAATATTCACGTTTACATGCAGCCGTGCATACTCTGATTAACGTAACCGGTGGCGGACTTGCATATTCTGAATGCGCTGTATACATGTCCAAAGAATGCTCCTAAAACCTGAATAATATCGGCATATCCCACATGTCTTAATCGCAAAATGCTCCATTCAGAATAAAGGCCCAGACACACCAAACCGACATCAAAGAACTAATGTCAATGAAGGCCGACTGTTGGGTCGCCTCACGTCGCCTTTGTCTTGGCCGACAAGTTGTACTTGAACACACCGCAAAGACTACAGCCGACGGCCAGTCACCACGTACGTTCTGCGCCTGCGTGAGAGGAAATAACTCTCCACACCAGCAGGTGGTGGTAGTCTGTATTCGTCATTGTGAGGACGGTGGATATACAAGCCGTTGTTATGATCTTGAGCTCTTGACTACTCGTTTGCTTGGTTTCCTCACCTCTGTTTCTCTTCTCGTGCACTGATTGAACAGCCAATCAGAGTGATTTATCTCACTGACGAGCTCCGCCGCAGACTAGTGCCGACGGTGCGGGACACGCCGCAAAAACTAAGCCGAAAGACGCTCACCGACGGCTCCGGACTGGCCGACCGTCGGCTTACTGTGTCAGGACATGTAATTCAGAATATCCAAACTTAACATGACATGTATCAAATTCAGAATATGGTCATATTCAGAATAAAAGTGGAATATTAGTGTGCATGTAAACGTAGCGATTGATAGTTTCCACCATCATGCTCCTTGTCTCCAACACATTCCCTCAACTTTACATGACATTCTTGCAGTTCCATGTGGAAAACATGAAAGCAAAAGGAAAAGCATTTGATGATGAAATAACCAACCAGTCGGAGGCCGAGCTGCAGGACCAGTTTTCTTGGGAACCTCCTTCCACATTCTTCAAACTTCTTCTGCAGGTCTGAGCCAAGCCTGTCAATAACCATGAACCTATACCTGGAAGGTACAAAGAATACTTCTTTTAGTACTTCTCAAGTGTTACACAAACTCTGTTAGTGCTAAATTATTGGTGTAAATATGTTATCATCTGCAGTAAAAGCATTTAGACATAGGGCACTACAGGACAGCAGAACTTTCCAATGGACTGATCAGGCTAAAGCATTTAATTCATTTCAGATTTCTCAGACAGGGTTCCTACAGCTTTAGGCAAGTTAGATTTAAGACTTTTGAATACCACTCGGAATGAAATTTAAGACTATACAATAACCCCAGTTTAATATATGCGGGATAGATGAAGTTCTTGTGATGTCATATCAGCTGTGTCTTGAGAATGCGATATCGTAAACTACATAACGTAACGAATCATCTACTACATCGATGTATCGATTTATATTCCTACGATCCAACTACATCGATAGGTACTCGGCAAGTTGTCCTTCACGGGAGACGTATGTCGATATAAAATTGATTTGAAATGCAAAAATTGATTGTATCGATACTAAGGATTTGCACCTTGTATTTAAGGACGACAAACGTTGTATGAAAGTGTTTTTTAGCACTTTTATTAGTAAAGAAATGTTAAACTTTACTCCGGTTCACTCTCCAGACATGCACCAGCTCTGCCCACTGCAGCGTGAGCACGCATCCATGGCGTGCATGCAGACGAACAGCGCACTGGACTCCTCTCTCTCTCACCGGGTAACGGCGTGGAGGGAAACGGGCACCAGTTCTGCATGAGCTGCTGGCGCTGCGGTGCCGAGGAGCCGGTCGACGGAGTTTAATTTTTGGGGCATTACATGAGCAGGCGCTATCCATCCACTTGACGAGGGCGGCTTCACCTACAGACGCTTTCCCCGTGCGCTGTCGTTTATTCATTCAGAGAAAAATGACTTTCCTTTCCCCGTCATGATATCTATGTGCACGCAGCATCAGACGGTCTGCGAGGCAAATTATCACGGGAGTAAAGTAAAAAACAAAACAGAAATAGTTAGTAGTTTTAAAATGTTGTTCCGTATGTTTTCATGTATGAAAAGAGCCCAAATGAACACTGTAGGTGGATTACTTTATTACTATAAGCAGATTATTTAAACAGCGTTTGTAGAGGAATGATTCTGTTTGATCACTATCAGCTGGTTGATCTCTGTATTATTGATCTACTGTTTATATTGAAAATGAGGACAGAAGCAGCAGGTTAAACCACTGTTCATTTAACTTGAATAGAAGTTGGTTTATTATATTTTGTGTTAAATATTGCACTGCCTTGTATCTTGAGAACTGAATCAACGGGTCCTGCAGTTGCACATTTTATTATTTTCCATTAAAAGCTGTATGTATTTGCCATTAATCGTTGTTTACTTGTTTATATCCATAATTAATTTATCCCTGATTCCCTTACAAGAAAAACTTTAAGGAATCCTGACCTGCACTGTCCAGTATCACATATTTATTTCACAGTTACACTGATTGATTTTTTAGCAAAAAAAGTTACTGTATTGATTTTAAATCATTAAATTGTATCGTATCGCTCTAGATGAGCCAAATATCGTCCTTGAATCGTATCAGAACCATGGAAATCGTATCGCATCGTTGTAAAAACAACAAAAATCGTTACACCCCTACTGACAAATGATACAATTTTCCTCTCGTTATCAGTCCTGGTCAAAGCCTTACCTTTTCCCTCCTCTCTCATGCAGACCTGAGCCCCAGTACCTGGGAACGCCCAGATTTTTCAACTTGCGTGTCTTCATCCAGCTCTGAACTGCAGGACAAGAGGAAATTGATCAGAAATGTTTGATGCACTTTTTTTGTGGCCAAAATGTCCTAAAAGTATGCACATAAATCCCACCATGTTAATCAAAGACAGTTTGGTTTCTACAGTTTCCTGTGAACACACTGCTAACTGGAGCTGGTGTAAGTGGGTGATGGCTGTGATGCTCAAAGTAATAAGAGTATAATTCCGTGGGGGGCGGGGGTGTCGGGCAGCGCGGCCGCAAGCTAATCTGCTGCTGGGACAAATATTTACCAACAACGTGAGATTCCAGCATGAATAAAATATGAGCCTTTGGTTCCTTAGTAATATAACAGTTAATTGTCAGGGGAGATTGACATTTGGATTGTTATTATATAAAATGCAAAGCTGTGGCCTGGGGGCCAATGGCGCTGCCACCAAAAGCTTCCCTTCCTCTGCAGGGCCCCTCCGTGCCTCAGCTACAAGATTGTCTTTTTAATTAAGAAAGTTGGCTTTCTTTTATTTGTTTGCCCTGGTGGTGAGAGACTGTTGTGTTATGATCACAAGGCTAACTTTAGTTTAGCTTAAGCTAAGTTCACACTACACGACTTTCAAAGTACTGTTCACACTACGAGTCTTTAAGTCGTTGTGGTTTTCACACTACACGACTGACAGGGGAGAAATACACGGTAAATGACGTGATACCAGGCGAGACATAATGCTGATGTTGTTGTTGGCACGGGTTTACAAAATAGCCTGTTTCCACCAGTTTCAACACTTTTCCTAGGTGCAACAACAACTTTGCTCTGTGTTTTAAATGCAACTCATACAGCAAGTTCCTTTTGTTACAGGCAACCCCTCCTCCCCCAGATTTCCCCTCAACATGTGTCTTCCGCTCTCATTGGCTGTAGCTCATGGCCAGAGCCCGGGTTCAGATATTTGGCATGCTAGATATCTGGAATGTGCCTGCGAGGCATCGGCGAGGCATCGGCGAGCCTCTCGGCTCACGTCTTTGAACAGTACACATACAGTATGACGCTCGGACACCAATGTGCGAGCGGCTTTTGCCTGGGAGCTCCAAAAGCTGTCGGGGAGCAGAAAATCATGGCTTAAGTCGTGTAGTGTGAACTAGATATTAGTGTCATACTTCTAGGTGTTTGTGTGTGTTTGTGTGTGTTTATAAGAAATGATAAGTTGGCTTACTCAGGTCAGGCTTTGCAGCTCTCATGTAAAACTTGAGCTCAGAGAACAGTGGTCCATTGTCACTGGGCTCCTGTGGACAAAATAACAACTACATGTATGTCTAGATTCGATTGAACAGCTGTTTAGACCAAAAATAGCACTGCAAAAACAAGAATACAATTCAAAAGTCTAGCGTAGAAATGTCCACTGATGTGTCCATTGATACATCCATGAGTATGAAGGTTTATCACTCACAATGGTTTATAATACCATGAGAGAGGTTTATACACTCTGGAAACGGATCAGTGGCTCAACAATGGAGAGGTAAATAGTAAAAAGTAATCTACCAGCACAAACTTGATTACACGGTGCAGCACCTTGCTGGTTGATGTTGCGTTGTGCTAGGAGAATACTTGAGCCAAGTTCACTTTTTTTTTGCCGAATGACCCTGATTTTTTTTTTTCCTGGAACCTTGTCATCTGGCCCATGCAGTGCTAACACAGAGGTCTCATTGAAATGAAGGAGGAAGGAGAATTCTTCGATGTACTGCCTGTGTTGGTCTGAACACACACAAAGCCAACTTCAAACAACTAGCACCAACAAAGACCTCTAACGTCTTCTGGTAACAGTTGCACATGAACACGGTCCAAAGACTACATACAACAGGGTAAATGGCGTCATATATGTAGCAGTGGGAAATATGGATCAAATCCTCTATCACACTGTATTTGATTTCATGTGGTGGTATCGGTATACACCATGATACAATGCCATTATTTAACAGATTATTGAGAAACAGTTATTAATAAAATAACCAGACTGGAATGTCTTGTTTTTTTGCTAATCATGTGCATTGCATACTTGACAAATTCAGGTGCTTCGTCACATTGATGCAAATATTATAAATATACAATATAATTTAAATATTATAAATAATATAATATATAAGACATAATAATTAAATACTGCCATAAGGCAAGGCAAGTAGATTTATTTAGCACATTTCCTTTCAAAGAAGCTCAGTCTGCGCTGCACCGTAGACAATTAAGGGCAATGGTTAGCCGGACACGGGCCAAGGATGCAGGGGCAGCCGACTGTTGGCTTGGTGTGTCAGGGTCCTGACAGATAATGGATAATTACAAGGACAACATTGAGGTATATTTATGGATTAATATTCTTTCGCTTGATTTGGCCATTGTAATGTAATTTTTGTTAAATTGGTAATTTACAGATATACAGATACATAACTAGAAGATTGTTAATAAATGTGATTTCTCTTCCGACTCATTGACTCTTTGTTGAATTCACTGTCAGATTTCAGTCTGATGAGTTTTGATCTTTACAGCCTGGTTGAACTGGTCAAACACTTCTGAAGAAATCCTGTCAGGGTTTGACTAATCTTAACTCATTCCAATCAAATGATATAAATAATCTTGCCAGAGTATAATCTGATCACTCTAACCCACTGTATCTATTGTCCACTCACACTATGATTCGTGATGCATTCATGTTGTCTGAGCAATGTTTGCAGACTAATTGCAGTATCATCATACTGAAAAGAGCAAAACAAATTTGACAACTTAGACCTGGTATTAACATGCGTACTGAGTGATCCGATCACAATTGAACAGCTTTAAGTACGTCTGTTCACACCTTTCAGTACGTCTGTTCACACCTTTCATTAGAATGCGTCTCCACATGCGTCTTGAGTGAACACTTGTGATCCGATCTCACTTCCACGCTCTATATGCAAATCAACACGTAGCAAACACACGGCTAATACAGCAGACGTTGTGACGTAATATTACATGAATGTCAGTAGTAATATCCTACATGTGAATTTGGGTATATTTTATTAACATCAAAATAAAAAGTTATTGTCTGCCGGCTGTCCCCAGGACCCAGTGCCGCTGGCACCGTTGCCTTTGCCAAGCAACAGTGGCGTACAGAGCTCCAGAGAGCCGGGGATGAGAGAGAGCAGGTGGGCGGTTGGGTATCAGCTCCACGCAAAGCAGCAGAACAAAAACACAGACACATCTCCGACAGAATGATAATAATGCACTTTGCATGCCTAGTCTGATAGTCTTTAGATTATGTACCCTATAGAAAAGATATATTTTAATACAGTTGTACTGACAGAATACAGTAGAACACAGAGGCCGTTTCCATGCTAAGAGTAAGACAAGCGCTCGTGTCTGGCTGTCTATTCACATGAGGAGAGCAGAGACCCTGCAGATCCCAGTGGGACGTCAGTTGAGTAGGCGGTCCAGGACACATTTGCGTACACACTGCAAAAAGAATATGGCCATATATGGCCCAGACCACCTCTGAATGTGGTCTTAGCGATCGGATCTCAATGCGTCCTCAATGCGTCTTGAGTGCGTTCATACCTGTACTTAGAGCTGTCCACTTGTGCATGTTAATACCAGGACTAAACAGGGCCTTAGTTACAATCAAGGAAGTGGGTTGTGATTGTATCTAGGAGGTAATATATTGCTCTTTTGAGAAGTGTTCATGTGATGTATATGAAAGAAAAAACGTGCACAAGACAATTTCCGTTCATTTTTTAGGGTTGTTTAGATTCTTACCACTTTGATGACATAAGGAGCATCAGCACCCACAGCTTTGGCAGAATTCTCATCAGCTGGGAACAAGAAAAGGAATAATTCCACTACTTAGTAGAAATTAAAAAAAATTGCTTTGAAACAAAGTTGCATTTAAATACATGAAATAACTAAGCATTGCAAATGTATGTGTCTTGAGTCTGAGTTCAGGCATTCTGAGGAAAAATGTCTGCAGTCAAATCATCTATAGATGTCTTTTAGCATCGCATGTTTGACTTTTGAGCTGGTTCATCAGCCTTCCATCTATTCTTACCCAAATATATGAGACCAAAGCCCCCCTGGCCGATTGGAGCCCCCAGCTTCCATGGCTTCTTCCCTGTGTCTGTTAGGACCTCACCGGGGGGGAACTCCTCTGCCAGCTTCCTCTTAGCTGGAGCTCTGCCTTTCTTTGCCGCCTTGGCTTTAGGAGGCATCTGCAACACACAGTCAGCTAACGTTAGCAGCGTTACATGCTAACCCCTCCCACCCCCTCCATGATGAGCTAGTCAAGATGAGGAGCACCTTCAGTCACAGACTCATCCCCCCTCGGCACAACACAAAGCGCCTGGGTCAGTCCTTCATGCTGGTAGCCATCAGGCTCCACAACCAAGGCTGACCCCCATATGACAACTATGAGGACTTTAAGAACTTTAAACATGCACTATCTGCCTTTAAATATGCACTATCTGCCTTTAAATATGCACTATCTGCAACCATCGTGGACTCTAACCACTGGCGCACTTTACACTTACTTTACACAATACATCCTATATACCACTTTATATACTGGTCATATGTACATATTATATTTATTTATTGTACATACTACATGTATTTATTGACGGACTGCATACACTATATGTTCACCCATTCACTCTGTATCTTTTATATCTCTAGTATTGTTATTATCATTTTTTGTATACCTTTACCTCCTGTGTTTCACTCTGTTTGCTGATGTTTGCTGATGTTGTTGCTTTGACACCTGAATTTCCCTGCAGGGATTAATAAAGGTTCATCTTATCTTATCTTACCTTATCTTGTCTAACTCCAGGATGTATACCCTATCTTTGGGCGTAGGTTTTCAACGGTTAGTTAGTTACATAGATCTAAAGTTGACACTGTGAGCAGACCAGCGACTTCTCATATGTGACCTAATTTGAACTCATCGCACCCTAAATAACAAATGAGAGGTTTCACTTCTGGTGCTACATGACGTCATGTTCTCCTGTTTACTAGCGAAACTAACTAACTACATTGGTTAACGGTATCTGGAGCTTTCACATCCGGTAAACATAGATTTAGTTAACACTAACTGTCAGTATGTGTGGTGCAAAGAGAGCAGCCTCCTGTCTGATAACAGAGAAGCGTGTACGGGCAAAGCAGGTGGACAAACGTTCCGTTGGTGAACCGAGCAGCTCAAGTTTCTATAACCGGTCTGGGAGGTTGACGTTAGCTAGCATGCTAACAAGCTACCTCGTTAGCACCGTCATCTCCCGTTAGCCGCTGCGACATGACGGTTAATAAGAGAAGCTCCTGGATACCTGCGATAACTGTTGACAGCTACACTAACAGCCACGCACACATTTAATGGAAGTTATAAGAAGAATACAGACCTGGACTGTGTAGTTTAGTGGAGGTTTAGCTGAGCTGTGTGAGGACCAAACTTCCCGCAAAACTACCGGTCAGGAAGTGACGTCACGACGCTCTGCTATTCTATTGGTAGAGTACTGCTGCGCGTTTTACGTCAGAGATTAGTGTATGTGCTTGAACTCTTGAAAGCTTTGCTTTGGTGGGAATGTGATGTTTGGGTTTACTGAACAGGTAAAGGAAGGAGCCTTTCCCCTTATTTATAGTTACATATTAGTGATGGGAATTCCGGCTCTTTTTGGTGAGCCAGATCATTTGGCTCAGCTCACCAAGAAGAGCCGGCTCTTTCGGCTCCCAAACGGCTCTTCGTTTTACCACTTTTATAATTCCAAATTTAGCACTGTTTTGACCTATGATTAGTATGTGTGCACATATATCACTGAATATATTCAATACAATTATACTAAACCTTATAATTTCCAGAATACTATAATTTTACATGCTGCTTCGTTTCCGACTGTCACTCATCTTGTCTGCTATTCGCGCACCGCACTCCTCTCTCTTTCTCTCCTCCTCTCCCTCCTGCTCTGTACCTGTAGACCGTCAGCACTTTGCACAAACCCCGCCCCTCTCTGCTTAATGGTTTGATCCTTGTCTGTCATCACCTGATTGGTTGCATGGACGTCATTAACTCAACATTCAGTCACAGTCAGTGCATGCATGGCACAGAGAAGATCATCCTATCATTCAGCCTTGAATTAATTAAAATAAAAAAAAACGTCTCTCGGACGGGAGCCGGCTCTTATCGTTCACTTAAAAGAGCCGGCTCTTTGAGCCGGTTCATTCGCGACCGACACATCACTATTACATATTCTACAGATTATATGTCAGAGTCAGTACAATATAACACTGCACCACAAAATGTGAGACTTTTTGTTAATGTCTTACAAACGTGCAAATATGACGAACAGTTGGGGTTTTTCGTGCAAAATGCACTTGAACACAAGAGTCCACTTTGTGTAGATTTTGCGTTGCTTACATCATTTGCTGTTGACTTGTCCTTCATGCTTCAAGAGTTTTTGATAAATGTGATTGTAGCCTCGGGTTCTTTTCTTTGGTGTGTCAACAGCTGATAAAAAAAATGAGAAAAATTGTGTCTTAATTAGGAAAACCCTCAGGATGCAGCTCCAGCTCCGTCTGTGACCTCAGCACTCTGATTCTGACACAATTCAATGTGATTCTGATTTTTACCTGTGTCAGGCATCGGGTTGCATCTTTAAATGTAACTTTGTGATCTACTAGATGTCTACAGTCTGCCTGCAATAATACAATTACAGAGCCAATGTTTAACCCGTTAATAGTCTCCCCTCCACCCCCCCATAAAAAAAATCTATGGAAATGATTATTTTTGTAATTGGTGCATTCCTTATTTGATTTGTGTAAGGGTTACCACACACAATGATTTTTTTTTATTCTTTTAAATAATGATGTTGTTTTTATGGATTATGAACCTCTACCGACCGGTTACTGTTGAATGTTGGTTGACAACCAAATGTCATTTTCAACAATGTGCACATATTTGTCTCCATTAATGTAACTCTAACACAAATGATTTATGGATTTTATGGAATATAGCAATGTGTAAAACCCAATAAATAAAAAGCTTTACATATAACATGAACATACAACATCTGTTAAAGTTAACATCTGGCTTCTGTCTCCACTGGGAAAAGTTACAATCAGCATTCATTCTCAGGACAAATGACTCTGCAGTAGTGAGGTATTTATCGGCTCCAGCTCCGATCAGCAGTGATGGAAACATGACACCCGGGTGGACACAATCATTTTCACCCCTTTTCTGGCACGATGCTATGAGACATGCGTTGAAATGAATTTATAATAAAATCAACATGGATTTGGACAATTATTAGAATTTATTAAAATACAAAACACACAATAAATATGCTCTCCTCAAAGCCACCAGACTCCAGTCAGACAACAGTATTTTTTTTTTTACAGTAATTTTCGATGATCATCAAAACATACTTAATTCAAACTCGACAGAAACAAAATAAAACTCGTCATCAAACCGTCTTTGTTGGTCTTTCCACTGTTCCAACAATCACCAACTCTGGTTTGAGTGTTTGAAAGAGAGACAGAATAAGGAACAGATATAAAAAAGGAGTAACCACCGTAACATTTTCCACTGTTTAGTAACTCTGCTTCTGGTGCCGGTCGGCGTGTTGGCGACGCCGAACGACACAGCAGAAAAAAACAGAAAGGCATACTCATCTACTGGCAGTGAGAAAGGAGTCTATCGCCTATTTTAACGGGTTTTCCTGTGTTTAAAGAAACCTGCATATACGTGCTAATTTTGTTGGAAAAAAACTGTATCTGTCTACTGTTGGCTGCTGAGCAAAAGTGTACAGTATAGTGGATTTATCAGAGCTTTTTCTCTGAAAACAGCTGCCTGCTGCTGCCTGAAACAAGGTTGATGAGGGCAGAGTCTATGGTCCAGAAAACCAAAACAATGAGCAAAAAAAGGCTAAAAAGCTCAGTAGTGCTGAAGGAAACTGCAGAATTAGTTCAATGGGCTATAATTATCTGTGTTTGTCACCACGAGAGACCAATTTCACATTACACATATTCATCTGAACTATTGATAATATGAAAATATTGATAAGTGCGATAAAAATAACAAAAAGTCAGGTTAAGTATAGGATGTTTTTTAAAACAAGATATCACAGTTCAAAATTTTGTTTCTGCTACATAACACTCAGGCCACTTTAGGCCCTCATGCTTCTGCGTTTGACCTGCCCATATGGACCTGCCTCATTTTGAACCAGGAAAAACACTGGGTATAGATATACTTTCTGATACCATGCCTGCCCGTCTCTTTGAATATATTCTCCGGAATGCTGCTGGCAATGCTGAATTTGGATAGGTATGTAAATGTGCAGAGCCTTACCTATTTTCGAATGTGCCATTTGATACGAACATATTGGGTTTCACTTGCAACCCCGTGCACAACTCATGAATAAGATATTGATTCTTTAGTGTCTTGTCTTTCCAAGCGATCACAGAGTGGAGAGAGCAGCACTTCACATCCAAGACGGCAGATGGTACAACTGTTTGGGCGTCAACTGTTGCACACATTTCTGCTGCCTCTTTAAATTAGTATTACTTCAGTATCCGTTGCCGTGACTCCTGGAGGAGATACGGTGGTTGTTGACAGTGCGTGTACTGCTTTGAAGTGAACTGACCCTTTGCTTTCAAACTCCAATTGAAAGCTCCATGGTGGAGTCCTAAACAGAGGGATGACCCACTGTAGTGACAATGATGAGCAGAGTGATGACGGAGCAGAAAAAGCCAACAAGAACCAGAAGAAGAGAAGTAAAGGAGAAAAGCATGTGTCGTTCCCCCCTGATGAACAGATAGTATCCGGCTTTGCTGAGCACAGGGACACGGACAGAAAGGGTAAGCTGCTGTTTAACTATGTGTGGAGTCTGATATAATATCACCTTAATACCACAATGTCATTTTGGTGAGCTTTGGTCATCTGCATTAAAGTCACCAAAAGCCAACAAAAATCCTCCTTAAAACACAACATATTCTTTTTTTCATCCTCGCATAAATAAATACAAAATACTGTGATCTACAGTTCATTTAATCCTTTTGGGTATAATTTCAATAAGCAGTTCTTCTGACCTTGAGTCACAGCTGAGATCAAACTTTAAAAGACTGTCCGTGGTTTTATTTACCTTCGTTTTATCAGCCCTAAAATGTATTAAACTAAAAAGGTTTGAAATGCCATCCAGCTTTTGAAGGATACACAAGGATCAAAATGTTTAAGTGTTTCCGTCATAAAATCCTCTGTAGTCTCTCACATCTGGAATGTCCTATCCCATAAGGCCGTGGTTGATAAACTGAGGTGCCTGATTGGGTGATTTATTGTTCAGACAGACATTCATGTCCTTCTCACTTCTCACTGACTGCCATCTTCCTTGTAGTATACACACACACACACACACACAACACACTTTACCGTATGGCATTTCTTAGCCCCTTAAGCACTTTGGAATGGTTGCTGGTGGCTCACTGGGATGCAGAGACATTAAAGCAGTGAATGAGTGTATTCTTCTATTTTAGTTGACAGCTGCCTCACCTTGACAGAGGTAATGGTGGCGTACCAGCAGAGCTGCAGCAGACACCAGGTCCAACCCAGAGAACACATCCTGCAGCAGCTCCAGGTACACAGCTTCACTATCACTGCTAGTCTTTGTACCTGTCAGTCAAACAGCACGAGGCAAGTCTTTTTTGTTGGGTTTACTGCTGAAGGTTGAGTTTTTCTGTGGGTGGTGCTGGTTTCAGTGGCTATCACTGCTCATTCTGTAAGTTACTGTAGAATTGTGCCAAACTGTAGGGATGTCACAATACCAGATAAATGTAGTAGTCAATACCTATACCAGTGGAATTCAATGATTCTCGATACCCAATTGGATGCCACTGTAAAAAAAAAAAAACATTAAACACACAGAGCTAGTGTTAAAGTTAAGTTAAACAGCTCATAATCCTCTCTTTATTATCTATTTTACATTGCTGTGAAAACACCTCCTTCAAACAACTGCATTTATTCAGGTTTCTTGTCAAATACTAGATTTTACAAGATTTCATTTGAACACATCATGATGAACGTTATCATTGGTAGTGTCTAGAAGGGAACCCACAAGTTGGGGAAACCCTCACAAGATGGTTATGGTTAGGCATTGATCTGGAATAGTTAAAGGCAGGGTTGACGATGTTCTCCAGTCTACACTATTTGTTCTATTGGTTGAAATGGTCTTTACAACCCGACAGCGATTCATTACTGATGAGCTCTGAAAAAGGACCGGAAAAGAGCTGTCATCTGTCGCCGCCGCACGTTTCCTGGAGAACGGAAGAGAAAACTCAGCCCTGCCGTAGCACTGCCCAGCGTCAGTGTTAGGGGCGGGCCATGGGGGTCCAGGCCCATCCAAAAAGGTCACTGTGCCCCCTCAGCTGAATTCTCTCCTGACAAAAAACTAAACTGAAATAACAGCTAGGCTATAAGTAACATTAAGTCATTCAGTTTGGTAATGGAAGGAATAAACACTGCAATGCAAAATAAAGCACAAAACAGTGATAGTTTTGCATCTAGGAAACAACTAGGACATGTACTTGGGCTTGATTACATTGTTTTCTATTGGAGTGTCCTAACTGGCCGCGAGCAACACGGTGCTGCACAGCAACACAGCAACACGGTGCTGCACAGCTCGGCGTGACGTTTTGTCTGAGCTTCTATCGGATACCTTGTTCCTATTTTTTCCTGTCACTCATAGTGAGAGGAACGGCTGATTAGTTTAGATAAAATGAGCCGAGAAAACCGGGTCAGTTGTCCTGGATGTAAATGAAAATATTAACTTGATTACTGACACCTTCAGCACAAGCACTGACGATCGCAGTTATATGTAATAAAGTTCACTAGTGAAACTTTATTACGATCTACCTGTCAAAAAATATAACAGCCACCTCACTAATGGTTCAAATAAAACACAAACAGACAGCGCAAAGAGACAACTATGGAAATTGTGGGAAATATGAACCGTTTCAGTAAGAAGCCTCGTTTTGATCCGCTCCGTTTGCGTGTTTGTTTTTTTGGTGTTTTTTTTAATCTAGCTCAATAGAAAAAATGAGACAAAGTAGACCTATAAACCTAGTGCATTAAAGCAAAATTAGGACCAAGAGAGTAAAAAGCATCCTGTGCTCCTCTCACATCTTACTTCTTCTACCTGTTTGGATTATTCTGTTCAGTATTGTGGAATAAAACAATGGACTAATGTTACACTACAGCAGGCTGAGCAGGGACAACAACTGGTGAGTGAAACATCCACATTTAGTCTTTATTAACTTAAATTATAGTTATGAAGAAATCAGTCAGACTGTTAGATTAATGTGTTGTTTAACTCCATGTTAACTGTATCTCCCTGTTAACTGTATCTTGGCACCCACGTGAGTGCACATTTTGACCCTGGCATGAGCAAGACGCAGGGCGTGCCTGAGGAGTTATCTGTAGCCTCCAGTACCTCCTCATTTCACTACCAATACCATAATGAGGTGGCAGTTGGCTGGAGAAGATCACTAGATAACAACCTACTTGCTCTTGGCTATATTGTATGTTATTATCAGTAAATATCACAAATAAAACATGTGTTTTCTGATAATAAAAAAAAAGATAACAAGTAGCCTACTACTAACCCATCTTTGAGGTGGTTAGTCTCCAGCTCCAGTCTGATCTGGAGCTCACAGCTGATATGTTCCTGGTTTGTTTACATGATGTAACAGAAGTGCAGATTTAACGTATTCAGTGGACAGAGAGCGTCCAATGCGCGATGCAGCGCGATAGTCGGACGCTCGCTTCCAGTTAGGACACGGTGTTAGTTTATAACCTGATTTTATGGACATAACAGCATGTGTATGCGTGCGTGCGCACCTGTGCGCATAAGTGGCAGTATGTATACACCTCTCTGTCAGTTTATTTCTTTCATGAAACATGATAATGTTAAATATACACTTAATAAAGGCTATATGAGGTGAAAAAAATGCCCCCCCTGTCAAAGTTGATTGCCCGTCCGCCCCTAACACTCTGGCGCCGACCCTGGCACTGCCGCGGTTACTTGTCATGAGGTAGCGTTGTTGAGTTGAGGTCCTCTCTCCGCTCTGTGTCTGTGAAGTAGTTACGATGCGGCGGTGCTCGTGCATGTGTGTGTGTGTGTGTGGGGGGGGGGGGGGGGGAGGCGTTGCCTTGGAAGGAGCCCCGAGGGTAGGGGGGTGGGTGTTTAGACGGAGCTCCTGAGGCCATGCTACTTTCAAATTATGCTAGCTTTCCAACATCGTCGACCCTATCTTTAAGGTTAGGATAGGTTGTCGGGCAGCGAGTTTTTTGCAGATCACAGATCAGATTTTGCATTTTCCGCATACCTTCTAGGCACGACCGTTAAAATTTACCTTTGCCCAATAGTAATTATTGCTGAATAGAGCTGGCAGCGGTGCGCTGACTGCAGTGTATGAGCACAACAGACAACGGAGTCCCCAGTTCACCCGTACGGGAGCGTATGCTGCGTTCACTGTCTCCAGTTCACCGTCCGAGAGCGTTAACTTAGCAGCCACGATACTGCGTGTAGTGTCACAGACATGCAGACACTTTCCCAGTAAAAGTCTCCACCGCACATTTGGTTTAGTTTAGCAGGTTGTCAGCTGTGTGTCAGATTAACGATAGCGAGAGTCCGACAAACAGTGTGTGTGTTTGTGCTACGTTAGCGCCTGTAGCTCTGCTGTTAGCTTCGTGCTCCCCGTAGTCACACATACAGTCTGTCAGCGCAGTGAAACTACAGCAAGTTTCTGACAGACCGTGTGTGTGTTGTCGGTGGCGTTATAGCTGTGAACGTAGGTGAAGCAGACAGTTTGTGTACACTTTATTTGTCGGTGAATAAATGCTACGAGGCTACAACTCCTCCGCTCAAGCAAGCCATAGACGGGAGCCAACTTCCTGTAACTGTAACTCCGACTCAGACTCACTTAAGGTGGACCAATGTGTCCCTTAAAGTGGTTTTTAATTGATTATTAACATTTCTTTTAACCATTTTAACCGATAACGTTAATCGGTTAAAATGCTTAATGTCGGTTAATGGTTAAACGGTTAATTATTAACATCCCTAGTTGACAAAAACAATCTCACAACAAGGTCAACTCTGTAGCTGACCTGGAGCTTTCCATCAAATCATTTGATCTTCCTCAGCAGATGGAGTTGCGCAGTTGTCATGAAGCTATACATGTTCTAATCAATATTTTTTCTGAAATAATTCAATTCTGATACACAAAATGTTTATTATGTATTATAAGGTGGTCAATCAATTAAAATATTGTATCGCGATTAATCACATATCACACATGTCCATAGTTCGCAAATTAATCGCACATTTTTCATCTGTTCAAAATGTCTGAGAGATCTGTCAAGTAGTTAATACTCTTATCAACATGGGAGTTGGCAAATATGCAAATGTATGTATATATTTATTATTGGAAATCAACTAACAACACAAAACAATGACAGATATTGTCCAGAAACCCTCACAGGTACTGCATTTAGCATAAAACAATATGCTCCAATCATAACATGGCAAACTGCAGCCCAACAGGCAACAACAGCTGTCAGTGTGCTGACGTGACTTGAGGTCAGAGGTCAAGGGACCCATAGTTGGTACCAATAGACTCTTTAGGTTTTCTAGTTTCATATGATACCAGTATCTTCAATCTAACTTTAAAACTGAGGCTGCTACAACCGCCGAAAGATTGATATCACAAGTTGCGTTAATGCATTAAAGAAATTAGTGGCGTTAAAACGAATTTGCGTTAACGCATTATTATCGCGGTAACTTTGACAGCCCTAGTATGCTTCAATTGAATTGTTCACAACTCACCGGCATGCCGTGCATACTTTGACATGGAGTCCCTAGGAGATTCCGATTAAAGCTGAAGTAGGCGAGATTGGAGCAAATATGAATAAAAAAAGTTATCTTTATAAAACTACTTTATTTAAACTCGCTATATCGTGACAATAGTACATGAAACAGGTAACCTGAAAAAAATCATGTTCCTCTGTGTCCTCCGGTGTCCTCCGGTGCTCCTAATGACATCTGCAAGATTTCACAGACCAGAGGAAAACAAGCAGTAAGTGCTGATCTGAGGTCTGCTGTCCAGCTGCTTTCTATGAGAGCCGGCTGTCAATCACTCGCGAACTCCGACCACACGGTCAAACTAGGCAGCACTGATCAAATATGAATCAATATTCTGTTACTGTAATGCCTATTTCTCACCTCAAATGTTCTCAGAAACATCTTGTAGTGTACTGTTTAGCTGTAAAATGGACCGGAGCACAGCCAATAGGAACACTCTCTCTCTGAAATGACCAGAGATTGGTTAAAGTCTCCCGTCATAGCTAGATGTTCTAAAGCCTGAAAACAGAGCCATGAGGAGGTGCAGAAGTCTGGTTTTCTCTCAGAACACTTGAATTACAATATGCTGAAAGGTTATTATGGAATTTTTGCCCAATGATGTAAAAAATATACTGCCTACTGCAGCTTTAAAGGGTCACAAGCTAAAAAGTTTGGAAAGATTAGTTTAGTATAATAATCCCTGTGAGTGGATGCCATTTGGTACATCGGGTCAAAGGTGAACCAAGTTGTTCTGGGTATTGATTTTACCGTCTGATCATCTGACCACTTGTGTTTCTTGCTTCGTTGGACCCTATTTTCAATTATGTTGCTGCGTATTGAAATCTCAGCTAATAACTTTGCGAGTAAAATGTCATCATAACTGGTAGAACCGATGTTTGGATCTGCAAAAATACCACCGTAGTAGTAATAAACCATACATATTCCTTTAGGTTATGATCTGTAAATGCATAAAAGCCCTATTAATTTAGTTTCCAGCTTGATTCTACTGAACATGATTTTTGCCATGAAACTGAACCCATAATCATTACCAGTTCAAAAAAAATGTAATTAGTGACAGCAGACCCTCATGCTAGAGGTCTAAACTCGAAAACTGCCTTAAAAGAAGTGTGTGTAACCCTTTTCTTCAGTGCAACATCAGCAGATCTGCTCATAACAGAAGTGTACCATGCAGATATAATACAGCACTCCAGAAAGGATCAATAATAACACTCTAACCTGGTGCAACTCAAGCCTCATACACTGTCAGAGCAGATCCGACTGCAAACTCAAGCTTTTATTAAAACATAGGCACCTTCATGTAGCAGCACAAGCTCATAGACACACAGAAATAGTGATTTTGAAGTAACACCACACAGTGTATGTGCACACTGTGACACAGTGAGTGTGTATACACACTTACTAGAATCCCTTGGATAATTTGGATCATTTGGTTCCATCAGCCTCAATCAGGCTTATTGCTGCAGTGCGCTAACAGCATTACATCCAAACGAGAGGCTAAGGGCAGGTTAACTGCAGGGCTCAAGTTAGTGTCAATGCAAATAATTCACAGCTGCAAACAACACGTGCAGAATGTCTGTTATGTAAGTTGATATTGAGGAAGAGGCGATTATTGATTTATAAATATTTGTTGTTGCAGTGATTTGATGATAATCTATTTTCTCTCTTTCTGTGATTCATACGTTTTTCTTTTTTTTCAGTCGGTTTGTCATTATTTTACACAAACACATTTACTGTGTGTATTCATTCAACACATTCTCAATCCCAACTCGTCAAATACCGACGCTTGGTCAGTGGCCCTACGCTTCAAACTATGACGCTCTAGGTACCCCTCTAGTGTCAGTTTAGGACGTGTCAGGGACAGCGTGTCACTTTCTGCTTGTTACGTGCATAGCGTCTTTTCAAAATAAACTTCTATGTTCACAGGAAACGTACAATTTCTGCTCATTACAGGCATACAGTCAACTTTTTAAGATAAACTTCCAACGTAGGTTTACTTAGTCAAGTGTTGTTTTGCTTGTTGAGTTTTCTTGTAAATTAACAAAACCTCTGTTTACATTGTGTGTATCCTTCAGCTCTAACACACGTGATGAATGTATTTCTTTCCTCGTAAAACATCTGAAAAGATGTTTTTTTTAACATTTTAATTCCTGTATTGTTTTCATCCATGTGTAAAGCTGGGGACACACCGAGCCGACATCAAAGAACTAGCGGCGACGAAGGCCACAAGTTGAGTCGCCTCACGTCACCTTAGTCTTGGCCAAAAATTTGCACTCGAACACACCGCAAAGGCTACAGCCGACGGGCAGTTAGCACGTACGTTCTGCGCCTGCATGAGAGGAATTAACTCTCTACACCAGCAGGTGGCGGTAGTCTGTATTCATCATTCAAAAAGGGAAACAGGAAGACCGAGGACGGAGGAGTCAAGCCGTTATTATGATACGTACATGAAACAAAGCGCCGTCTGCCGAGCATTTTCACACCACTCTCACTCACCGCTTAGCTTCATTCCAGATGTTCATGTCGCTGTGAAAATATCCGTGTGTTGGAACGATCAGTTGAGATGAAGATGAACAATAAGAAGAGTCTTCTGTGTTTTTCCTCTTGACTTTACTCGTTGGCTTGCTTTCCTCACTTCCGTTTCTCTTCTCGTGCACTGATTCGTTTAAGCTGAACAGCCAATCAGAGTGATTTCTCTCACCGACGAGCTCCGGACCGATTCAACACGCTGAATCTGCAGAAAAAACTCATACGGGCAGACTAGAGCCGACGGTGCGGGACACACCGCAAAAACTAGACCGACAGACGCTCAACGACAGCCTCAAACTGACCGACGGCCAACCGTGGGCTTGGTGTGTCGGGACCTTAACAGTCTTCTTCTTCCCTGCCTTTATTGGCACATTACCACCACCTGTAGAGCAGAAGGACAGTGTGAAATGAGGACGTGTTCACTGCATAAAAACACCGCAGCCCCCTCTATTACTGCAATGAGACCACTGCGTTAGCACTTGGGGTGCAATGGTACGTGTATTTGACCCGAATTGTTCAGTACAGTAAATGATTTTCATGTGTTTGGTGCACCATAAGAACACAATAAATACTGTTGAATTAGTTTAATACAGTCTAATTATTATTTGGGAGGGCTTTTAATGCATTTATTAGGTAGTTCCAGTAGATGACAGGAAATGACGTTGAGAGAGAGATGCAACGAGTAGCACATGTGGATATTGTGCTACAACATCTTCTGATTGCTTTATTGCGTATTTTCTCTTAAAATATTATTAATGCAATGAAAAGAAAATCTATCTATATTTGCAGATGTATTGCTCTCAGAATGTTTAATTCTACATTAAGTGGTACTGATATCAGAAATCCCATATTGGTCTTTACATTTGCACACATACAGTATATCACAATCACACGAGCATACACTCTCAAGTGCAAAAAAAAAAGAAATCTCTCTCAGACACACACACGCACACACACACACACACACACACACACACTCTCTTCTTCCTCTCCAATAAAATAAACTCACTTATTCTCTCTTAGCTACACTTGAAACACACAGTCTGCCATTTATAATTCATTTTATGTACATACTTACTTTACTTGGACCAGCCATGTTAAAGCACGCTGCTCTCTACCCCCCCTTGCATAAATTTTACTTGAGATCAAGGGGAATTATTTGTGGAAAATTAGAGACTTAGCAGTGCTTACATTAAGCATACAGCCGCCGTATTATCTCCGAGGTGCTAATGAACCCAGATGCATTGGAAAACTAATGTAGGTGGTCCTCCTGAAAGAATAAAATATGTATGGTTAAGCATTAGCTAAGAGGGGCAATATTTAGACCAATGGGGCTGCATGCAAATGAATCCATAATAAGACGATGCAAAACGAAAAGAGGAACGCCTAAAGAGCAAATTTATTAAATGAGGTCTTTTCAGGCGAGGGGCGATTCCCCCGAGGACCAGCGTTGAAGACTATTTAAAGCTTTTTTTTTATTGCACCCTTGGGCCCCTTTGCACTCCTTTGAAATGTTGTAAGTGGATAAAACAGTATTGCTGTTGGTGACATCTTCATAGGAGTGGTAAACAATAATAGGTTGGAGCCAGCGGGGTCTAAGGCCGCCGTGCTTAAACTCTCTGATTTTTACTGTGCAAACTGTGAAGTCTGCGTCTCTCCGCTCCGTGTTTCTGTTTGGTTCGCTCCGCGATTAGAAAGGTAATTGAGATGATCAAGCTCCGTCTCTCTACATGACTGTTTTGGCACGAGGGAAGAGCTTAACTGCAGTTATTTATATTCAAATTGAGAAACTGTGGAACACATTAGGAGCTAATACAGGTGGTACTGTGAGGTTCAAGTTTCCTTAGGGAGAGAGGGGCGATTCGATTGACTGATCGATCAGCATTTTGGTCTTTAAGTTAAAATGAATTAAAAAACGAAAGCACTTTAATGTAAAGAAATATACCCAAGTGCACCCAGATACAAAATAATGAATCGATGTCTGAAAAGGTGTAGAGCTTATTATGCCTACTCCTCCCACAATCCAAATGTACAAGATTCTGTCCAGACAATAAATACAAGTTAGTTCTGTATATACACGCATGTGCAGACACAATACATGCATAATGAATTTCCACACATATACAGTACAAATACATACACACGTTTACGCATATTAAGAGATCTCAGACTTTTGCTTAAATTCCACACTACACTCGACCATATTTTTGTAATTTAGATGTGTTTAACATCTTTAAGGAATAATTTCCGCTGACAGTCACAATGACTCTGTGATATCAAATAAAGATGTTGCCTCACTAAACCAGGGATGACCGTGCAAAATGTCCCAATTACAGATCTTTCTAGTGAGCTGTTGTCCTGCAAATTCACAAGTCTGTTCCAAAGCCAAGCATTCTCACATTTGTTCTCAAGAGTCTCAAAAATGGTCATGATCAAATAGCTTGTGTTTGTACGTAGATCTGCATATTCCATACACTACGCTGTTCACTACGTAGGCTTACACTATGTAGGCCTACACCTTCCGTACACTACGCCATACACTATGTAGGCCTACACCTTCCGTACACTACGCCATACACTATGTAGGCCTACACCTTCTGAACACTACGCCGTACACTACGTAGGCCTACACCTTCCATACACTACGGAGGCCTAAACTATGTAGGCCTACACCTTCCGTACACTACGCCATACACTACGTAGGCATACACTTTCCGAACACTACGCCGTACACTACGTAGGCTTACATCTTCTGTACACTAGGTAGGCCTACACCTTCCGTACACTACACCATGCACTACATAGGCCTACGCCTTTCGTACACTACGCCGTACACTACGTAGGCCTACACCTTCTGTACACTACATCGTACACTTTGTAGACTTCACCTTCCGTACACTACGTAGGCCTACACCTTTCGTACACTACGCCGTACACTACATAGGCGTACACATTCCATACACTACGCCGTACACTATGTAGACTTCACCTTCAGTACACTACGCCATACACTACGTAGGCCTACACCTTCAGTACACTACGCCATACACTATGTCGGCCTACACTTTCTGTACACTACGCTGTACACTACGTAGGCCTACACCTTCCATACACTACACCGTACACTACGTAGGCCTACACTTTCCGTACACTACGCCATACACTACGTAGGCATACACCTTCTGTACACTACACCGTACACTACGTAGGCCTACACCTTCCGTACACTGCGCCGTACACTACATAGGACTACACCCTCCGAACACCACGCCATACACTACGTAGGCCTACACCTTCTGTACACTATGCCGTACCCTATGTAGGCCTACACCTTCGGTAAACTACGCCATACACTACGTAAGCCTACACTACATAGGCCTACACCTTCTGTACACTACGCCGTACACTACATAGGCCTACACCTTCCGTACACTACGCCATACACTACGTAGGCCTACACCTTCCGAACACTACGCCGTACACTACGTAGGCCTACACCTTCCATACACTATGTAGGCCTACACCTTCCATACACTACGCCATACACTACGTAGGCATACACCTTCTGTACACTACGGCGTACACTACGTAGGCCTACACCTTCTGAACACTACGCCGTACACTACGTAGGCCTACATCTTCTGTACACTACGTCGTACACTACATAGACCTACACCTTCTGAACACTAAGCTATACACTACGTAGGCCTACACCTTCCATACACTATGTAGGCCTACACCTTCCATACACTACGCCATACACTACGTAGGCATACACCTTCTGTACACTACGGCGTACACTACGTAGGCCTACACCTTCTGAACACTACGCCGTACACTACGTAGGCCTACATCTTCTGTACACTACGTCGTACACTACATAGACCTACACCTTCTGAACACTAAGCTATACACTACGTAGGCCTACACCTTCTGTACACTACGCCGTACACTACGTAGGCCTACATCTTCCGTACACTTCGTAGGCCTACACCTTCCGTACACTATGCCATACACTATGTAGGCCTACACCTTCCGTACACTACGCCATACACTATGTAGGCCTACACCTTCCGTACACTACGCCATACACTACGTAGGCCTACACCTTCCATACACTAGGTAGGCCTACACCTTCCGTACACTACACCATGCACTACATAGGCCTACGCCTTTCGTACACTACGCCGTACACTACGTAGGCCTACACCTTCTGTACACTACATCGTACACTTTGTAGACTTCACCTTCCGTACACTACGTAGGCCTACACCTTTCGTACACTACGCCGTACACTATGTAGGCCTACACCTTCCATACACTATGCCGTACACTACATAGGCGTACACATTCCATACACTACGCCGTACACTATGTAGACTTCACCTTCAGTACACTACGCCATACACTACGTAGGCCTACACCTTCAGTACACTACGCCATACACTATGTCGGCCTACACTTTCTGTACACTACGCTGTACACTACGTAGGCCTACACCTTCCATACACTACGGAGGCCTACACAATGTAGGCCTACACTTTCCGTACACTACGCCATACACTACGTAGGCATACACCTTCTGTACACTACACCGTACACTACGTAGGCCTACACCTTCCGTACACTGCGCCGTACACTACATAGGACTACACCTTCCGTACACTACGCCGTACACTACCTAGGCATACACCTTCCATACACTATGACGTACACGCTGTAGACGATGTAGGCCAACACTAAGATGTAAACTATGATGTACACTAGATAGGCCTACGCTAGATAGGCCTACACTACGTCGTACACTTTGACGTACACTATGAAGTACACTGTGAAGTACACTACGACGTATATTATGACGTACACTACGCCGTACACTACGCTGTACACTACGACATACACTAAGACGTACACTACGGCGTACACTAGATAGGCCTACGCTAGATAGGCCTACACTACGTAGGCCAACACTACGTTGTACACTGTACACTACAACGTATATTATTACGTACACTACGCTGTATACTACGACATACACGACTACGCCATACACTACGCCATACACTATGACATACACTACAATGTACACTACGTAGGCATACACTACGCCGTATACTATGCCGTAAACTATGCCGTAAACTATGCCGTAAACTATGCCGTACACTACGCCGTACACTACGCCGTACACTACGCCGTACACTATGCTGTACACTATGCCGCCGTACATTGACGACGGACCTCTGTTTGGTTGCCAATGAAAGGCTCCAGTGAGTGCTTTGTTGAAGATGATGTCAGAGCTATTTCACGCGGTGTCGCTATGACAATCAGCTGAGATCCCGTCTACACTGAGGGGTTACTATCTGCAGTGGAAAATGAAATAGAGTTCAGTACTGGTACCGAAAGTGAGTTGAGTCGAGTCAAGTTGAGTCGAACCATGCAGTGGAAATGAGGCATAGATGGGATATCAAACCATCAGTCGTGTGACAGAAATTTCTCTTTTTATTTGATGAAGTCATACAACCAAAGCACTGTATATTTTTAAGAGAAATCTCTTGGCAGAAATTATTATTATTCATTATTTTCATGAAATCGCAACAAATAATTCTTTATGAGAATGAATTTTTACCCAGACTCGTTACTTCTCATATCACAGTGTACTCTCACACATTCACAAATCGGTCGAGGCAGATGGCCGCCCACCCAGAGCCTGGTTCTGCCCAACGTTTCTATTTTCTGTTGTTGGGTCTCTAAATTATAAAGTACGGTCTAAAACCTGCTCTATATGAAAACCGTCTTGAGATAACTTCTGTTATGATTTGACGCTATATAAAAATGAATAAAAAAATTCATAGAAATGAATTGTCTTCCCAGAATTTAGATCACATAAACCAGTTTGTGTGTCACCCATGTGCTAAGTGTGATTTATTGATGGATTTATTTTAGGTTACAGAGGGAAAAAAAATTGTTTCAAGGGGTTTAAGTGAAGTATTTTCCAAACACAATAGGATTGTAAATCAAGCAAGCTCCGACTAGGAGTTTGTATTCTTTCCATGATGTTTGGAGAATAAGCTCAGAATTAGTTGCATGTTGGCAAATCTTCTAATGAATAGCTTAGTGGTTGTTTCCCTTGCAGATTATTCAGTTGAGTGGACTGAAGAGAAATCAATTACCGCAACTTAACTTTCATTATTTATCCCACAGCTAAGGAAAAAAAAAAAAAACGGCCTTACATGACAACGTGCCTCTATTAAATTCATAGGGTCAGATTCAATTCCCAGAAATGTTATTTTGCCGGGATAAATCCCTCGGGGGGATCCCTCCAGAAATGAAAAGACAAGAGAAAATCTGTTTTTACAGACCACCGCTGCTTTCTCAGCTCTTTTGATTAGCATTAATGTTGCACTGCGGAAGTCTGCCGGCACAACTGTTATAGCTCCTCACACACACGCACACACACACACACGCACGCACACAGAAAGCTATATCTCTCCCTCCCTGCGTAATTCTAAAGGGAACATTTTTTTTCTTTTAAATTAAATGCATGCTGATTGTTATTGCGCCCCCCCCCTCCTCCCCGTGTGGAATAGTCTGCAGCGAGGTAAATGTCACTAAGTAAGTGCCACACTTTTTCCTTGGTGGTTGTTAGCAGGTTTTGCATACAAAATAAAAAGCACAGAGAGGAGAAGGAGAGGAAGGGGGGGGAGGTGGGGGGGGTGGAGGAGTGTTCCTGCATGCATCTGAATGCGAGCGCTTATCAGGGAACAGCAGGGGGACCGGACATATGTCGCTCCTCTCATTACAGGCCGAGACAGCGATAACGGGGCGGTTAGTGGCGCATTTGAAATGGTGTACAGCGGCAGCCGCGGCGATCACACGGAAAAAAAGAGAAGCGGGGAGTATGGGTCGGGATGAGGATCACCACGGGACCCGCCGCTAACACACTCCAGTCTGTCATTCAGACGGCCTCCACACACACACACACACACATGGCAGCCACAACATGCTTTATTTAAAACACACTGACTCCGCAGCCTTTCCATTGTAGTTTTACACAGTTCTGCTTTAATGCCGTTTGGGAAACAGCATGCATAACTGAGAAAGGATAAAACCTCGTCTACGTGTAAAAGAGTCTATTTTACATTCTCTGCCTCTAATTGAATTCGGAGCAGTTGCAGTTAAACTGAATGGCATGTGTGATGCACTATTGGTGGTGCACTATTAGGCTGAATTGAATTTGCACGGTCGGGTGGTCGCACAAGTAATATGAGTGCTTTTGTAAGTAGGATAATATTACAGGCCTGGACTCACTGAGGGTTCACACAGGGGGAGACGCTCTGTCACCAAAACGAGCAAATGTTTAGGGAAAAAGCCTGAATCATACAAGTCAAGTCAACTTATAAAGAATCTCTATACAAGCTCATGCATGTGTAAAGAATATGTTAATCATGTGACTCACATTTGAATAATCTGTAGTTGCTGTAGTCTTTAATTCAGAACTCCCCCAAATGACTGCATTTGTAGAGTCACTGAGATTTAAAGGGTCAGTTCAACCACATTACAAAAAATGTACAGTATTTTTTGACTCACTGTAATCCAGCCATACAGATAGTTTGGGTTTTATTTCTCCAGGTTTTCCAACACAGTCTCACGGGAGTTTATGAAATAGTCACGAAATTTAATCTATTTGATTCGTGTACGTAGACACAAATTTCCCTTTTTTTTCCTGAAGCTCAGCACGACTTTCAACGGCGTATTTTTAATGCGTTTTCCTATGAATGTCCAGCAACGTGAGACACACGCATCAATTTCTGCTCAAGTCTTTACAAAATAAAACTACTTAGTTCGGTTTAGGAATAGATGGTTTGGGTTAAAACAACTCTGGAAGAGCTGTAACTTAAGTACGGAAGTTACGTGACAAATAAATAAACTTTGACTTGTGGTTTCACACGGGACACGAACACCATCCACCCCGACCCCCCTCCTTACTCTTTATACTTCCCGGTTCACAATTACGTGGATTACATACAAATTGATTTCGTGCTGACCATCACAAAAAATATGTGAAATTCACATCTATGTACACAACTCAATACATTCAATTTCGTGACTATTTTACAAACTACTATGCGACTATGTGCTGTGTTTTCAGATTTCTTCCTCCATCTCAGTTATGTTTCATGTTTCTTGGAATTTGGGGGTTGTGGGTGACTTTACATTCTACAACTATAACTAGAACACACACATTTGAAAATGGAAGTTCATTCTTGACTGTTTGACCACACGCGAATGGATGTGAACTTATACCTAGGTGACCTAGATCATGAATTCACATGAACTAGGTCATCAAGTGACCTAGGTGACCTAGGTCACATGATGACATCTTTAGTTTTTCCGTGGGTTTTGTTAAGAAACAAATGTAGAATATGATCATATATGTAACCTTTAAATGCAAAGAATGAGTTAAGTGCACTGAATGTCTGGGAGGATGCTTGTTGAAATATATCTATAAATGAGCAGCATTTCAGGATCAAAATATTGACCATTTTGGTATGGATCCGTCCATCATGGAAAAAGAGACTTGAGAAAAAAGGAGGCAGAGAAGGAAAATGTGTGTGAAAGAAGGATGTAATGTGAAGATTTGAGAGCACAGATTTAGAGTTTGGGTGTTTATCTGCTCACTAGCCGCAGTGAAAGGTGGACAAAAAAGTTAATTTCCAACATTTCCAATTATTTTTAACGCAACTAATTTCTTTAACGCATTAACGCAACTTTTAGGTTGTAGTGGGCTCAGTTTTAAAGCTAGAGTGAAGGTACTGGTATCATCTGAAACCATGTCATACTAGCTTGTCGTGAAGGAGGCTATATAACTCTCTAAACTGGCACGGCCATTTTCAAAGGGGTCTCTTGACCTCTGACCTCCAGATATGTGAATGTAAATGGGTTCTATGGGTACCCACAAGTCTCCCCTTTACAGACATGCCCACTTTATGATAATCACATGCAGTTTGGGGCAAGTCATAGTCAAGTCAGCACACTGACACACTGACAGCTGTTGTTGCCTGTTGGGCTGCATTTTGCCATGTTATGATTTGAGCATATTGTTTTATGCTAAATGCAGTACCTGTGAGGGTTTCTGGATCAATATCTGTCATTGTTTTGTGTTGTTAATTGATTTCTAATAATAAATATATACATACATTTACATAAAGCAGCATATTTGTCCACTCCCATGTTGATAAGAGTATTAAATACTTGACAAATCTCCCTTTAAGGTACATTTTGAACAGATAAAAAATGTGCAATTAATCGCGATTAAATATTTGAATCGATTGACAGCCCTAGTAGAAACCCCAAATAAAAGTGTGAACCTGGAAATGAGCATGATATGTCCCCTTCAATGACCGAAATAAAGGTGAATCACATCAAATCAACTGTGTGTGCCAGCGAAAAGAGGATCCCTGAACACAGACTGATTCTAATGCTGCACTTAGAAAGGCTGAAACAAATTCTCAGATTCAGAAATGTTACAAAAAGTGTACATTTATCGTGGTGGCTATAGCGTGTTATTACTCCTTATTTTTTATGATGATGTTTTTGAAAATATAGTCATCAATTATTCTCATAAACAATCAAATTACAGTATAGGTTGCCTGTGCTCCCCGTTTTTCTCTCTCCTTCCCTCCAATATTAACGCTGATAGAATCACACAGTGAGAAACTTGCAGAACTAAATCTAAAATTCAGCAGAGAGTTAAATGTACAACACACACTCCGAAACACACACACACACACCCTTCCAACCAAGCACTCGCCACTCAGCCTTGAATGTGTACATTATTTCTGACATCAACCATTTAAGGGGACAGTATATTTTACACAAAGTGGCATTAATTAAGTCGCTAAAGGCCCGCTATCATGTATTTCAAAAGCAGTGCGGTCGAACAAAGGCGGTGACAGAGGGAAATACTGTGAAAGTCAATTAGAATTTTATGTACGTTTTTAGATCTCTCTCTCTTTTTTTTTTAAATGATAAATGAAGTTACTAATTTTGCCTGTGCTCTTTCTAGACACTGCAGCTTTAATTGCTAATTGTTAACAGCGAACGAATACATTTGCATATTAATTAGCTCCCAATTTACATTTTTAATTTGCTGCCTTCAAAGGGTGTGAGATAAAAGGTCGTGTTATTTTAAATAATTTATCCTTTATTGCAGAAAAGATGCTGAAAGGAAAATGTGGGGGGGAGGGATTTTTTAACCCCTAAAAGCTCTGAAAATGCACGTTAAAAATACATACAATATATATTTATTTATATATTTTTTTGTCAGTTAATTAAATGGGCTAAGGAGAAAAATGGTGCACTCAAAACAGTTTTTAATACAAAGCCACCTGGAGGAGGCAGAGCAGCTCTGGACGGTTGAGTGAAGAATATAGTGAATGCACCAGAGATGACTTCTGTGGAAGTCAAGTTTGGAAACCAGATCCCCCCCTCTTCTCTGTCTTTTCCCGCCGCCTGTGTGTGTGAGACAGAGAGAGAGAGAGAGAGTGTGTGTGAGGGAGGGAACGCTTTTCTTTTTATCACTCCATTTTGTCCTCTCTCCCTCCTGACACATCAATTGATTTGGCAGCCGGCGCCTTCGGTTTCCGTCTTTCACCACGAGGCAGCGGCGAGCGGAGAGGGAACGAACAAGTTCAGAAATTCATTAAGATGAAAAACAGCCGCCGCTGTATTTCTTGTGAGGAGGAGGAAGTGCTGTGTGTGTTTCTTTCTTTCTCTTTCTCCGTGCATGTGCGTGTGTATATATGTGTGTGCGTGTTAGTGCGTGCACATTTGGGAGTGTGATATGGGTAGCCAGCCAGTTGCTTGCACATTCTTGCTGAGCATCGTCCATTGGCTCGGTGCCACAAACAAAGCGGTTTCACAAGCAGTCGCTAGCCGGACGCCAGCACACACTGACACTTTTTTTTTTTTTTTTATGCTGTTGCGACAGACCAAACAAAAATTCAGAGGTGGCAGCAATGCGTACAGAGTCAGAGGAAGAGATGAATGGAGCAAGCTGGACACTCAAAACATGCCTCTATACTCCAGCTGGAAATCTGGAAACTTTTCTTGTCCTCGTGCTCAAAAGCCAACCGGCTTGAGGCCGTTCTGAAAAAAAAAAAAATCCTGGGCGATGTGTACCCAGCAACTCTCACCACTGACAAGTTTGTAAAAACAAGATTCCTCTAGAAGACACAAATGATGCTGAAACCGCTGAAGCATTACAATTAAGCACGATAAAATAGCCCTCTGATGCATATTGTGTTCTTTAAGGAATCCCATTTACACATTCTAATATCTGATGACGTGTTTAGCAGAAGAGTAGAGCAGGAGTAGTTCTAATGTTGCATTTTGGGATGAGAAGCAGAGCCGTATGTGGCACAGAGCCAGAAATCATCAGATACATGTGACTGTCTAACAGCTTTGAATCAGGAGAACTGATACAAGCATCTGCATGAAGCTCTTAAGGAGCATAATTCATGCTTTTATTTTCATACTGTATGTATTCCTAAACTGATTTTTAATTAGTTATCTCAAGGCAAAGTTGTGCTGTCACAGTACAATAAAAATCTATGATGTAAAAAATGATGTTTCTGCTATAATACTCAATAATGGACACAGGTACATGTTCTGGTCTGAAGGGGTGAAAGGAACCTGAAGACAGTGACAGTGAGAGAGGATGTTAGTGGTCTAGAGCCAACACACAGAACATAATAGAATATCTGCCATGTGACGTGTCGGGTGGAGGTCAGGAACAGGACAGAATAACATCTAGCCACACAAATACACTGTATTTCTTATGGAAAGGCAGAAAAAACGATGCATATCTCTGTATTGCGACCAAAACAGCAGCTTCCTAAGGTTCATGAAGTCCATTTTTAAAATTACTCAATTATTACATAAAGAAACTCGTGACCATATGAATGTTAATTGCAACTTTTCTAATGCATACGTTGCTTGTTTTCACTTATAATTGTCGTAGATAAATTAGATTTATTTTTTTCTTATATTTTTTTGGAAGACTTCCAAATAAAATGGTGAAATATTAAAGAATTAATGCAGTAATAAACACACACAGAGATGCATCGGCCAATCAAATATCTGCAAGCGTACATCCTTGGTAAATTACTGAAGTGTATGTAGCAAATGTATTATAAATAAAATAATAATACAAATAAAATGAGTGTTAACTGTCCAGGGTTGTAAAATTATTCCTCATAGTGTTCATTTAAAAAAACAAAAAAACAAACATGCCGTAGACAGATAAAATAAAACCGAATAAAAATGCATGTTAAAGATGTCAATCTTTCATCATTGTAATTTGTTGTATATTTGGGATCAAATTAATAAAAGAAATTGAGTCAATGAGGTGAAATTGGATCTGCACTCCTTCCTATCTGAGCTCACAGTGACAGAAAACCTGCTCTATTTTTATAAAAGCACTACGTGTTAAGCACATACACACACACTGTGAGTATGTGCATGTAGACACATTTGTGCATAAGTATGCGTGTGTGTGAGTGTGTGTCTCAGTTAAGATGATTACGGGTGGAAATTCAACCACCTCTACCAATTACACACCAGCCTCTTGTATACATAAACAGTGCAATTTATGTCCCATTGATCTGTCTAATTCTTTCAACAGGAGCACATTATGGCCGCCGTCTTTTTGTCTCCCGCCCTGCTCTCCTCTCTGCGGCACGAGAGCCGAGCGAGGAAAGCCTTCCAAGTCCTTTTGTACTTCCCGTGTCCCTTTGAACAATGAATCATATTTAGCAAGGAGAGAGGAAACAAGGCGCTGCTCGCAAAATACGAAGGCGGCAATTCAGTGAGCCAGCCAAGATAAGTCGGTGTAAAGGAAGGCAGTCAGGAAGCCGGGGTTTGACTGACATGAAGGTGGTGACATGGCTGAGACAAGACTTTACGGGGCCCTGAGCAGAATGGGGCACCCCACACCCCCCAATATCTTTTTATTGATAAAGAGCACGAAAAAAAATAATAGCAACAAATCAGCATTTAAGATATTAAAGCCCCTGAAAACTCGCTTTCAAACCTTTGGGGTTTCTTTATAACATTAAAGGTACAGTGTGTAGTATTTAGCGGCATCTAGTGGTGCGGTTGCAGATTGCAACTAACTGAGAACCCTTCCTCTCACTCCCTTTCCAAGTTGTATAACGTGAGCCCCCGAGTGCAAAACCCGTGGTAACGCCATTCACCTCGCTCAGATGCCATCAGTACCATAATAACACCACTTTAGGAGCAACGGAAATCAGACCGCGGCTGGCGGAACCAGGTTTAACACTTTGTGGCTCATGTTACCGCAGTTTCACAAGCGTGTCGGAGAACTACGGTGGCCTTCAAGTAACATAAAAAGGCTCATTTTCAGGTTCATACTTGTATTTTGTGTTTCTACTAGAACGTGTTTACATGCTGTAATGTTAAAAAAAAACTTTATTTTCCCCATCCTTTATGCCTGAATATACCTGTATTTACCCTTTGTCTGAAACACTCCGTTTTAGTGCATTTCAATGGAATTGCAATGGAATTGCAATGGAATTGTGTTGCTAGGTAACAGCTTGGGTCTATGTTTACTTCCTGTCAGCTGATGTTATTTACATCCACTGCAACAGGAAATAAACTGGGACGCATTTAGAATGTTTACGTTTAAAAACCGTGTAATGGTCTAAATATTGTATATTTGTGACATCACAAATGGACAGATGGCTTGTTTCAAACGCTCAATTTTTGAATACGGGCTGCGTGTATTTCTCCGTATCTTGAGCGTTTTGATAGTTTAACAGTATATATACAGCACTTAAACCTGCTTTATAATATAAAAGACATGAAAATCTCACTTTTTACAATATGGGACCTCTAAAGGCTCTCTCTAGAGCCAGTGTTTGGTTTGTCCAACGATTTATTAGTAGTTCAACAATCCCCAAAAAATATATGTATTTGCTCAGGGCCAGTTTAAGGCATAGGCCACATAAGCGGTCACCTAGGGTGCCACCGTCTGGGGGGTGCTGGTCACAAAAAACAAACAAATTAAAATTAAAAAATAATAAAAAAAAGCCGGTGGACGCTCTTTCTAATTTTCTGATTTGAGGTAACAAATACATAAATAAAGAAAGAAATACGCTTTTCACCCCCTGTAACTCTTGTTGTAGCGAAACTGACTAAACACTTTTAAGCCAACAATATTAGGGACCAATTGTTTATTAATAATATATCAAATACAGTTATTTATGAAAATAAATATCTTAATTTTTGTCATAAAACCATTGTGATGGCTGATGTGTGTTGCGATTTACGGGGCTAGGGTTAGGGGTCTGGGGGGGTTGAACTCCAAATCCGAATTTTAGGGCACCAAAAGGGCTAGAGCCCGGCCCTGTATTTGTTATTAGGAGTTTAACTATCACAGACTCTGCTAATCTGCTTCATCCTGACACAGTGAGGGTTTGGTTTGATCAGTAACAGCAACAACAAACCTCACAACTGTCATCAGATTTTGATTAAAATGTTGCTAAATCCTGATTGCTGCACGGAAATATATGACAACACATTTTTTTCCCAACTGAGCAAACAGAAATCTCTAATATGAATTAACCAAAATTGTTGTAACTTTTCTGTTCATATAAGACCCACATCGCTCCGAGTAAGGAGCTGATTGAGAAAGTTGTTTTTCGGGGGCCTTTAGAGCAAAGTAAACACCATATTTGAACCCTACAAAACTAATTTAAAATGTACAAATATGTAAAACAACAATGTACTGTAATTAAAAGCATTCAAATAAAAACAATTAACACCTAAACAATATGTTTAATACAATTTCCTTCCTGTGAAAAAAATACAAATGAACAGAGGAAACCACAGAGAATTCATATTTTTTAATTTGCTCACTTCTGGGGCCCCCTGGTGGTTGTGGGCGGCCTCTAATTGATGCTTCCACCAAGTGATATTTTAAATTAATATGCAGGTTTTTTTTTCACATTTGACAGTTGTCATACTAAACATCCAAATATCTCCCAGAACTGTGTTCTTATGAGACAGTTCTTCATTTGAATCCAGACTGGTGAAATGCTCTCAGGGTAGCAGCTGTTGACCTCAACCTGCCCTAATCAATGATCAGGTGCATCTCTGATACATTATTGCCTTTAAATAACGACATAAAGAACCTGTTGGTTGCTGTCGGAGAGGAACCGGAGGTGAAACATGGCCAAAATCGTCTCCATATATTAGCCCAACCCTACTCACAATGATCCCATGTCACAGAATCACATTTTACCATCATCTATAAAAGGAGGCTTAAAAAAAAAAAAATCGTTGTTCCGTTCCCTGTTTTGCTTGTCAGGAGAAAAAAAAAGAATCTGTGTTTTCCACCATCCGCACAAATCTGCCACCTCCGGTGATTGATGCAGTCAAATTAGATGTATGTGGAACACTGGCTCTGGCAAATGAACACATCAACTGATGACCAGCTGTTTCTAATTATTATACACTGGTTAATTAGGACGCCGTGTCACCATCAACGGCGGCGGTAAACTGTGTGAAATTCATAATTCATGCTCTGGCGTCCAATAAGCCTCCCTGATCAAACCGGTACAGTGTGGCATGGATGGAGAGGCCGTGCGGAAAGAGACTGGGGAGGGCGGATGGTGCACTGCTGTTGCCAAATATCTGTGTGTGTGCGTGTGTGTGCGTGTGTGTGTGTGTGTGTGTGTGTGTGCATGTTCACGCCTTTCCCTCACACCTCCTGCTTCTACCCCTCTCTCTGTCTCTCTCTCAGCAGGGTGTGTGTGTAGGTGGCAGTGTGAAATGTCTGGATCTCAAAGGTAAGCTGAACGCCTCACTCCGTCATTATTAAATATGATTGAGGACTTTATGTGACATTCATGATACACTGAATGATTTTGTAATGTTTTACATATTCAATCAAAGTGGTAATTATAGAAAATATGTAACAACAGACCAAAAATATCAGACAATTATTTTGCACACAGAACAAAAAAAGAAATCCATGATACATTTGAGTCAATATATAAATGTGTATTTTTGATTTGTTATCTCAATATATTTCTGTGTCTTAAATGTTGTCTTGAACCAAGTGTGTTGGTTTATGAAATAAGTCAGTGAACATTGTATTGTTTGCCGCAGTTGTTTATTAATTTTCATGTGTTCATCATAAACCCTATACAGAACTTCTATTGAAAATCTGCCATAAAAACCCTGAGTGGAGATAACTGCTGGGTTGTCCTACACCATCACTTGACTCTATGGGAGGGGAAGGGGATTTTACTGGTCCTTATGCAGTTCCAAATCTTCTAGAATTTTCTAGAAATGCATATGATTGTGAATATATAATAATAAATGCAACAACACGGAATAAGGCAGATCACTAGCAAGAAAATCCTCCTCATTTGATTTTCCAACCAAATGATAAACCTAGTTCTTATTCTGGCCTAAATCCTACTTTAATCTCAGCCCTAGCACTAACTGGAACCTGAATCAGTGCCTAATGAATTTAATAATGCATAACCATTACCCTAAGTCAATCTGATTCAAATACTAACCCCGATGATGATTTTCATGATTTACATGATTAGCCTTTGTAAAGTATATTCAACTAAATCGAATCCCAAAAGCTCAAATTTTAACCCTGAATCTAAAAGAACTGAATTTGAATGTAACCCTTAAGGCCTTTACACACCGGGGGCGTGACACCAGTGAAAATTATATATTTACATGTTTTATTGTGAAAGGTAAGAACGGAAGAAATGGATCTGGTCTGCTGGTTTGTTTGTCAAGGTTGACAGGAATAGTAAAGTTTTCTGTCCTGGTTCGGACTACAGAGCCTCCGTGCTGTTGTTTTAATCCTTATTAATATAGGCGCAACGCAACGCATACCACATGTGATTGGTTCATGGTTTTATTCGCGGTGCGAAAGCTCAGAAAATCGTCCGCGTTCCGAAAAAGATTATGACGCGGTTTAAATTTGACCTTTAAACCCAAATCCTAAACTAAATTTGATTTCAGCCCTTACATTGAATCATACCTAATACTTATTCAAATCCCAACTGTATTTTTAAACTAAATTTGATTGTAGCGCTTAAACTAAACCTAATCCTAGCTCAAAAACATAACCCCAGACCGGGCCTAGCCCCATAACTTAATCCCTAAAATAAATTGAGTGTGGCCTTTATGTGGCCATTATTTCAAAGTAAACCTAATCCTGAGTAAAATCATAACCCTAATCCTAAACTAAATTGAATTTGTAGTTCTTACATTAAACTGAACCTAGTCTTTGTTCAAATTCAAATTTTAACCCAAATTCTAAACGTAAACTAAATCTGATTCTAGCCTTGGCGTTACGTAAACCTAATCCTGGTTTAAATTTGACCTTTAAACCCAAATCCTAAACTAAATTTACATTGAGTCAAACCTGATCCTAATTCAAATCCCAACTCTATTTTTAAACTAAATTTGATTTTAGCTCTTAAACTAAACCTAGTCTAGACTGGGCCTAGACCCCAAACCTAACCCCTAAACTAAATTTGAGTGTGGCCTTTATGTGGCCATTATTTCAAAGTAAACCTAATCTGATTCAGAGTAAAATCATAACCCTAATCCTAATCCTAAACTAAATTTAATTTGTAGTCCTCACATTAAGATGAACCTCATTTTAGTTCAAATCTGTAACCTAAACTAAGTTTGATTCTAGTTCTTATATTAAACTAAACCTAATCCCAGCCTAAATCCTAAATCCCTGCTCAGATAGTCTCCTGTACGAGTGCACACTGGACAGAATGTCCTCGCTGTGAAGGTCTCAGAAGTCTAGAAGCACAGCAGCCGACACATGTGCACGCAGCAGCGGTGTAAAGTTGTGTGCGATGCCGTGATGGGCGTCACTGTCGTCACGCACTGATGACATCTGACTGCGGGTGTCGCTGCCTTATTATCTTCCCGACGCAGGGCGGATTAGAAAAATGGGATTTCAGATGGCTCTCCCTTCCACCCCACACGCCCTCTGCCGTCGCTCAGTTAAGTGATTATTGTTAAAACACAGGGGAAAAAAATCATTTTGGAAATAATTATGATAGTAATTATCATTTCCCCCTTCTTGGCCGTGCAGATAAGAATTAACCCAGGAGAGAGAGAGAGAGAGAGAGAGAGAGAGAGAGAGAGAGAGAGAGAGATTGAGACTTAAAAGTCACATGGATTTGTTTGATCAGTCACAGCTTGATTTGACTCCTGATCAGGGTTGGGGAGCAAGAGTAATCAGATTACCAAATCTTGACTGTAATTCCTTAAATGCATTAACGAAACACATCAAATATAAGATTACTTTAAATAGATATGATGCATGTAGTCAGATACCACAAAATGGTACCAGTGATCCCTGATAATCACTCCTAAAAAACACAAGAATTACTTCAGAAACAACAGGATTAGTGGTCGGATTACAAAATAAAATAGTGTTAAGATAAAAAAAATATTTTAAAAAATGTGGAAGAGAATAAGGAGAAACAAAAAGGTTAATTTGACATATATTTGTACAGGTGGCAGATGAAAGTTAAAGATTGTGGCAGTGGTGAGTAAAAATAAATAAAATAGTAAAATAATAAAAAATAAATAAAAATAGTATAATGATAAGAGAACTTTGTTTATTTATTACTACGTTTCCCAAAGGACATTTTCTTGCCCAAGATATTCTGCATACATACTATGGTAAATAAATATAGTATATACAGTATACCAGGGGTGTAACAATACACACAATCCAAGCTTTAGTGCATACTGTAGGCCTACATCAGATTTGGGCTCATGTTTCGGTACATTTTCGGTACAGCAAGGAAAACAAGGACCTCAGAAAATAATTTTGAAAAATGTAGACATTAAATGATGTAACATTGGCCATATTTTACTGTAACTATTATGCCGCCCAAAAGTTGGCATGGGGTTATTTTGATTTGTGCTCGCCATAATAACAACATTAGCTACACGAGTTATCCAGGAGCTAACCTGAAAGGACGCTTTAGCTAACACACAACTGCTTTCTGGGTGGAGCTCATGCTTTAGAGGTTAGATGGTAACACATTGACATAATAACTAGATTTATTAAGCTATTGCGTCAGTACTTATTTGTTTTACCGGGCGAACCGAACCAGAGAAAGTCACTTTCCAACTGAACGTCCTGTTACAGTATGAAACGGTTCAGGACAAACAGGACATACCCTTACACCCCTAACATACTGTACACACACACAGCCAAATAAAATACACACCCATACTAATAATATACTACACTAATAAAACAGAAAATAAAGAGGTTAGGTACAAAGTATAAAAAAAGTTTATGACGCATGGATGAAAGGGTGGGGTGCCAAGTACAAAGTTTCAAATCAAAAGCAATGAAGTAACTGTAGAAAACGATGCAACTATGTTAATATACTGTATATAAAATGTAAATCTGTAGAGAAAGGTGCATCATGATGTTACATGGGTTACAAGGATTAAAATGTAAATGAAAAATGAAAAACAAAAAAAACACATATGAGTTGATGAAGTGGGGCATCACACTGCAAGTAGGAAAGAGGAGAAAAACAGGAGAAAAAGGAAAAGAAGGGGGCGGGGGGTGAAAGTACTGTATGATAATAATCAGTGTCAGTGTCCGGCAGGAGGAGAGAAGCAATATCACAAAGTAAAAGTACTCAATTCCAAGTAAACGCCCTGCATTCAACATTTTACTGAGTAGCACATAGTATCATAAATATATATATATATATATATATAAAGTATTATAATTAGGGCTGTCAAATTTAGCAAATTCCTTTAAACGCCACTCATTTCTTTAACGCATAAACACAACTTGTGATTTTTAGGTTGTAGCGGGCTCAGAGTTTAGCTAGAGTGAAGATACTGGCATCATATAAAATTTGAAAACGTAATGAATCCATCGGTACCAATCATGTCACACTAGCTTATTGCGAAGGAGGCTAAATAACGCTCCAAACTTACGCTAAATTTTGATTTAGAAAAACTGTCATGTCCATTTTCAAATGGGTCCCTTGACCTCTGACCTCCAGATATGTGAATGTAAATGGGTTCTGTGGGTACCCACGAGACTCCCCTTTACAGACATCACATGCAGCATATTGTTTTATGCTAAATGCAGTACCTGTGAGGGTTTCTGGACAATATCTGTCATTGTTTAGTGTTGTTAATTGATTTCCAGTAATAAATATATACATATATTTGCATAAAGTAAACATATTAGCCCACTCCCATGTTGATAAGACTATTAAATACTTGACAAACCTCCCTTTAAGGTACATTTTGAACGGATACAAAATGTGCGATTCATTTGCGATTAATCACGATAAACTATGGACAATCATACGATTAATCGTGATTAAGTATTTGAATCGATTGACAGCCCTAATTATTATACTTTAAGTATTAGTAAGAGCATATAGTAAATATGGTAAGTAAAAATACATGCTGAACAGCCCGAAGTTACACCTGAATGTGTATTTTAAATGTTTTCTTTCCACTAGATGAAAAACGATGTTTTTGCCTGTAGTGTCTCTTCTTAAGTAAATGTACTTAAAATCCACCCCTGGGTTCTGGTAAATAAGAATACATTGTTTATACATTATACATACATATATTTATATTTTGTTAAATTGATAATTCCATACTCAATTAGACGTTGGAGAAAAAAGTAAAGTAATCAGACAACATTTTGAGCTTTTGGAAGTTCAGTTGTTATTTTATTGATTACAGTGTTCTGCAGGCAGTCAGTAATCAATGGACACTCGAGCGTTCACATCGTGGAAGTCCAATCATGAAGAAGCTGCATCGTCTTCTTCTAACTGGAGCCGTCATTATTTCTCTCTTTCTCTGTTTCTCATGAAGTCTCAGAAGTTTATTAAAAGAAAACATACACACGCACACAGATAAACTTGGCCCATAAAGGAAGTTTGTTTTGTCGTGATTTTTTGCTGAAATGTTCATTTCAGGAAAAAGGATAAAGCGCATTTAGAGCCGTGCAATTTTGCCTGTTAGCAAACAGCCTCCCAATTATCTCCCGTTTGATTGCTTGCCTCTATCAAGGTGAGCGATTAGACCACCGCTCCTGTGAAGCTCTGGAAGTCGTTCTGAAATCGCTGCACTTTGATTTCATCAATCTGCAGGCAGCCCAACTGGAAGAAAATGTGAGTTTTATGAGCAAAACTTATTTTCCTCAGCTTCGCTCTTCCAATACAGTTTCATATTCAGGCCTTCCCTGTATCAGATTAGAGGCGATTTTTTTCCTTCCAAAAGAACTTCATAACATTCCTGTCAAATTTGGGGCCTTGCTTTCTTCATTTTTTTTCTCCTTCACTATTTTTTTTTCTCTTCCAGGGAGCATCGTCCTTGCTGGATATGATTTTGTACTATGAATCTACAACCCATCTTGACATTTCTGACAACAGCAGTATGGGAACATTGTGTTGGAGGGCCCTCGCTCATTTGATAAAGCAGGTTGGCTGACGCAGTGGAATAGTAATCTTTCCTTGTAGGCTTTCTCTGGGGGATAATGTACATCCTGGAAAGTGAGTTTGTTGCACATTACACGGTTTGAAGATGCAGGGGAAGAGCAAACGGGGTGAGAAGTTCTCCTGCTGCGAAACACCAGCATAAACACATCAAAACACTGACACGCGCCGCGTTACTGCAGCATCGCAGATAGCATTAGCAGGCATAACTGATTAGCTGTGGGGTGAGAGACAATCGGTCCAAATGTTACCTCTGACTGACTTCAGTGTGTGCGTGTGATCAAAGTGGGACAGGATGAGGGAACACAGTGTGAGGACTTTGAGCGTGACTTCCAGTTAAGATTATTTTGTCAAAAATATAAGGACACATCTCTCTGCGCCAACCGTCGCGGAGTTCTTGAAATAAACTTACTTTTAAACCGTTTTCACTTCGATGTGTTACTTCAGTCGCTTCAGTCCTTCAGCGTTGCAATCTGATGCTCGTAAAGAGAACCGACTGTGGCTTTGTCAAATTGGCAACATGCTTTAGGAAAAGCTCAGTGTGCCATCCTATGTTGTGAGTTCATATTACCACGATGAAATTCATCTATAGAGGGCAGCGCGCTCAGGTCTCCCTGTCTCATAAAAAAAAAATTAAAGGAATTTTGTAATAGTAGGCTATTACAAAAATTGTCAAACTGATGGACTAATGGACCAACACAGTCTCACGGCAGTTTGTGTAATACTCACAAAATGTAATCTATTTGATTCGTGTACATAGACATGAATTTCCCTTTATTTCGTGGTCGTATTTTTGTGCGTTTTCCTACGAATGTCCGGAAACACGTGACACGTGTGTCAATTGCTGCTCCAGTCTTTTCAAAATAAAACTACTTAGTTAGGTTTAGGAATAGATCGACTTGGTTAGGCTTAGGCAACAAAGCTACTAAAAGATTGTGGTTTGAGTTGTAATAACACCTTAAGTGTGTAACTTAAGTATGGAAGTTACGTGACAAAAACTACTTAGTTAGCTTTAGGAAAAGATCGCGGTTCGGATTAAAATAACTCCAGAACTGCTGTAATTTAAGTACGGAAGTTACTTGACAAATAAATGAACTTTGACTTGTGGTTTCACACGGGACATGAACACCGGTCTCCACCCATCCACCCTGACCTCCTGCCTACGCAGCGTTTGCCGCTCTTTATACTTCCCGGTTCACAATCACGTGGATTACATACGAATTGATTTAGTGCTGACCATCACGAAAAAATGTGAAATCCGTGTCTATATATATGAATCAGTACATTCAATTTCTTGACTAGTTCACGAATTGCTGTGCTTCCCCGTCAGCTTGCTTAAAGAAGGTGCTGTAGGTAGATTTGTAGGTGTGTCAAAAAGTCGTTTACATACATGTTTTGTAAAGATACACATTTACGCCTATATGTTCCCGTGGTTATGACGCGCCACAATGAAAGTTAATCTGCGAAATAGGAAGTACTGGCAAGGTGACATAAGGGACTACTCGCAGCGTTAATTAGCATTAATGTAGCTGGTGAGCTAACTGCTATCCGGGCCGCTAGATTACGAATCCTACTATAGCAAAGGGATGACCCGCCCTACTCTGCCTCTGATTGGCTAGAGCTCGTTGCCTGTGTTGGTTGGATTGGTTAGATTTAGGCATGAGGAGCAAAGAGTACAGAAGCAAAGACACAAAACTGGTGCTTTTTTTTGACAACAGATGACAGTCGCTAGATGGCGCTGCGGTAGCGCTGCCGCCATTTTGGACTGAAAACACCATTGAGTCTGTGTCCGTGGATGTATAAAGAGACGTCTGCAAATCAGAGGATAGAGGATTTTTTAGGTAAATCAACTTCCCAGTACGAACACTTAAATATTCCTCATTTAAATCATGATGTCCTAAAAGTAGTAAAATGAACTAACAACTGAATCCAGAGTTATTTTCCTCGGCATAATGAACGTTCATCAGACCCACGGGACTGCACCACCCTGCACGCTCATATGACATATCGGGTTCTGCCAGCTTCCTGCTAGCTGTATGCAGCTGTAATAATGGATATATTGGCTGTAATTCATCACTTTTATTATCTCATAATACACCCACCTTTGCACTGCACTTTGTAGACGTTTTACTGGCGTCCGGTACTCATTTCAGTCCAATATGACGGAGACGTAGCTCTGCGTCTGGGCGATGACGTTTCAATGGAACGAACAATTGAATTTCACTTATGAATATACGTTCTTTGTGAGGAGTGAGATTGGTTAGGGTTAGTGCAGGGGTCTGCAACCTACGACATTTTTTCTCGTAAAGTTATGACTTTATTCTCGTAATATTACGACTTTTTTCTTGTAAAGTTATGACTTTATTCTCGTAATATTACAACTTTTTTCCCGTAAAGTTATGACTTTATTCTCGTAATATTACGACTTTTTTCTCGTAAAGTTATGACTTTATTCTCGTAATATTACGACTTTTTTCTCGTAAAGTTATGACTTTATTCTCGTAATATTACGACTTTTTTTCTTGTAAAGTTATGACTTTATTCTCGTAATATTATGACTTTTTTCTCGTAAAGTTATGACTTTATTCTCGTAATATTACGACTTTTTTTCTTGTAAAGTTATAACTTTATTCTCGTAATATTACGACTTTTTTTTTTTTAGTTAAGTTATGACTTTATTCTCGTAATATTACGACTTTATTCTGTAAATCTCAGATGTTTTTGTCCCTAATACTCCGTAGTACATTTTCTCTTTGGCCCTCACTGCATTAAACTTATATACTATATACTTAGACTATAAACTGTGTTACCTTCATCACAATGCTCAAATGTTTTGCAGCTCCAGACAGATTTGTTTTATTTATTTTTTGCCTAAAATGGCTCTTTTGATAGTAAAGGTTGCTGACCCCTGTGTTAGGGTAAGAACATCAGGGTAAACCAATCAGAGGCAGAACAGGGCGGGTCATGCCTTCGCTATAGTAGGATTCGTAATAACGCAACTGGGCACATGTCAGTCACATAGCCCTCCAAGCTAGCTTGCTCAGCTGCTGACCCTTCATAAGCTAACACAGTTTAGTCAAGAGACTCCTGTCACAGTCTGCATCCCATATTGTAAAAAGTGAGATTTTCATAGTTCTTATATTATAAAGCAGGTTTAAGTGATGTAAAAATATTTTGAAAATATCGAAACGCTTAATCCACAGATAAATACACACAGCCGGTATTCAGAAACTGTGCATTTGAAACAAGCCGTCAGGATTTCTGTCCATTTGTGATGTCACAAATATACAATATTTACACCATTTCACAGTTTTAAATGTTAACATTCTAAATGTGTCCTAGTTTATTTCCTGCTGCAGTGTGAATGACATCAGCTGACAGGAAGTAAACAGCCGTTGCCTAGCAACGGAATTCTGTTGCAATTCTGTTGCAACTCTGTTGAAAAGCACTAAAACGGAGCGTTTCAGACGGAGGGGTAAATACAGGTATATTCAGACCGACGGTATGAGGAAAATAAAGGGTTTTATGAAGATTAAAGCATGTAAACATGTTCTAGTAGAAACATAAAATACAAGTATGAACCTGAAAATAAACACAATATGGGACCTTTAATACTGGACTCATAAGGTGGACACAAACACAGCATGTAATATTGCAAAGCAAATTAGTAGAATATAAATATAAATTAATATAATGTGCCCCGACCAACCCTCCACATCATCCTACAGCATTGACCTGACCGTCCCGTCAACTCAGGCTTGTTGCGTTATTCCTCCTGGTATCTTCTCAGTGTTCGATGTCAGGGAGGACAGACAGGCCGGTCCCGTGTTACAGGGTAATACTCACCACCACCTATCCTTTATCGACAGGCCGAGTGTTAGTGAAGCTCCACCATACATTGTTCTTTCTCTATTTTTGGGCTGATTCTGATTCTGATTTGAACTGTTTCTTTGTGAATGTTTCTGTATTCACTGTGTCTCTGTTTCAGAGTGTGCGTCTGTCCAGGCTGGATGTGTGTAATGTGCCCGTGGTCGACTACCCGGCCCAGTCTCTATCTAAAGCTCTGCTGACCAGCCGGCTCACAGTGCTGCACCTTCACAATGCCCAGCTCAGCGGCATGCCACTATACACACTGGGTATGACGTGCACACACACACACACACACACACACACACACACACACACACACACACGCACACACACACACACACACACACACACACACGCACACACACAAAAGCAGTATTCCCTCACTGATCTCCAGCTTCTGAATATATCTGTTAGTTTGTTAAATCATTTTTGCGTGCGAGCATGGACTGTGCGTACAAATTCATTCCAGCCTACATGCATTGCTAAATGTGTGCGCGTGCGTGCGTGCGTGGGTGTGTCCTGTGGCCAGCAGGACCAGATTTTGACCTGTGACCCTCTCTGCAGGTCTGGACCCGGATTACAGGCCTAATCTCTTACCTGTCACTTTACACACCGCTGCACACATCTATAAAGGTTCTGGCAGCCAGGACACACACACACACACACACACACACACACACACACACACACATATTCACAATACACTTTGGAGGCATAGTCTCTTGAACAAAAATATAAACTGAGATACACATACTTATTTTTTTCATTGTACATTTGATTATACACACTCCCACACACACTTGTACACACACAGCATATGAACACTTTATCTGTGGCCCACAAAAGATTAAAAGTGTCATTTGAAATAAACAAAAAAACAAACAAAGTACAGTGACTTCGTCCGTCCTCTCTGACCTTCATTGATTGGCTACTGTTCTGTCTCTGAACGGTATCCGTGGTGATAGAGAGAGGGAATGGGTGACACGCATACACACACACACACACAGACACAATTACTGGATGGGTATACACACATATAAATACAGTCACCATGGGTGAACATAACACTCAGAGGGGGGTTGAGTGCTGCACATGGATGGACACACACACGCAAACATGGACATGTCACGTGCAACGTGGCTAGTTACTAATAGGCTGAGCTAGATAAGCATGTTGCAGTAATAATCATTATGAGGCCAAACACATGCACACACATACTGTATATAGGTATATACTGTATACTGTATATATAAGGGATGCATGATTTATCAGACTAACATTGGTATCGACCGATGTTTTTGCCCTGATGACTGCCATCGGCCTATCGGCAAATTAGATGACATTCGCCGATAGCAGTGTCCGATGTTTATCTGTTGTGTTGCATCAATTTTGCGGCGGCTAAATGTTGCGTTGGTTATTTGCGGTCGGGATCCAGTCCCGGCCGAGCAGAGTGCAGCAGCACATCGGGGCCGCAGTACCGTAGTCCCGCGGCTCCGCCGTGGATCTGTCCAGCCCAGACAGCCGAGGCAGCGAGGCAGCGAGGCAGCGAGGCAGCGAGGCCCGAGGCTGCTCCAGCAGAGCGGAGCTCTTCGTCCGCTCCCTGGTGCCGTTCTGCTGCTTCTAGTCCTCTAGTTTCTAGTCACTGATCACGGATGGCGTCGTTCTCTCGGACCGATACAAATATAAAAATGAATAATGTTAAATGGGTCGCCGAATATACTTGGGTGGCCTTTAATATATGAGGGGCCTGCCCAACTAAAGTCTATACTTGAGAAACACTGCTTATGTTTCTAATCACTTTTACATTTAATTTATGTTTCACAAAACAAATAGTTTTGTTGGGCTGTGTAAGTACTGAAACATTCTTCTCATTGAGTAGGTAGATGTATAGCAGATGAAAAGACTTTTGAAGCAGTTATTTTTTTTTTTTTTAAATAATCTTTTTCATATGAAAGAAGGTTATATTAAAGGTTGTTTCATAAATGTGTATGATTGAATTTCTGCTCATTCAAAGACAGTATAATGAAATGATGAATGACTTTAAAACAGCTTGATTATTATTATTATTTTATATGAAGAGGTCTTTGCTTCCCTGGCACAAAAGGAAAAAAAATAACAGTAAAAACAAAATAAAAGAAAATAATTTTGCAATCGATGCATCCCTAATGTATAAATATAAATCTTTTTATTTCTAGTACATGATCAGATGTCCTGGTAAAACAATCCCTGCTTCTGACTCTGCAGTGAACACAGCCTGTCGTCTCCTCTCAGCTGGGAGCAGAGTCAGAACCAAATGGACGCAGTTTGCTGCCCACTCTTCCCAACAGAAACTTGTCCCTCCAACATTTTCAGCCATTTCCTGGATCTCTTTGATGTTTTAGGGTCTCACAACCCACCCCCCTCCTCCCGTGCTCGTCTCTCATCCCACCCCAACCTCTCTGCCTTAACCGAGCCCACCGCCACACCCCCCCTTCTTCCCTCCCGGCAGGGGGTCCCGGCTGAGGATCATTGCCTTCGATCGGAGGGGCCTCTGATTGCGGGATTGGGCGCTCGCGGTGGACTCGACCGGATCAATCCCACCGATTCCACCATTTGGTTCCCACTGTGCCTGATGACAATGTTGGCATTCCACATGCAGCCCAACAGGCTTGATCAAATCTGCGGCATCGATTCTGGATGCGAGGGCAGCGAGGGCCCAGGCAACACGGACACATGTGTACCGCAGTACAGTACACATTACACAAATACACAGGGAATGCCCACAACGTGCACATAAACACAAGATAGAGCTCTGAAACACCATCAAAGATGTGATAAAGTACCATGATGAAAAGATCCTTACGATGATGTACACGCTGACATTTGGAAGAGAGAGGGCCTTGGAAGTTAACATGTGTGTTGTAAGGTCCCCTGTGCTGAGGAGCCACACCTCTGGCTTCAACAATGGCTCGTTCATGTTAGAATGGTGAAGGAGTGCCACTTGATCTTTACCGCAGTAATTGCAGGAGGCGGCGAGTCCTGCTGTGCTCTCGTTTTCATGCTCAAGTTCACTCGCCATCAATCAGTCTGTCATAGTTTCAACCTGGAGGCCCCGTGTTTGGCACTCAGAGGACATACTTGTACAATAGTTCATATCTAATATCAATTTAAAACAATCTATGTCTTAATTCAGGGTGGGGGTGTGGTTCCATCCAAAGTTAGAAGAGTGAAATTTCTGTCCAGTCCAGTCCCGTCCTCATCACCGCTGTCCTCTCTGTTGTCCAGAGGTTATAGACAGCCACATGCCTCCAATCATTTTACCTTCCAGCGAGGAGCTTCAACAGTTGTGTGTATCATACGGGAGCTTCACGTTATCCCCGTGACAAGGACCTGGTCCCCCAACTGGCTTCCCACCAATGGCCGTTGCCCTGTTGTATGTTAATTCAAATCAGTGGAAGAAGCTTACAACTCAACATACTCACTCAGCTTAGAATAACTTTCAAAAGTCACTCGTCTCTTATACTGTTCTGAAAGAATTTAAATAAGATAGATTTGGGTATTTTTCAACCGAGGTCCTATTCCAGCCCAGTCGCCAGGGAAAAACGTTGGCATCGTGCGTTCCTGCAAACCAGGGACACGTTAAATGTTGATGTTTTTTGCATTCGGTCAGAGTAAGTGACGTAGTACATTGAACGACCGTTATCGAAAGTTACGTGGTATAATAACGACTGTAACAAGTGAGAAAGTCCACTAAGGGTAGGCGGGAGGAGTGGTGGATGGGTCAAACAAACACAGGACTTTCACCTATGAGACCGCTGTTTGTGTCCCGTGTGGAACCAAAAGTAAACGTTGACTTTACACTGTAATGTAAGTCTGCTAAGGCCTGTTGTTCATGCTAGTTACGCTGTTACAGTTAATACGTTGCGTTGTTACGTTACATTGTTACGTTACGTTGTTACGTTATGTTGTTACGTTACAGTTGTTACGTTACGTTGTTACGTTACGTTACGTTGTTACGTTACGTTGTTACGTTACAGTTGTTACGTTACAGTTGTTACGTTACAGTTGTTACGTTACGTTACAGTTGTTACGTTACAGTTGTTACGTTACGTTGTTACGTTACGTTGTAACGTTACGTTGTTACGTTACAGTTGTTACGTTACAGTTGTTACGTTACGTTGTTACGTTACGTTGTTACGTTACAGTTGTTACGTTACAGTTGTTACGTTATTATTTGAACACAAACCATGATGTTTTTCCTGACCTTAATCAAGTAGTTTTGTTGCCTAAACCTAACCAATCGTTTCAAAACCTTAAAGGTGCTAAATACGAGATTGGGAGCATTTCTATTGCCTCCCCACGGCTCTCAACATGGCAGCAGCTCGTAGCTAACGGTGCTAACGGGGCTAATGGTGCTAACAGTGAGAACAATGACAACAGTTTTGAAAGAGCTAACAGTGTTAACCTGGGTGGGAACTAGAAGGTGGGTTCTACGCTTCCGCAACGGTGTCATCAGTCGGGACGGCGTTATCAGCTGTAACCGTATGAGAGCAGTGCAGAGCGGTAGCCATGAGCTAGCTAGTGGGGCACGCTCACATGCACGAACATGCATTCTGCTATGTCAACAAAGCAAGGAGAAGCTCTGATTACAACACAAACAGAGGGAGAGAGACTTCATTTTCTGCTTAGGTAGACATTACTCCTCTATATCTTTACATAGACAATATTTGTTTGCTGCTTTATTAATATCAGATATCATATATAGAGCCTTTAACAACGTGACATTGTGTGTTTCTGAAAGCGTGACACGAGGCTGATATGAAACATATTTATGAAACGTGTTTTTGGTACAGAAATGTCGACATTCAATAAATCCCGCGGTGAATGCCAACACTTTTTCTGTTGCTTACTTTTCTGTTGCTTATTCTCATAATTGTGGCAATGGGCCATACTAACTTACAGTAATGATGTAAAAAGTTTGTTTCTGAGTCCAACCAAAAGAAAACAAATAAATTGTGTTTAGCAGAGCACCCTGGTAACTTAATGGTTAAGACGCACATTGCAATGTCGGCGGTTAGATTCCGTGTTGTTGCGTGTCATACTAAGACACCCAGAGTTTACCGGCCTCGTACCACTTCCTTAAACCTTCAGTCTTCCTTGAATATTGATTTTCTAAATGGAGAAGCACTGACAAAGTTGATTTAGTATCTAGAAATTAAACAAATTACACAAGTGTTAAAGTCACGCTACATGTTTCAAACTAATTCAAAGGTTTGAGGAGAATAATTGCACTTTAAAGTAGTAATGTAAATTCTGGATCCTGTTTCTGATCTTTTGGTGCTCTTCATCTTTTATTGCTGCTCGTAGTTGGTGCACTGAAGTCAAACAAGGCTTTGCAAGAGCTCCACCTTACCAACAACCTGCTGAACAGCTACCAGGACGCCCTGCAGCTCGGAGACCTGCTACGCTACAACACCACTTTACAGACGCTGGAGCTCAGCAGCAATGTTGTAGCAGATGCTGGTAGGATGTTCATCTTTGTTACAGAACTTCAAAATATGTATGTATTCAAAATTGCACAGGGCAAAATTTGATATGTAAAAGTCTTTTTTTTCTCTGATTGAGAACCCATGGTTTTGTCCTATTTATGAAATGTATTAATGTTTAGGGCATGTTTGGTGTGGTGAGTGCAGAATGATGTTGACCTAAAATAACAATGAAGTGTGAGAAAGAGCATGTCTTAAAAGTTGGAAAAGAGGTGTTTAAAGGTGTTGGAAGGCGTGTTTTTAACCTTGGACAAAGCCAGGCTAGCTGTTTCCCTCCGCTTCCAGTCTTTATGCTAAGCTAACCGTGTCCCGACTCCAGCTCTGCACTTAATGCACAGACATGAGATTGATATCAGTGCTCTCATCTCACTCAGAAAGAGCTTGAATAAGCATATTTGCCAAAATGTCCAACTATTCCTTTAAGCTGCAAATTCACAGGTCAGAGTTCATCATTTTTTTACATTCAGCCAATGGAATCACAGCTTTTTTGTGTCACACACCCAATGTGTGAAGTACAGCTCAAGTGATTCATTTAGACTGAATCCCTATGTGATTGTTAAAGGATTAGTTCAACAGTTTGGAAGAAATGTGTTGAAGTTAATGTTTGGTTGGTTAATTTGTGGTTTTAGAAGGAGTTACATGGTGTAACTATTTCTTCATAATTTTCACATCTCTCTCTCTCTGAAAGAAAGCAAATAAGTGTAGCTCCCAGAATGTTGCACTGTTCCTTTAAATCAGTGGCAAAAGTGTTTCGTTGCAAAATGCATTCCCAAATGTTCATAATTTACATAGTGTGAGCGAGAGGCAGAGCAAATGTTCGCAGAAGTTGTTTGCAATTGAGACACGTAATCTTGTTAATTATTAGTATCACTTTGGCAGCCCTTGTTCAGTTTTCGCTAATTAAAGAATGACCCACCTAACTTTGCTTGCCAGCAGCTTGCAGGGAAAACAGGAAAGCAACAGGATAGGTAAAAACAGTGGGAGGGGTCCTCACACTGTCAGCCTGCAAACATGCCCAGTCCAGCTTTAATAGTATCTAATTGATACAGATATGTGAAAAAGGTTAAGCACAAACACGGTAGCAACCTTCTCCATAGTTACTGGAGCTCACTCCCACTAAACATCTGTCAGTGCCATTTAGCTTACAAATACAAAACAGTTCAGCTGAACCCGTTTAGCTAATTACCATCATTTCATGGTTTGTTTTTTTGTTGTTTTCTTACTCTGCAGGTTTGGAGGAGCTGTGTGATGGTCTGAGGTGGCAGACGGCAGGTGTGAGAGTCCTACTGCTGAGGAACAACCAGATCACCACAAATGGCATGGTCCATCTGGCCAAGGCTCTGGTGAGGAACATAATACCAGCATTTAGTTTGGAACAAAATCAGTTAATGCCGACAGTCAGCATACACACACACACGCACACACACACACACACATACACATATCTGTATATATACAGTATATATATACTGTATATATTAGGGCTGTCAATTGATTAAAAGATTTAATCACGAATAATCACACAATTGTTTATCTGTTCAAATGTACCTTAAAGGGAGTATTTAATACTCTTATCAACATGGGAGTGGACAAATATGCTACTTTATGCAAATGCATGTATATATTAATTATTTGAAATTAATTAAAAACCAAAACTAATGAGAAATATTGTCCAGAAACGCAGGTACTGCATTTAGCATAAAAAAATATGCTGCTTGTGATTATCATAAAGTGGGCATGTCTGTAAAGGGGAGACTCGTGGGTACCCATAAAACCCATTTACATTCACTTATCTGGAGGTCAGAGGTCAAGGGACCCCTTTGAAAATGGACATGACAATTTTTCCTCGTCAAAATTTAGCGTAAATTTGGAGCTTTATTTAGCCTCCTTCATGACAAACTAGTATGACATGGTTGGTAACGATGGATTCATCAGGTTTTTACAGTTTCATATGATACCAGTATCTTCACTCTAGCTACACTCTGAGCCCGCTACAACCTAAAAATCCCAAGTTGTGTTTATGCGTTTAGCAAACAAATTTATATATATATTTTTTATGTATATATATTAGGGCTGAAAATTGATTAAAAGATTTAATCGCAATAATCACACAATTGTTTATCCGTTCAAATGTACCTTAAAGGGAGATTTGTCAAGTATTTAATACTCTTATCAACATGGGAGTGGACAAATATGCTCCTTTATGCAAATGTATGTATATATTAATTATTTTAAATTAATTAAAAACAAAAACTAATGAGAAATATTGTCCAGAAACGCTCACAGGTACTGCATTTAGCATAAGAAATATGCCCAAATCATAACATGGCAAACTCAAGCAGGGCCATCTTAAGGCATATAGGCGGTCGCCCAGGGCGCCACGTTCTGGGGGGGCGCTGGTCGCCCTCTAAAAAAAAAAGAATAAATACTTTTTTTTTTTTTTTTAAATGCCAGAGGGCAGCCTTCCTTATTTTATGCATTGAGTTAACAAATAAACAAATACATAAATAAAGAAAGAAATACACTTTTCACCCATGTAACTCTCATTTTAGTGAAACTGACTAAACACTTTTAAGCCAACAATATCAGGGACCAATTGTTTATTTATTATATAAGAAATACAGTTATTTATGAAAGTAAGAATCTTAATTTTTCTCTTAAAACTATTGTGATGTCTGATGTGTGTTGCGGTTTACGGGGCTAGGGTTAGTTCATCTTCATTCATCTTTAAATTCCAATCCGAATCTTTCCAAGGGCACCCAAAGGGCTCGAGCCGGCCCTGAACTCAAGCCCAACAGGCAACAACAACTGTCAGTGTGTCAGTGTGCTGACTTGACTATGACTTGCCCCAAACTGCATGTGGTTATCATAAAGTGGGCATGTCTGTAAAGGGGAGACTCGTGGGTACCCATAGAACCCATTTACATTCACATATCTGGAGGTCAGAGGTCAAGGGACCCCTTTGAAAATGGCCATGACAGTTTTTCCTCACCAAAATTTAGCATCAGTTTGGAGCGTTCTTTAACTTCCTTTGCTAGTATGACATGGTTGGTAACAATGGATTCTTTAGGTTTTCTAATTTCATATGATACCAGTATCTTCACTCTAGCTTTAAAATTGAGCCGCTACAACCTCCCAATTATCAATTGCATCAATGCAAAATTATTGTTGTTAAATCAAATTAGCTTTAACACTTTATTATCACGTTAACTTTGACAGCCCTAATATATATACAGTATAAACATATATATACTGTATATACAATTTTTTTCTTTTCTCCATCAACATCAGACTGTGCTGACCAATCAGAAGTCCCCACATGGTTTCTCCGTAGTCGCCATAGCTACAATGTGTAGTTACATTTTTGAGGAGGCGCACATCAACAACAGTGTATCCTACGGTGTAATCATAGAAGCTGCCGTGTCTAGGGTTATTTTTTCCAGTCCTACAGTGGTCCTCCTCCGTTCATGGTCGGTGAATCTATCCTCTCAGCAGAGATCCAGAACCTTTTACAGAAACAGGCTGTGTCTGTGGTTCCCGTTCAAACAGAAGGGGGTTATACTTCCTGTTTTCCCAGGAAGACAGGATATTTCATACCCATTTTGGATTTTGTATTGCCCGCAAGACTTTCCATAATATGCTAACCATCAAGCGGCTACTTGGTCTGGTGCAGCCTGGTGATTGGTTCGCCACCATCGACTTAAAGAATGCATACTTTCAGATCGAGGTGGCTTTGAAACACAGGAAATTATTATGTTTCACCTTCCAGGATATAGCCTACGAGTCCAACAAACTGCTATGGCCCGGCCCCCCCACACCTTCAGTAGATGTGTGGACATGGCGCTTCAGTCGCTCAAGATCGAGGCATGAGGGGTTTCGTCATCAGAGAGCCCAGAGTTGATCTTACAGCTAACCAAGTTGGGGTTCACGATCAACTGAAAGGGGGGGAGCACCCCTTGCCACACCAACAGGTGGAGTATCTGGGGGTTGTGCTTGACGCGTGCAGGTTGTGGGACGCTCTGTCGTACCACAGACAGACGGTCCTGCTGCAGGCAGTTTGCAACTGTGGCTGGGTGTAACAGTGACAGCGTTGACCGTCATGCAAGGTGCTGGGGTCTAGGGCAGATTCACCCCCCTTGTTGCAGGGAATACCTCTGGGACCTCCTACGTCCCGGTGTTCACGATTGCATCCCTGATGAGATGGGGAGGGACCTGCCAGGGGAGAGTGGTAGGTGGTGTGTGGCCCCGATGCAGGACCGACGAATCAACCTCCTAGAGCTACAGGCAGTACTCTTAGTCCCCTAACACTTCAGGCCTCTGATACGGGGAGGCAGGTGTTGGTGACGGACAACCATACTACGGTGCCTTATATCAACAGGCTTAGTGGAGTTCAGTCCGCTGCCCTGTTGAGGATAGCCTGGAGTGCCTGTGGTAGTAGGCCTCAGAGCACCTGTGGTATCTGGAGGTGGAGGTGGATCTGTTCGCCAAACGACGCAACACCCACTGCCCTCTATGGTTCTCCCGAGTCAAGACGATCCACCTCTGGGGGTTCTGCTAGCTTTATCTGTGGTAGGCTATTTGCCATCTTAGCTATCTCATCATTGCTCATTCTTAAAATAATGTGTTACTTGTAATTTTAAGGGAAATTATTTGTTACTATGGAAACTTTTGTATTGAACCCTGAAATGATTAATTAAGAGACTAAGTGATGCGGGACAAAATCCACAGCCCTCATTCCAAGCTAAATTCATTCCAAAGTTTACCTGAAGCCAACACAAGGCTTCAGCAGTCTGAGTTAGTGCATACTGACAAAGTTAGCTCAGGAAGGAATCAAGGAAGGAAACAGAAAGAGGGAATTTCATGCTGAAGATACTCGAACTTTAGAAGATTCTATCTCGTGAACCGTGAAGTGATCAGAGCGGCCACATTAGCTTTGTTAAACTGAGTTAAACTGTCCAACTGATACCTGCTTTCCTTTATCCGGTAATGAGGAAATGAAGAGCGGTGGCCTCATCCAGAGAATCCTCCCCCCCCCCTGAAAAAGTCCCGCCTCCACACGTTTCGTTGTACACTCCTAATAACATGCATTCCTTCTGCCTGATTGGCAGCATAAACTGCACCTTCCTGTCATGTGAGTGGCGACTGTGGAAGTCAAAAGGCTAGAAATTAAAGGCCTGCCACGTACGCTCACACACACACACTCACACACACACACACATACACACACACACACGTACACTTCCCCTGTCTCCTCCACTGCTACCAAAAGAAGGAACACTTTGATTAAATAATAGATGTGTGTTAAGGAGGGGTGCTCATGTGGCCTGCCAGTCACAGGGATAAGTAGATGTCCTCACAGGCCATAATGATGATAATTAGACCCGTAGCTGGTCGTGTCGAATATGATGACGAGGAGAGCTGTTATTAACCTTTCTGGTTCGTAAGGGACTAAGACAAGGGGGGCAGATGTGGGCCAAAATCCACTTGACTCCCAGTTCTAGAATTTGGCTAATGATGTCTAAACTTACTCTTTGTTTAAAAAAAAAACAATTCAGAGGTGAGTATGTCACGCAGGGCTCACGTTTTCTTGTTTTTTTTCTACTTTATGTGTTCCGCTGTTTTTTTTGTTTAAAGCCAGCATGTCATGTGTGAAAGCATACTGTGTTTTTGGTGGTTTCACACTCTTACCCCCCTCAAACTTCTCACTCCAACCCTCCCGTGGTTTACGTTTGACAGGCTTCAACCATGCTCGACTCTCACACACTCTCAACCACGCAGTCGCCTCTTTAATTGTCTGCTATTATCCCTCGTGCATATCCATTCGAGATGCTCTTCCTCCCCTCTCCTCCTCCCCTCTTCACTGGAGAAGCTTCTCGCCACGCGTTGGATGTGGCGGTGCCTCTGTGTGTGCCGCGACTCGGCGAGGAAAAAGGGAGGGGTGGGGGGGGGACCCTCTCAAGTGTGTTTGTTGTCACCGTGGTGCAAATTAACTCAAAAGAAGACGCTCTCCGGGTCTGTCTGTTGCCTTCCTGGCTTCCTTTCCGCCCCCCGCGCTCCCTCGCTCTTCAGAGCAGTGACCAGAGGAGTTTAACAAGGGTGGCGAGGCGAGGGGGCAACCGAGGAGTGGGTGGCGTGTTCCTCTTCAAGCTGTTGGGCAACATGGGCCTCTTGTGCCCCAGACACCCCCAGCTTTATGCGCCAGCTAATCAACCTTCAATGCTAATGTGGCTCTGGAGAGTGGAAACAGAAGTTCTGAGCGTTTAACACGAGAGGAAACATTTTTGAAAAGGAATAATAATCACCGCATAATAATAATAATAATGATGATTAAAAATTCTCAGCCTTTCCATATTGAAAGTAGCACACTACACAGAGTCTAAAGCAAAAGCTGCACTGTCGCGTGAAGTCACATCTTTTACTTTTAAAAAAACAGTGATTAAAAGTCTTCAGTCTTTGTTGGTACCATGTCCCTGGATCCAGTTTGAACAGTCCAAGGCCCAGTAAGAGCTGAGATGAATGCTGTTTTTCAGCCCGTGCTGAAGGTCCTGCAGGTCATGGATTTGGGTGAGAACCTCCTGGGGAACGAGGGGATGCAGGTGATCAAGGAGCCTCTGATGATGAACTGCTCGCTGCTGCACCTCGGCCTGGCCCAAGCCAACATCACATGTGAAGGTACAACATTACATAGGCTGTCTTTTACATGATCCACTGTTGGGATTGCATTTGAATTTACAACTGAAGGAGACACAAAGTACAGTCATTTAATCAAGATTAAAATAATCTATATTTTTGTTGTTTTTAAATGGTGATAGTTATCTTAAAGCTTCAGCAGGCAACACGTTTTTGGCATCATTGGGCAAAAAATCCCATAATAACCTTTCAGCATATTTTAATTCAAGTGTTCTGAGAGAAAAACTAGACTTCTGCTCTTCCTCATGGCTCTGTTTTCACGCTTTAGAACATCTAGCCCGTGACGGGAGACTTTGACCAATCACAGGTCATTTCAGAGAGAGAGAGAGCGTTCCTATTGGCTGTGCTCCGACTGGTGGGCGTTGCTTGGTATTTCCTCAAGAGATCTCAACATGGCTGCCGGGTAACAAACTTTCTAATTTTACAGCTAAACAGTACACTACAAGATGATTCTGAAAACATGTGAGGAGAGAAATAGTAACAGAATATTGATTCATATTTGATCAGCGCTGCCTAGTTTGACCGTTTGGTCAGAGTTTGCGAGTGATTGACAGCTGCTCAGAGAAGGCAGTTGGACGGCAGACTTCAGATCAGCTCTTACTGCTTGTTTTCCTCCGGACTGTTAAGTCTTGCAGATGCCGTTAGGAGCACCGGAGGACACAGAGGAACAGGATTTTTTTCAGATTACCTGTCTCATGCATTACTGTCAGGATATAGTGAGCGTTTTATAAAAATAACTTGTTTTAATCATATTTGCTCCATTTCTACCCACTGCCCTATAAAACAATAAACAATAATCTTCATATGATACATAACTATATTTAATATAATAAGTGTAGTTTAGACTAGTTTTGAATTGAGATAGGAAGGCAACTGCTGATTATTATATATTGTTTTTATTTTACATTTGTTTTCCCAGGAAGTCTCATTGAGATCAAAACTCTCTTTTACAAGAGAGACCTTGGAGCTGATTATTCTCTGCATTAATTATTCTATAATACGTTAAAAGAAAATAGTGGAAAATATCTGGCAATGTCCCAGACCCCAAACTGACACTTTTGAATAACTTGTTTTGTCCAACCAACAGTTCAAAGACACTGAGTGCTGTAGAAGACCATGTAAGAGAAGGTGGAACCGATTATTTTTTTGGAATTTGTGCTCAATCGATTATCAATAATTGCCAATTATTTGCTGTCAATCGTCTATTCAATGAACGAACTGATCTTTAAATAATCAGTTACGTCTTTTTAAACTGGTAATTTGGATCAGTGACATCTAAAACTTCCTTTAGGTTATTGAAATTTTGCCCTAGAATTGTTTTGTCCGTGAGTGAAGCTTTATTAGTAGTGAACAGAACACTACATACGCATTTTCTTTTTCTCTCCACAATTACTGTATCTTATAATGACCCCCTGATCAGTCATCATCTCCTTGTAATGCTCTAATATGTAGCTAAACTACATTAGAGAGACCAGCAGTGTGCTTTACCTAAGCACAGTCAAACTTTATTTCTAGAAGCATTTCTAAAGGAAGAGTTGCTCTGGATGCAGTGTCTGAAGCTGAACCATAGATTTTCTAGTTAACCCTCAACAGACCTGTTTTTGTCTTTTTCTGGGTGGTACAAGGGGTGTTTAGGGGGAGATAGTAGGTCAACAGTAGATGTCACATAGAAGTGGTGTACATTGTCTGAAAGCTGGGGACATGAAGATTAATTTGACATACAGCTCAGCACTGTGTGTCAAGTTGTTCTAGTCATAAATCAGAAATAAAGATGAATGAATGAATTAGTTCAAATGAATTGTAAAAGTGTAGAAGGGTTTAGAACATTGTGATAGAAGTATATGATGGTCATCTCCATGCTCTATTATGTCTCATAAGTTGTTGCAGCAATTTGTGGGTTGATACCATTTGTTACACAGATTTGGTGCTGAATTTAACCTTTTTTTACCACTCAAGAATTGATAAACATGATCAATAATCCCTCCAAAATACCACATTAAGACACCAAGACCTTGAGGAACACCATAGAAAAAGCCATGCTGTGATTTGGGATCAAACACTTTTGACATTTTGAGATTTCTGCAAGAATTGCATTTTTTGGCGATCGATGGCGAGAACTTGTGTTGTGTAAACTGCTCAGAAACCCCCTTATTGTCAATCTAGCTAGGAAAGCCATCCATCCTCTGAATGCTCTAGGTCTCTAGTTTGATCCATCCATCCTCTGAATGCTCTAGGCCTCTAGTTTGATCCATCCATCCTCTGAATGCTCTAGGTCTCTAGTCTGATCCATCCATCCTCTGAATTGTGGCTGTAAAGTTTCATGAGGCTGTGATTATTCTAGAGGTCACCACAGGTCATTTTATACAGTCAGGTCACGTTTAAAAAAAAATGGTCTCACTACAATTAAATGTCTCCTATGGGGAATACACATGAATACAGTTGGACTCATTGGATCCACAAGAGTCTCAGCTTTACAGTGATACCCAATTTATGCAATTCCAAGACTGTTTAGGGACCCCAGTATGCAGAGATATTCAAATACATCATTTTAGAATAGGAGAAAATAACACATTTATACTGCATTCCAAAAACTGCATGTGATAATCATAAAGTGGGCATGTCTGTAAAGGGGAGACTCGTGGGTACCCATAGAACCCATTTACATTCACATATCTGGAGGTCAGAGGTCAAGGGACCCCTTTGGAAATGACCATGCCAAGTTTTGAGCATTATTTAGCATCCTTGCCAACAAGCTGGACTGAAATGGTTGGTACTAGTGGGTTCCTTGGGTTCTAGTTTCATGTGATATCTGTACCTTCACTCTAGCTCTAAAACTCAACCTGCTATAGCCTCTGAAAGACAGTAAAGTCGGTCGGGATCGCCCGCAATCCGGCGGGTCATAGCACAGCGAAAGAGTTAGGGGTAAAAGAAATGTCAAGCCTCCTCTAACATCTCAATGTTTTCCTTGGTGAAGGTGCTGTGGCGTTGGCAGAGTTCCTTGCAGAGAGTGGTCAGATTCAGCGGCTGGACCTCCGTCAGAATGAGGTGAAGGTCGGAGGCCTGATGGCCTTATGTCTGGCCCTGAGAATCAACCGTTCTCTTGCTGGCCTGGATTTGGACCATATACCCCCACAGGAGCAGGTAAGTGCAGCTATCATTACACATCTGAATCCCCTGCTGTTGAAACACAAGTCACAATGATGTAGACAGATCTGTAATGTTGGGTACAGGTTAGGTCCATGATCGTAGACATGCTGTCTTCTATTACAGTTAGCTATCAATAAGAGGATGAAGCTAGTGGACACAGTGATCACCAAAACAGGATTATTTCATGGAGGTTAAAATTCATTTTTGACCTTGGAAACAGCAAAACAATCTTCATCAGTTCGCCCAGTTGTCAGGGACTGGGTTAACTATTGAATTGTGAATGGTAAATGGACTGCACTTACATAGCACTTTTTACCAATACTTGAAATACTTGGCAGGTGATTGAATGAACCATCTGTCAATCAAACTCTTACCGAAGCCAGTCGGGAGAATAGCAAAAACATCTCTTCCATCGAGAGAAGCCTTCAGTACTGTTCTTTGCTCTTCTTTCAATGAAGAAGTCCTCTTCAGTTCTGATAGAACTGATGCTACTGCAGCATCTACCCAACCTCTTAGCAAACAGTAGTATAGTGTGTGTGTGTCTTCTCTCTGTGTCGTCACACACACACATAACCACGGCCGTGGCTGCCAGTAGCTCCTCACAGGACGCTGATTGGACACAAACGCATCTAACTATAAAGCGTGGACTGTGTATGTCTGTCTCTGTGTCTGTATGTCCTTCGCATATCTCGAGTGCCGCTCATCAGATCTACTTCATACTTAGTGGGTGTATTGCTGGGGACCCAAGAGAGGGCTTTTTCAAATTTGGTGCAGTTTGGACATGTGACACGTTCAATATGAATAATCTTTGAGTAAACAAGCAAACAACCCTCTGTCGTCTGCATACGTAGTGAGACGCGCGTGATGTGGCTGCTTTAACCTGTTAACACAGATGCCAAAATAAAAAACAACAGGTAATGCAGCCGCGACACGCTGCTGACGTTCCTGGTGTGTCCCAGGCTTAACGGTAAAGTCTTCCCCTGAGAACCAGAGTGTATTTCATCAGTGTTTCTGACACGAGTAGCCGGGACTTGGGTGTGTGACTGATGTCATGGCAGGTGTATTGCTCAGGACTAAAGGAAGCGCGGTGTCGAGTGTGAAGTTGTTTGTATGATTCACGGTTCTCGAGAAAGCTATACTGTAAGCAGCAGCACCACAGGCCGAGCATTCAGCCCGTTCTGAACAGGCATGTCTTCGATGGATGCTGCACTAGTGACTTGAAGCCTGACAAAATGGATTTTCACGTAATCTTGTGATCCTAACGAACTTCCAATCTCAACTTTTAACCCGGCATGGAGGGGAAGTCCTTGAAGGGCTCAGAAAAATGGAAATTTGAACATCCATGACATCTCCATCTGCTGCATGTGATATCATTGAAACTGTAGCTACTAATTAGACCTTGTGGTGAGATTGTTTTATCAACAGGATTATTTAAAGCCTAAAAACATTACCTGGTGTTATGAATTGTGATTTGTGTTGCTACGCAGCTGTGTATGGACCTCTCGCCCTGCCCGCTGTAAACAGTACAGGCTACCGGAGATGCTCTCGAAGTAAAATGGACACACTTTGTGTTTCAGCTCTGCAGGCGTTTAAATGACTATTGCTGCTTTCATTTCAATTTCCCTTCCTAATTTAGAATGAAGGGGTACTGGTGACTGAGGATTACTTATCCTTAACGTCTAGTCTTTTGTGATGTATTCAGTCTCACTGTGGTCTCATTTGTCATTTGGAGACACAAGTAAGTCATTTGTGTCTCGGTTCATCAGTGGTACTTGTTTTTTTCCCCCCTCTACCATCCATGGCTGCAGAGGCCTGAGGAAAACGATGCCATAACTTTAATACATGCCCCTGCTGGATTCACAAAATAATTACCCACACTTGCCATCTGTTTGTCATGATTTTATCTCTGCTAACTTATTTGCATATTAAAGCATTAATTAAAATCTCCAAGGAACGGAATGCTTACTTTAAAATTAACTCTGAAGGCGATCCGTGCACAGCTTCCAAAGTTGTTTTATTTTTGTTTGCAGTGGTTTTCTGTTTGTCTGCGTGTTGTTTACACGATTAAGTCTGATTTTTATGAAATGTCTCCTCTGGCTAAAGTCAAGCGGCAAGATGCGCCAGATTTTGGAGAAGCGGCTTTTAAGAGCCATGACGCTTCTGTGAATGTGTGTCATTAAAGCTTCTTCGTCGTCGTCTTCTTCTTCCTCACTTTTGCACATGCACCAAAGCCTCCATATTGGCGGCTCTGTTTTCATGCTCCTCTAAGCCGCCGAGAGACGTGATTAGCATTTCCACCATTGTTGGGAGTTAGTGTGGCTGGATATTTTAAGGGAATGGTAATAAGGGAATTTTTAAGCTCTGTCAGGTTTTGGAGTCACACAGCTGGGATTTGTCTTGGCGTGGCATATCCAGGTGGGAGGAGTGACGATTGTATTAAAAAGCAAATCTTTCCATCAGAAAGCAGCGGGTGGCCAGATCAAGTGTTCTCGCTCAGTCACATTCCCCGGGTCGCCAAGGAATACGTGAAAATTTCATTCTTCTGAAGGAAAATAAGTGTGGGTATGAATGTGAGCGAGTGACGGAGGGGTTATGGCAGCACTTTGTGTGTGTTTGACAGAGCCGCTGATATGGTTTTATATGTTTGTGTGTTCAGACATGTGCCTTTTGTATGTGTGTGGTTTTTTTATGACGATGCGGGGGGGCGATTGAAGATGCGCATATTTAAAAGGCGAGAAAAGAAGGTGGCAAGAGGGGAGGAAAATCTGGGTCCTCTTGTCTTTGTTTACAAGAGTCTAATTTTTCATGTCTGTTGCCACGCTGCTCCATTTGATCACTGGCCTGTTTGCTGTTAATTATTAATTATTTACCCATCTAAAATATTCATGCACCCTGGCCCTAGTGGAAAGCAGTCTTTTCTGAGGGGCAACTTCTCTCTGTAGCCGTTGCAAGGTGGAGCTGTTTATACATCCTTATCAGGGGGACTCTGTAAACCCAGCTAATGCACTAAACTTCCCCTGCCCAGCGCGCTCTTAATCGCGGGTCGGAACCAGGGAGCCTCGGCAGCCTGTTTACCTGTTTGATGCTTCAATATTTGACTTTGGATTTAGCCAACGTGAGCGTCCTGTCAGCCGTTCTCCGGCAGAGGAGTTCAGTGATAACGCTGGAGAGTGTCCTCTCCTGAATGTCGCATGTCAGCAAGGTGTAGCTGTTAGAGGTTGTCTCACTGAGTGATAATTACAGCAGCATGGAGCGTGTGTGTGTGTGTGTGTGTGTGTGTGTGTGTGTGTGTGCGTGTGCATGTGTGTGTGTGTGTGCAGGAAGGATGTTCAGTAGTTTGTTTCAGTGGTCCAGTGGAGGGGGGGGGGACACCAGCAGCAGTTGTGGTTCTTTGAGAGGAACCAAAAGGACAACAAAGTATTTTAATGCTTAAAAGTATTTTTGGTAAATGGACTTTATGGCATTTATATAGTATATATAGTATAGACAGTATTTCTAGTCTTCTGACCACAAGTCAACATTCACCCACTGACGCCCACATTCACACACCGATGACACTGCCTTGGGGAGCAATGTGGGGTTAAGTATCTTGCCCGAGGACACTTGGACATGCAGACTGGCAGCCCAGTCACACAGCAGTTTGTGAAATAGTCACAGAATATAATGTATAGAGGAAGTATAGAGAGTGGCAAACAGCACATATAGGGAGGAGGTCAGGGTGGATGGGTAGGTCAAAAAACACAGGACTTTCACCCAGGAGACCGCTGTTTGTGTCCCGTGTGAAACCACAAGTCAAATTTGATTTATTTGTCACGTAACTTCCGTACTTAAGTTACAGTAGTTCCGAAATTATTTTAACCCAAACCGTGATCTTTTCCTAAACCTAACTAAGTAGTTTGTTGCCTAAGCCTGACCAAGTCAATCTTTTCCTAAACCTAACTAAGTAGTTTGTTGCCTAAGCCTAACCAAGTCAATCTTTTCCTAAACCTAACTAAATAGTTTTATTTTTTCGAGTGGAATTTGACACGTGTCACGTGTTGCTGGACATTTTTAGGAAAACATACTAAAAATAAGTTGTTAAAAGTCGTGCAGTGCGTCACGAATCAAATAGATTCAATTTCGTGACTATTTCACAAACTGCTGTGAGACTTTGTTAGGACTGGAGGAGCCGGGGATCAAACTGACAACCTTCTGATTGATTGGGGACCCGCTCTACCTCTGAGCTACAGCCGCCCCTTTTTAATAACATTACTTCTATTTTGTTAAATAAAGCCTTTACATGCACTCAGAGGTCACTGTGTTAGACCTATACAATCTATTGCAATTCAATACAACAGTTCTGCCACATATTCTACCCTGAATATTACAGGCATCATAAAAGCAGAACACATGTATTGGATTGCATCAGATTGTACAGGTGTACCTAATAAAGTGGCTACTGATTGTATACGACACCTTTCATATTAGAAATGATGCTCAAAGTGTTTGACCTTGATGCCTTTAAACACTTTGAAACTGTGTTTCAAACTCAGTTCCATCCAAAAAGAAAATCAATTTCCATGTTGGAACAGCTCAAATGGTCATATTTACAGATTAGCCAATAAGAGAATGGGCAGGGCTGGACTAACCCACTATGGGGCCCAGGGGCAAATTTGAGCTGTGGGCCCCTATTGAACCACAAGTTCCTGTTGCCTTTAAGTACCCATCATGTACAGTGTACATGGAGCCATAGAAACCAACCAGTACTCCTATTCTGGGATACAACGTATCTGCAACACATGACACACAAAACTACTTAGTTAGGTTTAGGAATAGATCGACTTGGTTAGGCTAAGGCAACAAAACTACTTAGTTAGGTTTAGGAAAAGGTCGTGATTTGGGTTAAAATAACTCTGGAAGTGCCGTAACTTAGGTACGGAAGTTACTTGACAAATAAATACATTTTGTGGTTTCACACGGGACACGAACACTGGCCTCCTTCCTACATGGTTCGCCGCTCTTCATACTTCCCGGTTCATAATTACATGGATTCAATAGGAATTGATTTTGTGAAAATCGTGAAAAATGTGAAATTTGTGTTTATGTTCACAAATCAATACATTAAAGTTTGTGACTATATTACCAACTGCTGTGTGACTGGGCTGAAATGTGAGACACGCATTTAAGTGCAGTAATTGCCACGAGATGTTGCTCACTTTGGTAATCCAGGCTTGTCAAAGTAAGTTAGCCATATGGCTAACATGTGGTGCCAAGATTGCCAAGAAACAGAAGCAATGGATGCAGACAATAAATATGTTTACATTGCCACTGTTACCATGGGGATGTTAGCATTTAGCTCAATACAGCCAGAGCAGCTGGTTTGCCTGTAAACGATTAGCCTTGTTTAACCATGATTGCTCTCAAGTGAGAAACAACAGTAAAAAACCCTCAAAAACTATTGGATACAAATAATGACAATTAGCAATATATCAATTTAAAGACATTTGCACACCAAGTCCGTATTTTTTGTCCGAAATTATTGCACATTTAAAAATTACTATAACCTCATATTGTGTCAATCACGTTAAAACTCCGACTCCGAAACTTTCGTCCGTCATTAAAGTTTTCGGAACAGGTTTGATTTGCTGCGGTTTTTTTTGCATTTGTCGAAAAAGAGGGTTGTTTGACCACTCAGAGCCACCGTCCGTGCAAATGGCATCATCCAAAACGACATCTGATAAACTGATTCACCTCTCCTGGCACAAAGCACTTTATGATAAAGAAATAAAAGAATGCAGAGATGTCGATTTTAAAGATAGATTGTGGCGGGTGATTGCGGAACAGCTTAGAATCAGGGATGATCGCAAAACAAAGGATGTAGGAAAGATTAGACAGTAGTGATTGTGCTCTAGGCAGCTAAACAATAGCTTCTTGCTAATGTCATTCATTCATTAGCCCCGTTTGGGTCGAGTACTATCCATTGCACCCATGTAATTAATTCAGGTTTGTCTTTTATTGCAAATTTTCGCAACAAAGAGAATAATAAAATGTGAGGTTTCTGTTCGTAATGATTTTTATCGGATGACGGATTAAAAAAATGCATATGGAAAATATGGACTTGCAAAGACCTGAAGGGGAAATACAGTGAACCTTTCTTTTATCGAACAAGACCAAAGAAAAATCAATAGAATAGCTTCAAAGGCTATTACCAACCCCCCAAATGGATGCAGCCCTTCTCTTTAAACATTGTTTTTGTGATGTTTAGACTTTAACACTTTCCACATGAGGGTTGTAGCGAGCGTTGAATATGTAGCCATAATGAAACATGGCTATGGATATCAGCTGTCTGATATCTGTTGATATCCGTGAAAAGATCTGCCGTGGCTACTCTTTATTTCATCCAACAACCTTGACTGTTCACGCCTCAGTTTAGTCTACTGGCTTTAGATCACATTTCTGTGAATGTGAGAGGTACGGGGAGTGACATCTGAGAACAGATACATGTGTTTGTACGGGTCTGTGGAGAGATTGCTGTGGGAAATGTAGCGCACAGAGGGCACCATTTAAAGGAGTGTGGAGTCTTATTTTAGGAACAGCGTGAAACAAAGAGGTCTCTGGGTATGTTTTCGGGCACCCTTCCTGTCACGGTCAGTCCCAGTAGGGTGGCTAGGTGACAGGACGGCCTGACCATGCATGTAGTCGGCACTCAGGTTTCAGTTGCATCATGATGACACTGGTGCTCTGGGGAACAGAGTACGTGGGCAGACAACAGCAACCAGGCAGAACAAACCTCCCAGCAACGCCTCAGAGGGCAGCGGAGAATGGGCTCCGAGCAGGGGGGGGAGGGGTTTTGGGAGGGGGGCAGGGTTCACACTGCTACCAGATCAGTCAATCACCTACTGGAACCACACCACAACCACACAACTCATATAGTTCAAATAGCGTAAAGGAGAGACTGTTTTTAACAACTATTTAACCGAGTGAATCACCAGAGAACATCTCATTTCTGATGAGCTCACCAAAAAAATCACGCTTTAAAAGGTCCCATATTGTAAAAAGTGAGATTTTCATGTCTTTTATATTATAAAACAGGTTTAAGTGATATATAAATACTGTTAAAATGTTCAATATACGGAAAAACACACACAGCCCGTATTCAGAAATTGTGCGTTTGGAAACAAGCCGTTAGGATTTCTGTCCATTTGTGATGTCACAAATATACAATATATAGCCCATTACACGGTTTTAAACGTAAACATTCTAAATGTGTCCCAGTTTGTTTCCGGTTGCAGTGTATGTAAATAACATCAGCTGACAGGAAGTAAACATGTACCCAAACTGTTGCCTAGCAACGCAATTCTGTTGCAATTCCGTTGCAATTCCTTTGAAATGCACTAAAATGGAGCGTGGGTACCCATGGAACCCATTTTCATTCACATATCTGGAGGTCAGAGGTCAAGGGACCCTTTTGAAAAAGGCCATGCCAGTACACAATAAGTAGTATACAGATGAGGTGCATGTTTTTTAAGTGCTTTGGGGGCCTTTTGTAAGTTATTTTTGTGGTACAATGAGTTAGAATAGTAGCATAATTCATTACTTTTCATATCTAAACATCATAATAAATGTATTGCTGTTGGGACCCTTGGGCCCCAGGCAGTTTGCCACCAGAGTGTATTTCACCGGTGTTTCTGACCGCGTAGCCGCGACTTAGATTCAATTCAATTTATTCTTATATAGCATCAAATCATAGCAGAAGTTATCTCAAGACACGTTTCATATAGAGCAGGTCTAGACCACACTCTATAATTTAGAGACCTAACAAGAGATCCCCCATGAGCATGAATTCTTATGCGACATTGGCAAAAAAAACAAAACTCCCCTTTAACGGGTAGAAACCTTGAGCAGAACCAGGCTCTGGACCGGTTGGGTTGAGATGATGTGTTCTACAGGCCAAGCATTCGGCCTGTTCTGAACAGGCATGTTTTGTAAGAGCACTGCACTAGTTATGACAATTTCACACAAATGTCTAACAGGATAAAATGATGAAGTGATGACATTTTGGACAAACATATGGATGTAAACTGCAGCTTGACTGGCTGGTGGAGGCATACAACCGCGAGGCGGTAACCATGGTTTACAAAAATAATGACATTGTGAGCCATCCACCTAACTAGCAGTGAAGAGAAGCAGACTGCATAGTGTCCCAAAGAAAGAATTCATATTTGAAAACTACATTCAAACAACTGAATATGTAAATGAAATGTCACATTTTTCAGACTGTTCTCAGAGCGTCTGCTATCAAATCAAAGCCGGACCTCACATACTGTGATGTGAGCTTCATATTATCACACTAGAGAACGTTCGTGTTCAAAGCCACAAACCTCTGGTTGTGTCCCTCACTAAAATGCAACATTACTTGTGCCGAGAGTCAACTTTTCCTCCTGATACCTCTGAAAGGGACAAAGCTGGATGAGTCACTCCAGCACATGAGGGGGGGGGGGGGGGGGGGGGGGGGGGGGGGGGGGGGCTTGGGTTGCTTAGGGGGAGTTAGATGGGGGTTTGTGGGGTGGGGGGTGGGGGGGCAATCCCCTGTCTCTCTGCAAACACAACAACAACAGCAGCAACACACTCCTCGCTGCACTCCTGATGTATTTTCAGGCAAAAACAGGCATATTTGCCAGCTGTGTAATTTACTGCAGCTCTCATTTGCATATTAAAGCCTTAATTAGCCCCTCTGAGCGTGTGTGTGCGCCTGTGTGTGTGTGTTTCTGTGTGAGTGAGGGGTTGGGGGGGTGTAGTGTAATCACTTGGACGTGTAGTCAAGGGAAGGGGAAGGGGGGGGATCAGCATTTGGGGGTCTGGATTGGGGCCGGAGGGGAGTGGATTCACTTCCCGCCCCAGTTCCCCCCCTGTGGACCGGCTGGTTCTGATACGGAGCGAGGTGGAGCTCTTTGATGAATAACACTCGGCACTCGACATGTCTCCTTGTCATTTTTTAATCACTCCCACTCTTCCGAACCGAGAGGTGTGACCTGCACTATCACAGGAAGAAGGGATGTGTGTGTTTTTATCCTCTCAGTAAGCGGAGCTGATGGAGAACTGACAGTCAGGAGAGGAGGTGGGAACGAGGAAACGCTACACTCTTTAAAGTGTAACACAACTTCTGCATAGCCACACTTACCACATAGAGTTAACAAGTGTTGATTGGAAACCTCTTGAAACATGATTGTCCCTCAATTTTCCCCTCAAGTGGCTTCAAAGTTACAACCACATTCTTTGCACACCGTTCAACGTTCCATACAGTATATATTCTGTATCTGTAACTGCTTCTTCCAGCAGTTCACTGAAACTGACACTAAGTTCAATGATGAGCCTGAAGCTGCACCGTTACACACAGTACAGTAGGGAGGAATAGTTCAGCATTTTGGGAAATCTACTTCTTTGCCTTCTTTCTGAGGTTGACATGAGAAGATTGACATCATATCAATGTTCAAAGCTAAAGCCAAGGCCTATGGAAGGAGGCTGAGACACGGGCGCACATGGGTCTTATGGTACATGTCCACAGGGGCGTTTTTTATCGCGAGGGGACGCGCTGCTTCCCTGCATTGGACGCTTGATGGGCTGCCACTAGACACATCACACTAGGCTCCTGATTGGACGAACGCTTTCCCTCCGTGGACTGCTGCTCCCAGCTTTCAAACCGGTAACAGTATGGAGGATCGTTTGGAACCTTTCTTCTCTTATTTCACGAAAATAGTTCACCTAAATGTGTTTCTGAAAACATTTGAGGCGAGAAATAATCCATGCAGTTACTGAATCCGTCTTTATTTTGGATCGACAACGTTTATTTTAAAAGTTTCTTGGGAGTTTCGAGAGGAGCGGGCGTCGTGATGCTCTGTTTCTCGAATCGCGCCGCCACGCTACCAGAATGCATTGCACGGCTGCTTACATTGACAATGAATTGGAAGCATGGAAAGGTCGGAGCCTGTGGACACATACCATTAGGGTATGGTGTAGGACACATGCGCAATGTAACTGGAGTTGCGTTGCGATTGGCTCAATTTCAGCAAGTGCTGACCAGATTTTAATACGCATGTGTTGTACCCCGAAGCTATGTTGATGACGCGTGACTCAGTCTCATTCAATAGGCCTTGGGTAAAGCCAGGATGTGGTTAGCCTAGCTTAGCATAAAGTCTGGAAGCGGTCTGATTCTGTCCAAATTGAAAAAGTGCACCTACAGTATGTAACACCTTTAAAGATCAGTGAGTAACACTTTGTCTCATCTTTTTTTATTCTGTACACAAACAAAAATGTAAAAACAACAATTTGTGGATTAAGCTGTGCACAAGAGATGGATAATGTAAGCTCAAAGAGATAGTATTCATTCTTGCTCCATCTTTTTAGATTAAATTATGTTGTACAATTGTTCATATTGATAAACCTCCTTTATGCCTTTAGAGCTACATATGGAGTGTTAATGAGCTCTGATGGGTGTAGGCGGAAACACTGGTTTACCACTAACACTCACAGCTTAATTAATATATATATATATACTGTATATATACAGTGTGTACATATGTATATATATATATGATTGTCCATAGTTCATCATGATTAATCGCACATTTTATATCTGTTCAAAATGTACCTTAAAGGGAGAGTTGTCAAGTATTTAATACCCTTACCAACATGGGAGTGGGCAGATATGCTGCTTTATGCAAATGTATGTATATATTTATTATTGGAAATCAATTAACAACACAAAAGAATGACAAATATATTTGAGAAACCCTCACAGGTACTGCATTTAGCATAAAGAATATGCTGAAATCATAACATGCAAACTGCAGCCCAACAGGCAACAACAGCTGTCAGTGTGTCAGTGTGCTGACTTGACTATGACTTGCCCCAAACTGCATGTGATTATCATAAAGTGGGCATGTCTGTAAAGGGGAGACTCGTGGGTAAGTTTAAGTTTGGAGCGTTATTTAACCTCGTTCATGACGAGCTAGTATGACATAGTCGGTACCAATGGATTCATCAGGTTTTTTAGTTTCATATGATACCAATATCTTCACTCCCCATTACAACCTAAAAATTGCATGTTGGCATTAAAAACTAATGCGTTATTATCACGTTAACTTTGACATCCCTGTTAGCTACTATTTTCCTTTCGGGATTTTTTTAGGTCAGAGGTCAAGGGACCCCTCTGTATATCTAGCATACATTATCTGTCTCTTAGATTTCTGTTTTCACCTTAACAGCCTACAATGGAGGTTGTATGTGGTGCTCACTGCATTGACAAATTAAATGTAACAGCAACATCTTTTCCCAAAGCAATGCCCCGCTGATGATAATCCACAGTGAACAGTTTCCATTAAAACTACATTCAGCAGATGTAATAGTCCCTATAGTAGGGACTAGTAAATTCCATTCACCTCCATTGTATGGGGTTAAGTCAGAAATATCATAGACATATTTAAACCTGGACAAGAGTGGCTGTATGGTACCATTAAGAGAGGAACATGTTTTTGTACTTATGGTGAACTGACACTTTTAACTCTGGATTTTACTGCGCGTCACTTGAGAAGTTATAGTCATTGTCTGTTTGTATAGTACTGCATCGTAATACTGTTCATTTGTCTCTCATCCATAGAGTGAGCCCTGCCGACTTACTGTAGGACTACACCACATGTACGGTTTCAGTGGTGAAACTAAGTTGCTTTATCAAAACTTTCTTCACTTAGCAGCTGCACCGACACACTCCACACAGTGCGATACAACATTTGTGAGGAGCCACAAGGTGGTTTTATGCAGAGGAGGCTTTTCTCAGTGGTCATAGCCCAGTAAGTCCACATTCCCCATTCAGACATGCAAGACGCTCTCTCAAACAACTTGGCATAATGACCAAAACACTGGAAGTTCTGCAATTGATATGGGCCCTCTCTGCATAAGGGGGCATATGTATATAAGCCCCCGCATAAGTGGGGGTATCGGATCGCATCGCCTTTCAACGGGCATGTCCTGAGGCGCCACGCTCAAACAGTCACCCATCAGCAGCTGGCAGCCTCTCATCTGACTACCATGAAGCCCCATGCGTGTCTATCTCTCTTGCTCCCTTCATCCACAAGCCACATCCCTTTCACTTTTGAATGGCGGGCTGACTGCAGAAATTGCCCCTGTCCACCATGCGCGCTGAATATTTAACTATGAATATGAAATATCTTGGCAAGACTTCAACCACCTTCAAAAGTGAGAGCCCCTCCGTCTCTCTCGGCATACGCACACCCTCCCAGTACCCCTCTTTTTTTTTTGCACTCATGGATCGATCATCCCATCCCTGTATGGAGGGATGTCAGGAGAGGAAGTGGTGAATGATCTTCTCCGGTTGGGCACCAAAGTCACCGATTGAAGGCGAAACTCCCGACGCTAAAGCTCTGTGGATGATAAGGTGAGAGGTTCTGGTGGAGAGGAGACTGACAGAGTGAAGAAAAACAGAACGGCTGAGGAGTTCTGCTTTGGCGAATTGCCTCCTTTTCTCTCCGTTCGAGGCCCTCCCTACATCCTCGCTGCCAGACAAGTTTCCCCTCTCCTTCACCTCAATCCACAAAGGGGACAGCTGTGCCGATTGCAGATCAATACCGGCCTGTGATGATCAGCACTTACCACGTTCCGTCCCAGACCATCAGTAGGAACCAATCTGTTTATGGAGATTTAATTGAGTTAATGTTTAAAAGCAGGATTTGAAAACTAGGCCCCGTGTCAACTCATTGGGTTTGTGTTTTGTCAACGTCCACATCCCCCCTGCTTGGTATGGAAATAAAAGAAGGACCTAAATGGGGGGAAACCAGTTTGGGCACGTTCAAGGCCACGGTCGGACCACGCTGTCTGTGCTCTGGGCCAGCGATCCTCACCTGATGGATCTTTAATGAGGGAAATGCTTTTATTTGACAGCGTCTTAGCAGTGACTTTCAGGAGAGTCAAATAGTAATGCATTTGTTTGATACTAAAGTCCTCTAGAATAATTTAGAAGCTTTGTCAGTCAGAGTTAGAATAAGTTCATGTCTGCACAATGAATGCTACAAAAAACTTGGAATGTGCGATGAATGAAATGACCACAGTAGCACCCGTGTGGTACAGCTTTGCGATGCGTGAGACAGAGCTGCTTGTTTGAGTGTGAGGTGAATCCATGGCGTAACGCTATTGTACTTGGAAGAGTCCATACGTCAGTGTTTCTTTTCCACCACAGAAAAAAAATCACAAAAGGAAAATAGTAATAGGGTTGTCAAAGTTAATGTGATAATAATGTGAATCTGTTTTAACGCCAACTTGTGATTTCTAGGTTGTAGCAAGCTTAGTTTAATAGCTAGAAAACTAAAAAACCTAATGAATCCATCGGTACCAACCGTTTCATACTAGCTTGTTGCTAAGGAGGTTAAATAATGCTCCAAACTTACGCTAAATTTTGGCGAGGAAAAACTGGCATGTCCATTTTCAAAGGGGTCCCTTGACCTCTGACCTCCAGATCAGTGAATGTAAATGGGTTCTATGGGTACCCACGATTCTCCCCTTTACAGACATGCCCACTTCATGATAATCACATGCAGTTTGAGGCAAGTCATAGTCATGTCAGCACACTGACAGCTGTTGTTGCCTGTTGGGCTGCAGTTTGCCATGTTATGATTTGAGCATATTGTTTTATGCTAAATGCAGTACCTGTGAGGGTTTCTGGACAAGATCTGTCATTGTTTTGTGTTGTTAGTTGATTTACAATAATAAAAAATACATTTGCATAAAGCTCCCATGTTAGTAAGAGTATTAAATACTTGACAAATCTTCCTACATTTTGAACAGATAAAAAATGTATTTATGATTAATCACGATTAAATATTTTAAATGATTGACCGCCCTAGTACTTACTGAATGTAACTTCAGTTCTATGAGTACGAGAGCTGCAAGGAGAGGAAGAGGGAGTGAGATGGCGCCTGGACACTGGCGAGAGATGTGACACGACACCAGATGATCATAGTTTATAAAAATGCAGCACAGTGAGGATAGCCTGCTGTGATTTCATACACCAGACGCAATATAACGCGAACCTGCCGATGCGCATTCAACCCGCGTTGGACCCGTTAATATGCACACATCTTATTGTACAAATTGTCTTCAAGTGTCAGTGGACAGCGTCAGAAATATCAGTTACCTTATGTAGTCTATAGCTGACTGGAATGAACTGTCTCCAGGTGTCTGACAGGATGATCAATGTTTTCTGCATCACAAGGGAGCTAATAATGGACTAATACATATGATAATAAACCCCTCCCACCACAAATACTTGTGTACCACACATTCGTTTTTTTTGGAGCTGCTGCAGCCCTCTCAGCACCTTACTTTCCGCATACATGCTTTCTGCATAAATCATATTAATAAATAAATACGTATATTTAGAACAATGTCTGCATTTTTTCAGTACTATTGATTTAAAAGCCCAACACAGAATTTGAATAGTCTCAAACTACAGTGGACTTACTTGTGCTCCATATTTGTGGCCTGTGCTACAAATCTTTCAACCTCAGTAGCAGCAGTTAAAAAACAGTTCACGTACAGCCCTGAAGTTTACATTTTGTTTGAGAAATAGACTTCTTTCTTTTTCTTTTTCCTTTTCTTTCTTTTTCCCACAACAGCCATGTTGCAGAATGGGACACTCATCATTCATTGCCGTGGCACATAATGGATTTACTGAATAGACAGAAGAAGTAGGTGTGGTAGCCGAATGTAATAGAATTTTTGCTTTTCTGCAGAGTTGATGCTGGGGAATAGGACAGTGGAATGTCCTAAAACACTGCAGATTTGTGTATAAAACAGTCTCATACCGACAGTCTGTGTCCGTCAAAAGAAAGCAGACACAAGCCAGGTTCAGGTCTCAGTTTTCCGCCTGTGCAGAACTCACACGCTTTGGCCTGAGATATCTTCAGGTGTTGCAGAATCGCTGACCACATGCTGACCACATTCATGCTACTCAGAGGAAAAAACTGTTTAGACTTTGGTGATTCCATGGTCTGGTCTGAATTGCAGTCCTTAAGTCAAATTTTACATTTTCAGCTCACATAGCTGAAAGGCTCTATTGCAGCAAGTCTATTTAGACATTCTTTGTCCTGAATGTGCAACACATTCTCACGGCAGTTTGTGAAATAGTCACAGAATTTAATCTATTTGATTCGTGTACATAGACATGGATTCCCTTTTTTACTGTGACGCTAAGCGCGACTTTCAACAACATATTTTTCGAGCTTATTCCTACGAATGTCCAGCAACACGTGACACACAAGTCAATTTCCGCTCCAGTCTTTTCAATATAAAATTACTTAGTTAGGATTAGGAAAAGATCAACTTGGTTTAGGCTTAGGCAACAAAATTATTTAGTTAAGTTTAGGAAAAGATCGCAGTTTGGGTTAAAATAGCACCGGAAGTGCTGTAACTTAAGTACAGAAGTTATATGACAAACCAGAATGGCACTTGGAGAGCACAGACCTCCGCCAAACTGCCCGAGTACGATTACCTCCCACCCCCTCTCCGTTCAGCTTGCGCCATCATTCACGTGTATTTTTGTTTATGTTGAGATCAGCTGTACGTAGCGGAGCATTGTAAAACACTTCACTTAAACTGGAAAGATACAAAATAAAACTCACCTAAACCATCATCGTTACTCTTTCCAACAATCACCAAGTGTGCTTTGGTCCAACTCAACTGTAATTTCACCGAGGTTAATGTGAAAAAATGCAGAATCTACAGTTGTCCCCCACTATATCCACCCCCCGCTCCCCTTTGTCCCTCTCTCTGCTGGCAGAAGGAAAGAGGCAGGGTGACGCATCAAGAACGCGTCATCAGTTACACTGCGCATGTCTTAAAGCCTGTGGTGTTAATGCCCAGGCTGAACGGAGTTATTAAAAAAAATGCCGAAGCCGGATCATGATCTGGATCGCCACCAAAATGTAATGGCTGATGCATGGTGCCTCACCCCACCCCTCCAAAAAACTTCATTTAAATCTATCGCAGACTTTTGGAGTAATCATCCAAACGGACAAACCAACAAACCAACGCCGGTGAAAACATAACCTCCCGTGTTTTTTGACCCACCCATCCACCCCAACCTCCCCCCTACGTGGCGTTCACCGCTCTCTATACTTCCCGGTTCACTATTATTTGGATTACATACAAATTAATTTTGTGCTGACCATCATGAGAAAAATGTGAAATTCCCGTCTATGTACACGAATCAATTCATTAGATTTTGTGACTGTTTCACAAACTGCTGTGTGACTGGGCTGGAATGTGTTATGTTAGAGCATTAAAAACACAGTAACCCAGGTTTATCATGCGGAGGCCAAAATGAAAGCCTCTACATCCGTCTGGTGTCAGAATACCACCTCTTGTCCTACCGTCCTGTCTTGCATGTCCCTCATCCTCTATCCTAGCAACATCCTCCACTGTCCCACTGCCCCCCGCCCCTCCCCTCCCCAAGTCTGGTCCGGGCACCATGGAGGGGAGGTAATTGGATTTGTTGTCACCTCCACTGGCTGGCAGGCCTGGCCTGTCTGCTCAGCTTAGTGATGAAGACATCAGTGTGACAGGGACCCTGGGAGAGGATCAGCTGGTGTCCTGGACGCCACTAATAAAGCTGTGGTCATGCCACAGCCATGCCGCCATGGCTGCAGCCAGCTGTTACCTCTGCCACCTACTCCTCTAGTGCCAGTGCCCATTCCACAGCTTGGGGAGTGGGGGGGTGACATGGTGAATGAAGAGTGGGCAGCCTTATTAAAGCAGATGCCAGTCCCCCCTTCGCTCTGTCAGAGGTCAGAGAAACACTCCCCAAACACTCCTCTGTGGTTCCGGGCAATGCTGGCACAAGGCCCCGGTGTCCTGGCTTTCCCTGTGACGTACTGTGTCGCCAGGCATCTTATTAAAGCGCTGACAGGAGGCTAGCCAAAGTCAAGGTCTGTAGTTTAGGCTTCACTGCAGTTGTCCCCTGGTTCACCCCATCAGGGATCAATGAGTAATGTCCTCAGTGTCCTGCAAAATGCGCCGTCTTTAAACCGTTTAATGATGTTGAAACTGAGATTTTTTTTACCATTTTTTAACAAACTATGCATCCTTTAGATTGCCACAAATCATGCTCCAAAGATTTAAATTATTTTTTTTTCATAGAAATTTGGATATTTTTCCAATTAAATCCAAAGCCGAGCTTCAATACGTTGTCCTGATGGGTGAACAGTGATGCGTTCACTTGCTGTTGTAGCTACGAACTGAACTGTCTTTGAACGGTGATGCGTTCACTTACTGTTGTGCGTACCAAAGTGAGACTAAACATGACACTGATATCAGTCAAACAAACTTTTCTATGACCCCCCGTCCATCTGACTAGGTTGTTAAATGGAGGTTTCAGTTTAAAATTGTTTCTTGAAGTCAGCCAATAAACATCTATCACATTGAAGGCCTGGCTGAAATGAGTGGATTAGTGCTTTGGAAAGGATCTACTGCACTCCAAACCTATACACTTAGAGCAGACATGGTTGATCATATAGGCAGTATCCAGTTAGTGAAAGCCCTTGATAAACCATTGCCTGTGCTCCCAAAATCTCTGCTTTATATCCAAGAAATGAGCTGTGTTGCAAGTCATTCCCAGTCTATGTAATCCTTCCTTTCTCTTCAGTCTGTTCTTCCTGAAAACACATGAATTATCCATGCTTTGATAAAAAAATACAAAAGAAAACAAACACTCCATGAAAACTTACATGGCCAATATAGGGATGGAAAAGAAAAAAAATCCATATGAAAACCAGATGAGCGCTGCATAAGCAATACATGTGCCCTTAAGGAAACAGAGTAGTCTGTCATTATTTCTTTATTTGCTGCATGTATTACTTTTGTGAGTACTATGAATTTAAATATGATTAATAAGGAGGAGACACTTTAGCGTGTTTCACTTTTCATAAAGCTATGGAAAGGCTGCTGTCCATTTCATGTTCTAACTGCTTTATTAGATGCTAAGTGGTGAGTACACAGGCCAAAGAAGTTCAAAAAAGAAACTTTCCTCCGCAACTGTTGGCTCTTCAGTGTGTTACAAATATATATTTTACATTTATTTTACTTTTGAATTATTATTTTTAGCACTATTATTCAAAACAAATGAGATCATCAGCCTGTCCACTGTAGTTATGTTATGAGCCATTACTTCAGATTTCAAGGCTAACATTGCTCAAAATCTCTTTATATCTTATTTCAACGGTTTTATCTCGTCGTCAGGATTCACTTCCACTCACAGCAGGCCAGTGTAGCCACCTCAAGCTGACTGCTGTTCAACAACACAAGACCGCTGTTTGGGTCCTGTGTGAAACCAAAAGTTATGTTAGGTTACGTTGTTGCGTTACGTTGTTGCGTTACGTTGTTGCGTTACGTTGTTGCGTTACGCTGTTGCATTACGCTGTTAGGTTACGCTGTTAGGTTACGCTGTTAGGTTACGCTGTTATGTTACACCGTTACATTACTTTGTTACGTTGCGTTGTTTTGTTAAATTGTCACGTTATATTGTCACGTTACATTGTTACGGTTGTTACGTTGCATTGTTACGTTGTTGCGTTATGTTGTTGCGTTATGTTGTTGCATTACGTTGTTGCGTTACGTTGCTTTGTTACGTTACGTTGTTACGTTACGTTGTTACGTTACGTTGTTACGTTACGTTGTTACGTTGTTACGTTACGTTGTTACGTTATTATTTGAACACAAACCATAATCTTTTTTCTAACCATAATCAAGTAGTTTTGTTGCCTAAACCTAACCAATCATTTCACAACATTAACCATGCGGCATTGTGCATTTCTGCAAGCGTGATATGAAGCTGATATGAAACATATTTATGGAACATATTTTTGGTTCAGAAACATAGACATTCAGTGTATCCCGTGGTTTGCAGAAACACATTTTTTCTGGGGTTGAAAACAACTTAGCTAACATTACCTGTGTTTGAACTCTAGTTTATTCTTAAGCTTTTAACTGGATTGGTGTAAGACATCACAAGCAGGAACTCCACCTTGGTGAAAGGAAACTGGACAAGTGATCAAATGAACATAAGAAGCAGATCAGTGAACACCAGACCCAAACCACTCAGCATCCACTGGGAAGAGGTCAAAGGTCATCGACCAGGAGTCAGTGATCAAGGAGGACATTCACCTTGATGCCAGACACCATCTTTGAACATCTCACCCTATATTACAACCACCTGTTACCACATGACCATAGTTTTCAGCCCGTAGTTTTAGTCATTGATACACTCGTGGCTATTTTAAGGCTCATTCTACCAGTTAGTGCAAGAACAGATCACGACAGATGGCTCGGTGGTTATTAACGGTGATTCAGATGCTCTCTGACAGATGACCTGGCATGACTAAGGTGTAGGTGACCTATATTCCATCCACACACACACACAAACACACCTCACCAACACGGTAACCTCGGAGAACATGTCGGGGGTGACTGCTGTCACCTGAAACATTTCCGTACATATGGCGGCTCAGCTCGGGCGGAAGCTGCTTCACATGGACTGCTTTCCTTTCTCCTCTGCCTCTTCCTTGCATTTTAAATACATTCATATACATACACACTCTTATATATTATATACAGTACCCACCAACATACTCACATAAGCCGCAACTACACATGTATGAAAAATATTTGCATATATTTACTAATGACTTTATCAGATAATTGCTGTGTGCTGATGAATAACAGCTGCCATCAGCTGATGATACAGATTCCTCACTTGTCATCTCCTCTGGCTCAGTCCAAACAGTAGAAAACATACACTAAAGTCATTTGAAAAGTCAACCTTTCACTCCCTTCCTTCCATATTCCAATTTTAACATGGAACTAAATGCCATAGTGAACAAGACTTGGGGGGGGGGGGCGGGGGTGCTCTGTTTTGTGTGAGAAGTATGACTTTTAAAACATTCTGTAATTCAGCCCCCCTTATAGACAACACAGAGACAAAACTAATGTTGAGGCAGTCGGCAGGGTTTCGCCCTCAGGGAGTCCGTTTGGGAAATGTCACGGACACGGAGGCTTTTCATCGAGCACTGTATTGCATATTCACCTGTGTAAAGACCCAATCACAGGTAGCGCCACGGCCGCCGTCGACTCCATCAAAGTCATTAAACGCCACAGAGAGGTGGCATTGAGGAACGTCAGAAAGAGCGGAAGAGGAGATGAAACTCAAACCACACATAACAAGTGCACTTTATTTTGTCTTTGTGGTTCAAAGTTTAAGGTGCTAAATTCAAAATTCAGAGCATTAATATTACGTCAAACAACTATTGTCTATGTAAAGATATAGAGGGGTAATGTCTACCTGAGCAGAGAATGAAGTCTCTCTCCCCCTGTGTGTGTTGTAATCAGAGTTTCTCTGTGCTTTGTTGTAGCCTAGTCGCACGGCAGTTTGTGAATTGTCATGAAATATAATGTATTAATTTGTGTACATAGACACGAATGTCCCAAATTTTTGTGATGGTCGGCACAAAATAAATTTGTATGTAATCCTCGTAATTGTGAAACATAAAGAATAAAGAGCGGCGAACGCTGCGTAGGGAGAACATCAGGGTGGGTGGGTCAAAAAACACCAGACTTTCGCCCAGGAAACCAGTGTTTGTGTCCCGTGTGAAACCAAAGGTCAAAGTAGATTTATTTGTCACGTAACTTCTGTACTTAAGTTACAGCACTTCCGGAGTTATTTTAACTCAAACTGCGATTTTTTTCCTAAGCCTAACTAAGTAGTTTTGTTGCCTAATCCTAACCAAGTCGATCATTTCCTAAACCTAACTAAGTAGTTTTATTTTAAAGACTGGGGTGGAAATTGACACATCATCAAGGTTGCTGGACATTCATAGGAAAAATATGCGTTATTGAAAGTCGTGCTGTGCGTCACAAAAAAAGGGAATTCATGTCTATGTACACAAATCAAATAGATTAATTTTCGTGACTATTTCACGAACTACCGTGAGACTGTGTTCTTTGTTGACATAGGTCATTCGGTCACGCATGCTTTTAGCGTATGTTACTGCATGTTCATGCATGTGAGCGTGCCCCACTGGCTAGCTCACTGCCGCCGCTCTGCACTGTGCTCCTACAGACAGTTACAGCTGATAACTCAGTCCAGACTGACGCCGTCATCGCCGAATTGTAGCATCCATCCTCCGGTTCCCTCCCATGTAAACACTGTTAGCTCTGTAATCACTGTTTTCGTAGATTGTGTTAGACTGTTAGCACCGTTAGCCGCTAGTTTAGTCGTTGCCATGTTGAGAGCAGTGTGGAGGCAACCCCTCAATGACAGATATACTCTGAATTTGTGATTTAGCGCCTTTAAATTGTTTTAAAGGTGGTAATGCTTTAAGCTAAATGCTTACGTCTAGCACATGTAACGTTTTTCATTTTCACTATCTTAAGATGGGTTCAGACAGATAGCGAAGTGAATGTTCGCCTCTTGTCATTTGTGCAAATCTGCAATGTTGGCTACAAACTGTACAGACAGTAGCTGTAAGCCATTGTCGTGTGTAATCACACCGCCTCTATAATTCACCTCCTCCACCTCATCCACCTGTTCTGTCTGGACACTAAATTATGGTTTGCTGACGAGACTGTAATTATTTTTCCATGTATTTGGTCATAAACTAAAGTATTGGACAAATATTGACCTGATGATGGCGATAGATGAAAAGTCAGAGGATCACCAGAGTTATCGAAATTTATCCTGAGGGGAACATGAATGATGAACCACATTTCATCACAGTCCATAAAGTAAAGTTAAAGTATATATTTCCCAAGTATACTTTATGTAGTAAGTATACCAGTATCAATGTACTAGTAGTATACTTATGTATACGCGTTTTGCTTTAATACTCCTTGGGACTAAATTGGCCCACTTTTTAGTTTATAAAAGTATACTTTTAAGTGTACTTTAAATGTAATGATAGTAAACTGTGAGTACACAACTAGTTTACATTCAAGTCTTATTTTGTACTGCAACTATACTATAAGTGTATTAATAGTTTACTAGTTTCATACTTGTAAGTGTACTACTTCAATACTTCTTGGGACGAAATAGGCCCACTTTTTAGTTTATAAAGGTATACTTTAAGTGTAAGTATTGTACTGATAGTTTACTAGTTTTATACTGGTAGCCCACTTTTTAGATTATGAAAGTACACTTTAAAGTATACTTTCAGTAAACTACTAGTTTAATAGTTTTTTATACTGCAAGTATACTTGTATACACAGTACTTGTAGTCCACTTTAAAGTTTATGAAAGTGCACTTTAATGTATATTCAGTAAAACTATAGTTAAATAGTTTTTATACTACAAGTATACTAACTTTTCTTAAGTATATCTTGATCAAAAGATTAAGTACAAGCATAAGCCAATTAAGTATATCTCTGATAAGTACATAAAAAGTAAACTGAAGGTATACTCTCTTATTGTAAGTTTAAAAGAAGTATACTAATAGCTTAATAGCTAGCTAAAGCTAATAGCACTTGAATAAACCTCCTTTTGGTAAGGGTAGTGTGGGTAAAAATAAAAGAAGTGTATGGTTTTTTCACAAATATCTGCTTCCACATTTAAGTAAAGAAACAGAGAATGTGTCAACATCAACAACATCCAGTTAAAAAAAAATCCTGAAACAGATTATCCTGCAGCCGCAACAATCAAACAGAGTTGTACCTGTGTTGATTTAGGGAGGGGGAAAAGTTCTAACAGTGTGAAGATCAATTAGGCAGAATTAAAGTGGCGCTGGCTTGGGAGAGCATGGCCGGGGGTCTCTGCGGTGGTCTCTCCAGATAATCAGCAGCCCAGGGCCCTCCATAATCACATGGAGGAGTGTTTGCGTTCACACACCGCTGCTAAAGAGAGGGATTAGAAAGTCACACAGCCTGATAAATACAGGGTAGGATGGAGAGAGGAGACAGATAGAGAGAGAGAGAGACAGAGATAGAGAGAGAGAGAGAGAGAGAGAGAGAGAGCTGGTAGGTGTGTGTGCTGGTGGGTGGGGCAGTTTAAGGTCAGGGAGTAGCTGCGTATTGGTGGAGCACGTCTGTTTTGTTGGAAACAAACTATGCAGGTTAAAAAGTAACACATTTAAAAGGCAGTAGTTAACTGGCTTCGATTCAGATATAGTTCCATATGAGCATTACCACGCGGTGCTAAACAATGACAAATGACTTTCCCATTTAGCGCGTAGGACCAAGGCTGGATTCAAGACCACAGACTAGAGGTGTTCATGTGGAAAAAAATAAGTGCTAGTACTCGTCTTATTCGGCCGCTATCAGCAATCTGCTGTCACTTATTCCTATTTATTCATTATTTCTTTAAGCGTGTTTTACTGTTTGAGTCATAATCAGCTGTGGTTTTATTGTTACAATATTATAATACTTGGGCTATGCCTCTTCTATAGCAGGCTTATAATACTCCAATAATATCCCAACGGGAACATTATAGGGTTAAGGTGGTGTGTTTGTATATAGTGTTAATACTAATACTAAGTGCTTTCCTGTGTTATTCGTAGAATCGCTCTATAATATATTACAGGATGTCTATAGGCTGGAATCAACAGCAGCCAGACAGACAGGCAGGCAGGTATACATGCAGAGCTGAGGTGTGTGAGCTCTTCATTCAGGTTTTAGGAGCAGAGTCCCAGTCAGGATGCTTATACATATTATACACAGACACATTCTGAATTTATACAGTTAATAAAAGATACTAGGAGATATTGGGTTTGAGGGTCCTCGCCCAAGAATATTTGAAGGTTTTGGATTCAAAACTATGCAATTTTAAAAAAACATTTTGGACCATTATTATTATTATTACGAGTTAAATGATTAATTTATTATTTACACATATCACAGCCTACAAGAGCAGATTCAGAAAAAAATTAAATAATGTTTCATTAATTACATTTGTTCACAAATAAAAAAAGTTATGACGAACAGTTTACTAATTATTTTACAAAAAGGATGTGAACATTGTATTGATGAATTACTGCACCCTCATTCTTGATCAGGTATTGCTACTCTTTGTCACTTCTTTTGTTCTTGTTGTTGCTGTTCTCTCTTTGTGTGGGTCAGTACGGGTCGTCCTCTGTTTGTACCAGGTATGATTGTCCTCAGTTCCCCATTTGCACGTCAGGTTTGGGGAAGTTTTCCAGAGGTCTGTTACTCCATTTCAAACCTGGACCTTGGGAAGACATTTACACCACAGCCCAAAGAGGCCCAATAATCCCAGGATTCACTGTGTTTATGGCTTGTAAGTTAATCAAGTGCAAATTGGTTTGTGACTACACACCACTACATTATAATATCAACTGAAATCAACAAGGGCCTTGAACCTAGTAATGTGTTAAAGACTAGTTTTGATATCCTTACAGTATTATGCTCTTGTGGAGTATATTCATATACAAACTTGTTTAATTTGTTTAAAAGCACAAGACTGGTGTTATTCTATATTTTTGATATTGTCAACAAATCTCTCAGTACTTTCTGACTTCCTGTCTGTGGCTCTCAGCTCCTACTGAAGACGTAAATCTTTAACAGCAGTTCAAAAATATGTAGTTTCATTTTTTTTTTTTAAAGGCTCAGTATTTTCCTAAAACACTAAATGTAACTAAATCACTGTAGTTTTTAATCAAACAAAACAGGAGCAAATAGTGGATTTGTTGGGAGCAATTTCCCCCAACAGTTGAATGAAAGCATTTTAAATGATATTGGATTCCCTCCCCAGAGCATGTTTTAATAATCCACTATTTCTTGTCATGTCACAATGAAACAATTATTGTCACTGTGTCATGTCATATTGTTTTGGTCAAGTCTGGATTCAGTTGGTGCTGATCTGCACACTGGTCACTGGTCACTGGTGAGCTGGTGAGCTGGTGAGCTGGTGAGCTGGTGAGCTGGTGCACGGTGCGATTTGTGATCGACAATTTTTGTTTTTTTGAATTCATACACTGATTTTCATTAAGTTATCAATAATATTGTCCTCAATTCTCAATATTCCCTTTGTGTTAGCTCGACATCGACCAGGCTACAAGCCAAATGTTGTGGATGAATTCAAATGCTCGACTGGTTTAACCTGCTCCCTGAACATCCGCAGATAAAGTCAAGTTTATGTAGAAAGCCATCAACCAAACTGCAGTACAAAAACAGAGCAATTTAACGAAAGACGAAGCACACACAAAATCTGTCTCTGCTGGCAATAAAAAGCCTGTTGAATCTGTTACCTCACATATAAAATCTACTCAAATACACTGGCAGGAGTGAAAGTAATTTACTGCGTGTGTGTGTGTGTGTGTGTGTGTTTAAGTATACAGGGTCAGAGGAATATTTAATGTTTTATTGACGCACTATTTTTGGAGCGTCTCATGTTCAGCCTCTTGTTTTCATTCCCGACTTTTATTTTGACTATTCCTTTTTTTAATCGTCTCTCCTGGTGAAACTCAATATAATTATCAAATCATAACTTCCCAAAATATGTTGATGTTGATGTTGTAATTACCCCCCCTCCCCCCCCCCCAAAAAAAAAAACAGCCCAACGTGTACAGTACATGACTGCAGTGAAGCGCCGGATAACAATGCATGTGTATGGCACCACCTCCCACTCCTTAAACACCAGGCGTCATTTTCATAATTGTTGTAATGAATACTTCAGCACTGGAGTAATACTGGAATAATTATTTTTGTATTTTTTCATAGGCCTTGTTAAATCTGCGTGTACTGCATGTGACACGCAAAGTCATTTTAAGGAATTTAGGACTAAATTAGGTGCAAAATGAAGAGAAAATATTAAGAAAAGTGACAGTTTTCACACCTTAAATTTGCACTTTTAACCCAATTTATCTTTATTTGTTCAACAATCAAATTCAAAAATGTAATTTAGTTGCATCGGGTTTACATTAATGTGTTTATCTGGTATTTAAAGATCAGCCAGCTGAATTAATTCTGATGGATTTCTCTCTTTGTCTGTTGTACCCCCTGCATTGTCAAAACTTCACAGTCAAACGCCTTAAATACAACATAGCTTTGTTTCTCACTGATGAACATGAAAACACATTCTCCAGTCTGACACACATACACACACAAACACACACACACACACACACACACAACTTGAGGGAGCAGATATTTGGTATACAACAGTGACATCTTCAGTCGGAGTGATGGAAGGCTGCAGACAGAGCGGGGAACAGAGACGTGGAACAATAGAAAGCATCTTAAAGCAGCTCGACGGGTAATTACTGCCATTTATAGAAAGAGGAAAGGCTTCTGTGAATATGCTCAAAGTGCATTCATTAACATTTACTCAGCGTTATTCCACTTCCACTGAATAGCAGCTAATACAAGATAAAGTGAATCCTCAGTTTGTTGTACAGTAAGAGCTGTTCAAGTTGTAGAAAAAGCAGCTGATTGACTTAATGCTGTTATATGTAGTGTGTGGCTATAACTGAAAGCATTTAACGACATCAACCAGGGGATTAAACCCTTATCGGATCAAATTGGGATTCTCCGTCTTAGAGAAATGTACTGCAGCTTCCTTCAATAGTGTTTTGCTACTGACTGAAATGTGTCCATATAAATACAAAAGTGTCTGGTCATGTTTGTAAATCCTAAACTTGACAATTTTAGACATATTTTATTCAGGCAAAGTTTTTGTATATCTAGACAAGTTTTTTTTTAAATGTATTATTTCTTTATTTTCTGTATGAATATATTCACAGATGTTTACACGAATAGGTGCAGAGAAACTAACCAGACTGTCCCCACGCTACCCCAACATCCATCCAGTGGAGGATTCCTGTGTGTTTGTGGCAAATCGTGTCACTCTGGTGACGGCGAAAAAAGAGAAGAATACTGCAAAAAAAATGTAATTGTGTTCTTATCTGTTCAGAGAGTATTATCTGTTCATGTCCTAATAATACACTTCCACAAAAAAAGGTCAAAGGTCACGGACAAATCCTCCTGTAGTGACTGACAGATTTCAATATTTACTCCCACAAATAATGTGCTAAACTTGTACCTTTAGAGGTACAGCAGCTCGTCACTGAGGCAGTACCCTCTAAGGTACAGACGTTGTACCCTTGACTCTGTACTTATTAGTGCCCTTGTGGCTTGTAGAGACCTTATAGAGACCTGTCTTGTACCTGGTGACAATTTTGTACCTTGATTTAACGGTACAAAAATGGACCTTTTAAAAAGTGTAAAAACTATTTTTTTTTACAGGGTACAGTAATACACTATAATAAAATATATATTAAAAAAATACTATACTGTATATACTATACTATATAATATATACTGTAAAAAAACACATTTTGTACCCTTCTTTAAGGTCCATTTTTGTACCGTTAAATTAAGGTACAACATTGTCACCAGGTACAACTCTATATATCGTTTTACTTATTTATCATTTATCACCATTTAAATGTCATAGTTCTCCTTAAACACAGTAAGAAATTAACATTACCTACAATTTCTTGTTGAGCAGAGACTGGCTGGTGATTTTTCAGAATGAACTTGAACCTCATAGGCTACCTCATTATCATTTCCATTTCCATTGTCAGGACATAAAACATTGTCTCGGTGTTTTAGACGATGCACGTCGTCTAAAGGACACATATTTAGTAAATGTTAACTGGCAGTCATTAAGTCATGTAATATATAATAGTAAAATTGACTTATTTCAACCTCCCCTATTTAACATTTATAAGCAGTATATCAACGCAATAACTGTTTTACAACAGCCTTTAATGTTAAATGATTATTAATGTATTTGTCAGCACCTGTATCTCCCCATATGAAGCATCTTTATCTGCTGTAGAAACATATCATGAATGCTGGATAACACCACATAGCATAATTATTTGTAATTATACTGATTTGTCTTTATGCATATTTAACACATTTATGAAGTTTTAAACTCGCCTGTGAATAATTTGTAGCTTTATAACACACGGTTAGGATCTGTTCATGTGTGTTATCATATACAGTATGATGCCATAAGCAGTCGTTAACTCTTTATACACCGATTATGGATGCTTCATAGGAGGAGTAATACTCATTGACAAATATATGAGTCGACGCTCGTCCTTATATTTGCTTACAACTACAGTATAGTGTGATATAATGTGTTAAGTGCTTACATGCTGCTTATAGATGCTAAATAGAGGGCTTAAAGTAAAGCGTGACCCCCTGACCTCTGGCATGCCAGGCAGAGAGTCTTGACACTGGAGATATCATAAAGTCATACTACATATAGAGAAATAAATTAATACAATACATTTTTTTTTGTACAAAAATGTGTGTACTGTTCAGACTCAACCAGGGTTTTGTTGTTGTTTGTTTTAACATTAAAATAAGCAAAACTCTTAACACAACCAAAATCTGGAAGGCACTTTTTATTATTATTTAACAAAAATATCAAAATAACAAATGAACCATAATTTTTTGCAGAATTCGATTTTGTTTTTTGTAGGATATGTATGCATTGTTAGTGTGTGTGTGTGTGTGTTTGTGTGTGTGTGTGTGTGTGTGAGACAGTCAGTAAAACGTCTCTTCAAAACACTGTTCCTACATTTAATATATACATACAAGCTGTGCAATTATCTTTTGTGTAAATTAATATTTTATGTAAAGACTTTTCCACCCTGACAAGAGACAAATTCAGAGGAAAAAAAAACAGAAAGACAAATCCTGAAATTCATTTGAAATGTATCATATGTGAGTCAGTAAATGTTTATGAGGAGACACTGAGCCGGGGAGGAAATCAATAACTTACACACCTCCAAATTTTAAAGCACTCGCATTGTTGATCAGCCTCAACAATATGACTTTAAAAAAAAGACACAATACGCCACTCGCATAACACTTGAAACTGGCATCTGAGATGTCATTTACATATATTAGCATATAAAGTAATTGGCACAGATGCCAAGGAAGCAGCCGCAAACAGATTAATTGTCATCGAGCAGTCGTGGTGACATAGTTAAAAATGAGCTCCTTTTAAGGCACCAATTATCAGAGAATTTCCAAAGTAACCTTTTTTCATCAGCGACTCCCTTCCCCACTGCTGTCGCCTCTAACACACACACACACACACACACACACAGAGTGGAAGACAGACATGTAATATGCATAGTATCAGCATCCTAAATGTATAAATATTGTAAATAGCTGTCTGTCGTCTTTCAAGTTGTGCCTTTGAAATCAGGCCGCGCCGCATCCCGCACTGAAAATGAGCACATGTGCCTTTGTTTAGCCTGAGACGAGAACAAACGGCGAATTCTCACACACGCTCATTGTGAGAATGCGTAATGAATTTTCACAGATAGAAATAAGAATGCCTCTGCTGGGGCTTCCATATGCTGTTTTCTTCTCTTTTTTCTTTTTTTTTATGAACACAGTTTAATGCTCGCTGAGCCCTGGTTTAGGCACAGGTATTGTTATGCTTCACGCATGTGTGTGTGTGTGTGTGTGTGTAAATGTTAAAATGGATCCGCCTCTGAACCTGAACATGTTCACATTTGACAAAGACCATCTTCTTCCCTCTCTATCGCTTTATCTCCACACTGATTTCAAAATAAGACACATTAACCATATTAAAAAAACACGCCTCTTCATGTATCAGCTTCAGTCTGACCCCTGTTGACCCCTTCAGTGTGTGTTTCAGTGTACCGGTCCTGATCGTCCTGAGCCGGGCTAACAGATTGTGAGCCGTTGTTTCTTTCCTCCCTGCTAATAATAATTGGATAGTGGCTCCATTTGTGAGGTTGTCTTTGGGAATGCAGAGCTAACAAATGAGCTAGTTTAAGCCGCCTGCACCTCGGAGAGCTTTAAACGCTCGCTCCCGGCAGCCACCGTGCAGCCATCTTAACTAATGTTGAGACGAGACAGAGAGAGAGAGCGAGAGAGAGAGAGAGAGAGAGAGAGAGAGAGAGAGAGAGAGAGAGGGGCTGATCCCACGAGGTGAGGAGAGGAGGAAGGGCAGAGTTTTCAAATCAGAACCTCCCAGATGTGTTGTTGTTGAAATTAGGGTTCAATATATTACCACAGCTGCAGAGTATAAGGCCTGGCATACCTGCCATGCTGTGGCTACTATCAGAACTCCAACATGTGAACATGAGGATACTAGTTGTCATCTGCTGCCATCTTGCTGTCTGTCTTGATCCGTCCTGTTATTCCTTTCCTCGCATTTTCTTCTTTTTCTTTTTTTTTTTTTATCCAAAGTCCTTGCTCACTATGAGTTGTGGCTAACTACCATGTGTTATGCTGTGGAATGATTTTGAAGTGCATTTACTGTACTTCAGTACAATTTTCAGGTACTTGTATTTTACTTTAGTATTTCCATTTTGAGCTACTTTAAACTTCCACTTCGCTACATTTCAGAGGGAAATATAGTACATTTTACTGCACTATTTGAAAGCTTCAGTTAGTCAGTAGATTAAATCATACATATATTGTAAAACATATGATCAACTTCTAAAATAAATATCTAAATCTATATACACAACTATATATATATAAAGTAGCTAACATTAGCCCCACCACAACCAGTTACAACATTAAAATAGTATTTAATACTCTTATCAACAAGGGAGTGGGCAAATATGCTGCTTTATGCAAAATGTATGTATATATTTATTAATGTAAATTAATTAACAACACAAAACAATGAGAGATATTGTCCAGAAACCCTCACAGGTACTGCATTTAGCATAAAACAATATGCTCAAATCATAACATGTCAAACTGCAGCCCAACAGGCAACAACAGCTGTCAGTGTGTCAGTGTGCTGACTTGACTATGACTTGCCCCAAACTGCATGTGATTATCATAAAGTGGGCATGTCTGTAAAGGGGAGACTCGTGGGTACCCATAGAACCCATTTACATATAAGGACGCTGGACGCCACCTTATATACCGTGGCAATGCACGTATTCGGTAGACACGTCCTCATTGGCCGGCTAAGTTTATGCAGATCTCAGTGGGCGAACATGTGTGTGTGATTGGAGGAGAGTATTACCCATAGAATCCAGTAGAGGTCCCCGCCTGTGCTTATAGAACTAGGGTTACCATATCGTATCATTCGTTATTGCACACAAAATGACTTACAAATTGCTGTGTTATTTATACGGCATTTGGTGAGACACAGGAGGAGTCTCTCCTTTTTAAAATGTCCTGGACACCAAAGTGTATATAATAATGGAAAGCACACACACACACACACGCATACATACACAGGTACACACTTCCACACTTTCTGTCAGTGCTGAAATTCCAAACAAACTCTTGTTTCCCGACTCGGTGCCAGGGGGAACTCCTTTTTTGTCACCACACAATTACTTCTTTCTTCACATTCTCCATTTTCTGCCATGTCAAAATGAAAAAAAAATGTGTGTGTGTTCAGGGCTCCATTTGACTGTGTATGTGTGTGTGTGTGTGATTTTGAGCTGTATTCTGTACTGATGTTGCAGAAGCAGCCATTGAAATATTTGCATGTGTACATGTAAATATGGGTGTGCGGTTGTGTGTGTGTGCGTGTGCTCCCATGTGTGTTTATACTCCTTAATGATTTTCTAATTCAGGGCCAGCAGGAACCTGCCTTTATCTCTATTAGTTTAGTAGCCGGGCAAACAAAGAGAGTCTGTGGACATGGCACCGCGCCAGAGGAAGACTCAGCTGTAAAAGCACTTGTCCATCTGCGTCTCCTCCTCCCGCTCCTCCTCCTCCTCCTCCCCCACTCTTATTCCTTCTCTCTGGGCGTGAAAGATGGGGAGGGAAAAAACATCTTGATACGAGGCTCAGCAGTCCACATACTCAGTCTAGAGGTATTGATTGTTCCACTTGCTGATCAAGTGCAAAAAAACAATGTAGTGTGGATTAGGGGACAGAGTGTGTGTGTTTGTGGAATCAGTAAATTAGTTTTGCTTTGCTGAAAGTCTGGCACCTCTATCCTGTCTAGTAAGATATTACAGCATGACGTTCCCATGAGATGTACAGTGATTTTACACATCAAAATGTTCAAGAAGGAATCAGACGCTGAAATGTGATTAATATCAAGTCAAGAACATTTTAAGAAAATGGTCAAAAGTGGAACATTCTGCACATAAACAAGGACTAGACTGTGTCAAAGATACTGCATACGACTGATGTGCTTTTTGGAAATTGCAATGAAGCACAGCTGGGGAAAAGGGGTGAAATGCATTAAAAATATCAGTGTCACTGAAAGGGCGAATGAGTTATTCACCTATTTTTACCGCAAGCAAGATTACTACAGTTTCAGTGTCTAGATATCTGTAGAATGTGTCATAGACAGTGAAGGTGATCTTTTGAAGTATATTGATATCATATCAGCAACATTACTACAGTTTCAATATAGTAATGTAGAATATGTCACGGACATGAAAAAACAGTACATATTTATTTTAAAATAAACACTTCCTGCTTTCGTTTCAAAATAAAAGCCTCAAGTGTTTTTTCTGTGGACAGAATTCCTTCATTTATTAACACAAGGCTTTTATTCTGAAATATTTGCAGGACAGTATTGTAGAACATGCAGTGAAGTGCAGAGCTCCATAATTGAATATAGTATGGGGTTTTAATTGTGGATTATTACTATTATTTACAAATTACCACCTGTTACTTAATCTTTTTCTGTCTAAAATAAATATAAATGACATTTATAATGAAATGAAATGACCATTATGAAAGGCAAACTCTATGTAGAAAGAAAGGGTCGGCAGCAGCAGCTGCAGCAGAAACGCAGCAGAAACTCTGCCGGTGTGGAAACCCAACGCGTGAATAACGCAGCCGTTCAGCGAGGCAGCCGTCAGGCGCTGCTCATGCAGGCAGTGTGGACACGCCGTCAGACATTGAATTAAAAAAAATAATGCAAATATAATTAATCAGTTAAGAATAAAGGGGCAACCATGTGACGCACCTAGAGAAACAACCAATAAGATATAGGGGTGGGAAAAAAAATGTATTCACATATGTATCGTGTTTTTTTTTAAGATTTTGAAATCCATTTTTTAATGCCAGAATCTAAATATTTGCTTCATTTGAGTGTATTCTAGAGCCAGTTTTCAAAATAAGGTGTTAACAAAGGGAACTGTATGTACAAAATATATACATTGAAAAAAGATTGATTGAATTATATTCACCAGAAGTATAAAACATTACATGTCCCTTATAAATTAAAAATAAAATACCACTAATTTGTGAGGGAAATGTCTTTATTCTTTGATTTTTGAGTTGCTGGAAAAACTTTAATAAATAAATCTAGACAATGACCGATATATTTGACTTCAGGACATCTCTGACTATATACATGCTGAAAATTAAACATTTTTACTTTATTACTTTAGATATTCTCCAAAGTAAAAGTCCCTAGAAGTGTATGATTCAACTTATGGTAAAGTGAACAAAAAATGCAATAAATCATAATATCGAATCGCAATACTTAAAAATCCCAATACATATCGAATCGGCACCCAAGTCTCGTGATAGTATCAAATCAGGAGATAGGTGTAGCGTCCCAGCCCTAATAAAATAAGCAGTACATATGATATGAAAGCTTGAAAATTACATCAAAAATATAACCCATATGTCAGAAAACAAGCTAATATGAATGTAATTCATGAGCTTCACTGCTGTGGGCACAAAGAGCTTTGAACACATCCTGTTGAGTATCGTAAACCGCTCACTCAACACACTTTTTAAACTGCTAAAAAAACACCCAGTCAGGACCAATTACTGAACCTGCCTCTTCACTGAACTGTTTGTTATTGCAGTAGTTACTGCAGGAAAATAGAATAATCATTACAATTTGAACAGTGCAGGAGATATTTGAGCAATCCAGAAGAATCCCCCTGTTTACTCTTAACCTTCACATGTCACCACCTACACTGGTTGCTCTGTTTATTCCAGTGACAGATGCATACCAAGTACATTTGCCCAAAAAGTTCTAAAGAACATGAGCGTTAGAGTCCTTCTCTCAGACTAACACTACAAAAAGTCACCTCAGAGTATTTCTTACACTCTGACAAACATATTCATTGTTTTATAGACACCTTTTTAATAATGAATAATAAGTGTATAGGGAAACATCCTTTTGGTTCCAGCAGGTCACATGATCAGCAAATTCAACTTTGGCCACCAAAGCAAACCTCCCTCCCAGCTCAGAGCTGACAGACACTATCCAACACTCCAACAAGATTAGTTTGTGATGGGTTGTGGTCACCCACTGGCATTTACCAGTGTACCAGTGTGTGTGTGCTGGTAGGATGTGTGAGTGTATCCTGGGTCTGTCTGGTATTCTGTGTGTGTGTGTACAGTATGCTCACAGACACACAGCAGCATGTGTGTGTGAGAGAGGGTGAAAGTGTGTTCCTGAGTCTCCTTTGACCCCTTTGGCTCCTGTGTATGGTATCCCTCTTTCTCTCTCTCCAGAAGGCAGTGGCTGTGAACTCTGACCCCCCCCACCCCATCATCAATACACACACTCACACACGCACGCACACACACACACACACACACACACATACACACACACACACGCACACACGCACACACACACACACACACGCACACACGCACACACGCACGCACGCACACACACACACACACACACACACACAGACAAACCTCCCAACTTCCACCAGCAGAAGGTTGCATAGCTGTTCTCCACATGCCTGCCTCACCCATCCAGCCCCCCCACATCCTCCTCCTCCTCCACCTCACCTACCCCCGGTGTTGGCAAAGGTATCTGGGTGTGTGTGTGTGTGTGTGTGTGTGTGTGTGTGTGTGTGTGTGTGTGTGTGTCAGGCGGGCTGCTGCGTGGTGAGCGTGCCCTCTGTCATTCACGCAGAGCAGCCCTGTCCAACTGTCACTTCCTGACAGGCCGATAATCAATCTCTTTATTAACTGCTCTGCTGCAGACCGCCGCCACTGAGGGGAGGAGGGAGGGAGGAGGGAAGAAGGGAAGAGGGAGGAGGGAGGAGGAGTTGAACGGAAAGGAGGGAGAGAGGAGAAAAGAGAAGAGCATGCTGCAGCTTGAAAGTTGAGAGTTTGTTTTTTGTTAAAAAGGTTCATTTTTAAAGCAGCTGGAGTGGTTTTATGACTGGTAGTTAATTATAATATAATATAATAATATAATTATAGAGTATTGTGATATAATAATAGTCAATTATTATTAATGACGGAAAGGGAATATGGCAGTGTCTTTTAAAGCTTTTAAAATTGTGTATATACAGTATTTTTTTTCTTTTAATTTCACGTCTTTGTGTTGTTCTGTAGGGTTTATATTTGCAGCCCCGTCTCCTAAAAATTACGTTCCCATTCGACGGAACTGCATTGTGAATAACGTTTCGAGGGAAACGTATTTTGTCGCCAATTTCATTTGTTTGTAACGTATCAAATATACTTTTATAAGTCTGCGGAAGTCTGCGTAGGGAGGAGGTCGGGGTGGACGGTTCAAACAAACAGCAAACTTTCTCCCAGGAGAGACCGCTGTTCATGTTCCGTGTGAAACGAAAAGTCAAAGATCACTTATTTTAATTTACGTCTGTAGCTTTATAACGTAACAAACAGAGTCCTTTTAATCAAAAACTAATTTATGGTGTTTTCTACTAAACTCCCCGTCAAAAAAAGCCCCAGATCGGAGGCAAATCGGCGTTGGCTCACCGCTCGCACATTTGCGTTCGAGAGCTAAGTGTGAACTGTTCGAAGACGTGAGCCGATGCCTTGTACATTCCCGATATCTAGCATTCTAAATATCTGGACCTGTCGGGGACTCCGGCCACGAGCTACAGCAAATGAGAGCGGGTGACACTAGTTGAAGGGAAACCTGGGGGAGGAGGGGTCACCTCTAACAACAGGAACTTACTGTATGTTATATTTTGTGAACACGTGCCAACGACAACATCTGCAATGTGTCTCGCGTATGCTACCATGTCCATTTACCGTGTATTTCTTGCCTGTTTTTGTGACAAAACGTAGTTTGAAGACCTCATCGGTGGATTCCTCCTGGGGAAAATCTTGTAGTTTGTGACCACCTCCTGTCGCCGGCAGGACGACTTCAAGACTCCCGATTACAAGACGGCCAGTTGTGTAGTTGTGGAGAAAATACGTTTCCCCTCGAAAACATAATTGAGAATGCAGTGTGGTTGTATGGGAACGTAATTTTGTAGGAGACACGGTTGATATTTGTTTGCTTGTCGCTGGTTGATGTTGATTGTTTGGTTAAATCCGAGCAACAGCCAATGGAAAGCTGTGGTCCCTCTTCCTCTGTTTCACTGGGACTTTAAAGCTGCGTTAACTGGTTGGTTGGTTGGTTGTCTTTATATTGGCCACTTGGGGACGGTGACACAAGCTAAAAACACAACACACAACACTATTACCTCAAGCTTTTATGGTCAATATGTTAGCAAACACTTGTCTGTTTACACATCCAGCAGACACAGAGCAACATGAGCATACATTTGGAATTGTGTCTCTGTCCAATATTACAATACTCCTTCTCCTTTAAGCTCTGCTTTGGTCTCAGGAGAAAGAAATGTGTCTGCTTAGCTTCTAAATGTTCCACTATTTCTCAAAAGTCTATTTTAGCTGTGGTAGCTGTTGCTAAGAGAAGAGAACATTTTTGTCAACATTCAAAGGAATATGCAGATTTAAGTGTTGTGATTTATTGTCGAATAAGATTAGGTCAACTAGCAACAGTCTTTACAGCTACACTGATTCCATCCACAGTCGTCGCTATTTTCGTTGCCATTTTTCTGGCTCTAGCATAGGAAACTGATGTCCCTATTTTCAATCAAGCCTAGAAAACTTGTGACCTCTTTCACACTATAGACTAAGACGTAATCACCGTGATGTCACCCGTTGGTTTGTTGACTACGGTTTTGAAGCCTCGAGTTCAGCATTTTGGCCGTCGCCATGTTGTTTTTTTGCAACCAGCGTGACACGAGAAGGTGGAGCAAAGTGCAACCAAATGCTGAATAAGACATTTTTAGGCGACCAAAATGTTACAATTAACTTTCAGCTTTCCATTAACTACATTGTAAACTCAAAATGAAATGCTCAGAGAAAGTGCTGTGGTGACGTAAATTAGTTTAAAGAGCAAAAGAGACACACTGGGCGGGAGGGGAGGTGGATGGCTTTCATCCAGGACACCACTGTTCGTGTCCCGTGGGTTAAGTTTCACTTTCACTTTACAATCAGCTGATCGTTCATGTCCTGTGTTCACAACGTCAAGTCACATTTTTACTGTACAACCGTAGTGATTTTAAGTCAAACCATGTTGTTTTTTCCTAAACCTAATGAAGTGTTTTTGTTTAAATCACTACATTAAGCACGTGTTTACTGCGGTCTGACAGAGCATCAGTATGTGACGAGTTGGGAGGTTGCCGCCTGTTTCACGCGGCATAGTTATTTGTCTATTTATTATCATAGAAAATATGCTAATAAATATGATTATATGAAGAATATTTAAAGAGAAATATTTTTGAGGGTGTTTGCGTGATTGACAGGTGTTTCAATGATGGTGGCACTTGTTTATCACACCTCAGGCTTCTCTCCCTTTGCTAAACCAGCAATTGTCACTACCATAAATGGATCTTTTGAAAATCGCTGGTCTCGGTGTCATAATCTATTTCCCTGTGTTTAAGAAGACAAAGCAGAGAGTGATGACAGGAGTCATCAGAGAGGCTGGCTTGATCTGCTGTCCAGACCTGCTGCTGCTGCTGCTGCTGCTGCTGTTGGTTTTTGGGATGCTGGGCTTTCCTGACAGCATCACACCCGTCATCATAGCGATAATTTATGAGGCGGGAAAGTGCATCAGTGATTCTGGCGACCAGCAGCAAGCCAGGAGTCAGCACACTGCCTGTCCTCTGCTCTGTCCTTTTATTCTCCACCCTTTCATGTGTTCCTTCTGTCACTTCTCTACTCCTCTCTTCTTCTTCTTGTCCTCCTATCCACATTTAGTTTGGCCAAATTGTGCAGTGACCTTCTGATCTTTATGTTAGTTGGAGGGGCTTTTTTTCTTTTCTGTGAATAACCAGAAATACACACTGTAGGTACCACAAGGCTATTCCAAATGTAGGAAGGAGGAGCAGATAAAGCAGGTTGAGGTAAAGTGGGTACCACAAAAGTAAATTGCAACCAGTGGGCAACTGGTGCCTTAAACTTACATTCTTTCTAATAGTTGTCTAAGAAGCCGTTGAAAAACAGACAACATCAGTAATGTGTCTGCCGTATGGTATCACGTCATTTACCGTGTTTTCCTTGCCTGTGTTTTCGTGACAAAACGTAGGTTGGAGACCTCATCGGGGATTCCTCCTGGTGAGAGATCTAGTAGTGGGTGACCTCCTGTCTCCGGTCAGTCATTTAATGTGAAAACCATGAAGACTTCAAGACTCCCGATTACAAGACAGCCTGTTGTGTAGTGTGAACAGTACAGAGATCAGACAACTTTGAAAGTTGTGTAGTGTGAACTTAGCTTAAACAGAGGCTGGTTTTATTCAAATTGCATTTGGACTCAACTTGACAGCATGTATAGCCTACATTTCAAGGAACGTAAAAGCATTCAACAAATTAACTGTAATAAGACTAGCGTAGTCCTAATAATTCCAGATGTTTTTGGCTGGACCGCAGTGACTGACTGAGTGATGAAGTTACAGGATTGATCGGCCGACTGTTGGAGTTTCCTCATTGGCCGTTGCTCTTTCAAAATGAAAAGGCGGAGAACAGCTCTGTGTTTAGGTTTTCTGGGGAGCGTGCCAGCGGTTCAGTTTATCATAACATAGTGCTGTTGTTGCAAATGTGCTATTGTTTATGTTTGTTTAAGTTATGTTATGTTGTTGCTTCGTGTTACCATGCATTAACACCAAGCGCATAGCAAATTTTTGCTTCGTTTTTCTCCATTTCCTCCATCAACCATGGAAGAAATAACCACTGTTAATGCTTTGTACATGTTGGTGAAGTCCAGATATATCAGAAAACCAAACGCCGTCGTGTCTGGGTTCATAACATCACCCGGCGGTGAGCTGTATTCACATACAGCACCATTGAACTGACTGTATGTAGCAAGCCACACGTCACTACTGCGGTATGAACCCAAAATAAACAGACTGTTGCTGTGATCTAATTGCAATAAACGGATCAAAATGATGCCGAAATAACGACATTATGATGCTGATTAGTAAAAAGTCTGAATACATGCTTTGTCAGGTCTGTCTACAACACGACAAGCAAACAACTTTTAAAATGCTTGTTTTCTGAATGGAGTTCTGATCGATCAATACTAGGCTATGCTAACATTGTAGCTGCTCCATTAACACTCCATCTATCAATAAATATGGCAGCAACAACGTCAGTGATGACAGCGGGAGAATCTCAACGCTGATAAACTTTCGCGAAGTATGTATATATTGTTACACACCACTTATATGATGAATGCTTTTGATACACATGCTTTAATAAAACACTGAAATACTTTGAACCTTGCATACTGTATGTCATGCTAATACCTTTTCACCTCGTATAAAATGTATAATATACTGACTAGTAAATGTTACCATTTACTATTACTGAATGTAATTTGCTTCATTATAAGTTGTCTTTTTAGCCACAAATTCACAGACTGACCATATACAGTCCAGCCAGATACTCGGTTTTGACCGAGTCTTGCTAACTTACCAGTGTAAAGCTTTCATTAAGTGCTTCAACTAAAAAATAATGAACTTATTGCTATGTGTGCTGATATACACTTTGTAATGATACAGCACAATTTTATAATTTATAGCAAATTATTGTGCGGACCCTCTGACAGAGTGCCACGGACCCCACTTTGAGAATCACTATTTTACACAAATCAAGGAGAGGGAGAGAATTCTCAAGGTTTTTTATCATCATTTGTCATCAAAACAAAGAAAAGGAAAACCTGTTTTCCCATCTGGTAATTTTAGATCTGAGAGACAGCAAATACATTTTTGTCATTCAACTAATCCTGCCGCCTGATTCTGATTGTTGTATTTTTGTGTCTGATCAACAGGATGAGTTTCTGATGGAGACTCAGACGAGGCTTCGGTCAGAGATCACTCAGCGCTGCCTCGCCAACGCCAGCCGCTCCCTCCTCACCGCAGACGCCTCTGAGACTTTACCCGCCGAGGCCGACGGACGAGCTGACGACATGACTACAGCCTGAGCTCACACACACACACACACACACACACGCAGAGGAGGAAAAATGGCTAACCTTGTACAGATCACCTCAGAAAGCACTCATGGATTCAGTCATACAGACGCTGTGCCCCAGTGTCCCAAACCCAAACAGCTGACTAGCAGATATATGCGAATAATAATTCTATCGCAAATAATGATAACCATAAAACTCCAAATCCGGGTAATAAAGGCGGAGTAGAGCTCCCTAATGAAACGCCAGCCTCCCCGCTGCTTCCCGCCTAATGTTCCCGCCGAGCCGCTCGCCACTTTCCATAAAGCAATTTTGCAAGCCCACTTCAAACGTGAATCACCTAGAAATGAAGAGATATGCCCTCCCCACCCCCCCACATCCCCCCCACCCCTCTGAACTCCCCCACCTTCACCCCCTCCACTCCCTACGACACCCACACCGGATCTCCGTCTGTGTGTCTATGTCGCAAATCCCTGTTTGCTTGTGTTCCATCATCACTTAATGTTCACAGTGATGCATTGCGGGACACTCCTCAGAGGTGTGTGTGTGTGCGTGTATGTGTGTGTGTGTGTGTGTGTGTGTGCGTGTGTGTGTGTGTGTGTAGGGATGTAGCGTCATTACTCTGACAGAGGTAGCAGCCATGAACTCAGCCAAGTTCCATCTGCATTAATCAGAGAGAAGCGCAGGCAGGCAGACGTTCAACAGCAATACAAAGTGAAACAATTGAGCACATCCAGCTCCAGTGTGTCTGTCTGTCCGTCTGTCTGTCTGTCAGGAGGTCTGCGTGGTGGTACACACTGCTGGAAGAGCAGAGGGACGGGCTGGGTTATCATCACACACACAGGAAGCCTTATGTGCTGTTTAACTGTTATTTCAGTGGTTTGCTGCTTAATGTTGTCCATCTAGTAAACTATCAACCCGGTCTCATGGAAGGCGTAGAAATACCAGGACATTACACGGACGTTCCACGTGTCATGAGTACGTATTTTAGCCTTTTTTTGCGTGCCATTTGTACGCCACGCAAGCGTCCACAGGCAAGAAAACCATTAACTTAGGTTCAGGGGTCAGCAACCTGCGGCTCCGGAGCCACATGCGGCTCTTTAACTCCTCTCCAGTGGCTCTCTGTGGATTTTTAAAAATGGAAATGAATAACTGTTTTTTGTTTACATTTTCAATTTTATTTATCATTGTTGTAGGTCTATGGTACGACGGTACGACGGAGTATTAGGGCCACATTGAGGAAAGAAATTAAACTGAGATTTCGAGGATAGAGTCATAATATTACGAGAATAAAGTCATAGGTTTACAAGAAAAGAAGTCGTAGTATTATGAGAATAAAGTCATAATATAAAGTAGTAATTTTATGTATTATTTTCTTTTTTTCTCTTAAAGTTATGACTTTATTCTCGTAATATTACGACTTTTTTCTCGTAATATTATTACTTTTTTCCTCGTAAAGTTATGACTTTATTCTCATAATATTATGACTTTTTTCCTTGTAAAGTTAAGACTTTATTCTTATAATATTACCACTTTGTTTCTCGTAAAGTTATGACTTTATTCTCGTAATATTACCTCTTTTTTCTCGTAATGTTATGACTTTATTCTCCTAATTTATTTGATTTACTTTATTCTCACTCCCAACTCGTCAAATACTGCGGCTTGGTTAGTGCCCCTCGGCATCGGAGACCGCCACATGGGGTACCCCTCTGGCGTAACTTTTGGACGGACCAGGGATGGCGTGTAAATATACGCACATTACATGCATAGTGTTCTTTCAATATAAACTTCTGTTTTCAGAAGAAGTTAGGTTTAGGCAACACAACCACTTAGGTAGGGTTAGGGAACGGTCATGATTGACGTTAACTTCACTGACAAGTAAGTCAACATTACTTTTAGTTTCACACGAACACCGGTATCCTGGTTGAAAATCTTGTGTTTGTTTAAGGCGTAGTTTTATTGCACGCTAAATGCCTTGCGCATTATCGTGGCATTTATACACCTTTTCGTGCTAACGGGCTGAAACTACAGGCCTTTCTCAATACAGACTAGCCCGAGTCTGAACACATGTTTTTGTTCAGTCCAGACTCGGCACGTTGAAGGAAGGAGAAGAAGGAGGACACGCATTTACACTTTAGCACAACTGTACACCTGTTATCTTCCCTGTAATGTCTGTTTACAATCAATATAAATCTCATATCATACACTACTCTGCCTCTGTGTATATTAACTTTTATGTGGTGCTGCTTCAGGAGTTAACTGACCAGTAAAAAAAAGAATCGTAAAATTACGTTCAGACGAACCAATTTGCCAGCAACAAATACTTTAAAGGTCCCATATCGTGCTCATTTTCAGGTTCATGTTTGTATTTTGTGTTTTTACCAGAACATGTTTACATGCTTTAATGTTCAAAAAACACATTATTTTCCACATACTGTCTGTCTGAATACACCTGAATTTACCCTCTGTCTGAAACACTCTGTTTTAGCGCATTTTGACGGAATTGCAACAGAATTGCGTTGCTAGGCAACAGCTTGGGTCCATGTTTACTTCCTGTCAGCTGATGACATTCAAATACACTGCAACCAGGAATAAACTGGGACACATTTAGAATGTTTACATTTAAAATTGTGTCAAGGGTCTAAATATTGTATATTTGTGACATCACAAATGGACAGAAATTCTGACAGCTTGTTTCAAATGCAGAGTTTCTGAATACGGGCTGTGTGTATTTCCCTGTGGATTGAATGTTTCGATACTTTCACAGTATTTATATAGGACTTAAGCCTGCTCTATATTAAAAAAACAGGAAAATTGCACTTTTTTACAATATGGGACCTTTAATTACTAAAGGGCTTGGTATTTGTGATACATCAAAAACACACATAATCTGTTTCACTGTAAGGGAACACAGGGCTGCTTACTGAGAAGACGTTAACCTTGTCAGTGTGCTGACTTATGTTTTGCTGATTATCATAAAGTGGGCATGTCTGTAAAGGGGAGACTCGTACCCACCCATAGAACCCATTTACATTCACATATCTGGAGGTCAGAGGTCAAGGGACCCCTTTGAAAATGGCCATACCAGTTTTTCCTCGCCAACATTTAGCGTTAAGCTTGGAGCGTTATTTATCCTCCTTCACAACAAGCTAGTATGACATGGTTGGTACCAATGGATTCAATAGGTTTTCTATTTTCATATGATACCTTCACTCTAGCTTTAAAACTGAGCCCGCTGCAACTTAAAAGTCTCAAGATGCGTTAAAGAAATTAGTGGCGTTAAAACGAATTTGCGTTATGATCGCGTTAACTTTGGCAGCACTATACTTTTTTGTAGTGGTAAATTTCTCCAGAACTGGTTGAACTGGTCTAACAGGTAGACATATAATCTCAAATCATAACTGTTGTGAGGAAATTGGATTGCAAGGTCAAATATCTTTGCTTTAAAGTGTCACATGAAGAAAAGGTTGAACCACGGCTGTAAGTCACTGGACTGTTTTTATTATTATTATTCAAGAACAAGCTCTTCCATAATGTTGTGGCCTGAATGCTGCAGGGCGTCAAACTAAGTAGAGAGCAGATAAAGTAGCCCCCCCCCCCCCCCCTCCCCACCCACCACCACCACCACCACCACCACCACCACCACCACCAACACATCACCTGTGAAAGATCCAATGATTGACAGATGAGATCAGACGAGTGGATTTAGCAGGGGAGATCTCTGCCTTCCCTCTGTGGGATCTGAGATTCACACCCCCCAGTGCACCCGTACCCCCCCCACCGTGACCCCCACCCTACCCCACTCTCCACACACACAATCCACACACCCTCCCAGATAACACTCCACTGCCCCCAAGACATAACGGGAGGTGGATGTGATTTTTCTGTGTGTGTGTGTGTGTGTGTGTGTGTGTGGGAGCAGACTGACAGCAGCATGTGGCCAGCAACGTGACTCAACCTCCGTACCCCCCCACCCCCAACTTAACCTGATGTCTCAGCTCCTTACCTTCATCCACCTTCATCCTCCTCGACCTCCTCCATCATAACCCATGTGGGCATGGCGGCCTCCCAACCTCCCTCTCCTCCAGCCAAAGTGGCCCCAGGACTGGTTTCAAGCCCAAAAGCCGAGCCCACTCATCGGATCCCTGCCCCTCCCCCCCAACCCCCTATCTCCAACCCTCCCTGAAGCCCGGGCGATCTGAACCTGATCCAGTCCTGATGGCAGAGGCAGAGGAGGCAGATGCCTGGGCAGTGGGAGCAGGGCAGCGTCCATGACAGGACCGGGCCTACTTTATCATAGTTAGGAAGGAGTGAGGGCAAGGCATGAATATCAGCATACACACATCCAGTAAACACACACACACACACACACACATGCAAAATGCACAATAAAGCACATTACATCCTCATAAAGTAGCCTATATTTTACTTTTCTGTGCTTCCACGCATTTTAACTTCTAAAAGTGTTTTTCATGATGCAATCAGTTGCGTCCTCTGTGTAAGGTGTTATAATTCCTATTAACCCCTTACCATTCAGCCCTCTTTTTATAGAGGGGTAAGGGTGGGGTACAGGGGGTGTTTAGGGGGAGATTGCAGGTCAACAGTAGATGTCACATAGAAGTGGTGTACATCATCTGAAAGCTGGGAACCTGAAGATTTATTTGAGATGCAGCTCAGCACTGTGTGTCAAGTTGTTCTAGTCATAAATCAGAAATAAACATGAATTAATAAATGAATCAATCAATTAAAATGAATTGTAAAAGTGTATAAGGGTTTAGAACATCATGATAGAAGTATATGATGGTCATCCCCATGCTCTATTGTGTCTCATAAGTTGTTGCAGCAATTTTTAGGTTGATAACATTTGTTACACAGATTTGGTGCTAAATTTAACAATTTTTTACTACTCAAGAATTGATAAAAAATTACGAATAATCCCTCCAAAATCCCACATTAAGACACCAAGACCTTGAGGAACACCATAGAAGAAGACATGCTGTGATTTGGGATCAAAAACTTTTGACTTTGGAGATTTCTGCAAGAATTGCAATTCTTCGGCGATCGGATTGTGAGCACTTCTGTTGTGTAAACTGCTCAGAAACCCCCTTATTGTCAATCTAGCTAGGAAAGCCATCCATCCTCTGAATGCTCTAGGTCTGTAGTTTGAACCGTCCATCCTCTGAATGCTCTAGGTCTCTAGTTTGATCCATCCATCCTCTGAATGCTGTAGGTCTCTAGTTTGATCCATCCATCCTCTGAATGCTCTAGGTCTCTAGTTTGTGGCTGTAAAGTTTCATGAGGCTGTGATTATCCTAGAGGTCACCACAGGTCATTTTATACAGTGAGGTCAAGTTTAAAAAATTTGTCTCACTACAATGAAATGGCTATATATGAATAGGAGAAAATAACACATTTACTGTATATTGCATGCAAAACACTGCAGGGTTTTTGCCCCAAACTGCATGTGATTATCATGAAGTGGGCATGTCTGTAAAGGGGAGACTCGTGGGTACACATAGAACCCATTTATATTCACATATCTTGAGGTCAGAGGTCAAGGGACCACTTTGAAAATGACCATTAGAGTTTTTCCTCAACAAAATTTAGCATGACCTCATAGCGTTATTTAACCTCCTTCACCACAAGCTGGCATGACATGGTTGGTACCAATGGACTCCTGAGGTTTTCTAGTTTCATATGATACCAGTAAAACTCAGCCCGCAACAACCTCCGAAAGACATCAAGATGTTAAGGGTGTTGCTGACATCACAGCAAATGATAAGACTACAGGGAAAGACCAGCTTTATCCAGCAGCTTCCTCACTGAACTGAAAGTCTGATGGGCTGCGAGGCCGCCACAGACGCCGCCGTGCTGACGCTTTGCTCTCCACTCCACTATATTTACACACCGGCTCTATTTTTTGCCGCAGCAGCTTGCACCTCTGAAGCCTGAAACTCACTTGTGAATGTGTACATCTACACCGATGCAGTCTACTATAACAGTCCTGCATGAAGGTTAATATGTTCAGTTTTATGTTGTAGAGAGGTGTGGATTCAACTTAATGGTCAGTTTGGAGGTTGCAGTTTGTTGGGCTGTTGAACTGTATTGTGAGGGTATTGAATATTAGAAACACCTCTCGCAGAAATAGACTTATACTGACATCATCACATTCATGAGAACGTGGTTGTAAAATAAGGAATAAACAACGGTACCAGTTGGTCAGAATCTCTCTGTACTGGTGAATACTGGCCCAGTTCAAGCACTGATGTGGCCACTGAAGAAGTGGAGTTGTTGCATATTTCTTGATGGCAGCATCAGTGACAGTAAAAACAATGACACTGTGTATCATTCATGAGGAAAGCACAATAAAAGCATTCACACTAAAAGTAGTGGCTGCAGAGTTGCTGTTCAGAACCACAATCAGCTTCATCGGCCAAATATGTGAACACATATTTGACTCTAAATATATATTCTGATAAATATATATATCAGTTCCAGCCCCTCCTGCGACCTTGAATAGGATAAGCAGTTACAGATAATTTGTCACGTAATTTCCAGACTAAACTAGTTACGTAACAACCATACTTATTTGAACCCAAACCACAATCTTTTCCTAAACCTAAACAAAATACTTTGGTTGAGTAGATAAACCTAAAAACCAAGTAAACTTACGTTGGAATTTTATTTTGAAAAGAGAGTTTGCATGTAACGAGCGGAAACTGCACGTTTCCTGTGAACACGGAAGTTTATTTTGAAAAGACACTATGCATGTAATGAGTAGAAACTGACAGGCTGTCCTTGACATGTCATTGTTTGAAGCGTAGGGCCACTGACCACGCGTCGGTGAGAACGTGTTGGTCATATCATAGTGATAGGGAAAGTTTGGCCAAATTTGACCTAAACCATTAAAGGGACTGTTTGTAAGAATCAGAAATGTCTTGTTAACAGCAACACCTGTGGCCGCTAAGTCAACGAAAGTCAGCGTCCTGTTGTTCGCGCTTGTGCTCACTCTACATAGACATGAACGAGCATCGCTCAAAACAGTGAGGCGACACACATAAGCTAAATCCTCCGACCGCAGCCAACACTGTTTAACAGACGGGCTTCACTAGATAGAACTTTGTGGTTTTGGTGCTTCTGTGTACTTTGTGTTGGAGTCTGAGTCTGAACAGCGTAGCCACATGCGAGCGCGCATGGAGCACCGACCCACAATGATTTATACGTGGAAGAAGTTACAAACAGTCCCTTAAAGAATCTCTAACTGAGGACCATGAATATCCTTAAGAAGTGTCATGCCCATCTGGCCAGAAAGTCTTGGATGGACAGACAACTGCTAGTAGCAACACATCTTGTGATCATACTGATTTATACGTCATGTAACATCACAAAATGACATCAGGATCAAGCGGAAGGTGTAATCATTCACATTTTGCAAATAAGAAAGTGTTTCTACAGCTTAGCGTTGAGACACAGACCAGGCTGCTGCAGGATGACACAGTGTGTTGTCCCTCTGGGGAGGAGAAGGTGAAGTTTAGCTCAGCTCTGATGGAAGGAATAGGTCAGCACTGGTTGTAATCACTCATCTCAGCCTGACATGATGGCTGAGCAATTAGGCAGGACAGTTGTGTACTTTACTAATGAACAATGGTTGAACGAAGCCTCCCTCAGCGCTCCCATCCATCACCCAAAAACATCCTCCAAGCTCTCACACACACACACACACGCACACACACACACACACACATACCGCTGGCGCCCTAAAACATCCACCTCACACACACACACACACGCACATACACATGGGTCCTGCTGTTGTTGGGCTGTTGGAGGTGTTTCCACCGCTTTGATGAGTTTCTGGCCGATGCTCTGAGCCTCCCTGCTGAACGTGTGGCTGCCTCTCCTCCTCCTCCTCCTCTTCGTCTTTCCCCCTTGTCAACACAATCCCTCCATCCATCCGTCCTGAGGCCCGGGCCCGGCGGGGGCCGATCCGCCCCTCGCAGCGTCCTCTGGGTGCTTTCTGCTTCTCCTCTGGTCCCTCTCCCACCGCGCACACACACACACACACACACACACGCACACACACGCACACACACACACACACACACACACACACACACATTTGTCGTTGGATACCAGTGAGGACCTTTGATTTATTACATCAGTTCTCTTTCTGTTCCATAGTTGTATATTACCTTTACTGGTCTCAAACCTTAACATTACAACCTACAAATCTTTTGTTTGTCAAAGGGACAACTAGGGATGCACCTATACCGATACCAGTATCAGGTATCGGGTCCGATACTGTGCTCATGTACTTGTACTCGCAAAACGGCTCCGATACAACGGCACCGATACCACTGTACGGCAGCGAGACGTTAACCTCTCCTCACCATCTTTCGGGTTGATACCTCCCCGTCGGTGTGGGCGACTCCGCTGGGCCGGGATCCCACCTCAGCCTGCGCGCGTCGGCCCTCACTTTTATTGTGCCACAGGGTTTTGCTTGCATCCTCTGACTCGCGTTAGACTCCTTGGTCCGTGTTTCAAGACAGGTCGGGTGGGTTGCAGACAACGCCACAGACCCCTGGCGCCTTTTACATGGGCTGCGGTTCGACGCGGTTGGGGCGCACTGAGGACAGTCCATCCCAGTCGACAGTCGCACCGGGAGCAGGGAGCCCCGTCACGGTGCGGCGAGGTCCGGGCGGGGAGTGCTGTAAAGCTGCGGCCGCGAGCCACCTTCGCCCTGAGCCTTTCCAAGCCGACCTAGAGTCGGTGGCGGCGCACCGCCTTGTATGCGGGACTCCCCAGCCTGCCGTGTGTCGCGCACACCCTCCAGCTGGCTGTTAACGAGGGTCTTTTGGCACAGAGAAGTACTTGTATCAGTACTCGGTATCGGCGAGTACCCAAATGTAAGTACTTGTACTCGGTCTGAAAGAAAGTGGTATCAGTGCATCCCTAGTGACAACAGTGCCGGTCCGAGTCCGTCATGCTCAGTTAACGTTAGCTGGACTATTTCTCCATCATAAAAGCTTTCACGTTGTTGATAATACTTTGCTGTGAAGCCATTACCTGTGCGTTTATTTGGCTTTGTTTAAGATTGGTTTACCAGCCCAGTCGCCAGGAAAAAATTGTTAGCATTGTACATTTCTGCAAATCAGATACTGGACCCTCTTCTACATTCATGGTCTGTGGTCCAATAGACCACCATTATATGGTCATAAACCAAAAACTGATTAAAAGTTAACCTGATGATGTCACTAAATGAAAAGTCAAGAGGATCACCAAAGTTACTACAGTTCATCCTGAGTGAACACATTCTCACCCCCAACTCGTCAAAAACTGACGCTTGGTCAGTGGCCCTATGCTTCAAACTATGATGCTCTAGGTACCCCTCTAGAGCCAGTTTAGGAGTCAGTTAGCACTCATTACATGTACAGTGTCTTTTCAAAATAAACTTCAAACGTAGGTTTACTTAGTTTTTAGGTTTACTTGCTTAGTTTAGGTAACAAAACTACTTGGTAAGGTTTAGGAAAGCATTGTGGTTTGGGTTAAAATAAGTACGTAATAAGTCAACGTTCACTTGGTTTCACAGAGGACACAAACAGCGGTCTCCTGGGTGACCCATCCACCCCGACCTCCTCCCTAAGCAGACTTTTACACTCTTTATACTACTCTCACTCTGACCGTCTAATAATGAGATAGTTGAAAGCCCGGTTTCACCTTTTGGTTTTTATCTGGTCTGTGCCAGCCAGCGTTACAGCACTTTAAAAAGGTCAAAGGTTGGTCAAAATAATTTTGAAACATCCTCTGGGGACCATAAATCTCCGAACATACATGTCCACAATAATTGCTAACTCTTCTATGTCAAGGCTGTACTGTATATACATCATGTTGAATAGACAAAGATGAATGAATCGCAGCACTGCGCTGACTGCTTGCTGAAGACGTTCTCCTTTGATAAAAGCCAAGAAGCTGCTGGTACTCATTACTGGAGAAGAGGAAGCAGACTGCTCCTCTTCCTCTCTCAAGTTGGCCTGCTTGTTGGGATGACACATGCCCATTCATTAGTGGGGAAATAGGGAGTGAAGAGAAGGAGGAGGAGGCGATCGCTTCTGCAAGGCTCCTGTGGCTGTGCCAACTTTTGGGGAAACAGACGACAGGAGTGGAAGTGGCGAGCGGGCGAGTCGAGGCTCCGTGTATACTCCCAATGAAATCCAAACTTGGCTAGCTCACAAAGGCTGTCGAGCTGCCACCGAACGTGGAGATGTGAGGAAATGTCAGCACCCTCAGTGAGACTTCAGGGGCCAGATGTATAAAGGATTTTCCCCACACATAAACTGGTATTTATAGAGGGAGAATGTGCGGCGAGAATGTGCGGCACCTCATGCATACTTCACACCAGCGTACACGCGGTTTTAGTTGAGATAGCTGCACGTGATGCGATGAGGAGGAGACTCACCGTCTCACAGGATGTAGACTGTGTGTATAAGCCTGCCATTGGCTGCGTATTATTATTATATATATTATTAACACCAACTATTGGTTGGTGACAAAAATGAAGCAGATTTCACTCAAATGAAAGAGATTTGTGAAGTAATTATCAACACCAGAAATGTTTACGAATTAAAACAGATCCTGCATTACAGTTTATGTTCCCCTACACATCTGTAATCATGCCTTAAAGGACCAGTGTTTAACAATTAGGGGGATCTGTTGGTAAGTATGTTTCTTTAGTGTGTAATCACCTGATAATAAGAATTATTTTGTTTTCGTTACCTTAGAATGAGCCGTTTATATCTACATAGGGAGAGGGGCCTCTCCATGGAGTCCGCCATGTTGAACCGCCATATAATATTTCTACAGTAGCCCAGAACGGCTTAGGCCGGAGTCAATAAAATTACTCGCTCCCGTCGCCGCCACTCTCTCTCTCTTGCATCACCACTCACTTCCCACGTAGACACACACTCTACGCACTGGCTCTGCTCCAAAAAACCTACGCTACTCTGACAACAGCCGGCTCTAGATCAGGCCATTTGCGTTTTCGTGTCGGCCGTCGTAGTTCTCCTACACGCTTAGCGTACAGGAGAAGCTTCAGAGTCGGATGCAATCTCATCCTCATCCACCAGATCCGACACGCTGGCCCTTTAAACAAAGGCACCAACAGTACAAACACGTTTTCTGCTTTTGCACTGGTTGCAAAACACTACACACTGTTTCTTAGATTAGACACACACGTTCAAGAATGAAATAATTGAAAAAACACTTTTATTCAAAATGCAAAACATACCTTAAAACTTCAAATTGGCAACACACACACACACACATGAAAACACTTACACACTAACTGAACACTAGTCTAAGCACTTCAAATAGACCTCAGGTAAGCTCACCTCTTTTGTGAGACCTTTGCAAACATGGAGTCAGTATGAGGAAGAGTAAGAGTAAGAGGAGGAGGAGGACACAGAAGGGGACCAGGGATGACATTCCTTGTGATGTGGATGAGTTGATGTGGCCAGACCACAACAGTAGGCATTGTCCATGTACCATCCACCCCATCCCCTACAATCCCTTACAATACTGTTTTTTGGTTTACTATTGCACTGTAATTTTATTGTTACTGTTTTTGTTCCAGTGAGTTTACAGTAACATATTGCAGTGATTCTCAAAGTGGGGTCCGTGGCACTTTGCCAGGGGGGTCCATGAAAAGTTTTCTGAATCAAATACCATGAGAAAGGCTTCATAGTCTAACAAAAAATATTACTGTAAAATGTTTAAATCTATAGTATTTTTGTTATGTATTCACATAACTAAGACTATAAAAGTGTAAAAGATTGTCCAAGTCAAATTATTCTGAGGGACACACATGAGGGGTCCCCGGTATACTCTTTATCTTGTAAGACGTCCTTGGCTGAAAAAAGATTGATTACTGTTCCTTAATTCTACTTTTCTTTGTTTTTTTGTTGTTGTGAAAAACCTGCAATGTGACAAAAACTAAGCTATATTTCTGAAGCCTTTCTATTTTTGTGTTCATTGAAATGTGAGTAGCAGTATTTTACTGGAACATTCTTTCACAGAAGCCAGTATGAGAACATTAAAAAGGTATAAAAGTTCTAAAGACAGCAGTGTTTGGTATAAAGTACGTCAGAGTGCTGTTGTTGCTTTGAAAGAGTCATCCTGACAGTGCATGTGTGCATCCTTTTGTTGCAAAAATGTCATTTTGGAAAAATGATTGTTAGGTTTTGATTGCAGAGATGTTTATCTCCAAGTGTTTTGTCTTGTGTAGAGTTCTGCCACAGTGAGCCAAAGTCCACAACAAAGTGTGTAAGCAATCGCAAAAAAACTTTATTAACCCTGCGTTGAAAAAAAGAGTTTTCATTATTTAAGGTTATAATGCTCACAATGTGTATTTTCGTATATGAATCTGTTTGTACGGTGGTAAATGGACTTTGCATTATATCGTCTTTCTGGTCCTTCTTTTCTAGATCAGTGGACGCCCCGCTCTACCTCTGAGCCACAGCCGTCACAGAGCGGTCAGAGTGTGAAAGCCCCCCCCCCCCCCGCTTTAAGGTGACACTGCAGGCTACATGCTAAATCCACAGAGAATAACCCACAGCTCATTTTGGCCCCAGAGTTGGTTAATCTGGTCATGGTCAGCATGTATGGGCATACTTACCAACCTTGAGACCTTAAAAAAAAGAGGAGGATTTCAAAACCAGAGCGGGGGGTCTCTGGGTCTGTGGGTCCTAGGTGATCACATATGAATCAATATTCTGTTACTGTGATGCCTATTTCTCTCCTCAGATGTTCTCAGAATCATCCTTTAGTGTACTGTTTACCTGTAAAATGAGAAAGTTTGTGACCCGGCAGCCATGTTTTTTTCATTCTGTCCAGCTCTGTATTATAGCAGCAGCAGTTTACTCTCAGGTGAAGGCTCTCAAACAGCCATACATTAATTTATCCTAATAACCATCTTTTCCCCGTCCTCAGGCTTCTACCCGAAGAAAAGCAAAACGCTGTCGCTCCTAACCTTGACACCTGCCACGGCACCGTGCAGCCGTTTTGATAAATTTACATTAAAAGAGGTGAGGGCGTCTGGCAGGCGGAATCTGCTTTCCACTGCCTTTAATCAATGAAAACGTTTTTGTGGGCCTCCGGAGAGCGAGTGGAGCCCAAGATAAATATTGGCAGAAAAGAAAAATGTGTCGTCCTCCCCAATCGAGGAGGACATAATGATATTCAAAAGGAGACCCCCTGCTGAGATGCAAGGCAAACTGTTCCTAAGCAACAAAACACATTTTCCCTCTCCGAGTGCTCAGAACGAGGCTGGTGGCGGGGTTTTTGGGGAGGAGTGTGTGTGTGTGTGTGTGTGTGTGTGTGTGTGTGTGTGTGTGTGTGCGTGCGTGCGTGTGTGTGTGTGTGTGTGTGTGTGTGTGTTTGGGGCACTGACAACTTAAACTGGTAGTTTGATGTGTGTTTCATTCTGTCAGTATGTGTGTTTGTCTGTCAGTTCTGTATGTGTGAGCATGCATGTGTCTGCTGCTTGATTCTGTGTGTGTGTGTGTGTGTGTGTGTGTCATCCCTCCATGGATTAAGGGGTGTTAGGGAACAGTGACCAGCATCAGTGACGGTGGATTCAGTCCAGATGCTGCCACACACTCAGACATGCAGGCTTACTGCAGTTGATGGCTTGTATTGGTTATGATGAAGGAACATATATATATATATATATATATATATATGTTAAAGGTTGTCACTTTCATTTGATTTGGAGCTATCGCAGTATACTGGCAACAAGTCAGTTCACTAATAAATAACAACAGTGCGGTTGCTTGGTATTATTTCACAGCTAAACAGTACACTACAAGATGTTTCTGAGAACATCTGAGGAGAGAAATAGGCATTAACGTAACAGAATATTGATTCATATTTGATCAGTGCTCCCTAGTTTGACCGTTTGATCGGAGTTCTGGAGTGATTGACAGCTGATCGGAGAAGGCAGCTGGAAGGCAGCCTCCAGATCAACTCTTACTGCTGGTTTTCCTCTGATCTGTGAAATCTTGCAGATGCCGTTAGGAGCACCAGAGGAGGACACAGAGGCACATGATTTTTTTCAGGTAACCTGTTTCATGTACTACTGTCAAGATATAGTGACCGTTTTATAAAAAATAACTTATGTCGCCTACTGCTGCTTTAAGTTTAATTAAATATGTTCATAAACATATTTAATATTTACTTTGATATATTTGTATTTATTTGGGTTGGCACGGTGGTGCAGTGGTTAGCATTCACAGCAAAAAGGTCCTGGGTTTGATTCCCGGTCTGGGCAGGGTCTCTGTGTGGAGTTTGCATGTTCTCCCCATGTTTGCTTGGGTTTCCTCCCGGTCTGTCAAGATCTCTCAATCTATTTTCATTCTATTATATAATCTTTTTATATTTGATTTATTTACATGTGTTTTATATCTTTATTTTTTTAATTTAATATTCATCCAGTCGGGGTCCTATACCCAGTCTGGTGACCTATATCTCTGGGACCTGAGGGGCTCCATGGTTAACAAGGTTAGGGGTTGTGTGTTAGGTATATACAGTATGTATAAATATAGTATAAATTTATGTATGTGCATACATGTGTTTCTTTTCAAACTTGTCTATAATTCTACATTTTTATAAAATACTTTTTTTACAATGTTTTTTTACTGCCAAATACTCCCCCCATACTGTAACTGCACAGGTTAGCCTGTCCTTCTTTGCACAGCATCTTTTTTCTCCCCACTCTTAACTGATACAACATACAGTTATTGTCTCACAACATACAGTTATTGTCTCACAACATACAGTTATTGTCTCAGACTTGACAAAGCTCCTACAGAGCCACAGAAGACATTATAGAACTGGTTTCACAGAGGACTACCCAACTATAGGTTGTAAAGGGATGATTAAAGCACTTTAAGCTGTTTTTAAGGAATAAGAAGAAGTCTGTCTGCTAATATGTGCAGCTTCTCTGAGAACAGTGGCATAGCGCTGTAGTCCGTTCATGGAAGCTTTTACACTTTTTGTTAAACAGTTTGTGGCAGGATGTGAAGCCCTCAGCTGCTGGAGGTTCTTCATTTTATTACCTCCGCCAAGGCCGAAGGCCTAGGAAGGAGGTTATGTTTTCACCGGCGTTGGTTTGTTGGTTTGTTTGTTTGTTTATTGGTTTGTTGGTTTGTTTGTTTGTTTATTTGTTGGTTTGTTTGTTGGTTGGTTTGTTTGTTTGTTGGTTTGTTAGTTGGTTTGTTGGTTTGTTAGTTGGTTAGTTGGTTTGTTTGTTTGTTGGTTTGTTGGTTTGTCGATTTGTTTCTTGGTTTGTTGGTTTGTCCATTTGGAGGATTCCTCCAAAAGTCCAGGAGGGATATGAATGAAATGTTTTGGAGGGGTGGGGTGTGGCACAATGAACAATCCGTTAGATCTTGGTGGCGATCCAGATCATGATCCAAATTCAGGAATTTTTTTAAGGATTCTGATCAGCCACAACATTAAGACCTCTGGATATAACAGATGCGCAGTGTAACTGATGCACTGATGATCCTCTTTCCTTCAGAGAGAGAGACAGAGAGAGTGAGGGGTGGAGGGAGGGGGGGACAATTATAGAATCAGCGTTTTTTCACATTAAACTCCGTGAAATTACAGTTGAGTTGGACCAAAGCACACTTGGTGATTGTTGGAAAGAGTAACGACGACGGTTTAGGTGAGTTTTATTTTGTTTCTGTCCAGTTTGAATGAAGTGTTTTACGATGCTCCGCTACGTACAGCTGATCTCAACATAAACAAAAATACACCGGCCAAAGTTCAGTGTGGATAGTTACTGTTGTACATCCTGAAATGTACATTTAATAATAAAAAATAAAACATCTCATCACAGATCATCTAGAGAATGAGAAGACAGAGAAATCCCATATTCATCACCTGTTCAGTGAGAGGGACTCCTCCTGACAGCTAATAGATGATCTAAGACTGCCACCTAGTGGCACAACACTGGTGGTAAAACCCTCTGCTCAATAAATAGAATCACATCAGACCCATCCAAACATGCAACCCAGGCAGGAGCTTAGCTGAAGTCTAGCCTCAAGGTCAAAGGTCATCCTGATTCCAAAGTTTAAGTCTCCTGAACCTGAAAACATGTATTGGACTCCTGCTTAGAGCAGACAGACATTTGTGCAGCATTTTTTGACTAATTTACTATTTCACATATTTCAAATGATTTGCAGCGAGAATATTTTCTGCCTGGTGCTTTGAATGTAAAACACTGTGTGTATTATACCCATTATTTCAGTAACAAATAAGCCTATTTAATGCTTTTAGTGCTGTCATTGTCTATTTACAGCCAGTTGTCATATTGAATGGTGTGGTTTGTTCTGCATAAGAAACTTGAAAGGTAAACTTTTAAGATTCACATTCCAATGTGTTTCCAAGTTTTAAGTTAGTTTTATTTACTTTAAATCAGGTAGATAAAGCCAGCCAGTCTTTTCTATCTGTTAGTTTCTGTTCAGCTCGCAGACACTGTAAACCTACTGGAGCGGCCATCTAAAATCTTTGAACATCTCAAAGCTACATTTTTTAGTTGCCTGGTAACTCACTTATAATTGCGCATATTGATTGGAAAAGTTGAAATTGAAAATAGCCTATGTATCAGGCACAGCTGTGGTGGAAGAAGTACTTAAAACCTTTACTTATATAGGTAAGAGTACCAACACAACAAAGTACTAACAGTCCATTACAAGTAAATGCCCTGCATTCAAAACCATATTGAATGAGACATATCATGCTCATTTTCAGGTTCATATTTGTATTTTGTGTTTCTACTAGAACATGTTTACATACTTTAATGTTTAAAAAAAACTTTATTTTCCTCATGCTGTCTGCTTGAATATAACTGTATTTACCCTCTGTCTGAAACACTCTGTTTTAATACATTTCAGTGGAATTGCAATGGAATTGCAATGGAATTGCGTTGCTAGGCAACAGCTTGGGTCCATGTTTACTTCCTGTCAGCTGATGTCATTCACATCCACTGCAAAGGGAAATAAACTGGGACATATTTAGAATGTTTACGTTTAAAACTTTGAAATGGTCTATATATTGTAGATTTGTGACATCACAAGTGGACAGAAATCCTTACGGCTTGTTTCAAAAGCACAGTTTCTGAATACGGGCTGTGTGTATTTCTCTGTGTTTCGATACTTTCACAGTATTTATATAGAACTTAAACCTGCTTAATAATATAAAAGCCATGAAAATGTCACTTTTTATAATATGGGACCTTTAAGTAAGAGTACAAAGTATTTTCAGCTAAATGTACTTAAAGTAGGCGGCCCGGTGGTGCAGTGGTTAGCAGTGTTGGCTCACAGCAAGAAGGTTCTAGGCTGGAACCTGCTGGCTGTCATTTGGCATTTATTGTCATATCACGAGCTCCCCGACTTCTCCCACGTTAATCTATGAAGGAACCTTCCACATAGAAAATACACTAATAAGTGTTCTAGACCAGTCATTGGACAGTTATGACATTGAATTGAAAAACCCTTGCAACTCCACATATTAGATATCGTTCAACCCTGCCCTCTATGCCCCCTGATAATACTCGATAATGGGTGCTTTTTTTTTTTTTTTACAGCTAAACTGTTTGTTTCGGTTCCAATGAATTCTGGTGCTTTACCTGTTTGGTTTGGTTTATATCAGCTGGTGTGAAAGCTGTTAATCAATGGTGCGGAACTGTAAAGGAAGCAATCTGCTTAACTAATCTCTATACTAATTATTATTTGGTAACTATGGTTATTGTGCTGTTGGAGTGTGAGCATTTTCCCAAATCAAAAGTGTTAAAACGTAGGTGTGTTGCCTGTGTACTACTGCATGTATTTAGCAGTTTCCCATTCAAATGTGAAATAAACATAGCAACCAATCAGTAACTTTCCCCCCCGGAATATTATGGCAAGAGATCTCTTTAGCGTTTGCCATGACTGATGCTCACAGTGAGTTATTACCTCTGCTTAGGCCGAAGGCTGGTTTGTTTGTTGGTTTGTCCGTTTGGAGGATTACTCCATAAGTTTGCGATGGATTTAAATGAATTCTTTTGGAGGGGTGGGGTGTGGCACAATGAACAATCCATTAGATTTTGGTGGCGATCCAAAATCCCATTTTTTTTTTAAGAACTCCGCTCAGCCTGTGCATTAACACCACGGGCTTTAAGACATGCGCAGTGTAACTGATGACGCGTTCATGATGCGTCACCCAGCCTCTCTCCTTTTGCCAGCTTTCCTCATCAAACACGGTGACATTACAGGGGGGGGGGGGGCTGTGTCGTACCTAAAACCTGCCTTGGCGGAGGTCCACGCTCTCCGAGTGCACTTCTAGTTTCGTCATGAGCTCTTCGTGATGTCAGCAAAAATAAATATTGACTCCGGCCCAAGCAGGAAAAGTTAACGGTTTGGTTTGTCCGTTCTTGGCTACTGTAGAAACATGGTGGAGCAACATGGTACATGTAGATATAAACGGCTCATTGTAAGCTAACGAAAAACACAGAAATTCTTATTTTCAGGTGATTATACACTAAAGAAAACATAGTTATTAATATTATATTCCATTACTGCCCATAGATCCCCCTAATTCTTACACACTGGTCCTTTAAGATCTGAGGTTTTCCTCCACCGACGAACAGAGCGCTGCTAATGCACCAGCTTGTGTTGTGACATGTATGTTAGTATAAAACTTCTTTGGCTTTTGATTTTCAAATGTCTTTGCAAGATCTTCAGACTAATCACTTAGATAGAAAATTAATATTTGCTCCATGTTTCAGATCACACGAGACTATGAGAATGTTGTATTACCATATTTACTGTCAAAATCTGTGTTTGTCTCTCGGAAACCTCTCCGTGTTGTGCTGGTACCTGGGACTCACAGATGGTGCAGTCAAATTGTCTTGCAGCGGCTTGCGTCACAATGTTTCCCAAATAAACTCAACTAATTTCCCCATGTGGTGATTAAGTACGTACAATGAAATAATTTGGTGTTCCGTCGCAACCAATTATGTACACTTTGGAGTCGCGAGTGGCAACATGAGAGAGACACAAATTAGCTGCCATTTGTATCATTTATCCTTCCTGGCTATCGGAAGCCAAATCAAAGCAATTATGACCCGAGCGTGTCTACTTTGGAGTTTACCAAGTTCATTACGCAAATTAACTTCCTAATTAGCTTTTGGCTTCACACACACTTCCATCCGTTTTTTTTAGGGTGCTTTTAAGTAATGGCCGGCACACAAGAGCCCAAACAAAGCTGTGTGTAAATACAACAGGGGCAGGAGAATGGGCCACTTACAAATCAGACCTAATCAAAATCCCAGCATGAACCGAGGGACACTTGGCATGTGAGGGCTGAAATACTGTGACAAGATTCCAGGAGGTTTTCCCTCTAACAGAAATGCTGCATGTAATTGACTTCAGGCTCTAATAAACTAAAGAGCTCGGGGAAAAGTGGAGAGAAAAACAATTTTTATTTCAGGTTTTGTTTTGTATTTGCGTCGTGTGTAGGTGCGGCGAGAAGAAATGACCTCCACTTTTAGTAGTTAAGGGGATTGTTCTCCATCAAGAACTCCGCCTGGAACGAGACAAACCAAAAGAGATGAGCATGAACATAATCAAGTGAAGGCAGATGATAAGAATGAGGTAAGAATCGGTGCTGAGGGGTCATACCAGGAAGTCCACGGGGTCCTGAGGTCGGGCTGTGCAGCACTCCATCAGGCCCTGGCTCAGGGTGGGCATGACGTGCTCCATCAGGTAGTTCCTCAAAGGGACTGACTGGGCCTCCAGCAGCTCCTCCTCCTGCTGCCTCACCTCCTCCAGACCCTTCGTCTGACACACACATAATGCATCACACTTCATACACAAACAAGAATCCCATAATAACCTTTCAGCATATTGTAATTCAAGTGTTCTGAGAGACTTCTGCTCCTCCTCATGGCTCTGTTTTCAGGCTTCAGAAAATCTAGCACATGACAGGAGACTTTGACCAATCACATGTCATTTCAGAGAGAGAGAGTGTTCCTATTGGCTGTGCTCCGGCTGGTGGGCGGTGCTTGGTATTTCCTCAACAGATCGCAACATGGCTGCCGGGTTACAAACTTTCTCATTTCACAGCTAAACAGTACACTACAAGATGATTCTGAGAACATTTGAGAAAATCGGCATTACAGTAACAGAATATTGATTCATATTTGATCAGCGCTGTCTAGTTTGACCGTTTGATCGGAGTTAGCTAGTGATTGACAGCTGCTCAGAGACGGCAAGGCTCCAGATCAGCTCTGATTGGTTGTTTTCCTCTTGTCTGTGAAATCTTGCAGATGCTGTTAGGAGCACCAGAGGACACCGAAGGACACAGAAGCACATGATTTTTCTCAGATTGCCTGTCTCATGCACTACTGTCACGATATAGATATATATATATATATAATATATGACGTTTTATAAAAATAACTTTTTTTAATCATATTTGCTCCATTTCTACCCACTGCATCTTTAAAGGTTACACTTGTTTAGTACAATGTGGGTCTTCATTTTGTTTGGTAAAAACATTATTGGAACGCAGTCGTATCTCTAATAGACCTCCGTGATGAAAGCAGATGTGTTTGATAGTTGATTTATGAAGCATCGCATATCCTTCTCCAAACAACATTCAAACCCCAGCTCTCCTCCCAGTATCTACCCACTCCTCCCAGTACCTACCGACTCCTCCCAGCTCTCCTCCCAGTACCTACCCACTCCTCCCAGCTCTCCTCCCAGTACCTAACCACTCCTCTTAGCTCTCCTCCCAGTACCTACCCACTCCTCCCAGCTCTCCTCCCAGCTCTCCTCCCAGCTCTCCTCCCAGTACCTACCCACTCCTCCCAGCGTGCAGCCCTGTGTTCGGCCTCCTCTGCCTCCCTCCTCTCCTCCTCAGCCTCCTCCTGGGCCTCTCTACTCATCTTCTCCTCAGCCTTCCTCCTCTCCTCTTCCTCCACCTCCTGGCTTCTGGGGCCGTAGTTCCTGGGCCGGCCCACCGTGTCTAAGATCTTCTGCATCAGCAGCAGGCAGTCAGGTTCATCGCTGCTGGTGATCTCTGGAGAGAACGACAAGGGACACACTGAGGTCTGACCATACGATGAAAAGATCTGTGGGTTTGTCATCTCAAATGTATGCGATAAAATTTCAAGTTGGAGCCAAACTCCTTCGATTGTGGCACCCAGCAACACAGCAAGATGACATGTTTGATGTGTAACCATGTTTGATGTGCCTACTATGAGGTGATTCATATGGCAAGTCATTTTATCATTTAATAGCTCAGCTTGACTATCCGGAATTAACATTAGAGATATCCACAACTACATTTTGACTAGTCGTAATTAAATTGTGACTAGTCAGAATTATTATTCCAGATATCTATAACGTCATTGTGACTAGTCAAAAAAATAGTAAGAGATATCTGTAATTCAGTTCTGACTATCCTAAATAACAGTTACAGATATCTCAAACCTCATTATGACTAGTCAGAGTTGTTGTCATGACGTTGCTCATCAAGGCTTCCCATTGGATATCGGTTCAACAAAGCATCTGTACAGTGTCAGCAGAAGCTTTTGCTAACTTGGATAGTTCGGTAAAGTATGAAAGATATTCACAGATTCAAACTTCCCAGATCAATAACTCATAAGAAGGTTAAAACACCAACGAGGGCTCCTTCTAACCGTAGTGAGGTAGACAACGAGCTACAAGCTCGTTTTAATCACAACGAGCCTTTAGTCCTCCGAGCTGGACACATAACATCGTTCTCTATGTGCAGCCGGCTGTGAGACGAGTAGTCAGGGACAAGATAAGTAGTATAATAATAAGATTTGAAGCGCTCATCATCAAGGAATTTGTGGCGAACAAGCGTTTCGTTCGCTAGAGAGTTGTGGTAGAAATTTACAGTGTGTTGTGGATTTGATGTCTCCAGACACACTTTAAAAACCCATACGGCTGCAGCCATAGTATGTTGGAATAGCTCCATGACAATGACAATGTAGATATCTACAATTGAGGGAAATTAAAGATATCTGGAACTGGAATTAGGAATAGTCAGAATTGTGGATATCTGTAGTGAGAAACCCCATTCACATGAATGGCAAAAGTAGTTTGAATCGTACTAGTCAAAATGTAATTACAGATATCTAGAATTAGAGTTTTGCCTAGTCAAAACGGAATTAGGGATATCTTGAATTAGACTTTTGACTAGGCGAAATGACATTGCTTGCCATATATTCATGTTTGCCTCCAGCTAGCAAGTCATGCTTCACGGATTACCCAGGTACAGAGGGGTGATGTCCAGCTCGTCAAAGTAGTTCACAACAGTTTCATCTTCCGTGTTGTTCTTTCTGTATCTGGCCAGTCGTCGTAGGACGTGATCCTGCTTGTAGTTGTGTTCCTGTACCAGCCTCTCCGGCAGGTTCATCATCCGATCCTTTAGGAAGGCATCTGACGCATCCAGGCACAACACAAACTCTGTGGCACACACAGGGAATCCATTAGATACTGTACAATGCTGTACACTCAGGCCTTTTTATTGATACCCCTATGGATATTTTTTGTGGTTATTGAAAGCTTGTTGCAACTTTCTCTAAATATGTCTAGCTTGTCCTTGTGATTGCTACAAGGCCTACCAGCATGCTTCCATCTCACTGCTGTGGGCTAACATTCAACATGGGGAAAATAGCACTACAGACACCTGGCATATTTGTCTTGCTGAATAATGAAATCTGGGATGTTCCATCTTCTGATTCATGTTCTTCAGCTAAAACAGAAATAAAAAAGAAAAGTATAGTTGTTAATGTACGTATAGCATGTATCGTGTTATTCGTAGTGTTTGCAGTAGTGCAACAGGAGCTCCGTATGTGTCAGTCTCTCACCACAGAAGAGCTCTTTAGCTTGTTCATATGTCTTGGGAAAGCCGTCGAGAATGAATCCCTGGTTTCTGCACGGGTTAGACATCAGCTTATCCTTCACCACCCTCACCAGCAGCTGGTCATCCAAAAGACCTAATGGACAAAGACATTGATATTATACTTTATTATTAGGGATATTCCAAATGATTTAGTATGGCACTTCCATGAAGAAGGGTCAAAATCAAAGCAGCAGAGTGTGAGATATCCTGACCTTTAGTCCCTAGTATGGGCAAAGCTCCAAAAACACAGGCTCCTACACTTCCCATAATGCAACTAATAATATCATAACAGCATCTCTCAATAGAACTTCCTTCCTGGTATATATACAGTATACATACATATAAGATAAGATAAGATAAGATAAGATATTCCTTTATTAGTCCCGCAGTGGGGACATTTGCAGTGTACAGCAGCAAAGGGGATAGTGCAAAAAACAAGAAGCATCAGCTAACACAGTAAAAAAAGAGCTAAACAAAGTGAAACAAAATATGAACCATTTAAATAGAAGGAAGTATAAAAATAGGAGCAGTATATACAGTATTGACAATAAACAGAACAGTGGAAAAATGATATTGCACAGTGAGAATGAAAGGAAAAGCCTCCTGAAAATATTGCACAGTATGAATTACACAGTAGTAGTAATGATATTGCACAGTCAGTATACAGTATAGTGCACTTATTGTCAGTTTTTGGTGTGTAAGTGGTCTACTGGGAGCAGTGCTGGTTGTGGTCTACTGGGAGCAGTGCTGGTTGTGGTCTACAGGGAGCAGTGCTGGTTGTGGTCTATACTGGGAGCAGTGCTGGTTGGGGTCTACTGGGAGCAGTGCTGGTTGTGGTCTACTGGGAGCAGTGCTGGTTGTGGTCTATACTGGGAGCAGTGCTGGTTGTTGTCTACTGGGAGCAGTGCTGGTTGTGGTCTACTGGGAGCAGTGCTGGTTGTGGTCTACAGGGAGCAGTGCTGGTTTCGGTCTATACTGGGAGCAGTGCTGGTTGGGGTCTACTGGGAGCAGTGCTGGTTGTGGTCTACTGGGAGCAGTGCTGGTTGTGGTCTATACTGGGAGCATTGCTGGTTGTGGTCTACTGGGAGCAGTGCTGGTTGTGGTCTACAGGGAGCAGTGCAGGTTGTGGTCTACAGGGAGCGGTGCTGGTTGTGGTCTACTGGGAGCGGTACTGGTCATGGTCTACAGGGAGCAGTGCTGGTTGTGGTCTACAGGGAGCAGTGCTGGTTTTGGTCTACTGGGAGCAGTGCTGGTTGTGGTCTACTGGGAGCGGTGCTGGTTGTGGTCTACAGGGAGCGGTGCTGGTTTTGGTCTACAGGGAGAGGTGCTGGTTGTGGTCTACTGGGAGCGGTACTGGTCGTGGTCTACAGGGAGCAGTGCTGGTCGTGGTCTACTGGGAGCAGTGCTGGTCGTGGTCTACAAGGAGCAGAGCTGGTTGTGGTCTACAGGGAGCAGTGCTGGTTGTGGTCTACTGGGAGCAGTGCTGGTTGTGGTCTATACTGGGAGCAGTGCTGGTTGGGGTCTATAGTGGGAGCAGTGCTGGTTGGGGTCTACTGGGAGCAGTGCTGGTTGTGGTCTACAGGGAGCAGTGCTGGTTGTGGTCTACAGGGAGCCATGCTGGTTGTGGTCTACAGGGAGCAGTGCTGGTTGTGGTCTACAGGGAGCAGTGCTGGTTGTGGTCTACTGGGAGCAGTGCTGGTTGTGGTCTACAGGGAGCAGTGCTGGTTGTGGTCTGCAGGGAGCAGTGCTGGTTGTGGTCTACAGGGAGCAGTGCTGGTTGTGGTCTACAGGGAGCAGTGCTGGTTGTGGTCTGCAGGGAGCAGTGCTGGTTGTGGTCTACTGGGAGCAGTGCTGGTTTGGTCTACTGGGAGCAGTGCTGGTTGTGGTCTACAGGGAGCAGTGCTGGTTTTGGTCTACTGGGAGCAGTGCTGGTTGTCGTCTACAGGGAGCAGTGCTGGTTTTGGTCTACAGGGAGCAGTGCTGGTTTTGGTCTACAGGGAGCAGTGCTGGTTTTGGTCTACTGGGAGCAGTGCTGGTTGTGGTCTACAGGGAGCAGTGCTGGAGACCTAAACTCCGGTGTCTCCCCTGTTCCTTCTGACCGCGGTCGGCAGGCTGAAGCAGGAAAAGCCAACACTAGGATCAGCATTGATTCATGGAGGGACCTTTGTTTGGTCAGCTAACATTAGAGTGATATTGTGGTTTTAGCTGCTAATGTTGCTAACGTTAATCAACATGATGCCTGTCAATCACGTTCAGTCTTGTGTGTGTCGCCTCACTGTTTTGACCGATGCTCGCTCACGTCTACATAGTGCGAGCACAAGCGTGAGCAACAGTGCGCTGCTTTCGTTGACTTAAAGGCCACAGGTGTCACTGTTAACAAGCAATTTCTGATTCTTACAGAGAGTCCCTTTAATAGGAACTATGAGTTGGATATAATCGGATCAGGCTCTGTATCGGCAGATAGCCAAGGTTAAAGGATGTGGATCAAGGCCAAAAAAACTTTGGGACATCCCTAGCAGAAACCATGGTCTGTTCAGGGTTTTCTAGTCAAATAAGACTCTGTTCAGTTCAACTGCACTCACCATCTGACACTGAAGATAAAGGAAGGGGATTGAATGCTGACGGGAACCAAGGACTAATCAGTGACAACTGCAGACCAAGTGTGTGTTTCTGGGCACCCCCAGAAACACACACTTATGCCAGTGGTTCCGGGCAGGTAAACAGCTGGTTGTCACAGTGTGTACCTCCGTTCTGCTCCATACTGTTGTTCAGGCTGTTCAGCAGCTCCTTGGCCTCTGCTGTAGAGTCGTCATTCTCTGCATCTGGATTAGCATTCTTCACAGTTTCTTCCTACAAATGGAATTGTAACGACATTAAAAGACATGTACATGTACTGTATGTCTACTGGTGTTTTGTTAACACTAACCAGTGTTAAAGGTGCAATGTGTTGGATCTGGCGGCATCTAGTGGTGAGGTTGCAGATTGCAACTACAAGGTGGCCGAAGTCAAAACGTGAATGGCCCTATCTAGAGCCAGTGTTTGGTTTGTCTGTTCCGGGCTACTGTAGAAACATGGCGAACTCTGTGAAGCAGACTCGCTCCACAGAACGTATATTTCTAAGAAGAGAAAGTCAATTGTTTGTTCCATTGCAACATCAGCGCCCAGCAGCAAGTAAAACAAAATGATTTCTATTTCGTTGTTATAATTTTAATGTCTCTACTGAAACGGCCTGCGTTAAACAGTAAAAATATTTTAAATATTCATACTATTGTAACTGTTTACTTACTTATTTATTCATTAAACTTTTTGCCCCGGCTGCTTCCCAGAGGAGCATGAAGTGAGCGATGGACATAAATGGAAGTTAGAAAAATCCAGCACACAGATTTTGAGAGCGATCTCAAACTTTTTTCATGTCAAGGATCCAAAATGGAATCCAATAGACCAAGGACCATGGATGTAGAAGAGGGTCCAATAGACCACAGACCATGGATGTAGGAGAGGGTCCAATAGACCACAGACCTTGGATGTAGAAGAGGGTCCAATAGACCACAGACCATGTATGCAGAAGACGGTCCAGTAGACTACAGACCATGGATGTAGAAGAGGGTCCAGTAGACCACAGACCATGGATGTAGAAGAGGGTCCAATAGACCCCAGACCATGGATGTAGAAGAGGGTCCAATAGACCAAAGACCATGGATGTAGAAGAGGGTCCAGTAGACCACAGACCATGGATGTAGAAGAGGGTCCAATAGACCACAGGCCATGGATGTAGAAGAGGTTCCAATAGACCACAGACCATGGATGTAGAAGAGGGTCCTGTAGACCACAGACCATGGATGTAGAAGAGGTTGTGTCCTGGTCTTTTGCCCTGCGTGTTAGTAAATAGCCTACAACTATATTAAATCCTGTTGATGTCATGCTACTAGCACTACTAGTTACTGGCCGATAGCCGGTTGTTTGGGAACAGAGACGTTGATACATCCACCACGGTACAGGCTTACAGCGTACAGCTCATTACTAAAAAAGGAAATTTGGCTAAGGACTAAGACTAAATTAAAAAAATAGCTGAAAAAATTAAGAGAGAAACATTTTAACTAAAAGATTAAAGATTAAAATGTAATGACTTTTCGTTGACTAAACTCGTCTAAAGACTAAAAGTAGCTGCCAAAATGAACACTGAGTGTCAGAGGCTGAGTGTTTGTGCTTTAGGAGAAGCTCACCAGTTGTGAGATGGTTTCAGAGATGGTCTCCTTCAGGGTGATGTGATGGAGGTGATAATATTCACAGATCTGTTTGGACATTGTGCTCTTCCCCACCGCAGGAGGACCCAACACACACAGACGGATGGGCTGGAGAGAACACACTTACATGGATCATCTAGTACAGCTTCATGAGAATCAAGACGACTGGCATCATATTATCTACAACTTTCAGACATATGGGAAAGTAGCATCTCTAATTCTTTGAAGTTTTGATATAGTTCAACCATTTCATTAGGATTTAAATAGTTGATATGTTTTTGAACACTAGTGTATTCTTTGGACAGAGACAGCTTTGTGTTTACCAGTAGTCCCCTGGTCTGCTGGTATTCCTCTACCACCAGCTGGATGTTATCCACCAGACCAAACTCACACAACCAGTTGATGGAGAACAGTTCTTTAAGGAGGGCACCCTCCATATGTAGGTTGACCAGCAAGGAATCAATTTCCATTACCTGTCAAAGGGAAATTAAACATGTCGAGGCTGTCAATAGATTAAAATATTTAATTGAGATTCATCGCCTGATTGTCCATAGTTAATCGCGATCAATCACAAATCAATCGGCCATTTTTTATCCGTTCAAAATGTACTTTAAAGGGAAATTTGTCAAGTATTTAATACTGTTATCAACATGGGAGTGGGTAAATATGCTGCTTTATGCAAATGTATGTATATATTTATTATTGGAAATAAAATAACAACACAAAACAATGACAGATATTGATCCAGAAACCCTCACAGGTACTGCATTTAGCATAAAACAATATGCTCCAATCATAACATGGCAAACTGCAGCCCAACAGGCAACAACAGCTGTCAGTGTGTCAGTCTGCTGACTTGACTATGACTTGCCCCAAACTGCATGTGATTATCATAAAGTGGGCATGGCTAAATAATACTTTGACATGGCCATTTTCAAAGGGGTCCCTTTTGCCATGTTATGATTTGAGCATATTGTTTTATGCTAAATGCAGTACCTGGGAGGGTTTCTGGACAATATTTGTCATTGTTTTGTGTTGTTAATTGATTTTCGATAATAAATATATATATAAATATATTTGCATAAACAGCACATTTGTCCACTCCCACCTTTGAGGTACATTTTGAACAGATACAAAAATATGCGATTAATTGCATATAACTATTTTAACATTAAAGCATGTTAACATGTTGTAGTGGAAACCCAGAATACAAGTATGAACCTGAAAATGAGCATGATACAGGACCTTTAAGGCTTTGTAACATTTTGAGCTGGGCTGAAGTCAGCTTTCATTTCTAGTTCAATAGCAATACTGAAGCAAGATGGTGAATATATCCAGTGTTAGCCCTGACATAAAAACAAACTGTCCTGAGCATTGCAGTGAAATAAGTGTAATTCAAACGGGTACGACATACACTCCAGTCCTGTATGAGGAAGGCTTCCTCACATGGCCTCTTCTGGATCTTCCCAGGTCCAAGAAAAAAGGCAACTGCCTGGTGGAGAAAAAACTCACATATCATTATATCTGTATGTAGGAAGACATATCAAGCATTTCTATATATATAGCCACAAATGTAATAAAACCTGATACATTGTTTTGTTTGTGTAATACAATAAAGTTCTAAATTGGTCAGTTATTCTGTTTTTTACTCAACAGGCTTTATTACATTTTCAATCCATCGACAGGGACATGTGTCTAATTTTTGACAATAGATTTCTTGATCAGTTGCTTCACAGACCTTCACTATGTCCTCCATGGTGTTGCTGGAATCGTCCACAGCTAGCAGGTAATACGGCTCGGGCCGATGTTCAATCACGTTCTGAATCACACTTTAACACAAAGAAATCACATTGTATCAATATTTACTTTATATGTCACCAATTTAAGTCAATATAGGTCAGATTCCCTAAAGCATTTTGCAAAGCAGGGCTCTGTGCAATCTGTAATCATTGTTTAAAGGTCCCATATCGTGCTCATTTTCAGGTTCATACTTGTATTTTGTGTTTCTACTAGAACATGTATACATGCTGTAATGTTAAAAAAAAACTATATTTTCCTCATACTGTCTGCCTGAATATACCTGTATTTACCCTCTGTCTGAAACGCTCCGTTTTAGTGCATTTCAACACAATTGCAACACAATTATGTTGCTAGGCAACAGTTTGGGTCCATGTTTACTTCCTGTCAGCTGATGTTATTTACATACACTGCAACAGAAAATAAACTGGGACATAGTTAGAATGTTTACGTTTAAAACCATTAAATGGTCTAAATATTGTATATTTGTGACATCACAAATGGACAGAAATCCTAACGGCTTGTTTCAAACGCACAATTTCTGAATACGGGCTGTGCGTATTTCTCCGTATATTGAACGTTTCAATACTTTCACAGTATTTATATAGCACTTAAAACTGCTTTATACTATAACAGACATGACAATCTCACTTTTTACAATATGGGACCTTTAAGGAAGCTATTAAACGCCAATGAATCTGTGGCTATAGATGTATAAAGATACGTCTGTAAATCAGAGGATCTTTTTTTTTTAGGCAAATTAACTTCCCAGTAGGAACACTTAAATATCCTTCATTTAAATCATTAATTCCTAAAATTAGTAAAATGAACAAACAGCTGAATCCAGAGTTATTTTCAGACCCATGGGACTGCACCGCCCTGCACGCTCATATGACACATCGGGTTCCACCAGCTTCCTGCTAGCTGTATGCGGCCGTAATAATGGATATATTGGCTGTAATTCATCACTTTTATTATCTTCTAATACACCCATGGGCTGTATGCTGTCAGCCTGTACCGTGGTGGATGTACTAATGTCTCTGTTCCCAAACAACCGGCTATCAGCCAGTAGCTAGTAGTGCTAGTAGCATGACATCAACAGGATTTAATGGAGTTGTAGGCTATTTACTAACACGCAGGGCAAAAGACCAGGACACAACATCTTCTACATCCATGGTCTGTGGTCTATTGGACCCTCTTCTACACCCATGGTCTGTGGTCTATTGGACCCTCTTCTACATCCATAGTCTGTGGTCTACTGGACCCTCTTCTACATCCAATGTCTGTGGTCTACTGGACCCTCTTCTACATCCATAGTCTGTGGTCTACTGGACCCTCTTCTACATCCAATGTCTGTGGTCTACTGGACCCTCTTCTATATCAATGGTCTGTGGTCTACTGGACCCTCTTCTACATCCATGGTCTGTGGTCTACTGGACCCTCTTCTACATCCATGGTCTGTGGTCTACTGGACCCTCTTCTACATCAGTGGTCTGTGGTCTACTGGACCCTCTTCTACATCAATGGTCTGTGGTCTACTGGACCCTCTTCTACATCCATGGTCTGTGGTCTACTGGACCCTCTTCTACATCAATGGTCTGTGGTCTACTGGACCCTCTTCTACATCAATGGTCTGTGGTCTACTGGACCCTCTTCTACATCCATGGTCTTTGGTCTACTGGACCCTCTTCTACATCAATGGTCTGTGGTCTACTGGACCCTCTTCTACATCAATGGTCTGTGGTCTACTGGACCCTCTTCTACATCCATGGTCTGTGGTCTATTGGACTCCATTTTGGATCCTTGACATGAAAAAGTGTGAGATTGTTCTCAAAATCTGTGTGCAGGATTTTTCTAACTTCCATTTATGTCGATCACTCACTTTATGCTCCTCTGGGAAGCAGCCGGGCAAAACGTTTAATAAATAAGTAAGTAAGTAAATAGTTAATAATAATAATAATAAAAATAATAATAATAATAATAATAATAATAATAATAAAAATAGCATGCATATTTATAATATTTCTATTGTTCAACAAAGGCCATATGACAACAGAATAGAAATCATTTTGTTATAATTTAGTACGACACTTTGTAGGCGGACGTTTTACTGGCGTCCGGTAGTCGCTTTCAGTCCAAAATAGCGGAGGCGTAGCTCTGCAGCTGGGCGCTGATCTTGCAATGGAACGAACAATTGACTTTCACTTCTTGGCGATATACTGTATGTTCTTTGGCCAAATTGGCTCGACTGCCAAGTGATAAAGTACCCGGATCATCCAGCGATCTTCCGCATCCGTTGGGCCCATAGAGCAGGCGCAGTAGAGTTTCCTTTAACTCCGCCTCGCAGCCCTCGGTCCAGCCTCGGTCTGGGTCTCATTCACATGAACAGAGGAAGGAAAATAACTCTGGATTCAGCAACAACTTTTAGGACCTAAAGATTCAAATAAGGACTATCCAAGTGTTCGTACTGGTGAATTGATGTTCCTTTAAAAAAATGATCCGCTGAGTTACAGAAGTGTTTTTTTGTTCTTTAAATTACGTCACCAAACTCCCGAAGCACTTTCTCTGAGCCTTTATTGACACGTATGGATTTACATTGTAGTTACTTGAAAGCCCTGTGCGTCTCATAGACCCCTTTTCTGTTAGTTAACATGATGACGTATTGTGAGCGGAGCGTTTAGTGAAGGCAGAATAATTCCCTGAATAATTCTCTGAACACGTTAGTTAACACTGGCTAGCAAGTATTGTTTGCTTGTTTTTTTAACAATGGCTGAAGAAAATACAAGTTCCTCTCAACATGTGCTGTCACTCACTCTGCAGGATCACGAGTATTAGTTGAGAAAGTTAACATTAACCAATGGGACCAGATTAGCTGAATTTAATGCTTCATTGGTATAAATGTAATGGACAATATTGCAAAATAATCAAGTAATAATGAGATTATAAAGACCAAGAACAAGGTACAATTCATAAAATAAGGAAAATATTAGAAAACAATTAACCCCTTGCCGTGCGTGTGTGAGTGTGTGTGTCAAACCTTGCAAGGTCACTGATGTGAATCGTGGGGACGATGCTGTTGCCGTCTCCGAAGACAGGTATTTCATGTTCTTGTCCCAGCCATGACGTCTAATAATACAGATTATTTCAATTAGTTACATGTGTGAAGAAAATTCACATGTTTCACTCTGGGGCTTGGGATTCAGACTCAAAGAAGAAAAGACGGAGGTCGCGGACAGCTCTCCATATGGTAAGAATAATCAATTACAAGATGTAAAAAAGCTATTTTACGTTGGGTATTACAACATGTGTGACCCACCTGCAATAAACACTAGCATCTGGTTGTACACTCTGATCCTTGATATATGTTATGTATATGCACAGCTATAATGGCCACATACATCAGACACACACATACCGGTAGTTCACAAAAAGTCAAGACCACGCCCCCTTTTGGGAGAAAGAAAATCGAAGATCCCATAAACTTCAATGTAATTTGACATATGTTTGGATTGTAATTTTGACAAGTTTGTATGCATTCACCTCTTGTTCAACAAACATTTGTTTTATACGCATGTCTAATAATTATGTACCAGAGCGTTCGCGATACCTTAATAAATTAAGGTTGATCACCGTCATGTTCCTTCAGTCTTCCCCCGTCCAACACAGTGGCCGGATATTATATAGCTTGGAGCCATAAAGCTCCTCTATTATATATTTTTTAGGACATGGCAGGAACATATCAGAGATCAGCAATTTTGGATTTATTGTTGGTGCAACCAATGACACAGTAGCTCTTCAGCATAGCGTTATTACTGTTACCGGTTTGTTTAAAGTTGAAGTTTGGAGACATGTTTCAACTACTTCTGTTTACTCTGTTACCGTCTATGACCGACACGGGATTGTTTTCCCCCAAAAGGGGAAATAAACCGTAATTTTCCTTTAAAGGTCCCATATTGTAAAAAGTGAGATTTTCAGGTCTTTTATATTATAAAGCAGGTTTAAGTGCTATATAAATACTGTTAAACTATCAAAACACTCAATATACTGAGAAATACACACAGCCCGTACTCAGAAATTGTGCGTTTGAAACAAGCCGTCATTTGTGATGTCACAAATATACAATTACATTGATCATTACACGGTTTTAAACATAAACATTCTAAATGTGTCCCAGTTTATTTCCTGTTGCAGTGTATGTAAATAAAATCAGCTGACAGGAAGTAAACATGGACCCAAACTGTTGCCTAGCAACGCAATTCCGTTGAAATGAGCTAAAACTGAGCGTTTCAGACAGAGGGTGAATACAGGTATATTCAGACAGACAGTATGAGGAAAATAAAGGTTTTTTTTACCTTACAGAATGTAAACATGTTCTAGTATAATCACGAAATACAAGTATGAACCTGGAAATGAGCATGATATGGGTCCTTTAATTTTCAAAAATGATGATGATGATGATGATAATACTTTGTTCCAAAAATACACACTCTCCGTGCAACAAACAGAAGCACATGGCTAATTATTATGCAGACTGACGTTGATCAGGATTCTGTCCGAATATTTTTTCCACCACACGAATGTTGCAAGTATTCGTTAGAACCCACAAAATCATTTTTTATAAATTTTCATGCAAATTTTTCGGATGAAAATCTGCGCTTGGAGTGAAACGGCTTAAAAACTAAATGAGACAACCTTTGAAAATGAGAACTATGACAGAATGCATGACAGTTTTTCTCGACGAATAACAACATTGTGAAGGACGAATGAACAAATGAACTGATTAGCTTACTGCTTTAATGGAAAGTCAAAGACCCACATGCATCCGTGGAATCACACAGCAGCTCAAAAATATCTCCTGTAGGCCTACAGAAGCTGATTTAGCTGCTTCACCTGTTGCACTACAGTTAAGAAGCATCCTGCATTCAGTAATGTCCTGTCTCTGTCTCTTTCCACTAACTGTACAAAACAAAGATGGCTGTAGCCTCAAAATGCTTAGTAGACATTAACATTGAAAATGCATGAGAAAAATGACACCAAAATGTCATTAACGAAAACTAGACTAAAATGTCTGTGTTGACTAAAACTAACAAAAATGAAATGACCGAAACTAAATCAAAATCACTTATCAGTAACACTTGACCTTAAGTACAATGTGGACCAGGCCAGACTCTGGGTTCGAGTTACTAGGAACCACGTGGATCTCCAATTGAGACTTTTGGTTTAAGGGATGAATAGAGAGACACATCTGTATAACGAAAAGATAAAATGACTTTTGTTTATAGCTAAAGCAACAATCTACAGTTGCCTTTAAATCTCACCTTGAAAAAGAAGTGGAAGAGCTGCTCTCCCATCCCGTACTGGAGTCCTGACGCCACCACGTATGTCGACAACAATTTCCTGTTCTAAAATCAACAGCCGTGCAGTCAGAGCCGTACAGTACGTGTCAAACACATGTGTCAAAATGTAAAGCAATATGAAGCTCACAGTTTTGCCGATTTTGACCACCCTCTTCTCCAGGTCAATGTGCTGTCTGAAGTTGGGATGTGCTTTTCTTATCCGGAAAAGCTCATCAGTGAAAGGAGTGTCCTGTTAAACAACAAAGACGACAACAGGGATGCTACTAAATAACTCAAGTATCCCACTTAACACACACCTGATGTGACCAGAGTTGGTGACGAAACAGCTGGGACATTGTAAAAACAAGGCAGAGGTGAGCATGGCTCACATACTCACAAGCTACAAGGTAGCTTGTCATTAGCTCACCTTCCTCAAGTCCAGGGTGGCTAGAATTTTAGAAATTTTGGGTACCTTGGACTTCTAACCTACAAAAGGCACAACTAGACCACACTGTCAACCATCATACCAAATTAGAAATTCCTAGGTTAAATAGTTTCCGAGTTAAAGTGGCAGTAGGCAACAATATTTTGGCATAATTTGGCAAAAATTCCATAATAACCTTTCAGCATATTGTAATTCAAGTGATCTGAGAGAAAACTACACCTCTGCACCTCCTCATGGCTCTGTTTACAGGCTTTAGAAAATCTTGCCCGTGACGGCAGACTTTGACCAATCACAGGGCATTTCAGAGAGAGCGTTCCTATTGGCTGTTCCACAAAAGGAGATGTGCGTTCACGTCTGGTCTCTGCAGATAGTGAAAGCCTCGGTCAATGGCGGAACAACCTACTGAAAAGCTTGCTATTCCAGCATTGGCAGCAACTGCCTACACCTCAAAACAACCCAAAAAAAAGAAAGACAGACTTTCAAAAAGACAGTCCAAACTGTTGATGTCGTTAGAAGGTAATGTGTTGCTCGCTGCGGTAGCCTCCTCAGATGTAGCGAGCACGTATGAAGCGCGTGCATATGCCCGTTCTCGTGTGGGGGGAGGGGCTTCGGACAGAGAGGGGAGAGCGGAGAGAGGAGAGAGAGGAGAGAGCAGCTCGAGGGGATGCAGGATTTTGCGTTTTCCGGATTTCTACGCACTGCAGCTTTAAGATAAGATAAGATATTCCTTTATTAGTCCCACAGTGGGGAAATTTGCAAAAAACCTGTTCCCATACCGGGAGTCTAACCCGGGCCGCCTGGGCGAAAACCAGGAATCCTAACCGCTAAACCATATGGGACTTCTGCTCCAAAACTTAGTTTTTGGGAAAAATTTAACAATTAGATTTAATAAAATGTTTAATTAATTGAATACATTTAACAACTAGACCACACTGTCAACCATCATACCAAATTTGAAGTTCCTAAGTTAAATAGTTTCCGAGTTCTGCTCCGGAAACGAAACATACTTAAGTTACAGTATATCCGGTGTTATTTTAACCCAAACCGTGATCTTTTCCTAAACCTAAGTAATTTTGTTGCCTAAGCCTAACCAAGTACTTTTATTTTGAAAAGACTGGTGCGGAAATATACACATGCTTCACGTGTTGCTGGACATTCGTAGGAAAAAGCAGGAAAAATACACATGGCTCACATACCCCCGCTCACTGCTTGACCCCTATAAGTAGGGCCAAAGGTTTTGCCTTTTAGGAACTAATGGAATTAGTCTATTGAGCACAATGTTGCTTGTTATTAGCTCACCTTCCTCAAGTCCAGGGTGCCCAACATTTTTAAACTGTGTAGAATAATTAATCAAAATGACACGTAATCAAAATCAAACCAAACGCTAGCTGTTATCTAGTGTGAGGCTTCAGATCAGCTGCTTTTCTCTGTTTCACACTGTATCATTGTAGGTTGAACATGTTTGGGTCTTTTAGCTGTTGGTCAGAAACAAACTGGGAAGGATATGTTTACTACATACGACATGATGGGACTGGAGATAATAGCACAGTTTGAATCAAGGCCTATATTACAATATGCAATGAAAAATAAAAAGGGATTCATGTAACACTAACTGATAGCATGCTAGACTAGCCAGAGGTGTTGTATGTGTCCACTTACAGGCTGGTCTGGCTTGCTGCACGCCCAGGTCATCACCGTGGAGACGAGGATGAACATCTTTGGTCCAGAAAAATGGTCCATTTCCTTGTGGAGAGCTACAAATACAAGAGGAGTCATTACCTGATTACTTCACAATGGTGTTATCATATCAAATTATTTTCAACCAATTCATCCTGTTCAGATTTTGCTCATGTGCAGGCTGCAGTCAATCTCTCCGGAACATATACTGCTGAAATTAAATGATAGATATGCAGAGATGTACACTTTATTGGACATTTTCCTTTCTTTTGGGATATTTTTGGTGAAGACGATGTCCAAATAGTACCTCAATGAATCCTTACGGTATATAGATAAAATTAATTTCTGATTGAACGTTAAACACCATCTCTATCAGCCAACAATGCAGTAGACATTCAATAGAACAAGTGTGACCAGCCTGTAACAACCAGCCTTAAAATTGCTGACCTGTAACAGCCCAGAAGGCTTCTTCCACCTGCTCGGCATGCTGGGTAATGTTGTAGATGACGACGTCACAGTCCATCAGCTTTGAAAGTAGCTCATCCCTGTTCAGTTGCTTGCATACAAACAAGACATAAAAGTCAAGTCAAATCAATTATATATTAATTATCAATATATTAGGGCTGTCAAAGTTAATGCAATAATAATGCATTAACACAATAATCAATCTCCCGTAGGTTATACATACATTTGCATAAAGCAGCATATTTGTCCACTCCCATGTGGTTAAAAGTATTAAATACTTGACAAATCTCCCTTTAAGGTACATTTTGAACAGATTAATTTGCGACCTCTAGGATAATCACAGCCTCATGTAACTTCACAGCCACAAACTAGAGACCTAGAGCATTCAGAGGATGGATGGATCAAACTAGAGACCTAGAGCATTCAGAGGATGGATGGATCAAACTAGAGACCTAGAGCATTCAGAGGATGGATGGCTTTCCTAGCTAGATTGACAATAAGGGGGTTTCTGAGCAGTTTACACAACAGAAGTGCTCGCCATCCAATCGCCGAAAAATGCAATTCTTGCAGAAATCTCCAAATGTCAAAAGTTTTTGATCCCAAATCACAGCATGGCTTTTTCTATGGTGTTCATCAAGGTCTTGGTGTCTTAATGTGGTATTTTGGAGGGATTATTGATAATTTTTATCAATTCTGGAGAGGTAAAAAATGGTTAATTTTAGCACCAAATCTGTGTAACAAATGGTATCAACCCAAAAATTGCTGCAACAAATTTATGAGACATAATAGAGCATTGAGATGAGCATCATATACTTCTATTGTACTGTTCTAAGCCCTTATACACTTTTACAATTTCTTTTAAAGATCTCATATTGCAAAAAGTGAGATTTACATGACTTTTATGTTATAAAGCAGGTTTAAGTGCTTTATAAATACTCAATAAATGGAAAAATACACACAGCCCGTATTCATAAACTGCGCGTTTGAAACAAGCCGTTGGGATTTCTGTCCATTTGTGATGTCACAAATATACAATATTTAGACCATTACACGGTTTTAAACGTAAACATTCTAAATGTGTCCCAGTTTATTTCCTGTTGCAGTGTATGTTAATGACTTCAGCTGACAGGAAGTAAACATGGACCTAAACTGTTGCCTAGCAACGCAATTCCGTTTCAATTCAGTTGAAATGCACTAAAACGGAGTGTATCAGACAGAGGGTAAATACAGGTATATTCAGGCAGCCAGTATGAGGAAAATACATGTTTTTTTTTAACATTAAAGCATGTAAAGATGTTCTAGTAGAAACACTGTCGTATCTTTCCTGCAACAGTGCTGTTGAAGTGATGAGAAAGGATGCTCCGCGGACACTGTTCTTGCTGGTATAATAGAGTTTATTACAAACAAGCAACAAATGTCATAACGAACGTCTAGAGCGTCCGGAGGTCTCAAGTCAAATCTGAAAGTCCTGCACTTCGGGGCTCTTACACCCCCTTATATCGGGTTCATTTCGGGCAACATCTGAGCTGAGCGTATGACTAGGTATGTGACCTTTGTCCTACATGTTTATCTTTCAGCCCCTGGACATATCGTATGACCCTATGACTCCACGTCTGCTTCTTACACATAGGTTTACAATTAGGGGCCCCGCTGTCTTGTGCAAGACCTGAAAATATACCACAACACAAAATACATATATGAACCTGAAAATGAGCATGATATGGGACCTTTAATTCATTAATGTTTATTTCTGATTAATGACTAGAAGAACTTTACAAACAGTGCTGAGCTGCATCTCAAATTAATCTTCATGTTCCCAGCTATCAGATGATGTTCACCACTTCTATGTGACATCTACTGTTGACCTGCTATCTCCCCCTAAAGACCCTCTGGACCCCCCTAAAAAAGACTAAAACAGCTCTATGTGGGTCTCAGAGGGTTAGTTAACTTAAATAGATCGATAATGTTACTACTACATAACTATTGGACCGCTCTTCACTGATACATTCAGTACTTACTCTGTACTCCTCCAGGACGTGTGGTCTGTCCTCGTTGTCAGAGACAGTTCCCACCAGGTGAAAGGATGGAGCTCCGCTGCGGGTTGGTGTGAGTCTCTCCTCCTCTTCATCAGTCTCCGTCCCCCCCACCACACACTCACACAGGAACTAGAGAGACGTTAACACAGTTTAATAAGACAGTTCAATCCTTCTATTCATGTTGCTGAGTACAGTTCTCCACTAACACTCTAGTGTGTGCTAACGCTTATCTGAATGTCCTCATATGGCTACAAACCGGAACAATAACTCTCAGATATGAGCCGCACTAACTTCATCAGACCTCCACATAGAGACATGTTTACCTTGGCGATCCATTTAGAAGCGTAGCAGTCTAGTCTGTTGATAAAAACTCTTTTAGGAGACACTTTGACTTCCTCCATCCTCGACTCCGCCATATCAGCCTGTCTTCTTCTTGTTGCTGTCCCGTTGCCATGGAGTTGGCCCTCTCGCGCCAGCCACACGAGCTTCTGCGCGCGACACAGTGCGGAAGTAATTTGGCTAGTTGGGGACAAATCCTGTCCTAGTAATAAAGTTAAAGGTCCCATATCACGCTCATTTTCAGGTTCATGCTTGTATTTTGTGTTTCTACTAGAACATGTTTACATGCTGTAATGTTCAAAAGACCTTTATTGTCCTCGTACTGTCTGCCTGAATCTACCTGTAGGCTATTCACCTTCTGTCTGAAACGCTCCCTTTTAGTGCATTTCAATGGAATTGAAACGTAATGCGTTGCTATGCAACACTTTGGGTCCATGTTTACTTCCTGTCAGTTGATGTTATTTGCATACACTGCAACGGGAAATAAACTGGGACACATTTAGAATGTTTACGTTTAAAACCACGTAACGGTCTAAATATTGTATATTTGTGACAACAAATGGACAGAAATCCTAACAGCTTGTTTCAAACGCAGAATTTCTGGATACAGCTGTGTGTATTTCAACCGTATATTGAGCGTTTTGATAGTTTAACAGTATTTATAAAGCACTTAAACCTGCTTTATAATATAAAAGACATGAAAATCTCACTTTTTACAATATGGGACCTTTAAAGAAGTTTCCTTTAACATTTTGCATCGCATATATCCCAAAAAATAAAGACATTGGAGAGATTTAGAATTGCTATTGAATATTCTTGTACTTTCTGTGAATTAGAAGAAGAAACCATATGTCATTTGTTTTATGGATTTATGTAGACCAGAATATTTTGGGTGGATGCTGAACATTTTTTAAGAGGGAAACTGGGCAAACAATTCAATTTCAGGAAAAGGACATTCTTATGTGTTTTGAAGGTAACGAGACAGAAAAAGATATGTTCTTTGTACTCAATCTATCTATAGTGGTTTTGATGCCTAAAATAAAGGGACACCAAATGTATGTATGTATGTGTGTGACGAGTTGGGATGAGAACGTGTTGCAGCTTCAGTCTGTAATACTGAAGGCCTGGATACAGTTTGATATGAGGCAGACTAATCTCACAATAAAATGTTTTGACCCCCCCCTCAGCGTCCTGGGCTCCATCCTTCACTCCAACCATTTCTAGACCAGTGACTGTTGAAGCCAAACCAACCTGCTTCATATGCAGTCATGTTTCAGAGGCAACCAGATGAAACAATACTAATAGATATTTTTTTTATTTTACTTTTTTTTCATTTCAGCCCTTTTAATCATTAAAAAGCAAAAATATAATAAAATCCTTTTATTCCATAAAAAACATGGTGCAAAAATTATTTACAATTATATCAGACAGCAAATGTCAGTGCATTGTTATGTGTCCATGTGTTCTCCATTCTTGTGTAAAATCTTTTAAGTATTTATAGAGAAAAAATCAAAATCAATCAATCAATCAATCAATCAAAAATCACCAAATCAAATCTGCATTCAGCACACTGCAGTGTTAATAAATTAAAACTGATCACAATATTCACATCATAGTGGAATTCTATATAGTAGTCATAGTCATTATTCTGCCACCACAGCAAAGTTATCAAACTGAGCCAGTTCAAATGAGTGTGTCCCTATGGCGGCCCAGCCGTTCTGTGGTGTCAGTACCACGGCGTTCTTCCACAGTGGGTATCCGTTCAGCAGCCCCGACGCATACTGGCCCTACAGGAGAGAGGCATCACAGTGACACGGACCAGGACTACATGCACTTCATCAACTTTATCAGATACTGTATGGCTCTTTATAGACATCCTGATGGTCAGTCACATGCATGATGTGGCTGAAAGGTTCGATTACCTTGTGATTACATTACTATCATTAACACTGCAGGTCCATTCAGTTCCTACAGAGCTGAGCAACCAGCAGAACCTCTACGGAGTCAATCTACAGAGATTAAAGGTCCCGTATCGTGCTCATTTTTCAGGTTCATACTTGAATTATGTGTTTCTACTAGAACATGTTTACATGCTTTAATGTTAAAAAAAATATATTTTCCTCGTACTGTCTGCCTGAATATACCTGTATTTACCCTCTGTCTGAAACACTCCGTTTTAGTGCATTTCAATGGAATTGAAACGGAATTGTGTTGCTAGGCAACAGTTTGGTACACTCCGGGTAGGGAATGAGTCCTTACCCCAAGTGAAGGAGTTTAAGTATCTCGGGGTCTTGTTCGCGAGTGAGGGGACAATGGAACGTGAGATTGGTCGGAGAATCGGAGCAGCAGGGGCGGTATTGCATTCGCTTTACCGCACCGTTGTGACGAAAAGAGAGCTGAGCCAGAAGGCAAAGCTCTCGATCTACCGTTCAATCTTCGTTCCTACTCTCACCTATGGTCATGAGGGTTGGGTCATGACCGAAAGAACGAGGTCGCGGGTGCAAGCGGCCGAAATGGGTTTCCTCAGGAGGGTGGCTGGCGTCTCCCTTAGAGATAGGGTAAGAAGCTCAGTCATCCGTGAGGGACTCGGAGTAGAGTCCTTGCTCCTTTGCGTCGAAAGGAGCCAGTTGAGGTGGTTCGGGCATCTAGCACGGATGCCTCCTGGGCGCCTCCCTTGGGAGGTGTTCCAGGCACGACCAGCTGGGAGGAGACCACGGGGAAGACCCAGGACTAGGTGGAGAGATTATATCTCTACTCTGGCCTGGGAACGCCTCGGGATCCCCCAGTCAGAGCTGGTTAATGTGGCCCGGGAAAGGGAAGTTTGGGGTCCCCTGCTGGAGCTGTTGCCCCCGCGACCCGATCCCGGATAAGCGGTTGAAGATGGATGGATGGATGGCAACAGTTTGGGTCCATGTTAACTTCCTGTCAGCTGATGTTATTTACATCCACTGCAACAGGAAATAAACTGGGACACATTTAGAATGTTTATGTTTAAAACCGTGTAATGGTCTAAATATTGCATATTTGTGACATCACAAATGGACAGAAATCCTAACAGCTTGTTTCAAACGCAGAATCACAAGTAGACAGCTTTAAGTACGTCTGTTCACACCTGGCATTAGAATGCGTCTCCACATGCGTCTTGATTGACCACTTGTGATCGTATCTCTACTTCCCAGCTCTATATGCAAATAAACACATAGTAAACACATGGCTACTAAAGCAGCCGTTGTGACGTAATATTACATGAATGTCAGTTGTAATATCCTACATATTCGTGAATTTGGGTATATTTTATTAACATCAAAATAAAAGGTTATTGTACTGGTGGTCCCTGGGGACCTCCGTGCCGCCAACACAGTCGCCTTTACAGGGTAACAGGGAGGGGTACAGAGCTTCTGAGCCGGGGATGAGAGCGAGCGGGCGAGCGGGCGAGCGGGTGTCAGCTCGCTGCAAAGCAGCGGAACAAAAACACCGACCCATTTCTGACTAGGGATGCTAATTTTGAAAACATTTCTCAACAGATAACCGACCCTCGTTAACCGATTATTAAACGCTAACCAACACGATTTGTGCGTACCAGCTGCAGTGTATGAGCACAACAGACAACTGAGTCTCCAGTTCACCGTCCGGGAGCGTTAACTTATCAGCTACGATGCTGCGTGTAGTGTCACGGACATGCAGCCACTTTCCCAGTAAAAGTCTCCATCGCACATTTAGTTTAGTTTAGCAGGTTGTCAGCTGTGTGTCTGCCCGGATTAACGATAGCGATTGTCCAAGAAACAGTGTGTGTGTTTGTGCTACGTTAGCATCTTTAGCTCTGCTGGTAGCTTCATGCTCACCGTTGTTACACACGTACAGTCTGTCAGCGCTGCGTAACTTCAGTGAGTTTCCGACAGACCGTGTGTGTGTTGTCGGTGGCGTTCTAGCTGTGACTGTAGGTGTAGCAGTGTGTGTACACTTTATTTGTCGGTGAATAAATGCTACGAGGCTACAACTCCTCCGCTCAAGCGAGTAATAGACGGGAGCCAACTTCCTCTATCTGTAACGCCGGCTCAGACTCTCTTAAGTTGGGCTCTTAAGGTGGACCAGCTTTTCTCCTTAAACTGACGAGTTTTTCTCAGCTTTTTAATTAGTTATTAACATTTCTTTGAACCGTTTCAACCAATAGTGTTAATCGGTTAAGATGCTTAATGTTGGTTAACGGCTAAACCGTTAATTATTAACATTCCTATTTCCGACAGTATGATAATAATGCACTTCCTGTGCCAAGTCTGATAAATAAGATATATTTTAATAAAATACAGTTGTACTGAAAGGATACAGTAGAGCACAGAGGCCGTTTCCATGCTGACAAGCCCTCGCGTCTGCCTGTTTATGTACATGAGGAGCGCACAGACCCCATGGATCCCAGCGGGACGTCAGATGAGTAGGTGGTCCAGGATGCATACGTGTACACACTGCTAAAAGAATGTGGCCCGGACCACCTCTGAATGTGGTCTGACCGATCGGATCTCAATGTGCGTTCTCGAGTGCGTTCACACCTGTACTTAAAACTGTCCACTTGTGATCCGATCACCGGGGCACATGTTAATACCGGTTCTGAACAGGGCCATAGTCCTCATGAGCACTCATTGGACTTCTAAGTATTTGGATTCAGTCGAGCTGCTATTCTGGTCTTCAAGACCACAGTAATCATTATGTCAAGTTGTCAGAAGCCCAAGGTTTGAATAGGACACATGATGGAGTGTCAGTACAAAACCTCTCCAGACATTAAGAAACCTTAAGTGTCCACTTACTTCCACAGTGAGTGATAAGGTGTGCCAACCATACGCCCGGGTACCAGACTGTCCCTCTGCAAGTACAGTCTGTCCAGCTGTTGACAAAAGAAGAGAACAAAACAGTCTAACGCACATTGATAAGAGGTGCAGCAATGACACCTGTTCCATCATGTTCTTTGGTCTGTCTGTACAACATCTTCAAAAATATGTTTGTTTAAAACGGTTACTTCTTTTATTTCCATTTCCTTTAAAAGGACAAGTCTGGTGATGCTCTGTACGTTTCGTATTGTCAACAAATTCCACGAAAAGACCAAAACCAACAATGAAAAACACCAGTGGAAATCTGCTATCACTCCAGCAGTGATTGACAGGCATTTTAAAGTAAAGGACAGACACTAGACAACAATGCTATAAAAGGAGAAGTCTGCTGATGTTCTAGAGTTGAAATGAAATAGCGATGAACCGATACCGATACCAGTATCGGATATCGGGTCCCGATACTGTGCTCATGTACTCGTACTCGCAAAACGGCATATAACTGATACCACTTTACGGCAGCATGACGTTAACCTCTGGTCACTTTCTTTTGGGTCCTATCGCACGCGCTCACGCTCCACCTCCTCGGTGATGCGCCCGACCCCGTGGGGCCGGGATCCCACCTCAGCCGGCGTGCTCACTTTCATTGCGCCACAGGATTTTGCTTGCACCTTCTGACTCGCGCGTGCGTTACACCCCTTTGGTCCGTGTTTCAAGACGGGTCGGGTGGGTTGCAGACATCGCCGCAGACCCCTGGCGCCTTTTACGTGGGCCGAGCCCCGCCCTGGGGGCACGCCGCAGTTGGGACTCACTAAGGACAGTCCGCCCCGGTAACACTTTGTCCACGGCCCCGGGAAGCACCTTCGCTCCGAGCCTTTCCAAGCCGACCTAGAGCCGGTGGCAGTGCACCGCCTCGTATGCGGGACTCCCCAGCCTGCCGTGTGTTGCTCACACCCTCCAGTTGGCTGTTAACGAGGGTCTTTTGGCACAGAGAAGTACTCGTATCGGTACTCGGTATCGGCGAGTACCCAAATGTAAGTACTTTTACTCGGTCTGAAAAAAGTGGTATTGGTGCATCCCTAAATGAAAGGTCCAAAAGTAACAATTATTGCCTGATATATCTTCTTCCTGTTATTTAGACTCAATCCCACATACACGTCCTGCAGCCACAAATACTCACTAGAGCACCAAATGTGGATTCATACGCCGCTGAGAATAGTACCCAACAAATGCACTATTTCCTCCCGTCTGAGTCACATTTGCTAAAAAATGCAGTGACCGGCTGTTTTAGGAATTTGCTGAGGCTTTTTAAACATGAAACTATATAAAGATTCAAGTCTTCAGTAAGAACCAGTGGGCTCAGAGCTGAGAGCCACAGACAGGAAGTCAGAAAGTATTGACAGACCGACTTAACACATGGTTGGTTTTGGTCTTTTCCAAAAATCTAATATTTCCACTGAGATATGTCTTCATTTTTGATCCCCATAATAAAATGTGTAGGGAAGCAGAGGGTGATGCTACTGACCGAGATCATTGGTAACTTTGTATGTGCCATCTGCATACACCCAGAAGAAGACTCCTTTAGCGCTGCGGGTTGACTGGCCTCCTTTATCCACCCTGGCTGCTATGAACACACCACCGGTCTTAACGCTCTCCATGAAGACATCGCATGACACCGTCAGGTTCTGCCTGTAACAGGACACTGTGTTGTTATGTTGGATAGAAATCTGGCCCGCTCCTGGATTTTAAGACAGTTCAGTTAGCGTGTGGATTAGCCGAGGTATGTTCTCACAAAATGAACACTATGTGGTACTTTAAGGTACCATCACCTCACCACTGATAGTCTCCTATGACGCTGATGGTCTGGTCAGCATCAGCCACCCATGTGACGGGTCTCTGAGTCACAACCTGTCGTAAGGTGAAGACATGAGGTCCGGGGTCAGTCATGTTGATGTAGTACTCAAACACCCCCGTCTGGTCAGCAAAGTGTGGAGCCTCTGAGAAGGGAGGGTTTCCTGCAGGACGTGGTGTACAGGGATACAGAGATGGAGACTATTGAGAAGATGTGAGGACAGAGTACATGGGGAAACACACACTAAAGTTATTTTGAGAAAGCTCATAGTTTCAACTATAACTTAACATGTAATGACTTTTCACAAATAAATCCTTTTCTGAATTAAACTTTGCATCATGAGTTTTATTCTTCCTTTGTTAATACCATTTTTTCCAAAAGGATTCACTTCTCTGGTTTCACTCCAAGAAAGTGTCACCTATTGTACTTAAAGGTGCAGTGTGTAGGATCTGGCGGCATCCAGCAGCAGGGTTGCAGATTGCAACCAACTGAAGCTTCTCCCGTGTGTCAAGCATGTAGGAGAACTACGGTGGCCGACGTGAAAACTAAGGCTGTGAAAGTTAACACCATAATAACATGTTGACGCAAATTTGTTTTCACGCGACTAATTTATTTTTAATTAACACAACCTGTGGTTTTTAGGTTGTAGTGGGCTCAAAGCTAGAGTGAAGATACTGGCATCATATGAAACAAAAAAACCTAAAGAATCCATCGGTACCAACCATGTCATAGTAGCTTGTCAGAAAGGAGGTTAAATAACGCTCCAAACTTGTGCTAAATTTTGTCGAGGAAAATCTGTCATGGCCATTTTCAAAGGGGTCCCTTGACCTCTGACCTCCAGATATGTGAATGTAAATGGGTTCTATGGGTACCCACGAGTCTCCCCTTTACAGACATGTCCACTTTATGACAATCACATGCAGTTTGGGGCAAGTCATAGTCAAGTCAGCACACTGACACACTGACAGCTGTTGTTGCCTGTTGGCATGTTATGATTGGATCATATTGTTTTATGCTAAATGCAGTACCTGTGAGGGTTTCTAGACAATATCTGTCATTGTTTTGTGTTGATAATTGATTTACAGTAATAAATATATACATACATTTGCATAAAGCAGCATATCTGTCCACTCCCATGTTGATAAGAGGATTAAATACTTGATAAATCTCCCTTTAAGGTTAATTTTGAACAGATAAAAAAATGTGTGATTAATCGCGATTAAATACTTTAATCGATTGACAGCCCTAATTGCAACCGACTGAAACTTCTCCCGTGTGCCAAGTGTGTAGGAGAACTACGGCGGCCGACGCTAAAAACGTGAATGTCCCTCTCTAGAGCCGGTGTTTGGTTTGTCCGTTCTTGGCTACTGTAGAAACATGGCGGCCAGCTCCGTGAAGAGGACCCTCTACATATGTAGATATAAACGGCTCATTCCAATAGATCCCCCTAAATGCTACACACTGGTCCTTTAACTTAGGCTGAGCCAACATAATTTGGGTTGTGTGTATAAGCCGTACTTACGAACATCAAAGTTGTCCTTGTAGGCTTTAGGGAAGGGAGCAGAGGGGGATGGAGCAGGGTAACTGCCTTTCTGTCCTGTTGTAATTGTGGTTAATGTGTAAACCTCATCTTCAGCCAGGTGTAGGGTGAATGATCCATCTAAAAGCTGAAATCATCATAAACATGTAAAAAAGTTGCTTGGTGCCAACATTTCCTGTAGGAAGAATCGTTGCAAGCTGCTCTTTTACCTTCAGTGGAGTTAGTTTCTCAAAGAAAGAGGGCTTCTTGGTTTTAATGTTAAACTGGGACCGCCACAACTGGAGCTTCTTAATGGAGGCCTAGGAAAAAAAAAATAAAGCTAGAATAAGACAAAGGAATCATTTTAAACAGTGTGATGAAGACCCTCAGAGGAACTTACAAAGGATCCCTTCAGCTGGAATGTTGCATTCTGGGATGTCACGTTGAAGGGAAGGAGTGGAGGTCTTATGCAGACTGAATGATTGTGAGTCTGTAAAGGTAAATGGGGAAGAAAACATTCATGTATGTCAAGAGGAGTTTTAGTCTAACCGTATTGTTAGCATATACAACAAAAAGCATACAAGAGGCTCCACAACAGCTTCAAGCTGGAGCTGTGTTGTTTTAATATTCTATACGGCTACACCCTTAAAGCTGAAGGAGGAGAGATTGGAGCAAATATGATTAAAAAACAGTTATTTTTATAAAACGGTTGCTATATCGTGACAGTAGTGCATGAGATAGGTAACCAGAAACAAATCATGTGCCTCTGTGTCCTCCGGTGCTCCTAACGGCATCTGCAAAATTTCACAGACCGGAGGAAAACAAGCAGTAAGAGCTGATCTGAGGTCTGCTGTCTGAACTCCGACCAAACGGTCAAACTAGGCAGCGCTGATCAAATATGAATCAATATTCTGTTACATTAATGCCTATTTCTCTCCTCAGATGTTCTCAGAATCATCTTGTAATGCACGGTTTAGCTGTAAAATGAGAAGAATATGAACCAGCAGCCATGTTGATATCTCTTGAAGGAACGGCAAGTACCGGTCACATGACCAGAGCAGCCGATAGGAACGCTCTCTCAATGAAATGACCTGTGATTGGTCAAAGTCTCCCGTCACGGGCTAGATGTTCTAAAGCCTGAAAACAGAGCCATGAGGAGGAGCAGAAGTCTAGTTTTCTCTCAGAACACTTGAATTACAATATGCTGAAAGGTTATTATGGAATTTTTGCCCAATGATGCCAAAAAATGTTCTGCCTACTGAAGCTTTAACAACCTTACAAGATCATTTTTAAATTATTATTACAAATCACAGAACCAGAAGATAAAGACATCGGAAGCAAAGAAGTCAAAATTAAAATAGGTCAGCCTGACTTGCCATGGTTTCTATGACAACCGTGAGGTTTCCTTTCCCGTCAGTCAGGGCTACGTAACTTCCACCTTGTGCCAGATGTCCAACAGTTTGCAGGTAGGTCCATCCTGGCTGGGTGAACTGAGTGGTGTGAGCTATGAGGGAAAGAATACCATGCAAAATTAGAACATTTATCTATTAAACCGTTTCACATAAAGAGTTTAAAACTAGAACTACAGCCTCGCTGTTGTATGCCTCCACCAACAAGTCAAGTTGTAGTTTACATCCATGTCTGTTGAAAATATCATCACTTCATCATTTCATCCTATTATTTTGGAATAATTAGCATATGAATTCTAGAGTTATGGCCAAAAAATGTTTTTTGTGAGCTCCCAGTGACCTGATCAGTTCATCCTTGAGTCAAAGTGGACGTTTGTGCCAAATTTGAAGGAATTCCCTCAACGCGTTCCTGAGATATCACGTTCACGAGAATGGAAGAACAACCCGAAAACATAACGCCTTCGACCACGGCTGTCGCCAGTGTGGAGGCATAAAAAACAACACATGTTCAACATTTTGAACATGAGTAGTCGGAGATGCTCTATAACTGTCCACTATCAAACTTAATCACACATGAACATGACAAAATAATCTAAACTAAAGAGTTACACTTTTCTTGTCACTTCTTTATAGGGTTCAATTTAATGAGCCAGACTAACTTTTTATATTGATTGCACTGGTGCGCCTATCTTTGTCATTTGGGTGCCTTTTGGCGCTACAATAATACATTTCAGGCGTTACCTCTATTGTCAGTTCCCATGCATGTTGGTCATTTCTTAACACATTATGTAAATGATTGTTAACAGGAATAAAGGTGCAGATAAATATGTTTTAACTCAGATGAGGCCATCTCCGCTGAAGACGCTGGGTTAGAAGGGGGCTGGAAGTAGGGGTCCCATGGCCAATGGGACTCATAGCCCCCCAACCCCCCCTCCCCCCACACACACTTTATGCCCCTGTCCCACATTACGAACGAGAGTAGATGAAGAATTCGACTTGTAAAACGGCAAGCGCAAGCTTTGATGCTCGCAGTACTACCGTGTGATAATAGCCAAGGCCGGGTTTAAGCGCAATCCACATGTTCACATATGTGAAAAAAAATAGATGTGTTTCACCCTAAAGACAACTCTGAAAGAAAGAGACTGGAGTGGATACAAGAGGACATCTTAGTGGATGAATGGGGTATAATATGTTCAAAGGCAACACACACAAACCATCAACACATGACTAAGATTGATTCAACACAACTGGATAATGACAACGTACATCACCCCTGTAATGTTAAACAAATCTGATCCTAATATCCCTGACCAATGCTATAAGTGTAATATTCATCAAGGTACTTTATATCATTGCTTGTGGGAATGTGAGGATGATCAACGATTTTGGTCTTCTGTGGTACATTATATCTCTCAAATTAGCTCTTCTCCAACACCTTTAAGTCCTGTACAGTGTTTTAAATGTATAAAATCAATAAATATAGGATTAAAAAAAAGTGCTTCACCTGTGATCCAGATTGGAGACTCCACCACATAGTTGCCGCTCCAGGGCTCCTCAGCTGTCATCAGCCCGTCTCTGCCGAATGGCAGATCGTCGTAGTAGCTGGACACCAGGTTCCAGGAGATGGTGCTGGAAAGAGAATCACAGTCATCAACCAGACAGTCGCACACTGGGGCTTAACCCAGGCTGACCCTGCAGAGTTACAGTCACTCCTAACCTCACCAAGATGTCGGATTCTGGATTTTTTGATGATTTTTACACCTTAAAGCCCCGACACACCAACCCGATGGTCGGCTGTCGGACGGTTTGGGGCCGTCGGTGAGCGTCTGTCTGCCTAGTTTTAGCGGTGTGTCCCGCACCGTCGGCTCTAGTCTGCCTGTGTCAGAGTTTTTTTTGGCCGATTCAGCATGTTGAATAAATATATAAAACATTGAACCATTTATTTTTATTCTCTTCCAAAAGTTAAAAATGAATGGATAGATAACTTAAACTAATTACCTGAAAGCAAACATTTCAGGTTAAAGAAATAAATCATTTGAGGACATTCCATAATCTACTTACTTAATACTTAATTTACCACAAAGAACTGCTTGTGTATTTACTTACGCAGTCATGAGTCCGTTGACGTAGTTCTGGTTGAGGATGCGAGCCCAGCAGCCTCCTCCCACCTCGTCGTTGAACGTGCTGTAGTCCTCAGACGACCACAGCTTCTTCTGGGTCTTCAGGGCCTCCTTCACTGTGGTGGTGCCGGGGTAGTGGGCCCTGGATGTCACACACACACACACACACACACACACATGACACACAAGGTCAGGGTCAGTACAAGAAGGTCTGACATGTGGCTGTCAAATATTGCTAACGGAAGATCTGAGCTCACACACAAGCACACACAGACACAAGCACACACACACACACACAAGCACACACAAGAAATGACTAGAAATGTGCCATACCAATACAGTCCATTTACCATTTCCTACTCTGCTAAGCTAGTTAGCTTTAGCAGGAAATACGGAAATACTCAGATGTCAGTTCATCCAAATGGATATTTTTACAGATAACACCTGGGGAAAATCATTAAGTCAGTTTAGCTTTAGCAAAGGCTAGCCATCGCTACCTCAACAGCCAGCTTCACATTAATACATCTCCCTGGCTTTAGCTGCCTGTTCCTCTGTGACAGAGAGCAGTACACATGACTGCTGCTAATAGATTTAGTTTTTAATAATTTAATGGCAAGGCTTTTTTTTTTTTTTTAAAGTCTAAACTCAACTCTTACCAGATATGTAGTTACAAGGGAGCGTTGGTAGATAAACCAACCAACAAAGAATAATACATGCTATATAAAGTAGGATTCAAATTCATATTCCATAAAACATCTGGCACTCAAAGTTCATGTTTCAAACTGTTGAATTTCAAAGTTTATACTCGTAAATTACAGCCTGTAACACAGAGGGAAAAACAACTTCTCACTGCTGAAGGCAACACACTGTTTGAGTTAACACCTCAGTGACCAGGCACATACTGTACTGCACATGTAATCAGATGGTTTAAATTAGGGCTGTCAATCGATTCCAATATTTAATCGCGATTGATCGCATGATTGTCCGTAGTTAATCAAGATTAATCGCACATTTTTTATCTGTTCAAAATGTACCTTAAAAGGGACTCCATGTAAGAATCATAAATGTCTTGTTAACAGCGAAACCCGTGGCCGTTAAGTCAACGAAAGTCAGCGTCATGTTGCTCGCGCTTGTGCTCGCTCTACATAAACATGAACAAGCATTGCTCAAAACAGTGAGGCGACACACGTCAGCTAAAACCACAATATCACTCTATATTTCAGCTGCTTGGCAGTAATGTTAGCTGACCAGACGAAGGTCTCTCCATGAATCAATGCTGATCCTAGTGTTGGCTTTTCCTGCTTCAGCCTCCCGACCGCGGCCGGAGGGAACAGGGGAGACGCCAGAGTTTTGGTCGGAGACGATAACGTTTCTCTCTGCGGAGCCCCGTCACTTCACAAGACACGGGAAACCTCTGTTGGTCTGGAGGAGCTGCAGCAGTTATTTCTGCACAAACGTCCACTGAACATTCACTAGATATTCTAAGAGCTAAACCATCTCTTCTGCAGTGTGGAGTGTGCGCGCATGCACGTGAGAGGTGGAGCGAGAACGAGCACGGTGTGTGAGTGAAGGCAAGCAGGCAGAGGAGCAGAGTACAGCAGAGACTCCGGTCCTGGAGACCAAAGCTACGGTCTCCCTCGCGTCTTCTGGCAGCGGTCGGGGGGCCGAAGCAGGAAGAGTTGACACTATTTTGCAAGATGGGCTTCACTAGATAGAACTTTAAGGTTTTGGTGCTTCTGTGTAGTTTGTGTTGGAGTCTGAGTCTGAACAGCGTAGCCACACGCGAGTGCGCATGGGACACCGACCCACAATGATTTATACGTGTAGGAAGTTACAAACAGTCACTTAAAGGGAGATTTGTCAAGTCTTTAATACTCTTATCAACATAGGAAGGGGAAAATGTTCTGCTTTATGCAAATATATGTTTATATTTATTATTGGAAATCAATTAACAACACAAAACAAAGACAGATATTGTCCAGAAACCCTCACAGGTACTGCATTTAGCATAAAACAATATGCTCCAATCATAACATGTCAAACTGCAGCCCAACAGACAACAACAGCTGTCAGTGTGTCAGTGTGTTGACTTGACTATGACTTGCCCCAAACTGCATGTGATTATCATAAAGTGGGCATGTCTGTAAAGGGGAGACTCGTGGGTACCCATAGAACCCATTTACATTCACATATCTGGAGGTCAAAGGTCAAAGTCAGTTTTTCCTCACAAAATTTAGCATGAGTTTGGAGCGTTATTTAACCTCCTTCTCGACAAGCTAGTATGACATGTTTGGTACCGATGGTTTTCTTGGGTTTTCTAGTTTCATATGATGCCCTCTTCACTCTAGCTTTAAAACTGAGCCCGCTTAAACTTCCAAAAGATCGAATAGCGGCCGCGCCCAATGGCGGCCCATCGGATTTTTAAGAGGTTAATTAAAAATTGCAAGTTAAAGAAATGATTAGTGTTAAAACTAATTTGAGTTAACGTGTTGCTATCGCATTAACTTTGACAGCCCTAAGAGAAATCCAGACTTTTTGACCAACATGCATCTGTGGCCCAGAGTATCAAAATGTACTGAAAGTTTGATTTAGCCAAGTGCATCTTTTGTTAAATTTAGTCGGCTGTCTCTTAACATAAATAAGCATTTATGATCAGGATCCCTTAAATGTGGTTACTAAAGAATCCTGATCCAGATAGTGAGCAGGACATTTATACAGGTGGAAAATAAACTTGTCTCTCTCAGTTGGACAAACTATGTAATGGAGACAGTGTTTCTACACCATCTCAAACATATTTGTGATATTTTGGTACCGATATAATGGCTTGACTTGGCTTAAAAACACTGTACAAAGATGCTCATGCACATGCACACAAAACAGAAATGGTTGTGACCACAGGCATAATATTATTGTTAGTACTGTATATACCATACCATGCAGGTAAAGACGATATTCTCAACCCCTTTAAAGATGAGCACAGATTCAGCACTTGCATGTATCACATTTTAATAGCTGAGTATTTTCATCAAGTTAGAGACAGACTCTCACAACAAGCTGCAGTTACGCCAAACAGGCAGCGTAAGCTGTGCGTGCGAACGTCATCCTACCCTATCACGTCTACGGCTCTGCTGAGCTCGGGATCTAGCAGCAGAGACAGGGTAATGGGCTCCCACAGGTTGTCACTGGCTATGATCCTGACACTCTCCAGACCACTCTTATCCAGAGTGTACCGCAGCAGCTGGTACAGCCAGTGACGGGCACACAGGAAGACAGAGAGCAGAGGAAGACACAGGCTTTACACAGGGGTGCAAACCATGGATGTATTAAGAGAACTTTATACAGCGTTGGAGGCGGGGCCCCGGTCATTCCTATGAGAGATGCTCAGTGGCCGCATGAAGCCTAAATGGCTCGACTTCCGTCTGGAAGTTTCAATGCATCACAATGTTTAGTGGTAAAAAATGGCATGCTTCATAGGAAAACGCATTCCCGTGCACAAGGGTGTACTATACAGGAGCATGCACATCAAGCTGCTGCAGCTTATCAAGTCAGTCTATGATTGAACTGTCTCTTTAATCTTCAAGTCAAACAGAAAAACAGCCACAAACATTCAGCTTTGATCCGGCACGGCAGATAGATTTATAGAGAAGAAGAAGAAGAAGAAATGATCGGATGAAGGATGTTCAGTTGGACGTTCCACCACCTGTGCATCACGTGTTTAGTCAATCAGTTGTCAGGGACTCAGTGAACTCAGCACATGGTTGAAACCCCACTCCTTTCCATTGTAAATGCACTGCCATTGGGTCAAATGAGTAATTATGCAGTAAGAAATGTTATATGGTTCCATCTCTGAGTGTGACATCAAGCCAACTGTACTCACCCAATGGCCTCAACAGACTCATTAAGGTACGGGTCAACGATCATAGCTTTGGCGATGCTCCAATCGCCGTCTGCTGCGATGATGCCGACACCAGTTAGACCGACTTTATCCAGCGTGTTCCGGAGCACCTTGACAACAAAGACATGCTCTCAGAGGAACTCGGCTAAAACTGGACATCATCTCAACTACTGAGAGTCAAACTGCACTTCTACACGTGGGACACGACTCAATGTTGGTGGCTGTTTTTCTCCTTTCATTTACAGTTTGAGCTAAGCTTACCCATAATGCACATCAAATCAATAGCAGGACATTGAGAGAAAGGAGGTCAGGATTACCTTGATGTACTTGCTGTCGTAGTTTCGTTCGTTCCAAATCTAAACAGATGAAAAGTAAATTTTAGTTGCACGGCAAACCTGGAATCTGCTGCTGAAACAACTCCCTCAAGTATCACATGCTTGTTCATGCAAAAAGGGTGACATGTGACTGAACTTTGTTAGAGTTGCATTATGCAACAGCATCGACACTTACCTGGAATATTGTCACCAAGTTGGTTGTAATTAGGGGTGGGCGATACATCGAATATAGTCGATGTATCGCGGCTTGTCCCACGCGCGGTGTATAAAATGACTATATCGCGAACATTGACTACAAATTGTCATGTAATGATTTTAAGCCACCCCCCCCAGCATGAGACTTGCTTTGGCATTTCCTTCTCTCCCTCCGGCTCCCTCTCACATACGTCACAGACTCCGCGCCCGTCCAGACCTCTCTGCTGGGTGAATGTGTGTGACGTATGCGACCGGCGTGTTTTGGTCTGGAGGGAAGCAGCAAAGAGAGAAGGAGCGAAAGACACGACCAAAGCAACCAGAGCCAGCCCAGAAGCAAATGACTCTGGCTTCCTCGCTTTCCAAAGCAGTCCCATACGACAAAAAAAGTGCAAAATGGGAAGAAATCACGGACGCTGTAAACAACTACATCGCAACGCCGGTTAGCGTAGTTGAAAAGCCCGGATTCAAAAGACTCATTAAGACACTTGATTCAAAATTTGAACTGCCTGGTCTACATCTCAGTGAGAGAAAAGTTGTCCAACCAGCTAACAAAGGTGACCCACTTCTCCACAACTACCGATCTTAACGTCCAGCTGAACGTGTGAGCCATACCTGGCTGAGTATCACTGTACATTACATCCACAACTGGGAGTTGAAGAGTAATTGCCTTCAAACAAGCCCGTTCTTCCCGTTTGATCACACGGGCGAAATAATCGCGCAAGGTTCAAAGGATGCTCTCATGTCATCTCACGATTGGTGAGTCTTTCCATACTAGTGGGAAAATAATAATTTTTATTATCAGCAATGTTATAACAGCTAACTGGTAAACATAACAATAAGTTACTTTACACTTGTTGTAATTAAAGGTTATTCCAGTTTATTTCACCTTGTGTTGTATTTCATAGTTCTGTCATTCAATTCAACCTGTCTGATCATGTGACTGCTCGTGGTGGGCCCCGTGTTTCTGGATCTTAGCTATTAACTTAATGAGTACAATGTTATTACTTATACTGTCGGAATATTGGTCGAATTTATCCAACACAACACAACAGCGTTATAATAAGCGAAGTAGACTTCTACTGTTAAAGATAAACAAATCAACGGGTTTAGAAAGTAAGATTTACTGACCTCTACCATGATATAAAAGGTTGCTGCATGTAGTTACTTTTGACTGCATTTAAATTGCATGAAGCTCATACAACTCACCACACAACCTAGCTGCGTGTATATGGGCAGTTGTTGGAAGGTTTGGGCAGATGTGATATGAAAGGCAGTTCTACTCCGCACAGCATGGTGCTTGAACAGGAATGAGATTCAAAGTAAATGAGTACACACCCCGACATACTGAATGTCCAGGTCATGGTACTGCTTAGCACCCAGGATCCAGTTCACCACGTATGCTGCAGTGATGTCTGGGAAGTCATAGGGCCAGTTCTTACCGTGGCCCACCCAACCAGGAAACGCCCAGGGCAAACCTGGAACGACACACCAGTTAAGACCACATTTCCTACTGCAAGTGTTAGGCTCGCTTAGGTTGTAAAAAAGGCATTAAAAAGCCTGTATGGTACATCCAACCAGGTGCTCTTGATATCATTTACAGACATAATGAAGTCATATTTTGATCGTTAACTGATGTCAGTTTTAACAGCTGTACGTTCTTACTGATCAGTGTGATATTTGGGTTCCTCTTCTTGGCCTCTTTCATCAGCCACCACTCGTACCCTCGGAAGTAGTTCTCGTCATTCTCGTAGTGCATGTGTGACGGCTCCGTTCCATCTTGAAAAAGATAAGAAGTCCAATGTAACGCCAAAACCATGAGATAGCATAACGCTAAATGAACTTCATTATGTTATCTGTGGATCCGAGGTTTCTATAGAGTTCATCCATGGCCCTGATTCAAAACACTTTGTCTACTCTCTCTACAGGAATATCAAAACAGTCACGATATACTAGATGTCATATACTAGATGACATCTAAGGACGCACTGATTGTGAAATTCTGGGCTGATATCGATGTTTAAAATAACAATTTGGCCGATACAGATGTTTTAGTTGTTTATTTTGTTTTTTACTGTTATTTATTCCCCTTTTTGTGCAGGGAAGACCTCTTCATTATAAAAGAATAATAACTGAGCTGTTTTACAGTCATTCATCATTACACTGTCTTTGAATGAGCACAAATTCAATCATACACATTTATGAAACAATCTTTAATATAACCTTTTTTCACATGAAAAAGATTTTTTTTTTTTTTTTTTAAATAACTGCTTCAAAAGTCTTTTCAGCTGCTATACATCTACCTACTCAATGAGAAGAATGTTTCAGTACCTACACAGCCCAACTAAACTATTTGTTTTGTGAAACATAAATTAAATGTAAAGGTGATTAGAAACATAAGCAGTGTTTCTCACAAATAGATATATCTTATTAAGTAAATTTGGTGAACCATTTTAGCATTTTTCATTTACATTTGCGGACTGCTGCACGGCATGGATGACGTTCCCACTGTAACATACTCGATGCTGCGTCAGCCCTCGTTGGACTGACGGGCTTCTAGTGACACATTACGCTCACACCAGGTTCATTCATCCTGACCGCAGTGAGTGGTATTATGAATCTTGTAAGACATTCGTTTACCACTTAATTTTTCGTGGAACATAACGTCAGTGTAATACCTCCACATTGCCGACTTTTACTTTCACTTTTATTTGTAAACAAACCACAAGTGCACATGGCGCCCGTCAGCATGCCAGAGTCGTATCCATCCTGGCTTCACTAACCCTAACAAACGAGGTCCCGCTAAGCGGTCCTACAACGCTGGTTATCAACTCGGTAAATCAACCCAGGGTTTCTCAGTCTGGCTATGAGCGCGTTCACATGAAGGGGGCGGGGTTTGCAGCATCTTACCAATCACAGACATGGACAAGTCTACTGTCAGCAGAGCGGCACATTTTACAAAGGAAGATTGAACTATAATATTAAACAAATACGAAGAAGTTAAACATATAATCAGACTAAAAGCAACACAGTTTAAACTGAAAAATACAGGAAGGACAGCTAGCGAAAAATCGCAGACTGTGTGAATGTGTAAATTAACTGACCTATAATATCACTGCCCCATCTAGAGCATGGGTAGATCTGATTATAATTACATGTGTGTATTCCTTTACGTTAATGTGTTGCTTACATGTGTTCTTACAGAATCGAAGATACTTTATTTCATCCCTTTAGGGAAATTGTGGCCTTAGCCCTATTCTTTTAGCTGCAACCCTGGCAGTGTGAAACAGACTTGGGAGCAGAAATAAATAAAACTAGAAGTGCACTCAGAGAAGGTAGACCTCCGCTAAGGCAGGTTTCATGTAGGTCGCTGCCTTGGCTGAGATAAAAATAGGCTCGTTGGAGATGAGCCAGGCCGGCGCAGAATTGATCACCGGCGATCGCCGCGCAATGCATGCCGGTTAGATTTGTGTCCGACTTGATGCCGACTCGCTCTGACGTCATGCACATGTGGGCACCGATAACCTCACGAGTTTGAGGCGGCCGCAGTTTTCAGAGCCAGGCGCCGCAGTTGCTCTCCACCGACTGCAAGACCCAGGGCATGATGAGAAACACCTGGCTCACGCCTGATCAAAGAGCTGATTGGCTCTTAGTTTGGACAGCAAACAGCACGTGTTGTAGAAAGTCACAACTTTCTGTGTAATTGTAATATTTAACCCTAGATTCTAGGCTATTAGTCTCATGTTGTGCAATGAAGGTTTCATCTGTTAACAAACATATCTTGTGAGGTTGTTGATAATAATTATTATAATAATGAAGGTTATCTATATATAACACTTATCAAAATGAGTGCTCATCACAAAGTTCTTTACAAGGTGGACATAAAATAATAAAGGATAGAATCCAACGTCAGACACACGCACATTTCCACAGATTTACAAAATAAATATAAATAAATCTGAACGTGGTGTGAAAACTTGAAGTGGCCTACTGATCGTATCTAACAGGAAGTCACTTTTTCTGTGACTTCCTGTAAATTCTTTGAAGGCTGCTTGAAACGGCTGGAAAGTGTCCGACTTGACCGCAGCTTTCAGTCACCACCCCCTGCTGCTGCTGCTGCCGCCTGATCTCATCTACTGTACTTTCCAGGCGAGACGCAGTTCATCTCCAACGAGCCTATTGTAACAACTAGGGCTGGTGAAGTTAACGCCATAACACGTTAACGCAAATTCAATTCAACATCCAATATTTCTCCAACGCATAAACACAATGATGACGCCTAGATGGGTCAGTGATATCAGAAGCCTATTCATTCATGCATTCACACAGTCTGCCATTTCTTTGCCAGCGGTGTTTGCTTTTAGTCTGGATTATGACTTTAACTTCCTCATATTTGTGTAATATATATCACTAGATGTTCCACGCACCGAGCTCTTATTGGTCAGTAGGAGGTGCTTTTATACGAGTTGATCTCTTATCTGGAACATGAACCTGCTGCGGAACAGGTTAGGTGTTCAGCAAGTTACCATGGCGATCTATTCCGGTAGGAAAGGAACTGAAAACCGAGGGTTAAACCTACCAAATCCTGCTTTATAGTACAGGCCTCTGGTCCACATAGTACATGTAGATATAATAGACCCGAACGGCATGACATAACCCCGCATTGTTTACATTTCATCACTTTATTATTATTATATTACCATGGTTATATGAATATTTTGTCTTTTGTTTTTTACTTTTGCAATTTTCAACCCATTTTGGAACACAGCAGGTTAATACCACTAAATGTTAGTGCTGACACTACTTAGTCAATCAATCTATTAGTCAAGTCACAGAAAATTAATCAACAGATTTTTAATCATGGTTTAATCGTCAAACTTTCAGCTTCCACCTGCTTAAACGGGAGCTTTGACACTCCTGTAACTTTAAATGAAATACCTTTGGGTGTGGGGCATTTTCTACTATTGTATGGTAATTAATAGGTTGAAATATGAATAAATTAGTCATATTTCCCTGTTGTAGAGTTACTAACTATCACTCACCAGTAGTTTGAGCGTCTCCTCCAATCTCCACCTTCAGGATGTGCAAAGAGGCTCCAAAGTTTGGCTGAAGACAGCAAACACAAGGACAACAGTTGGTTTCTACTGGAGGACTTTACACTGAAGTTTATGAATGACATTTCTCACATCAAACCTTAAACAGGTAGTCTAATATGCGGCTGCGGTGAGGCTCAGCATAGTTGACCAGTAGACGAGACGTCGCCTAAAGGAACCAGGAGATAAGATGTTCCATGAGGAAAACAAGAATGTTAACAGAAATGTTCAGGCAGCTAACTAACGTGACGTCCTCCTGTGAACACTGGGATCATGACGTGACTACCAGGAAGTAAATAAACTCACCCCTCCGCCGCTCAAACCTCCAATTCCATCAAAAGTTCTCCCCAGACCTCCTTTATCGTCCAGGACGTAAGACTGAGAGGAGCAGAGACTCACTGACAAACACAGAACTACAACCAGCACCAGCAGCACCGCCATCTCTCTCACACTGCCGACTGGACGCTGCACGCGGCCGCGCTATGCGCGCTCACGCCTTCTGTACGTCACATGACAGCGCTGCTGAGCAGTCACGTGCTCTTTTTTCTTTCTTTTTTTTTAACTAGTTCACTTTTTTTCTAAATAGATAACAACATGGGTCACGTGCTTTTTTTTTTGTTGTTTCCAAACGACTGCATATATATGTTATGGTATTATTAGTATTATTAGTATATTAGTCTATGATATGTAGGCATACAGCTGTTTTAGATTAATGTTTATATTGATTCAAAAAAACTTCATTTATTACAATATTCACAACTTTATTATTTTAAAATGGTAGAAACGTGGACTATTATTTTAATGTCAGAAGCCTTGATAAGAGTTCTGTGAGTTCTCTGCAGCTCTGCAGGGGATATAACATGGTGTGGCTCACATGTGGCTGATTGCTCATTTGACCACTAGATGACGACATATTTCTTTTTTTCTTTTGTCAGTGACAGGTTGTTGAAAGTTTTAATTTGAGATGTGACACATTGCTCATTTTATGAGGCCAAAAATGGAAGTAAAATTATTAAAATATTGCACTTTTTTAAAGTTTTTTTTCTAAAAGGCTTATTTTACAGTGTATTAAAGGGACTGTTTGTAACTTAATATTTATCATATATTCCTTTGTTTTGTGATGTGAATGGGCTGATTAACTGAATGGACAACAGGTGTGCCTGACTGCGGGCGCGAGAGACGCTGATTTTGAGAGACAAAAGGCAGTCGAAACAGGGGAGTCGAGGTTGGAGCATCTGTTAATGGCGGCTTGGCACTCTGAAGGCGGGAGGGTGTCGTTCGTAGCTGTTTAGAGCTGCCAGGGATGAAGACAGCCAGAATAGGGGGTTAGTGGTTCCAGTGTGAGGAGGGGAGGTTTGTTGCCTCCTGTAGAAAGTCAGGGCCGGGCCATAGAGAGTGGAGTAGCCGCCAGCGCTCCCTGTGCTGACCCACGGAAGCAGCACCGACGTCCAGCATCCACCCTCGTTGTGCGGGCTCACCACAGCGACAACAACGCCAGCCGTGTTCCGTCCACGTCGTTCAACGCAGCCGCTCTCCGGGGAGTTGGACGGCGTCCCAAGCGTAGACCCTGGGGGAGGGTCTCGTCGACCGGGCGGGATAAGAACATTATTTAGATAGTTATTGTGTTCTATGTTTAGAGGTGTTTTAATAGTGGGGAGGGATAGCAGCTGGGGAGATGAGCTACGACCCTGAATATGGAGCTCTTACCTTAAATTGGTGACGTGTGTATTGTCGTGAGCGTGCAGTGTGGGTTAACCAGTGTTAGGTTGAAGTGCCTCCAGTAGAGGGTGATAGCGTGCCGTGTACGAGTGGTGTGCCTTAGGCTAGTAGTCTAGCCCTGTGTTAACTGTGTGATTTCACATCTGTAAGAGCTTTGGACTCTCAGTGGACGTACAGGTCTCTCCGCGTATCCCTCCTCCCTTTTTATGAATTGTTAGGTTTTTGATAATAAAGATTGACTATATTTTGTATACATCTGTATTCTGTGGTTATTTGAAGGTTCTGACTTAGTGGCAGTGTTTTCCTGCCACATCCAAACGAAACACATATTTATTACAGTTGATTGGTAATGAAGTGATGTTTTTCTCCGGTTGTCCTTGTTAGGTCAGATAATTCTTTATTATCTGTTGATAAAGTGTTCCAGCAGCAGGAGGACCTGTGGTATCTCTCTTTCACACGGGGTGAAGCAGCCTGTCACTGAAGGAGATATTTAACAACACATGGGGGAAGCGGCGCTTTTTCAAATGCAGATCAGCACCCTGGAAGAAGCACCGGAAATCCCAGCTGAAGAAGTACATACCTCGGAGGAACTAAAACACAAGCGAAACGTCGAGGAAAGGGAAGAACTAAGGCTGTTAAATCAGCTCTGAAGACGAAACAGAAGTCTGGAGCTGCAGTAGGAAAGCTGATGAAGTCGGTCAAAGGAGCCAGAGGGCCACAGAAGAAAGTCGAGGAGCACGAGTCCGTCCACGTCACAGCATGCGGCCTCCTCACAGGGCAGAGGGCGAGCTGCTATAACTGCATGTGATGCTGGAGAGGAGGCACAAAACCCCCTTCTGAGGAGATGAACGCTGAAGATTTCACTGATGCTTAACTTCCAACAATGGGATTCTTATTTAAGTGTATGTTGTATGTAATATTTAAGAATTTACATCAGCTATTATATTTGTGATACAAAATTAAAATGTAACTTTCATAAGACTGGATTCACATCTGAGTGTTGCATGATAATAATTTTGATGTCAAGTTTCTACTTAAGGTGTACAATAATGTCAGAATATGACATATAAATTACTAGGCCTGTCAATCGATTAAAAGATTTAATTGCATGATTGTCCACGAGTAGTCGCAAATTAATCACACATTTTTTGTATCTGTTCAAAATGTACCTTAAAGGGAGATTTGTTAAGTATTTAACATGGGAGTGGGCAGATATGCTGCTTTATGCAAATGTACAGTATGTATATATTTATACAATTTGACTGGTATCAGCTCATTAAATGTGCGTTGTCAGTCGTTATAAGCCTCATAGATGTGGGTCAATAGGGGCCTGCTACACCTACTACATTGTAAAAGTGAAACTTTCTAACTCGTAAAACTGAATGAAACGTTGTGTTTTGTACACAAGCAAAACAGCTTTTGTAGTTTTAGGTAACAAAACCACATGGTTAAGTTTAGGGAAAAACATTAAAATATTGAATCATGATTAATCACAAATTAATCACACACATGTTCAAAAAGTACCTTTAAAGGGAGATTTGTCAGGTATTTACTACTCTTATCAACATGGGAGTGGAAAAATATGCTGCTTTATACAAATGTATGTATATATTTATTATTGGAAATCAATGAACAACATAAAACAATGACAGATATTGTCCAGAAACCTTCACAGGTACTGCATTTAGCATAAACAATATGCTCAAATCATAACATGGCAAACTGCAGCCCAACAGGCAACAACAGCTGTCTGATTTAAAGATAGACAGGGTATTTTATTGTTGTAGCTGTTTGAGGCATAGCTAATTTAAATTAATGTATAATCTGTTGGGTAGTTTAAGGCGTAATATAGTTTTAAACATGTTAATATTTTATGACAATCATATTTTTTTAATGTGAAATCTAAATCTGCAGAGTAACTACATCTGTCAAATAATGGTACAGTATAATTAAAGTATAATATATGCCTCTAAAATGCAGTAAAAGTATGAAATAACACAAAATGGCCTCAAATTGTACTTAAGTACAGTACAGTAAGCATACTTTGTTACTTTCCACCACCGTCCTCATGTATTTCATTATATTGTTAATTCAAAGATACTGTAGTCAAATCAGTTAATTTCTGCTAGTTGCAGTCTACTAGTAGTAATATTTTATGTAAAAAGTGCAATTAGTTAAAGTGTATTTGATACAAGGATAGGTTCATTATAAATAATACATCTTTGCCACATTTTTTTTCCATTGTTAATTTCTTATGTTACTTTATTTTTCTGGTTTCAATATCTTTTTAAAAAAACAAAAAAGAAATGTTGATACACTGTAAAATAAGCCTTTTGCTTGTTTACTTTGCTTTCACTGCTTCGTAAAGGCCTGTACTACAAAGCGAGTTTAACAAACCCAGGATATCTTCTCATTATCTGGCTTAACTAACCCTAACAAACGAGATCTCGCTAAACGGTACTACGAAGCTGGTTATCAACTCGGTAAGTCAACCCAAAGTTTCTCAGTCTGGATATGAGCACGTTCACATGAACGAGGCGGTGTTTGCAGCATCTGACCAATCACAGACATGGACAAGACTACTGACTGACAGGCAGAGTGGCACATTTAACGAAGGAAGAAACTATATTAGACAAATACGAAGAAGTTAAACATGTAATCCAGACTAAAAGTAACACAGTTGAAGCTGCTAAATGCAAGAAGAACAGCTAGCGAAAGAAAAAACTCCCAATGTGTGAATGCGTAAATTAACAGATTTATTAATTTAACGGAACACTAAGTGAAATATACTCGTCTAAATATAAATAGCATTTAAGGTGTAATAGATGAATGGATTACTCATGTTTTTACCCTGCGAGTATGTTGTCGCGTATATGACTATTTAAACATCCTTTCACCTGCTTCTCCCCTCTGTGGCAGTGTGAAACGGACTCAAGAGCAAGTAAAAAAATATATATATAAAAATATATATATAAAAAACATAATTCAAAGCGGTAAACACCCACAGCATAAAGTCAGCTGTCCTTCCTGCATCTGTCAGTTTAAACAGTGTTAATGCAAAGAGAAACGTTATCGTCTCCGACCAAAACTCCGGTGTCTCCCCTGTTCCCTCCGGCCGCGGTCGGGAGGTTGAGGCAGGAAAAGCCAACACTAGGATCAGCATTGATTCATGGAGAGACCATCGTCTGGTCAGCTAACATTACTGCCAAGCAGCTGAAATATAGAGTGATATTGTGGTTTTAGCTGACGTGTGTCGCCTCACTGTTTTGAGCGATGCTCGTTCATGTCTATGTAGAGCGAGCACAAGCGCGAGCAACAGGACACTGACTTTCGTTGACTTAACGGCCACAGGTATCGCTGTTAACAAGATATTTCTGATTCTTACAAACAGTCCCTTTAAAAAGCCTAGCAAGCATCTGATTTATATATTATTTACAACATGTTAGGTTTCCTCACTGCACATACGTTTAGTACTTTATAAATAAACACAATATAAACACAATCCATAAATCAAGGAAGTTAACCTCATATTAGTATTACGATTCTGTTAGTTTTGGTTTTGTTTGTTGTTTTCTTGTGTTTGCTCTCCTCCTGCTGTCCTCTCTTTTTCTCCTGGCAGGTCATGTGAGTGGTAGAGGGCGTGGCTGGCTCCTCCCAGGGCAGCAACAAGGCACACCAGGTCTTCATTCAGATGATCAACCCCTCCATAAAAGCCTGGTCTGGACTCCACTACGCTGCCAGATAATTCCGTCTCGTTTGGTAGTGCACCGTGTACCTTTTCTAGTGTTTATGCATCTCACTATTTTTACTAGTGTCTCTCGTGACATTGTAATTTCCCTTCATTTTTCCTGTACTCAGGTTCCCTGGTGCCTTGTTGCTGCATTTGTTTAATTGATTCCTGGTAAAAAGGGAAATACATTTGTTTAATTGTTTCGTTGTTAAAAAGGGAAATACATTTGTTTAATGGTTTCCTGGTAAAAAGGGACATACATTTGTTTAATGGTTTCCCCTGCCTGGAAATAAATTGTTACTGAATTACCTTTTTTTTCATGCTCCAATTTCTCCACCTCCAGTTTCGCTTTTTTTATGAGGATCTTTTTGTGCAGGATTTCGAGTTGCTTAATCTCTATATCTAATTCCAGGGTCCTTTTGTACAAGGCCCTCACATTGTCTGCTCCAATCTGAAACACAAAGCACATAACATGAGTTGCTTTAACATTTAAGCAGTCCCTTTGCAAGGCTCACTTAAAGAAAGGTGCACATGTTGCATTGACTACAAATACTTTAAAATAAGGTTAATTCATTACCACTTGTGACCGTCTTGGCCTAGATGTGGAGGCCACAGGCTCAAGGAGAGGGGGATAACAATGCAGAAAGGGCCACAGGTCGGATTCGAACCCTGGGCTGCTGCAGCAAGGATCGAGATCGATGAAACTGTTATATCGCGTAGAAAGTATAACAGAGGATAAATACTAAAAACGGAGTGGATGTTTGGTGGGGTTTGCAGGGAAACAAAAAAGAGATTTTTAGTCCATGTACCTGATAGAAAAGAACAAACTTTGTTGGATTTAATTGAGAAACATATTGCTCCTGGTTCAATAATCATTTCTGATTGCTGGAAATCTTACTTCAATATTAAAAAAAATGGGGTACATACACAGGACAATAAATCACTCTAAAAACTTTGTAGATCCAAACAACCCAGAAGTACATACACAAAGTATTGAAAGCACATGGAATGTCTTGAAAAATGGATCAAGCGTAGAGGAACCAATATAAGCGATTTTGTTGATGAATATATTGATGAATTTAATTTCAAAAAGAGTTAAAAAAAATGCATTTTATGATTTAATTCAGTTGATTAAGAATAAATACAGCTTTTAATTTTGATTTTTGTTAATTTTTATGGGGGACAAATAACCAATTTTATCCCAATTCTGTTAAGCAAGCAAACTGTTTATACCGGGCTAAGGAAGTAGGCTACAGCTAGTCCGGAGCTAGCTTGTCATTCTGCCTGCCCGATTTGAACATTACGTGCTTTGGCACCCTCATTGCCCCAAAATGTCTCTGTCAAAAAAGAGAAAAGTGGACGCAGAGTGCAGACTGTTCCAAGAAAAATGGTCATCCTCCTATTTCTTCACGGAAGTGAATGGGAAAGCTGTGTGTTTGTTGTGTTTACAGCAAGTTTCAGTGCTGAAAGAATATAACGTTCGTCGCCACTATGAGACTCTTCATGCCGACAAATACAACAACTTTCAAGGACAACAGAGAAGAGAGAAGGTGAATGAATTGTTGGCGGGTCTGAAGAAACAGCAGTCTGTGTTTACTCATAGCCGAGAAATCAGTGACGCTGCAGTGAAAGCCAGCTACCTTATTGCTAATGAAATTGCAGTGGCTTCAAAGCCATTTAGTGAGGGGGAATTTGTGAAAACATGCATGCTGAAGGCTGCGGAGATTGTGTGCCCTGAAAAGCGCCAGGCTTTTTCAAATATCAGCCTGACAAGAAACACAGTTGCAGACAGGATTTCTGATCTTTCGGCGGATTTGGACAGCCAATTGAAGCGCAAAGTAAAGTCATTTATTGCGTTTTCAGTTGCAATTGACGAAAGCACTGACATTACAGATGTTGCGCAACTGGCCATATTCATCCGCGGAGTTGATGACACTTTGACCGTCACCGAGGAGTTCGTGGAGTTGGTGCCAATGACGGACACCACAACAGCAGCTGATATTTTCACCGCACTAGTGATATTTTCACCGCCCTGGACAGGGTCGGAGTGGACTGGTCCCGCGCTGTCAGCCTGGCTACAGATGGTGCGCCCTCAATGATCGGGGAAAAAAGCAGGTGTTGTGACAAAGTTCAGAGAGAAAGTGCAGACTGCAAATGGAGAATGTGATTTTTGGACTTTTCACTGTATTTTGCATCAGGAGGCTTTGTGTTGCAAGTCATTGAAGATGGATAACGTCATGAAGGTGGTCGTCCAAACTGTTAATTTCATCCGATCCAGAGGCCTGAATCACCGTCAGTTTGACAGTCTTCTCAGAGAGAAAGGCCACAACTATGGGCTGCCATACCACACCGAGGTAAGATGGTTAAGCCGAGGTGCTGTGCTGAGGCGTTTCTTTGAATTACGAGAGGAAATTGAACAGTTCATGGAAAAAAAGGGCAAACCAGTGTTAGAATTTCAGTCCACAGAATGGATGCAGGACCTTGCATTTATGGTGGATGTTACAGAGCACTTGAATAACTTGAACAAAATGCTGCAAGGGCGCAACAAAGTTGTCACGCAGTATTATGACAGCATATGTGCGTTCAAGTTGAAGCTGTCATTGTGGGAGACGCAACTCGCAGGTGGTGATGTAGCTCACCTTCCTTGTCTGAAAGATGTGTGCGCGACCCAACATGCCGCAGACATGAAGCGGTTCAAAGATAAAATAACGGGACTATTGCGGGAGTTTGAGCAACGTTTTCAGATATTTGGTGAACTGGAGAAAGACTTCAAAGTTTTTTGCTCGCCATTCACCGCGAATGCCTCTGATCTGCCCGTCAACATCCAACTTGAAATAATAGACTTGCAGTGTGACTCAGATTTGAAGGGCAAATTTGCTGCAGCTGGCTTGGACACATTTTATCAGTATCTCTTGCCACGTTACCCCAACTTGACAGCCCTTGCTGCAAAAGTGTTGTGCATGTTTGGAACCACATATCTTTGTGAGCAAGTTTTCTCTGTAATGAGCATCAATAAAACAAATCTGCGCTCAAGGCTCACGAACAAGCACTTGAATAACATCCTGAAATTGGCTGCCACTCAGGATGTGACGCCTGATATTGATGCACTTGTGAAAGCTAAAAGATGCCAGGTTTCAGGAGTGAAATAAACAATGGGTAATTCCACTTAAAATGCTGCATGAGACACTGCACCCTGATATAGTTCTGTGAAAATGATTGTCTTCTGTGGAAATTTAAAGAAAGTGAACAGTGTGTGATTTACTGTAATAATGTCAGTCACTTCAATTCATAAGTTTGGTTTGTTGAAATTGTTCATGCATTGCACAGCTTTTATTTTTCTATCAATAAATAGTTTAGCCTACAAGGCAGGAAGTAACTCAACCCTCTTGAATAGTTTCTACCTCAGTTTGTATGGTTTGTTGAGTTAGCACAGGGTTAATATGTGGAAATGACAAATGAGGTATTTGATACCTAGAAGAGTTGTTTTATTTATTTATTATTTATTTCGGATTTTGTTCAATCCCAGATAGGCTGTGACTTACAGTTTAATGGCTTTGTAGATACACTGAGACGAAGTTTAAGTTCCAATCACTGAGGCATTGTGTTCTTGAAATTGCACCAATTTTTTCCTCAGAATTTTCAACTAACTTGAAGTGTTTTGTCAAGAGGATTATTTGTGATGTGTACATTTTCAGAATGTGCTCGTACTATTTTGGACCAAAGTAAAACAAAGAAATCAATCTGAAGTTGTCGTTATTTTTAAGTTATTATGCCATGATTTTACCGGTCCGGCCCACTTGAGAATAGATTTTTCTCCATATGGCCCCTGAGCTAAAATGAGTTTGACACCCCTGACCTACACGGACGCCATCACTGTTGCCAAGTCTGACTACTTCTCCACCATCATCAATGACCCAACCCGTAACCCCCGAACCCTCTTCTCCACTGTCAACACTCTCCTTAAGCCTTGTGCCAACACCCTCTCTGACCCTTCATCCGATCTTTGTATCTCATTCCTTCAGGTCTTCGCCGACAAAATCACCACCATCAACAACTCACTGTTCCCCGTGTCTGACCCAGCAGCAACCACACCGGCCCCTTTTCTCTCCGTCCCTCTGGACCCCCGGACGCCTTCCCCCCCATCGCCGCCTCTCCCGGTTCGACCCAGTTGACCCAGCAACCATTTCCAAACTCATCAGCTCGTCTAAACCCACTACCTGCTCCCTCGACCCCCTCTCCACTTCCCTGCTGAAGTCCTGCCTCCCTGTCCTATGCCCCTACCTCATCGACCTCTTCAACTCCTCACTGTCCCACGGAACTGTCCCCTCCGCCTTCAAAACTGCTGCTGTCACCCCCACACTCAAGAAACCTGGTCTTGACCCCTCCTGTCTCAATCACTACCGCCCTATCTCCAACCTCCCCTTCCTCTGCAAAACCCTCGAACGCCTCGTCTCCACACAACTCCAATCCCACCTGCATTCCAATAACTTGTTTGAACCCCTTCAATCCGGTTTTCGCCCCCTCCACAACACAGAAACTGCACTCCTCCAAGTCCTCAATCGCCTCCTCACCTCTGCTGACACCGGAGCCCTGAACATCCTCATCCTCCTGGACCTGAGTGCAGTCTTCGATACCGTGAGTCACAAAATCCTACTCACCAGACTTAAAGACATCGGTATCGAAGGTACTGCACTCAGCTGGCTCCGGTCCTACCTCACCAACAGATCACATTTCATCTCCCTTCAAAACAACTCCTCTGCCACATCCTCAGGCACACAAGGTTTCCCCCAAGGCTCTGTACTCGGTCCACTCCTTTTCATAATCTACATATTCCCCCTCAGTCAGATCCTACGCCACTTCAACCTGGACTTCCACTGCTATGCCGATGACACGAAGATTTACTTCAGCACCGACTCCCCCCCACAACCCACCCCTCTCCCACATCAACTCCTGCCTGAAATCCTCCAGTTAGTCACTGTCAATGAGCAGTGAAAAGATGTGTCCTGATGATGAACTCATGTTGGAACTGTTCTGAGTCCAGTTTGAATCACTGAATTGTTGTTTCATGACAACTTTTTATTTAGTGTCTGGTGTCTTTTATCTCTCTCTACTTTATCTTCTATCATCTCTCCAGACTCTGTCAGGCTGGTGAATGGGACTAGTCTGTGCTCAGGCAGACTGGAGGTGAAGTCCAACCAGTTTAACCAGTCTTGGTCCTCAGTGTGTGACGCTGACTTTGACCAGCAGGATGCAGAGGTGGTCTGTAGGGAGCTTGGCTGTGGGGCTCCTTCAGTCCTCCAGGGGGCGCTCTATGGAGAAGTGGAGGATCCAATGTGGACCAAAGAGTTCCAGTGTGGAGGAACTGAGTCTGCTCTCCTGGACTGTAGAAGCTCAGGCTCAGATAGAAACACCTGCTCACCTGGAAAAGCTGTTGGACTCACCTGCTCAGGTAGAAGAGGAGCTGCAGCTCTGATCTGGTTCATTTCTGTTCTAATGAAACTCACTTTATTATTTTACTGACGACTCTCTTGTGCCTGTTCAGAGTCTGTCAGGTTGGTGGGAGGAGACAGTCGCTGTGCAGGAACACTGGAGCTGAAACAGGGAGAATGGAGACCAGTGATTGACTCTGTTTGGAACCTGAAGGAAGCAGCTGCTGCCTGCAGCCAGTTGGACTGTGGCTCTGCTGTTTCTGTAGAACGGAGAGAGGAGACCTCACGGAGACCTGTGTGGAGGATCATCAGCTCTGACTGTGTTCAGTCTGGATCTGCCCTGAGAGAGTGTGCAGCATCAGGTTCCTCTAACTCCATCCTGAATCTCACCTGCTCAGGTAAGCCCATCAGTGACATCATCTATGACATCATCTATGACAGTAATGTTTCCAGTATGTTCCTTCCTCCATCTCAGTGACAGTCGGTGGTTTCCATTGGACTGAACTGTAAAGTTATCTAGGACAATGACATCCTAAAGTGTAGAGAAGTGTATGGAGAGCTGTTTTAACATTTAATAGCTCAGCCTGACTATCCAGAATTAACATTAGAGATATCTACAACTACATTCTGACTAGTCGTAATCACATTGTGACTAGTCAGAGTTCTTATTCCAGATATCTATAACCTCACTGTGACTAGTCAGAGTTCTTATTCCAGATATCTATAACCTCATTGTGACTAGTCAGAGTTCTTATTCTAGATATCTATAACGTCATTGTGACTAGTCAGAGTTCTTATTCTAGATATCTATAACCTCATTGTGACTAGTCAGAGTTCTTATTCCAGATATCTATAACGTCATTGTGACTAGTCAGAGTTCATATTCCAGATATCTATAACCTCACTGTGACTAGTCAGAGTTCTTATTCCAGATATCTATAACCTCTATATCTATTACGACTAGTCATAATTCAGTTGTGGATATCCGTAATGAGGAAGACTTACACAAAGTATACACAGATGTATCGTCGCTTATAGCTCCTTCAGCAAGCCTCCTCGCTCCTCCTGATGCATTTTAGGAATTGGGATGTCCTTCAAGATGGAGCGCTGAGATCGATTTCTGGATCACAAGCCGGAGCATCGAGGATCGAGGAGACGAGGAGGCACAAGATCAGGTCCATTCAGTTGAACGGAGGATCAACAAAACACAGAAAAACGTTTAAATGAAAATGGCGGTGCATTGAACACTCTGTTTTCAGACTGAACGTGCCACAGCTCTCAGCCAATCACATCTCTGTGTTTACAGACCTGCTGCTTCAGCCCAACATCTCTGCGTCCTCCTCCGTGGACGGGGTCTCCGAGGCCCATCAGCAGGGGTTTCACGTGCTCAGGGGCTCCACCTTCACCATCAGCTGCTCCATCCAGCCACAGTACCCAGGAGGCTCCTTCCAGCTCAACTTCACCTCCTCCACCTCAGCACTCAACTACACCCAGCCGGCTGTCAATCACTCCGCCCACTTCCTGTTTCCTGCTGCAGAGCCCGCCCACCAAGGAAGATACAGCTGTGTTTATCATGTCTATGTTTTTTCTCACGACTTCTTCTCTGAGAGCCGTCTGATCTCGCTCACTGTCGCAGGTAAGCTGACTGTTTACATGCAGGTTTGGAAAATGTGGAAATGATCAGCTGACAACAGAGACGCTTTCATTCTGTAATCAAGGATTGGGCTTATTTTTTGTAATTAAGGACTTTGATTATTTCATAAGAAGTTTACTTAATTTTGTACTTAAATAATTGTCTTATTTCATAAGAATTTTACTTACAGTTTTTCTCAATTGTTTACACACAAATACTGGTACTTGACACACAATGACCACAACATGTAACTCATGCACCAACCCCCTGAACCAATTCTGCTAAACTACAAGCACAATTCCTGCTTTACACTCAAATTGCAGTTCTAAAACACACTTTTTTCAAAACACTACACACAATTCTCTGCATTTGGCACAATTTTCATGAAGAAAATCTCGTTTTCACAAGGAACACACTGTCATTCAAAATTCTAAAGTCAATTGCCCTACTATGCACACTGACTCATCACATGGGCAAACACCTGTCACACAGTGTTACAATTAGCAATCAGTTGATGCTTTTCATGGCTGGATTCGACATGCTAAGCGATATTTCCCCCGCTGCTTGGTCAGGGAAAACATTGCCTGTGATGTAGATGAGGTGCTGTGGCCAGACCGAAACAGAAGAGAGGATGCAGCATAGTTTTTTTTTTTGTTTTTTTTACTGTAACTGTATACAGTAAATTCTTCTGTTGTTTTGTATGTAGACCACTGTATGTGCAACTTTGTGTTGGTTGGGATGTACACTGTGTACATTGTTTTTGTGGGGAAAATAAAATATATTTGTTACCGTGTATTTGTGTGTTCTGAGTATAAAAACAATATTCTAAAATATTTTACAACACACTTATGTATGTACTGTCTGTAGTAACAAAAAAAGGCCTAAGTCATTATGATGAATGGAGAAGAAGTGTTTTCCATTCATCATAGTGTTTTACATTGAGCACATCAGTGTTCAACTGGTTCTTATAAATGTCTATTCATATGATGGTTTGTGTGTGTCATTTGAAAACAAAATACCATTTTGAGAAGAAATAACATTGTTTTGAATGTAAAGTTTAATTTTGCAGGAGAATTGAGGGGTTTTGCCCATTGTGTGTGTGTTTTTTGATTTGTGTGTAGAGTTCTGAGAGTATGAGGCATGCTTTCAGAAAATGTGTGTAAACAATCGAGAAAAACTGTAATTTTGTACTCACGGAATTTTTTTATTTCATAAGAATTTTACTGAATTTTGTACTTAAGGGATTTTCTTATTTGATAAGAATTTTACACTTAAGGAATTTTGTTATTTCGTAAGAATTTTGCATAGTTTTGTACTGAAGGAATTTTCTCATTTATAAGAATTTTACTTCATTTTGAACTTAAGGAATTTTCTTATTTCATAAGAATTTTGCATATTTTTGTACTTCATGAATTTATGTAATTTTGGCATTTAGAATTTTGTTTTTTTAATAATTAAGGATTTTACTTAATTTATAATGAAGGATTTTGTTTATTTCATAAGAATTGTACTTAATTTTGTAACTAAGGATTTCTTTTATTTCATAATAATTTTCCTTATTTTTGTATTTAAGAAGTTTGATACATTTTGCCAAAGCCTTCAGAGATCATTAAAAGGATTATCATGATGATCATTAGATGAAAACATTAATAAAAATTCTACGTGGAGATGACGTCACTTTAGGACGTCTGCTCACAACTAATTAAAGAGAGAAATTTAGTACTAGTACTACTTTAGCAAAGTACTTTAAGGGTTATGACATAATCGTAATAAGTCCATGCATGTTGTTGTTTGTGGAATGACACTGTGACTACTGTCATTGTGTTACACATGTCATATAGTAACCAAACTTCTACAGTGTATAAATGTCAACAGAAACAGTCTACTGTAGGAGAAGGCATGTTTGGTTATAAACATATAAAGTCTCTCTAAAGTCACGTCAGTTGTATTTCTACAGATTAATCTCAGAGGACTTTCTAATCTGTCCAACAAAGAACAGTCTCCGTCTTCAAAGCCTGGATTCACATAAAAAAGATTGAAGAATTATTTTAGATTTCAGGTCACTACAGTTTGTGTTTAATGGGAGCTGTTGGACTCATGAAGTCATGTGATGTGATGTGATGACTGTCTATGTGTTTGATCGGATCTAAGGCCTTTTATCATCAGAGCGATCGTCCTGCCGCTGATTCTGCTGTTGGCGAACATTGGCTTTTACTTCTACTATAAGGTACTGACACACATCTGTTGTTTAGACCACTGACTGACATGAAGCACTCAGTCTGTGTTTATTTGAAGTGAAGAGAGAGGAGTGATGCAGGAAGTCACATCTGTGTGCTGTCATGTGTCTCCAGGGCACCAGGGGGCAGAGGCCGAGCAGACGGGAGAAGGCTGAGCTGGATTATTATAACCTGGGCGTTCCTGCAGCTGAAGGAGGAAGGAGCTCAGGGAGCAGAGTAGCACCTCCAAGGAGCTCATCTCACATCCAGATGGATTTATAACAGACAACCCAGCAGCAGCTCATTTTATATGAATGTTCCCTTTAAACAAGAAGGCTGGATTTATTATATTACATTATATACTATATTTTTCTTACTCTCAACATGAAAACCAACAATGTATTAGTCTTTTCATACTTTCTGACTTCCTGTCAGAACGTATGTAGCTCATTGGTTCCTACTGAAGATGTAAATCTCTAAAAACACCTCACAAACAAAGTGTCATTGAAAACTAGACTTGAAAGCAGGAATACCGGAGTCCAAGCAGCCAAAGACACTGACCCAGGCCGATCGGGAACAATGCTATATATTAAATTAAAATAAACTCTGTATTACCAACGTGCAAATCAAATTTGAAGACAATTTAAGTATTAAATCCTGATATCACCTACTGTTGGATCTGTAGATCTGGAGCACATCCAGGGTTGGTGAAGCATATCTGCTGCCACGTTGACAATCTGTTGGTGTTTGTGATTCAAAAATATATAATGAATGAATCAAAGTCATGTAGCTAGCAAACAAAGTAGATTATTAAAAACCAGAGGCTGTTTTTGCACCAGTTTCATCTGTTTAGTGACGCATGAACTTTATGAGCTCACTTTAGCGCTCCCTTGTGGTTCACATGGCTTATTTATTGTTGTGAGCAAGATTTTGGAAGCAGGACCACATTTAGCTAAAAAAATAACCATAATAATACAAATGGGAGCAAAAAATAAAAGATTACTAACAGCTTATAGTGTGATGAAGGAATTTTCGTATTTCATTAGAATTTTGCTTAATATTGTACATTAGGAAAATTTATAATTGAGGATTTTACTTTTACTACTTTTTTTTTTCTAATGAAGGATTTTGCTTATTTCATAAGAATTTCACTTAATGTTTTAATGAAGGATTTTCATGATTTTTATTTTTTAAGAATTTTACTTAATTTTATTTCAGTGGAATTTGGCTATTTTTTGTACTTAAGGAATCTACTTAATTTTGCACTTAAAGAATGTGCTTAATTTCTATGGATTTTACTTTTGAATTTCCCTCGGGATCAATAAAGTTACTATCTATCTATCTACTTTTGTATTTAAGGAATTTACTGAATTTTGTACTTTTGGAATTTCCTTGATGTTGTAGTTAACACATTTATAATTGAGGATTTTACTACTTTTTTTTTAACTAAGGATTTTGCTTATTTCATAACAATTTCACTAAATATTGTAATAACAGATTTAGCAAATTTTCATTACTAAGTAATGTACTTATTTTACATAAGAATTTTACTTAATTTTATTAATTAAGGAATTTTCTTATTTCATAAGAATTTTACTTAATTTAATTTCAGTAGAATTTGGCTAATTTTTGTACATAAGGAGTTTACTTAATTTTACACTTAAAGAATGTACTTAATTTCTATGAATTTTATTTACTTTTGTGTTTAAGGAATTAACCGAATTTTGTACTTTGGGAATTTTCTTAATGTTGTGCTTAACAAATTCATAATTGAGGATTTTACTTTTACAACTTTTTTTTCTAATGAAAGATTTTGCTTATTTCATAAGAATTTCACTTAATGTTGTAATCAAGGATTTTCATGATTTTTATGATTAAGTAATTTACTTATTTTTTAAGAATTTTACTTTATTTTGTAATTAAGGAATTTTCTTATTACATATGAATTTTACTTAATTTTATTTCAGTAGAATTTGGCAAATTTTTGTACATAAGGAGTTTACTTAATTTTACGCTTAAAGAATGTACTTAATTTCTATGAATTTTATTTACTTTTGTGTTTAAGGAATTCATTGAATTTTGTACGTTGGGAATTTTCTTAATGTTGTACTTGACAAATTTAAACAAATTTATAATTGAGGATTTTACTTTTACTACTTTTTTTCTAATGAAAGATTTTGCTTATTTCATAAGAATTTCACTTAATGTTGTAATAAAGGATTTTGCAAATCAATCATGATTAAGTTCTTATTTTTTTAAGAATTTTGCTTAATTTAGTAATTAAGGAATTTTTTATTTCATAAGAATTTTACTTAATTTTATTTCAGTAGAATTTGCCTTATTTTTGTATTTAAGAATTTTTATAAGATATATTTTTGTTAAGGAACTTGCTTTTTATAATTGAGGGATTTTCTTTATTCAAAATAATTTTGCTTAATTTTGTACACAAGGAGTTTACTTAATTTTTCACTTAAATTATTTACTTAATTTCTAAGAATTTTACTTACTTTAGTATTTAATGAATTTACCTAATTTTGTACTTTGGGAATTTACTTATTTCATAAGAATTTTCTTAATGTTGTACTTAACAAATTAAAACAAATTTGTAATTCAGGGTCTTCTTATTTCATAAGAATGTCACTTAATAATAATATAATTTATTAATTAATACATAATTAAGCAATGTTCCTTTTCCATAAGAATTTTACTTATTTTGATTTCAGTAGAATTTGGCCTATTTTTGTACTCAATAATGTTCCTTATTTTTGTAGAATTGATTTATTTTGTAGTTAAGAAACTTTTCTTTATTCAAAATAATTTTGCTTAATTTCTTAATAGTTAGTTTAATAGAGTTTTGTTTTAGGATTTTGATACAAAATATTCTCATAACCAAGCAAATAATCTGAATAAAAATATGAACACATACAGTATGTAGCAGGAGTCTTCAGAGATCATAGAGATTAAAACATGAATGTAAGAGCCAAATGTGTGAATATAAGTTAAAATTCATAATTTCTAGTTATTGTAACTGACTTAGGTAATGTTTACTTAGGTGTTTTACCTAAAAAGGTAAAGAGAAAAATGCATGTATATTGAAATTTGATGATTTAGACTCCCTTTAATATAGTGAGAGAGTGAGTGTGCATTAGAGTTAGGAGGCAGAGAGCTGCGTTAGGCACGGGAGCACATAGTTTTTCTACCGTGTGACACTATGTAATATCTTACTTTTTTCAGTAAACGTTTTAAACTGGATTACATCTCCTGTCATTCGCGTCAGAATGAAGTTACTGTGCCTACAGCTCATTTGTGGCTTATTTTTGGGATTCAGAAGGAATGCCACTACAATGAATGAAAATTTGGTTTTTATTCTACGTGGAGATGACGTCACTTTAGGATGCACATACTTGTATTGCACAGAGAAATGTAGTGCTTCTGAAAAAAAAGAAAGCAGAGTGGAAATTACGTTTCCAACCTCGTCGCCTACGCCTGCGATGTGTCGTCCTGTTGGCTGAAAATGCACCGGTATGTTTACGTATTGTATTGTTTTATTCTGTTATCTACGTCTGTTTGAATAGTGGTCGTGGTCCCGCCCCTTCCGCTACGTAGCCAAGATGGCGACAGTTGAGTGTGGAAAGTGTCCAGCGTTCCACACTCAACGATCTGACCGTTTTGAGTACAACATCCTGGTACTTTGAGTGCACTGCATTTTGCCGTAAGTCATAATTATGAGATGTTTACTACTAATTATGAGATATCAAGTCATAATTATGAGATATTTAGTACTTATTATGAGATATCAAGTACGAATTATGAGATATCAAATACTAATTATGAAATATCAAGTCATAATTATGAGATATTTAGTACTAATAATGAGATATTAAGTCATAATTATGAGATATCAAGTACTAATAATGAGATATTAAGTCGTAATTGTGAGATATTAAGTCATAATTATGAGTTATTTATTTGTAATTATGAGATATTAAGTACTAATTATGAGATATTAAGTCATCATTATGAGATAAGTCATTATTGTGAGATATTAAGTCATAATTATGAGATATTAAGTAATCATTATAAGATATTAAGACATTATTGTGAGATATTAAGTCGTTATTGTGAGATATTAAGTTGTTATTGTGAGATATTAAGTTGTTATTGTGAGATATTAAGTACTAATTATGAGGTTTTAAGTCATTATTGTGAGATATTAAGTCATTATTGTGAGATATTAAGTTGTTATTGTGAGATATTAAGTACTAATTATGAGGTTTTAAGTCATTATTGTGAGATATTAAGTCATTATTGTGAGACATGAGTTACAAACAAGTGTGGTGGTTTATTCTGCTCAGAGACATCCAAGATATTGATCTGTTGATTGACAACCAGATAAACCAATCGGTTGGTGTACCAGCCTCACTTAAACAGTGGGCGGGACTGAAACAAACATTCACAGCTTCAGATCAATTTCAAAATAAAAGGCAGAGACACGAAATATGAGTTGATATGAGTAAAGAAAGCAGCAGAGCTGAAGACATCCTGCAGCTTTCTGAAGGACTCATTCAAGTGAAACAACACAGAAACATGATGTCAGTGAACCGAGTGAGACACAGTCAGATAAAACAAGCAGCAGTTAACAAGGAGACGACACACTGAAACACTAAAATATCATCCCGCACCATTTATGATCAGCATTTTCCTGCATTGTTCCTTCCTCAATGATTGATTACTTGAATAACAGAATGGACAGATTCATCAACTATTGATATAATGGTTAGTTGCAGCTGTAGTTCAGTCTCCTCTGAACTACTCTCTGCTGAGGTTAACACATTTACCTGGAAATGATAAGAACACTCTGACAGCGTTAATCTGATAGGGACATCTCAGCCTGCCCTGGTTGTCATGGTAACGGAAACCACAGTCCTAGAATCAGTGATCTGTCAGCATCTTCTTATCAAAATATCAGTTTCACAGAAATGTAGAGGAGTGTAAATATCATCTGTAAAACTGAGGAGAGGCAAGAGGAGAAAGAAGAGGAGAGGAGATGAGAGGGAAGAGGAGAGAGGAGAGGCAAGAGGAGAAAGAAGAGGAGAGAGAAGAGGAGAGGGAAGAGGAGAGAAAAAAGGAGAGGAGAGGAGAGAGAAGAGGAGAGGGAAGAGGAGAGAAAAAAGGAGAGGAGAGGAGAGGGAAGAGGAGACAAAAAAGGAGAGACATGATTTCCAATAATAAATATATACAAACATTTGCATAAAGCAGCATATTTGTCCACTCCCATGTTGATAAGAGTATTAAATACTTGACAAATATCCCTTTAAGGTACATTTTGAACAGATAAAAAAGAAGTGTGATTAATTTGCAATTAATCGTGAAATAGTAAAGGACAATCACGTGATTAATTGCGATTAAATATTTTAATCGATTGACAGCCCTAATTTAAATGAAAAAAGGATTTGTGGGGCCCTACGCAACGGCATATTCAGCGTATCGGGCAGGCCGAGACTGATCAGCCCCACACACATCACATCACCTCCACACTCAAAGGAAGAAAAGACAAAAAGGGAACATGGATGCTGTAAAATCTTACACGTTGAATTTATAATTAGGGCTGTCAATCAATTAAAATAGTTAATCACGATTAATGACAAATTAATCACACATTGTTTATCTGTTCAAAATGTACCTTAAAGGGACTGTTTGTAACTTTTTACACGTATAAATCTACCGGGTCGGTTATCCATACGCGCTCGCGTGTGGCTACGCTGTACAAACTACACGGAAGCACCAATACCTCTTGGTTCTATCTAGTGAAGCCCGTCTGTTAAACAGTGTTGGCTCTTCCTGCTCCAGCCCCCCGACCACGGCCAGAAGACGCGGGGGAGACCGTAGCTTTGGTCTCCAGGGCCGGAATCTCTGCTGTACTCTGCTCCTCTGCTCCTCTGCCTGCTTGCCTTCACTCACACACCGCGCGCATCTCGCGCTCCACTCTCACGTGCATGCGCGCAGGCTACACTCTGCAGAAGAGTTAGTTTAGCTCTGAGAATATCTAGTGAATGTACAGTGGACGTTTGTGCAGAAATAACTGCTGCAGCTCCTCCACACCAACAGAGGTTTCCCGTGTCTTGTGAAGTGACGGGGCTCCGCAGAGAGAACCGTTATCATCTCCGACCGGGTGCCGGTGTCTTCCCTGTTCCTGGTCGGGAGGCTGAAGCAGGAAAAGCCAACACTAGGATCAGCATTGATTCATGGAGAGACCTTCGTCTGGTCAGCTAACATTACTGCCAAGCAGCTGAAATATAGAGTGATATTGTGGTTTTAGCTGACGTGTGTCACCTCACTGTTTTGAGCGATGCTCGTTCATGTCTATGTAGAGCAAACAGAAGCGCGAGCAACAGGACTCTGACTTTCGTTGACTTAACGGCCACAGGTGTCGCTGTTAACAAGCAATTTCTGATTCTTACATAGAGTCCTTTTAAAGGGAGATTTGTTAAGTATTTAATACTTATCCACATGGGAGTGGACAAATATGCTGCTTTATGCAAATGTATGTATATATTTATTATTAGAAATCAATTAACAACACAAAACAATGACAGATATTGTCCAGAAACCCTCACAGGTACTGCATTTAACATAAAACATATGCTCAAATCATAACATGGCAAACTGCAGCCCAACAGGCAACAACAGCTGTCAGTGTGTCAGTGTGCTGACTTGACTATGACTTGCCCCAAACTGCATATGATTATCATAAAGTGGGCATGTCTGTAAAGGGGAGACTCGTGGGTACCCATAGAACCCATTTACATTCACATATCTGGAGGTCAGAGGTCAAGGGACCCCTTTGAAGATGGTCATGCCTTTTCCTTATGTTTTCTAGTTTCATGATACCAGTATCTTCACTCTAGCTTTAAAACTGAGCAGCTACAACCTAAAAAACACAAGTTGTGTTAATGCATTAAAGAAATGAATGGCATTAAAACACATTTGCCTTAACGCATTAACTTTGACAGCCCTAGTTATAATCTTTCATGTTTTTAGTTAGTTCGTTTTTGATTCTATTTTTAGTCAGTTATTATTTCTGTAATCAATATACCCATATGTATACTCAGTAATGATCTCTCTGGCAGGGATTTTCATCTTTAGTGGTGTCCGCCATAGATTCAGACTCATGACACATTGAGAGGAAACGATGCAGCATGTCACCAGTGATGCTGTTTGTAAGCTGCTCTGATTGATATCAGCCTCACTGTTTCCTGTTGACTCTCCTACAGCCATATCTGAGCTACATTAACTTACTGCTAATGCTAACACAACATTTCCACAGTGGGACTTTTATTGTGAAGTAGCCACAGAAAACCCAACATATTCATCACTGAGGTCAAAAACAGGAGAGACCATAGACACACAGTATATACATAGACACACAGTATATACATAGACATGTATACATAGGCATATATGCATAGACATATATACTGTACATAGACATGTATTCATAGACATATACAGTGTACATAGACATTTATACATAGACATATACAGTATTCATAGAAATGTATCGATAGACATATATACATAGACATATACAGTATTCATAGACATACACAGTATACATATACAGTATACATAGACATATATCCATGGACATGTACGCATAGACATATACAGTATGCACAGACATATATACATAGACATATATACAGTACATAGATATATACAGTATATTTAGACATACATCCATAGACATATATACATAGACATATACAGTATACATAGACATATATACATAGACATACTGTATATACATAGACATATACACCGATCAGCCATAACATTAGGCCAGCATGGGCACCCTGACCGGTCTGCGGCTACGCAGCCCCATACGCAACAAACTGCGATGCACTGTGTGTTCTGACACCTTTCTATTGGAACCAGCATTAAATTATAACTATATCTTCAAAAGGCCTTACGCTAGGAGGCTGAAATTTCATCAGTAACACCCGTTACCACAGATGAATAAATGCTGCAAAAATGAAGAAGATCAGAAAAACTTTATTTTTTCCATACTGCAGCTTTAATGTGAAAACATATAGAAAAGAGAAACTTCATAACTTTGTGCTGGAATGTACTAGGATGCTGAAATGCATGTTTGCCACACTTGGCTTTTTTAAGAAGGTTCTCAGGGATTTAGAGACACCAAAATCAAACATATTCATCCCTCAACTATGTGGTTTAAGTGTCCTGAGTTTCAAGTTGATTGGGCTTCAGGAAAGTGCAAAAACACACTTCTCTAAACAAGACCAAAACAGTAGGCCTCAACCAGTGGGAACATGCAATACAGTGAACAGAAATATTGCCACAAAATGACATCCATGCCAAAAAAAAACAACAACCCTGCAACAATGAAAAAAAAACAACTGCAGTAGTTCACAAACTGTACCTTCTTGTCATAGATATTTAAGATATACATGTATGTCTGACAGATTTTGATAACTGAATGGATCATTTTGCATGTGATGGCTCAAACGATTCAACAATATTTAGAAGTTGTGAAGAGGACGACAATTTCACTGAAAATCAACTCATCAGTTTTGCTCAGCAAGACAACGCAAGTGGTTGTTGTACTCACTCTTTTGCACACGTGCCAAAACACATGTAACTTGCTTGAATGAATGAGAAATTCTAATCTGTTGTGCAACAAACTAATTTTTCTGAGGTTTGAACTTAATGTTTTGAAAAAAAATAATTCTCACTCATGCGATTGAGAAAATGAGCCAAAGCGAATGAGAAAAACTGTAATGACTTTTATCATGCTTTTATTCTAAAGCACTTTGTAACTTTGTTTTTAAAAGGTGCTGTATAAATAAAGTTATTATTATTATTATTATTATTATTATTATTATAAAAAGACATGTTCTATCATTTGTGGTTCCAAACTATTGTAACTATTAGAATTATATCTAATGTAAATTCTGATAGTTTTCTTTCTGTAGAAAATCTGTGCCTGCCTATTATATTATATATTACTAAAATCCAATCAGTATTTTATATATGAACAAGTAATGTGTCTTCCTAAAATTAACATTAATTTTCAACACTCACACAAATTTTTACCAGACTTTCTATTGGCTGCTGTGACCCAGTCTATGCTGTGACCACATTTCCATGAGGTGCAATAAAGAACACAGTCAGCAGGTGTCACTGTTGTGGAGTAAACCTAAAGTTGGAGCAGCAGAACGAATCAACTCAGCCTCTGTTTGAATTGGAAATGAGTCATGGCCTAATACATTATCCCCCTGTCAGAAAGCAGAACACTAATCATAGTTGCTCAGAACATTTAGTTGAAGTTGTCCCTGTTGTGTAGTTGACTTTGCTGAACTGTTAAATCTAGAATCTTGGGATATGAAGTATGAAATCATTGTTCTTTCTGCGCGTAATGAACTGACTTGTGTTGGTAATCACTAGGCTTCATTTGACTGGGTACATTTACAATATTATAAATTAAAAAATATTTTTTTAAATTTGAAAGTTTATTGAAAATGCATGAATACATGAAAATTGCATAATTAAAGTCATTTTGACAATATAATACCACGTCAAACTTAAAATACAAACATATATGCATTTACTGTACATACAGTACATACATATATACATTTTGTCCAATTCATCGTGTTGCCACAATCCAGCCATCCATCAGTCCACTCTATATACCCACTCAAGGGATAGTCAGTTGGTTGCAATTTGCAACCACACCACTAAATGCCACCAAATCCAACACACTGTACCTTTAAATTATGTAGAATAAGAATTACTTTTGAAAATCTTCATTTTATTTATTGAAAATGCTGTACTGTAAATATAAATATTGCAGTCTAAACAGTGATTTTGAAGCAAACCTACATTCCTACACTGCAAAATGACGATTGTGGCTGTACTTTATAACATCAGTTTACTTTTTTCTCTTCTGTTTCTAACACAGTTTATTTTTATTTAAGGGCCCAGCCATAGCTTTAGCACTTGTAAGTTAGTTCATTAGCATATACTGTATGCTGCATTGCTGCTCAGCAAGGATATATTGTTAAAATAAGCAGATATGCATGGGAAACACATATTGCGTGGACTTTGTGATTTGTATGTTAGGTAGTAAACATTTGAACCTCTGCTACAGTAATATAAGTTGGCTGTATTCTGAGGACTCAGCATGTGATTTAGTGTTTCGCACTAAGGACAGAATGTGTCAAAACCCGTTCTACAACTCCATTACATCCTCCTGGATAAACCCACTTTGAACACAACATACCAACACGTTCTCATCCCAACTCGTCACACACTGACGCTTTGTACTGTGATTTAAACAAATACACACTAGGTTAAGGCAACAAATCAACTTAGTTAGATATAGGAAAAAACAACATGGTTGGGTTTACAATTACTACATTTGTAAAGTGAAAATGAAACTGAATATTGTGAACAAGGGACACAAACAAACTGATTGAACATTGCTGATTGTAACGTGAAAGTGAAACTTAACGTACGGGACACGTACAGGCGCTAAAGGGTGCCTTGTGTGCTTGTATCACACACTGAAGGCTGCGATATCTCAATTATTCGGTATTTCACGCCCTGGGAATGAGAACGGGCCGACCATACAGACAAGATACATAATTAAGTAATAGAGGTCAGTGAATTCAAGTTTTTAGGAGTGGTTTTGGATCCACAGCTCAGATTTGATAAACATCTTATGAAGAGAATTTCAAAAATGGTTAAGACCAACCGTATTTGTTTCAGATAAATCTGGCATTACATACCCAGTCAGGCAGCCCAGTTATTTATGCACTCTATGTTTTTCTAACATTTTTCATATTGTATGACAGTGTGGTCTCAAGCATCACCATCTACAATCAAACATCTTACATCCTTATACAATGCACCTGATTCAACTGTTATCAGGCCATTAAATAGGCGTTATCAAAACTACAACTTCTTTAGGTTTAGGCAAAAAAAACAGTTGCGTTTCGGCAGTAAAACTACAACCTCTCTAGGTTTAGGCAACAAAACTACGACTTCTTTAGGTTTAAGCAAAAAAAACAGATACGTTTTGGCAGTTAAACTACAACTTCTCTAGGTTTAGGCAACAAAACTACAACTTCTTAAGTTTTGGGGGAAAAAAAGTTATGTTTCGGCAGTTAAACTACAACTTCTTTAGGTTTAGGCAACAAAACTACAACTTCTTTAGGTTCAGGCAAAAAACAACAGTTACGTTTCGGCAGTTAAACTACAACTTCTTTAGGTTTAGGTAACAAAACTACAACTTCTTTAGGTTCAGGCAAAAAACAACAGTTACGTTTCGGCAGTTAAACTACAACTTCTTTAGGTTTAGGTAACAAAACTACAACTTCTTTAAGTTCAGGCAAAAAACAGTTAAGTTGCGGCAGTTAAACTACAACTTGTCTAGGTTAGGCAACAAATCTACAACTTCTTTAGGTTTAGGCAAAAAAACAGTCAAGTTTCGGCAGTTAAACTACAACTTCTCTAGGTTTATTCAACGAAACTACAACTTCTCTAGGTTTAGGCAACAAAACTACAACTTCTTTAGGTTTAGACAAAAAAACTGTTTGGTTCAGGGAAAAACACTGTTTTGGGTCCCGACCTCCCCCCCCTTATGGAGTTTCACACTGTCTATATAGCGCCTAACTTCCGCTTTTGTCATAATTACTAAGGTCATTAGAGGTCACTGTCATGTTATTTTATACCTTCTTTCGGTGATCTACCATGTGAATAGATGATGGATAAAACCCACTAGTGGGTGTAGTAGGCCCTTATTGACCAACATCTATGGGGCTTATAGCAACTGATAACGCCTATTTACAATCAGCCTATGTACAATCAGGCACTGAAAATAATGGACAACAAGCCTGTCTGGTGGCATCATTGTCACATACTAAAAAGACACATTCTACTTGAGAGCTTCACTCATTTTTGTTTTTTCAAATTATTTTTTAAATGTGTTAACAGTCTAGCCCCAGAGTCTCTGTCCAGATACTGTATATCCAAAGACAAGACAGTAATAGAGTAACTAGGAGCATGGTGAATGGCAGCTGTAAAACACCACATCGTATGTTTGTACAATCATCATTCTCAATACAGGGCTGCCAACTCTGGAACACATCACCAACTGAAATCCAATTAATTACAGATATAAAATCATTTACAACAAAGGTTAAGTGCTGGCTAAAAGTAAAACAGAGCTGTATCCATTTTTAGCAAATAGTACTGAAAATTACCCAAGGTGTATTGGTGTATTGTGGTACTTGTATTGTGTGATGTGTGTTTTATTGTATTTCCATATTTGTAGTGTATTGTGTTTTTATCATATAGAAAGCTGTATATTTTAATTGCACTGTACATGTGAAAGCCCAACTAGAGATAAGAGTTAGCAGTAGCTAAAAACTCAACAACATATAAATATGTAAATAGACTATACAGATATCCTGCTATATGATATATGATATATGATGTTTGTCAATTTAAAACAACAGCTACGGGTCTCGCTCGTTCTTTCTCTTCCTGGCTGATAAAGAGATCAGGAGTCGCTGGATAAAACACATCAGGTGAGATAACGTTTCATCCGTGCGTGGAACATAGCTAGATTAGATAGCTAGCTAGCTTTGGTGACGTATATTGTGCAAGACGAGAGATGTAGTTCAGTGAGCGGTTTCACACAAAACAAAATGATACTACGACAAACTGAGACTTTCTTGACTTGAAAAATGATCTTATAAATTGACAAACATCATATTTGTGATTCATGGTGCAATTCAAAAGGGATCAAAAAATGATATCTCTCTCTGCTAACTATTGTTTCTGAAATAAGGTCCCGTGGTGGTCCAACGGAAGGGGAGGGTCTGTCCAGAATACGTCCACCTCCTACTGCAGAAGACATCTGCTGTGTTTCACTGACCCTCCTGTAACTTCTCCCTCTAACTCAGCCTCCAGGGTGCTCCTCCTCTGCCGCTCTACTGCCTTCAACTCCTTCGAAGCTCTTCGTTTCTCTTTCTTTGAGGCCCTTTTTGCTTTGCTGAACATCTCCGTGGTGTAGTGCCCTCCACCGTTCTCCAGCGTCATTCTGACAATCTTGTCCAGGAGCCGATCGGACTGTTCCCGGTCTTTCACTTGGTTGTTGAATACATGATATCTCCCGCGGCACTGCTGAACGAGCTCTTTGAGGTCTTCGCTCTTTGAAACAAAGCTTTCGATAGTTTGTTTCTTTAGGTAGTCTCCGTGTGTGAACAACACCAGAGAGTATTTAGCTGCCTCCTCACCGAAAATGCTTTGAATCAACTTGATGGTATCCTTCTCCTCCTGGGTGAACCTGGCCAGCTGGAGAACCACCAGGAAGGCGTGAGGACCAGGATCGGACAGAGAGATGCACATCTTCATCCTCTTCAACACTTCTTCTTGGGGGAAATTAGTGTCAAACAGCCCCGGTGTATCGATGACGGCCACCTTTCGACCTCCGACCTCTCCCTCAGCTCTTTTGCATTGAAACGTCCAGGAAGCAGAAGACAGTTCAGATTGGAACGCTTCTCTCCCCAAGATGGTGTTTCCTGCTGCACTCTTCCCTGCTCCGGTCTTCCCCACCAAAATGATTCGGAGTTCATCGCTATGCTTCTGCTTCCGAGATCCTGCAGAGATAAAGCAAAGCAACATCTTTGTTTTTAGCTGTTTGTTCTTTTGCTGCTGGCACTGTATTAAAACATCGGACTTAAAGCCCCCCTCCAGTCTATTTTGTCATTTCTATGATATTTCATATTTATTTGAGTCATTTCCTGACTAAGTTGACTAGCCACACTGACATTTATTTTTGATAATTTTGTGCACCAAAAAAAGGTTGTTGCTAAAATGGGAATATGACGTATGACTATAGTAGAAGCTGCAGGTCAGACGTCATCCTCCAGGCTGCAGGCGCACTCATGCTCGTTGGCGTCTGAGCAGCGTTTATCTGTCTGTCAGTTTGTCTTTCTAGTTAGTTTGCTAGTTAGGTGTAGTTAGCTACCAACTCATTCCATTAGCTCACTGGGAGTTTTCATTTATTTTTTTGTTTCCTCCACCTTAGTTTAGCGTTGTTTATTTTCACAATGGCATTTGTGTGCGTGGTGAATGGGTGCATTCCACACAGTGAATTACACAAAATCCCACCAGCTGAATGAACACAACACACTGACTATCTCTCTCACTCGCTCTCTTCTTTACCGTCTCCTCCTGCTGGAGATAAATTAACGGAAAGCAGACAATACCGGAGGTTTGCGGGCCTCTAACAAGTCGGGATTACAGGGAGCGCAACCTTCAGCCCAACAGAAAACCAGAGAAAAGTCCTGTTAGAGAAATAAACGAATCACATTGCACCCCGGTGCGGTGTCGGTGCTGGAGCTGAGGCGAGAGCGGCCGCTGCTGGTGGACGGTGCACCTTCAAAACGTCCCAAAACTGCAGTTCAAACGGAGAACAACGGCAACATGTCTATCCGTCCTCCGGTGTGCTGTGGCCGGCGTGCGGCGGTACGACTCCTCGGTTGAGACCAGCAGCAGCCAGACAGCCACCTCGCCAGGAGGAGACGGTGCAGAAGAGAGAGAGAGTGAGAGAGAGTCGGTGTGTTGTGCTAATTCATGTCTCTTCTGTGGTCTGATGAACTGTAAATTCATCTAAACTGGTTTCATTCAAAAAACAATGCAGTCTGGTTGCCATGGTAATGAATTAAGTCTGACTATTACCCACACCCCCATTCTCTGGCTGAGAAAGAACCAAAAAACAGGAAGTAACACTGGCTGGAGGGGGGCTTTAAACACAGATTTGTACTGTGCAACAAATTCCATATCATCATCAAGAAGAAGAAGAAGAAGAAGAAGACATACTTTATTGACCCCGAGGGAATACAATTTTTTCACTCATTATTTTACACACACGTAGGGCACCTCGGTAGTGCCCAGAAGGTGAACTGACAGTCCGGCGACAGCGAGGCCGGATCTGGGTCTGTCCGTGGTGGAATCCGACCCGATGGCACCGATAACAGGCAAAAGAACAACATCATATATAGAAATAGCCAATCTCCTCGCTGATTGTCTCGTTTACTGATGTAGGTCATATAGAGGAATCAGACATTGAGACTGTTTCATAACCAGTAAGAAGCTCCTAGTAACTTTACAATTATAGGGTAAGAGAACTGTAGGTTATAAAATAACAAAATAGGCAAAAATTAGGCAAAAAGGTACGCTTGAGATGATCCTAGGTAGGAATTGAAGAGCAACTGCTGCTGATGCTTTGGAGACATGACTAATCACAAAATGCAGAATTTGATTTATATACAAAAGGAAAATATTACTTTGATTAATATATAAAATATATTAAAAGTGCTCTCTCTCACAGCTACCAGTCCAGCGTGGCTCACAGCTCCTCACACCTTAAATCTGGAGTTTAAAGCTTCAGTAGGCAGAATATTTTTGGCATCATTGGGCACGAATTCCATAATAACTTTTCAGCATATTGTAATTCAAGTGTTCTGAGAGAAAACTAGACTTCTGCACCTCCTCATGGCTCTGCTTGCAGGCTTTAAAAAATCTACACTACAAGATGTTTCTGAAACATTTGAGGAGAGAAATAGGCATTACAGTAACAGAATATTGATTCATATTGATTATATGAAAAGCGTCTCGGGATAACTTCAGTTATAATTTGACGCTATATAAAAATAAGTTGAAATTAATCAAATTTAACCTGCTCCGGCAGCTGCGGCTCCTCCTCCTCCTCCAGGAGCAGAGCTTCTCCCCGCTGCTCCGACAGCAAAAACATCCAATCACAAGGGCGTGTTGAGGCAATGCGTCCCAGCCAATCACAGTGCATTAGGGCAGGACTAGTCAGAACAAAATGTTAAAAAAATAAGGTGCTGCCGGCTCAGCAGTCGCCATGTGGAGAGCCGTGCGGAGGCAATAGAAATGCTTCAAATCTCGCATTTAGCTCCTTTAATAAAGAGTCGTCTTTACAAAAGCCTTAAAACTGACCTTCTCCTATCTTACATATATCTGTACATCAGTTTAAGGAATGAATGCACAGAACCCACATACACAGTTTAACACTATTTATTTAGATGCTACACATGTATAATCATTCAGTCACAATCCATCATGGTAGGTACATTAATGATTTTAATTATATTACACAAATATCATACAGTCAAGACACTGTTCAAGGTACAGCATAATACAAGTCGATTAGCTCTACCTATTTCAGATACAAAATATAAAAAAATGTGATTATGAGTCATCTTTAGTGCTAATTCTGTTATAAAGAGTTTACTAAGAGGCAGATATGTAAAGATTTGGAAACATCATACCTTAAAGTTATATCCATGGATTGGAGTCTCCTGTGCAAAAAACAAAAACTATCATACAATTCATATATTTATTTTGTGTCGACTTACAGCAAACAGTTTGCTCAGATTAACAATATCATTAAACGGAACTGAAATATATTACACAGTAATGGTACATGTCCACAGGGGCGTTTTTTATCACGAGGGGACGCGACGCTTCCCAGCATTGGACGCTTGGTGTGCTGTCCCTAGAAACAAGGCACTCGGCTCCTGATTGGACAAACGCTTTCCCGCTGTTGGCTGCTGCTCCCAGCTTTCAAACCGGAACCAGTATGGAGGCTCATTTGGAAACTTTCTTCTCTTATTTCACGTAAATAGTTCACTGAAATGTGTTTCTGAAAACATTTGAGGCGAGAAATAATCCATGCAGTTGATGAATCTGTCTTTATTTTGGATCAAAAACGTTTATTTTAAAAGATCCTCGGGAGTTTCGAGAGGCAGCGAGTCGCGTCGGACGCCCGTGATTTGCATAAAGTAGACTAGACCTCAACTTTATGCAAATGAGGAGCGGGTGTCGTGACGCCTAGTCTCTCGAATCGCGACGCCACGCTACCATAATGCATTGCACGGCTGCTTACATAGACAATGAATGGGGGGCGTGGAAAGCACGGAGGCTGTGGACACGTACCTTCATCCAGCATTGTTCCCTGAACCTCCCCCGATCGTCAGCCGCGACCTGAGTGATCACACTGTACGGTCCGATCATCAGACACGACCTGAGTGATCACACTGTTCGGTCCGATCATCACGACCAGAGTGATCACACTGTACGGTCCGATTATCACAACCTGAGTGAGCAAACTGTACGGTTAAATTATCCGACATGACCTGAGTGATCTCACTGTACGATCTGATCGTCAGCCGCGACCTGAGTGATCACACTGTACGATCTGATCGTCAGCCGCGACCTGAGTGATCACACTGTACGGTCCAATCGTCAGACACGACCTGAGTGATTACACTGTACGGTCCGATCATCAGACACATAACGCTTTTGCGCCCTCTATTGGTGATATACAAGGCCTTATTAATGCCACCCATGGCTGGTATATAATCCTGATTAGTTGTTGGTCAGACCCTGATGAAGACCTAGAGTTGATACGCGTTGGTTTTATAGCCTTTGCTAAATAAAATCAATATATATTTTTTCACCTGAAGATGGAGTGCCTTAGCTTTTTCTCTATGGCTTTTGCATCACGATTTATCCAGCAAGGATTCTGTTTCATTTACTAAGAGTTTTGCACATTACAGTAGACTAGAGTATTCCTGGAAATTAATCAAATATGAACATCATTAATTAGCTGTATGCTCTACGGTCCTTATTGCACATGGCAACGCTCTGAAGCTGATATGACACCGACGGTGGCTCCAACAGCTGCTCCAGCTGCTATTCCAACTGCCACACCAATTGGACCTCCTGCAAGTCCAATCACACCTCCGACAGCAGCGCCGCAGGCTGTTGCTATAGCGATTGTCGGAGTAGCGGTAAAGGCATTTGTTCTTTCAGCTCGAGCTCTGGCTTCATGCTCATATTTTAAATGCACCCGCTTCTCCTCCCTGTGGAAGGCCCGCCTTCCCACAAATTTGACTTTCAGTCCCTGCAGCTCTTTCTTCCTCTGGTCTTCCAACTCCTTCATGATTCGCTGTGTCTCCTCCTCTATGGCTGCCTCTGCTCTCAGGAACATTTCGTTGGTGTAGTAGCTTCCATCGTTATCCATAATCATCTTGTCAATTTTGTCCAGGAGCTCACTGGTTTGATAATCGTCTTTGATTTCGTTGTTAAAGACGTGGTATCGATGGTAGCACTTCTGAACGATGAATTGCAGGTCAGGACTCTCTGAAATGAAGCCCTCAATGGTTTGGTTCCTCAGCTGGTCTCCGTGTGTGAACAACACCATTGTGTAATTAGCTGCATCTTCGCCAAAAGTGCTTTGAATCATCTTGACGGTTTCCTTCTCCTCCTGGGTGAACCTGCCCAGCTGGAGAACCACCAGGAAGGCATGAGGACCAGGAGCGGACAGAGAGATGCACATCTTGATCCTCTTCAGCACTTCCTCTTGGGTGAAATTAGTGTCAAACAGCCCCGGAGTGTCGATGACGGCGACCTTTCGACCCGCAATAGCCCCCTTAGCTTTCTGACATTCAGCCGTCATGGAAGATGGAGACAGCTCAGACTCAAACGCTTCCCTCCCCAGGATGGTGTTTCCTGCGGCGCTCTTCCCCACTCCAGTCTTCCCGACTAGAACAATCCTCTTTTCATTTGGCTCTGTGGCACCTCCGTACCCTGTCGGACAGAAATACACCGTTCGTCATACAGTACTGTGTTGTCAAACACAGAGGCTGTGTGCACACAGTGACTCTGACTGTCGCCTCCCATTAGCCAATATCAGAGTGAACTTGTCCATTGAGCCAACAGGTTACAAGGCTGAAAAAAAATGTTTAGCTCTGATGTTATACAACAGGTCAAACAAGTGAAAAAAATTAAGATAAGTTATAAAAGCAACACGAGGCAATAAAAAAAGATAATATATGAGACAAAAATGTAATTTATTCTGACTCAGCTATAGCTGTCTGACGACTTTTTAGAGAGACCTGTAAAGACAACGTTACAGTAGTCAGGCCTACTTTCCTAAAACCTGCTGAGACATAACTCCTTTAATTCTAAATATTCTTAAAGGTCCCATATTGTAAAAAGTGAGATTTTCATGTCTTTTATATCATAAAGCAGGTTAAAGTGCTGTTTAAATACTTTGAAAGTATCAAAACACTCAATCAATGGAGGATTTCTGTCCATTTGTGATGTCACAAATATACAATATTTAGACCATTTCACAGTTTTAAACATAAACATTCTAAATGTGTCACAGTTTATTTCCTGTTGCAGTGTATGTGAATGACATCAGCTGACAGGATGTAAACATGGACCCAAAGCTGTTTCCTAGCAACGCAATTCTGTTGCCACTCCGTTGAAATGCACTAAAACGGAGCGTTTCAGACAGAGGGTAAATACAGGTATACTCAGGCAGACAGTATGAGAAAAATAATGTGTTTTTTGAACATTAAAGCATGTAAACATGTTCTGGTAGAAACCCAAAATACAAGTATGAACCTGAAAATTAGCATGATATGTTCCCTTTAATGTCCATGTCCATGACTACATAAAGATTTCTGGCTTGGTTTGTGCTCTTTAATGTTAGTGACTGAAGCTGAGCACTGAATTCTTCTTTGGGTCCCAAAAACAATCATTTCAGTTTTATCGTTCTAAATCGTATTTTGCATTTTTGTGTAATTTATTCGTCACATGCCTGGCGTGTGAAGGCCTTTAGTCTTTGAATTGATTCATGGAAGCCAATTTCTGCCACTAAAATAAATCATTAAATGAAAGGTCAGGATTGATTTAAAATAATCAGCTTCTTTGTTGAGCTGTCAAACATGAGGTGCAATTTTTCTGGTTACCCTCCTCATTTCCTGACATCTCACTACTGTCAGCTATCCGATAAAGGCATAAAATGCCCCCAAAATAAATATAAAAGGGATTGCTATAAAGTATTATGGTATAACTTAGTTAGAATTGCTGTCTGACTATTTAACCTACTCTATGAATTTCCCAGCTCGTTCTCATTCCCAAGGCGTTACCGACGCTTTGTCATGGCCCTTGGCCATTTCATTTCATTATATTTATTTTAGAAATCATTTGTAAATAATAATAATAGTCCACGATTAAAAGCCGGTAATCTGTTAATCTTTGGAGCCGTGCAAGTCACTGCATTTTCCACAACAATGTCCTGCAAATATTTCAGAATAAAAGCCTTATTAACAAATGAAGGGATTCTGTCCACGGAAAAACATGCTAGAGGGCTTTTATTTTGAAATGGAAAAAGGAAGTGTTGAGTTAAAAATAAATACATTTTACTTTACCACCGTAGTTCTCTGACACACTTGTGAAACTGTGGTAACATGAGCCGCAGAGTGCAAAACCGTGGTGCGGCCAGCTGCCGTCTGTTGCTCCTAAACTAGTGTTATTATGGTAAGGATGGCCTCTGAGCGAGGCGACATTACCACGGTTTTGCACTCGGCGGCTCATGTTAACGCAGTTTTAGAAAGGGAGGAGTGAGTGGAGGGGTACTCAGTTGGTTGCAATTTGCAACCACACCACTAGATGCTGCCAAATCCTACACACTGCACCTTTAAAATGCAGATAAAGCTTAATGTTTTCTCCTCAATGAAATCATTATTTCAATAAATTCTATTCTCACAGCACAACCATGTACGTCAGGCATTTGAGTCATAAACAACCACAGGTAAATAATTTGCAACGTGAATTGGAAAAACAAAATATTTGTCACGCAAACATTGATGCTCTTGCTCGAGTTTTCATCTGCTGCTATTCAACAAACTGTTTACATTTAAAAGACTAGAATAAATAAAGGTGCCATGCCATTGTTCCGATGGCCCATTATTCCAAAAACAAATGGCCATTGTTCCGAAGGTCCATTGCTCCAAAAATGCACACTCTCCTTGCAACAAACAGAAGCACATGACTAGTTATTATACAGAATGACCATCGGATCTTTCTGGTGGCGATATTTTTTTCCTACACGGCGAAGGCGTGACCCGTCCTATTCTGCCTCTGATTGGCAAACACTGATATTTTTACCCTAACCCTAACCAATCTCACTCCTCATGCCTAAACCTAACCAACCCAACCAACAAAAGCAACGAGTACTAGCCAATCATAGGCAGAGTAGGGAAGGTCATGCCGCCTTCACTATAGTTGGAAAACAAGTCAGGAATGGCCGATGGTCATTCTGTAAAACGCTGAATTCACACCAGGCAGCGGCAAAGTGCGGCTTGCCACAAAAATTAAATGTATCTGCCCCTGGGAGGCATATTCATGTGTTTCAGGCAGGAAGAAAGTCATTTCCAACATAGATCAACAAGTCACAGGAGTCACAGGTTATGTTTACTGATTGGCTGCAGGTCCTCTCTGGCTGCACTTCACCGCTAAAAGTTAAACTTTTCCCAAATTTTGTTTGGCCGCACTTTGCCGCAGAATCAATCGGCCGCAGTTTGCTGAGACATTGCATGGCAGCATGCCGCAGGCCACACTGCTCTGAATTTGGTAATACTTTGCAATGTGCTTCTATGTGTTGCAGGGAGTGTGTATTTTTGGAACAATTGGTGTTTGTTTTCAGTGAGCTTTCTGTCCAATGGGACTTTTTTTGCAGTCCTCAACAATAAAGGCCCGGCTTTATATATACCAACATTTAAAATGTGTTTAAAACGTTTGTATTGAGTTCAACTTTAGTGAATTTTGACGCCCTGGGAATGAGAACGGGCTGAAATAAAACATCACATCAGCTATTGGTCAATAGCCCAAATTTGGGTGTCAAAATTCACTTTGAGACCCGTCGGCATGCGTTACTGCCGCACAAGGCACCCTTTACCACCGGTATGAAATTAATTACAATGTAAACCCATCTGCGGTAACAGTTCCAATAAAGTACACCGGGAGTGTGGTGACGTAGTTTTAAGAGCTAAAAGACACACACCGGACGGTTGGGTCCAACAAACACAAGGCTTTCATCCAGGAGACCGCTGCTTGTGTTGTGTGTTTTCACTTTCACGTTGCAATCATCTGTTCGTTTGTGTCCACAACATTCAGTTTCATTTTTACTGTACAAACTTAGTAGTTTTAAGCCCAACCATGTAGTTCTTTCCTATAGTGGTTTTGTTTATTAGTAGGCTAACACCTGCGCTTTTCCAAGTGTGAGAAGTAAAATTGTCTGTCATGGAAAACACATCAAAAAGTTATAAATAGATCTGTACAGTATGTATTAGTTGATGTGTTTGTTGCCTGTCCTGTTTTTCATGCTCTGCTGCCAAATTGTTATCACAAGCGCAAAGTCAAAGTATTTTAGAGAAAACATTTTCTGTGGTGTGTTCTACACTACTTTGACTTTAATCTTGTGTTGCATTTTAGTATTGCGTTTTAGTTTTGTGGGTTACCAAAACCATTAGGGTTAGCGTTTGTTGGTTTATTGGTTTGTCCGTTTGGAGGATAACTCCAAAATTCCGCGATGGATCTGAATGACATTTTTTGGAGGGGTGGGGTTTGGCACAATGAACAATCCATTTGATTTTGGTGGCGATCCGGTGGGGGGGGGGGGGGGGGGGGGGGGGAATTAAGGAACAACACTGTTCCTGGAAAGCCTGGTAGGTTTGTATTCACTGTTACAATCATTACAAAGTAAAAGCAGCAGGTTTTTTAATGTAGAAACGTTTTCAACCTCTCTGAGTAACTTGTATCACTATTACAGGTAACCACGACTAGCTCGAAATCCACAAAACCAGCCTAAAAATGAAGAAAATCTGAAACAATTGTAGGAGAATCTATGGAGCAGAGCCAGATAGTTGTCGGACCCTGGTCAAAGCTGGCCGGTGCTACGCTATGATTGGTCAGTCTGCGTTCTAGGGGCGGGACGTAGCGAAGGATCAAAATTGGTCATTGTACTGTTACGAATTACTCCATAGCAAAAGGTACATTACATTACTTGTTACATTAGTCCGTTACTCAACCAAGCTCTGTCAAAGGTGCCTTTTAAAGGGATAGTTCTGGTGTTTTGAAGTGGGGTTGTATGAGGTACTAGTAGATGTATTACCTACAGTAGATGGTGGTCGGCACACCTCCAGTTTATTATATTTTAGCCACATAAAAGAAAGGCTCACCTAAAAGAAAATCAAGTTTAAGTGTACACTATATTTAGAATATTTTCACCACTTTATCTTGCCATCAGACAGCCCTTTCAGATGGGGAACTTAACTGAAAGTTAAACTTATCTATGCTCTCTTCGAAGCCACCAGGCTCCATTATAGATAATTTTTACTTTCAGGTCAGTTTCCCATCAGAAAATATTCTAAATATAGCGTACACTTGAACTGATATTGTTTTTTTTTAGCTGAGCCTTTCTTTTAGGTGACTAAAATGTGTTTTTTTTTCTACTGTAGTTAATACACTGACTATGGATAAGTACCTCAAGCAACACCACTTCAAAACACCTGAAACTATACCTTTAACAATCCGAAATCATCACTGTCCACACCACTGTCACACATTCTAAGTGTATCACATGTAGAAGTTGAAAACAAGACATATGGGTTGGACGTAATTTACTGACCATCAACAGCTAGCTCTCCAACTTTGAATAAATGCAGGTGAAACCTAACTTCCTAATTGCCCAAAAGGATGTTCACTATAGTGGCTAACGTTAGCAAGGCACCTATATGGACATAATGTGTTAATAAGACAACTCTGGCCTCACCACTCTTTTATTGCCAAGCTAACAAAGCCATTCTCTCTCCCAACTCATCAAATATCGGCATCGGAGACCGACGCACGGAGGCACCCTTCTGCGACGTAACGTTGACTTATTTTGTCACTTGACTCGTCAGCTCCGTGAGTCACTTGAGCCATTGCGAAGTTAACGTCAACCATGACCGTTCCCTAACCCCTTAACTAAGTGGTTGTGTTGCCTAAACCTAACTTCCTGTGAAAACAGAAGTTTATTTTGAAAGGGTGGCATACAGCGTAAATGCGTATATATTGACGCGCCGTCTCTGACACGTGACGGTCTCCGATGCCGAGGGGCACTGACCAAGCGAAGTTTTTGACAAGTTGGGAGTGAGAATGTGTTGAGCTAACATGTCCCAGATCAGTCTGCCCAACATGTCAAAGTAAAGTGTTATTGGGATTAGTAACTGTGATGTAATTACTGAAGTTCAAATAGTAATCCTTTACACTAGTTACTGAAAAAAGTAATCACTGTAACGTCGTTAGGCAGACAGTACCCTACACAGATTGCACAATAAAGAAAAATAGGATAATGTGCATGTTCATTTTTACTCCTTTCAACTCTAAACTTTCACATTCATCCCTTAAAAACAAATTCATTCAGCGTAGGAGTTCTTTAACCTCATTATTCGCTATCAAAGGGCTGAGATTTTGATGTTTCACTACAATATAAAGAAAATACTGGATTAATTAATCTAAAAATATATCCAGAGGGACATGTCAATAAAGCAAAATATATATGTAAAAAATATGTGCAGTAATATAAATTACTCTCAAACAAAGGGAAAACAGAAAAACACCTGACTCTTACCTTGATTGTATTGCTTGCTCATGTTGAAACGCTAAAAAGATCTTGCTGTTGTGTGTCCTGTGACGCTTTAAATGATTCTTCCTGACACTTTACCTTCCTTATCTCCACATGGGCGTTCCCTTTCTTGCTGCTAGACTGGAATTTCCAAGCACAGGGAAGTGCAGCATGTTTTTTAAAATGCAGTCACAGAGCTTGTGGAATGTTGAGTAGCATGTTCCTGCAACAGAGGAGGCTGCATGTGTCGTACCCGAGTTTTTGCAAAGAGTACTGCCTTCAGTGTAAATGCATGTTTAATACTCATTGTTTTACCATTCTGATTAAGTTTAAATAACCATAACAAGCCACCCAAATATCAATAACATGTTATTTCTATTCTGTTTTAGTTTAATCTCTCTCTCTCTCTCTCTCTCTCTCTCTCTCTCTCTCTCTCTCTCTCAGGTTACTGTATGAGTAACGTTACTGTATGAGTAGCGTTACTGCTACTCATACAGGTTACTGTATGAGTAACACTACTGTATGAGTAACGCTACTCATACAGGTTACTGTATGAGTAAACACTACTGTATGAGTAACGTTACTGTATGAGTAACGCTACTCATATAGGTTACTGTATGAGTAACACTACTGTATGAGTAACGTTACTGTATGAGTAACGCTACTCATACAGGTTACTGTATGAGTAACACTACTGTATGAGTAACAGTAGCGTTACTCATACAGTAGTGTTACTGTATGAGTAACACTACTGTATGAGTAACACTACTCACACAGGTTACTGTATCGAGTACTACTGACTGTGATGTGTCGTTATATAGCGGCAATTCTATGGGAATTACCGTCCGTTCTTTCTCTTAGTAAACTTATGGGTCTATAAAGCCCTTTGAGATGACAGACTGTGATTCAAGGATCTAGCTACAGTAGCTACGTAAACATAAACATGGACTTGAATTAGCCGCAGCAAGCCTCGGGCTACGGTTATCAGAAGGCTAACGTACATTCAACCTGGCTACTCATCGCCTGCTTTCACGGTAAAGCTACCTACAAACAAATCAGTACAAAACATTTAGATATTACAGGAAAACGAAGTTAGTAGCTTACCTGTCCAGGAGAAGAACTGCAAGCTCGGAGTCCAACGTCGAGGCCGATGCTGTCCGGAGATCTCTCCACCGCTGAAACGCTTCGCCAATATTGACACGCGTTTTTATTCCGCTTATTGTCGGACTCTCTTTTGGACTGTCTTCTTGAAAGTCTGTCTTTCTTTTTTTGGGTTGTTTTGAGGTGTAGGCAGTTGCTGCCAATGCTGGAATAGCAAGCTTTCCAGTAGGTTGTTCCGCCATTGAGTCTTTCACTATCTACAGAGACCAGACGTGAACGCGCATCTCCTTTTGTGGAACAGCCAATAGGAACGCTCTCTCTGAAATGCCCTGTGATTGGTCAAAGTCTGCCGTCACGGGCAAGATTTTCTAAAGCCTGTAAACAGAGCCATGAGGAGGTGCAGAGGTGTAGTTTTCTCTCAGATCACTTGAATTACAATATGCTGAAAGGTTATTATGGAATTTTTGCCAAATTATGCCAAAATATTGTTGCCTACTGCCACTTTAATTGATTGAATTTAAGTGATATACAGACGTAGGCAAAGTTGTTGGTAACGTTCCGTTAAAGAGAGAAAAAACCCACAATGGTCACTGAAATAACTTGAAACTGACAAAAGTAATAATAAATAAAAATTCACTGAAAATTAACTAATGAAAATCAGATATTGTTTTTGAATTATGGTTCAGCAGAATCATTTAAAAAAACAAACTAATGAAACTGGCCTAGACAAAAATGATGGTAACATTAACTTAATATTTTTGTTGCACAACCTTTTGAGGCAATCACTGCAATCAAGTGATTTCTGTAACTCTCAATGAGACTTCTGCACCTGTCGACAGGTATGTTGGCCCACTCCTCGTGAGCAAACTGCTCCAGCTGTCTCAGGTTTGAAGGGTGCCTTCTCCAGACAGCATGTTTCAGCTCCTTCCACAGATGTTCAATAGGATTAGATCCGGGCTCATAGAAGGCCACTTCAGAATAGTCCAATGTTTTGTTCTTAGCCATTCTTGGGTGTTTTTAGCTGTGTTTTGGGTCATTATCCTGTTTGAGGACCCATGACCTGCAACTGAGACCAAGCTTTCTGACACTGGGCAGCACATTTCGCTCCAGAATGCCTTGATAGTCTTGAGATTTCATTGCACCCTGCACAGATTCAAAGACACCCTGTGCCAGATGCAACAAAGCAGCCCCATAACATAACCGAGCCTCCTCCATGTTTCACATTAGGTACAGTGTTCTTTTCTTTGGATGCTTCATCTCTTCGTCTGTGAACATAGAGCTGATGTGACTTGCCAAAAAGCTCCAGTTTTTGTCTCATCTGTCCAAAGGACATTCTCCCAGAAGCTTTGTGGCTTGTCAATATGTATTTTGGAAAATTCCAGTCTCGCTTTTTTATGATTTGGTGTCCTCCTCGGTTGTCTTCCATTAAGTCCACTTTGGCTCAAACAGTGACGGATGGTGCGATCTGACACTGATGTACCTTGACCTTGGAGTTCACCTCTAATCTCTTTGGAAGTTGTTCTGGGCTCTTTGGTTACCATTCGTATTATCCGTCTCTTCAATATATCATCAATTTTCCTCTTGCGGCCACGTTCAGGGAGGTTGGCTACAGTCCCATGGACCTTAAACTTCTGAATAATATGTGCAGCTGTAGTCACAGGAACGTCAAGCTGCTTGGAGATGGTCTTATAGCCTTTACCTTTAACATGAAGGTCTATAATGTTCTTTCTGATCTCCTGAGACAACTCTCTCCTTAGCTTTCTGTGGTCCATGTTCAGTGTGGTACACACCATGACACCAAACAGCACAGTGACTACTTTTCACCCTTTAAATAGGCAGACTGACTGATTACAAGTTTGAAGACACCTGTGATGCTATTTACAGGACACACCTTAGTTTAACATGTCCCTATGGTCAAATTATTTTACATCTTTTCTAGGGCTACCATCATTTTTGTCTAGGCCAGTTTCATCAGTTTGTTTTTTGAAATGATTCTGTTGAACCACAATTCAAAGCAACAGCTGATTTTCATAGTTAATTTTCAGTAATTTTTATTTATTATACTTTGTCAGTTTCAAGTTATTTCAGTGACCATTGTGGGTTTTTTCTCTCTTTAACGGAACGTTACCAACAACTTTGCCTACGTCTGTATGTGCACGCATACTAATCATAGGTCAAAAACAGCGCTAAATTTTGGCTGAATTCTAAAAGGCAGAAGTGGTAAAACGAAGAGCCGGCTCTCTTTTTGAGCTGAGCCAAATGATCTGTCTCACTAAAAAGAGCCGGAATTCCCATCACTAATTGCGACCTTTCAATTTGGTCGTCCTCCGCTGTACTAACAGGGAGGCAGCTTGCAAAGGTTTAAGTGATGTAAACGTAATGTTACTTATTTGAACACAATCATGATCCTTTTTCATTCCTAACCAAGTAGTTGTCTTGCCTAGACCTAAATAGTTTCCGTGGTGGCGGCACGTAATATAACACATTACATGTAATGCAGTTTTTAAGAGGTCGTGGTCATTTTCATGTAGGCTATTCCTAACAATCGATTAAAATATTTAGTTGCGATTAATCGCATGATTGTCCATATTTAATCGTGATTAATCACAAATTAATCAAACATTTTGTGATTGTTCAAAATGTACCTTAAGGGAGATTTGTCAGCTCTTTAATACTCTTATCAACATGGGAGGGACAAATATGCAAATTTTATGCAAATGTATGTATATATTTATTACTGTAAATCAATTAAACAACACAAAACAATGACAGATATTGTCCAGAAACCCTCACAGGTACTGCATTTAGCATAAAACAATATGCTCAAATCATAACATGGCAAACTGCAGCCCAACAGGCAACAACAGCTGTCAGTGTGTCAGTGTGCTGACTTGACTATGACTTGCCCCAAAACTGCATGTGATTATCATAAAGTGGGCATGTCTGTAAAGGGGAGACTCTTGGGTACCCATAGAACCCATTTACATTCACTGATCTGGAGGTCAGAGGTCAAGGGACCCCTTTGAAAATGGCCATGACAGTTTTTCCTCGACAAAATTTGGCGGTAAATTATAAGCGTTATTTAGCCTCCTTCACCACAAGCTAGTATGACATGGTTGGTACCAGTGGATCCTTTGTTTTTTTTAGTTTCATATGATACCAGTATCTTCACTCTTTAAAACTGAGTTATTATCATGTAACTTTGACAGCCCTTGCAGGATATTGGGAAAGTCACTTTTCATTACTGGGATTTTATGTAGATTTTTCATGTGTGTGTAAATCAGCCCATATCCACTTAAAAACCCCTGAAGCATTCAATCACATGAACCCAAATATAACCAGACATCCAATTTTGAGAGATAAGTATACTTATCTTTTCTTCTCCTGTTGTGCAACAAGACCAGTTCTTCCTGCACCCTGTTCAGTGCCTGATAACTGGTGTTTATCCAATCCAATCTCATGGCAAGGTGTATAAATAGCACAGCATTACAAAGTCATTCCTGTATGTCATGGAACACATTTTAGCTTTGTCATGTTTACGCTGCGCAACAAAATTACAGTATCGGCCATAGTTCAGGCAACAAAACCACTTTAGTTAGTTTTAGGAAAAATATCATGGTTGGGCTTAAAGGTGCCATATTGTAAAAGGTGAGATTTTCATGTCTTTTATATTATAAAGCAGGTTTAAGTGCTTTATAAATACTGTTAAAACTATCAAAATGCTCAATATACGGAGAAATACACACAGCCCGTATTCAGAAATTGTGCATTTGAAACAAGCCGTTAGGATTTCTGTCCATTTGTGATGTCACAAATATACGATATTTAGACCATCACATGGTTTTAAACATAAACATTCTAAATGTGTCCCATTTTATTTCCTGTTGCAGTGTATGTTAATGACATAAGCTGACAGGAAGTAAACATGGACCCATGCCTAGCAACAGCTTGCCTGTTTCAAACAGAGGGTAAATACAGGTATATTCAGACAGACAGTACGAGGAGAATAAAGTTTTTTTTTTTAACATTTCAGCATGTAAACATGTTCTAGTAGAAACACCAAAATACAAGTATGAACCTGAAAATGAGCATGATATGGGACCTTTTAAAGAAGTACGTAAACTAAGTAAAATACGTACAGATGTAACTACAGAAGAACAGTATGGAAAAAACGTCACTAACGTTACTTCAAAATAACTCACCATAAGCAGTCTGTCTCACTTTTTATGCTATGTCACTAGCTCTGAGCGTAGCATATTTATACCGATGCGTTTACATTGCAGTCAATACAGACAGCATTCATATTGCCTGTGAAATGACTTGCAAATTACTGTGTCATTCATACGCCATTTAGTGTGATTGCAGGCTGGGTTTATTGATACCACTGTCACGTCTGTGCGCTAGGTCTAAATATGAAGCAGAAGCTAGCAGACAGGTAGCTTAGCCCAGAATAAAGATTACGAAAGGGACACAGCTAGAGTAGCCTGGCTCTGTCCAAAAGTAAAAAAATGTGAATACTTAGCACATCCACAGCTCACGAACTAACACATTATATCTTGTTTGTATAATACATACCATACCATAGCTGGCTCCAGCTACCATACAGACATGGTGTAAGGCAGGGGTCAGCAACCTTTACTATCAAAAGAGCCATTTTAGACAAAATAAAAAAAAAAAATCTGTCTGGAGCCACAAAACATTTGATCATTGTGATGAAGGTAACACAGCTTATAGTCTAAGTATATAGGATATAAGTCTAATGCAGTGAGGGCCAACGAGACAATGTGCTACGGAGTATTAGGGCCACATTGAGGGGAAAAAAATCGGAGATTTCCAGAATAAAGTCATAATATTACGAGAAAAAAGTCGTAATATTATGAGAATAAAGTTCATAACTTTTACGAGAATTAAAGTCATAATATTAAGTGAATAAAATAATAACTTTATGAGAAACCTATTATGAGAAAAAATAAAATAACACGTAAAATTACTACATTATAATATTGACTTAATTCTCACAATATTACAACTTTTTTTCTCATAAACTTGTGACTTTATTCTCGTAATATTATGACTTTATGCTCGAAATCTCAGATTTATTTATTTTTCCTCAATGTGGCCCTAATACTCTGTCGTACCATAGACCTACAACAATGAAAAATAAAAATGAAAATGTAAACAAAAAAACATTATTTCATTTCCATTTTTAAAAAATCCACAGGGAGCCACTGGAGAGGAGCTAACGAGCCGCATGTGGCTCCGGAGCCGCAGGTTGCTGACCCCTGGTGTAAGCGTACCAATGTTCTCATCCGACTCTGTAAGCAAGCAAATAAGCATATTTCCCAAAGTTTTGAGCTATTCCTGGAAAGGACTAGTGTTTAGGATTTAACGGCATCTAGTGGTGAGGTTGCAGATTGCAACCAAATGAAACTTTTCCCGTTGTGCCAAGCATGTAGGAGAACTACGGTGGCCGACACGAAAACGGAAAATCGCGAATGACCCTATGTGTTTAGTTTGTCCATTCTGGTCTACTGTAGTAAAATGGTGGCCGGCTCTGTGAAGACAACCCGCTCCCAATGTAGATATAAACAGCTCATTATAAGGTAATGAAAACACAAAGACTCTAATTTAAAGGTGATTATACATTTAAGAAAACAAACTTATTAATATTATATACCATTTCTGCCCAATAGCTCCCTCTAATTGTTACACACTGTTCCTTTAAGCGTCTTCATTAGCATTTCTGATGTTGCTCACTTGTCTGTCTCATGGATAGATACACTTCCATTTTTGTTGTGAAGTTTTATCTGTAACGATTGCTCAAGGCCTCCCAGTTTCACCATGAGCTTTTCCAGCTTTTACTATGGGTATATAATGCTTTGGTGGGCTAAATCAATAAATAAAACTATACTTCTCATGAGGTCTCCTAGAAAAGCAGTTTTGTCAATTAAACAGATCAGTAGTTTGGATGGTATTTCTGACACTAAGACACTTTAGACACTCTGGACACCAGCCTTTAATATCCAGGAATGCACATTATCTACTCTACCACTGTCCATCTGTGTAACACTTTGACCACAATTTAGCATTTGACTATACACGGTCCAGCCCTGAACTAGGTTTTAATCTGTTTCAATCTTTGGAAAGGTAACTCCAGGCCAATGCTCACAGATGGTCCTGAAAGGTCCTGAAAAGCTTAAGAAAACTCTCACTGACAAACTTGTCGAACTTGTCCCAAACAACTTTGAGACAGGTCTCCCATGACTCGACAGAAGTTGGCATCAAAACATTTGTTCTTTCTTTTCTGCATGTCTTTATGGCCTTGGAATGTATTTTTAAAGGGCGGGTCCATCTGCATTCTTTTCTGTGTTTTTCCAAATGGAAACATTTAGCCGTTAGCAAAAAGCAGCGACATAGGTTACCAAAGTGAGCGAATCAATAAGGTTATGAATAATGTAAACGCTAGCACTAGCTGAGTTAACATTAGCTGTGCTAAGTTTTGAAATAACTGAAAGGATTAGTTCAGATATTTTTGAAGTGGGTGTGTATACTCCTATGTTCTGTGAGGTTACTGCTTTTGTCAAAGGAGTCTCGTGGCTTTGAAGAGAGCATAACTAACGGCTCCAGTTCCCCATAGGAAAGAGCTGTCTGATGGCGGGGCAAAGCAGCCGTGGACAGGAGCAGCAGATATACGTATTTTAGCCATCTAAAAAAGAGCCCACTTAAATTAAGTGTACACTATATTTAGAACTAGGGCTGTCAAAGTTAACGCGATAACGCGCTCTGTGTGTCCTTCCGTCTGTCCGTCCTCGTTTCCGGAGCAGAACTCTGAAACTATTTAACTTAGGAACTTCAAATTTGGTATGATGGTTGACAGTGTGTCTAGTTGTGCCTTTTGGGGGTTAGAAGTCGAGGATGCCCAAAACATTTTGAATTTTGGCCCCAAAAATTGTATTTTTTCAACTTCAATTTCGTTTCGGAGTAGAACGGAGTAGAAGTCCAGGGTGCCCTAAATGTTTCATAAAGCTAGATAGACTAATGCCATTAGTTCCAAAAGGGCAAAACCTTTGGCCCTGGTCAAGCAGTGAGTGTTTGCCTTGTTTTAAATGTCTGGATTCATTAGGATATTGGTATTAAAATGATTCAAATTGAAATGTGTTTCTATTTATCACTATGAAACAAGTCTGAAGTATTTACGTAAAATAGTTTTACAATACAAATAGTTCCATTGACTAAGAGTACAAAAGGTAGTATGCATATGCTTGGTTACGATTGTCGATTACGATTAATTGTTGTGATTTTGAGGGAATTTTTCTACCCTGTAAGGGGCCCCTGGCCCCAAAAAGTTGAGAACCTCTGATATAAAAACCTCAAAAAACTAAAATAATGGACCTGCCATGTAAATGTCTGTAAAGCCTTGAACATTACCTCAACATTAACATTACAAGTATCTCTCGTGATTGATGGAAAACATTTGAGAATTCCCTGAAACGACTGCAATAAAGATATGAGAAATGAATTGTAGGTGAAGGTAAAAACAACTTCACTCTTTGTTAACCTCTTGCAATAGTGCAGGGAACTGAGCTCAATGGTTGTTAACAAGTCTACTTCCTGTAGCTGATACTCTGCTGAAGCTAATGGGAACCTATAATGATGAGAACAATGACTCCTAATGACACATTTATTTGACTACATGAGGCAGTTCTGCTCCTACATAGTGAAATTCCTACAAGCGGCCACTTGATGTCAGTGTTGTCTCAGGATTACAAAAAGGCACCAGCCACTGAACTTGCCTTTTCATCCACACACATGCTCGATTTTCAGACTTTATATTTTTTTCAGACATTTTACAGACTTTTTTTTTTTTTACATTTTTTAGACATCTTTTTTTTACATTTTTTGGACATCTTTTTTTTCAGACATTTCACAGACATCTTTTTTTTGGGACATTTTTAAGACTTTTTTTCAAACTTTTTTTCAGACTTTTTTTGCCAAGTACATGTCCTGTAAAGCCTTGAACATTACCTCCACATTAACATTACAAGTATCTCTCGTGATTGATGGCAAACATTTGAGAATACCCTGAAACGACTGCTGCCTTTGTTTGCGCTGAATGTTTGGCAGCAGTCAAACTGGAATAAAGATATGAGAAATGAATTGTAGGTGAAGATAAAAAACAACTTTACTCTTTGTTAACCTCTTGCACCTGTGCAGGGAATACCAATATCAATAGTTGTTCACAATTCTACTTCCCTGTAGTTGATACTATGCTGAAGCTAATGGGCACTACAGTATAATGATGAGAACAATGACTCCTAATGACACATTTATCTGTCTACATGAGGCAGTTCAGCTCTTACATAGTGAAATACCTACAAGCGGCCACTTGATGTCAGTGTTGTCTGAGGATTACAAAAAGGCACCAGCCACTGAACTTGCCTTTGCATGCTCATTCACATGCTCGCTCACATGCTCACTCACAGTGCCCATTCAAGTGTCCAGCATTTACATTTTGTAATTGTCTTTTTGTGAGACTGATTGGCTCTCCAGCTTGCTCTGTGTTTCAACAAGTCATGCCCACTGGATCCCAAATTAATTTTTCAGACTCACTGATTGCTGAATTATTTACTCGGCGGGTGTGCACACTGTTCACACCCAAAGAATGGCAGCCTCTTGAAACAAATTTAATACAGACAGCACTTGGGTCTATTACCTGTCACTTCTCTAAAGAGCTGAGGATTTCAATTTGAAGGCCCTCCAAACCACACCACATATAATAATAATAATTCCCCCCCTTGTCACACAGGGGACCCGGCTGGATGTTTAAAGCAGATGAAATGTGTAAGAGCAGTCAGTTAAATTATGAAGCATTTGCATACTGTGACATTTCAGAGCTGGCAAAGTCTGTGTAGGGGGGCTGCAGTGTTCATGGCAACCTGTCAAGAACAAACTGAAGTCTGTAGGCTGGCTCCCTGCAATTTAGAACTAAAGTCACCCCTTCACTGTGATCTGCTTTCACATTAGTTGTATTTTTAGATATTCACACAGGCTGTGCCTTTGTCTCCCCATATTCACCTTTCACATTGAAAGCTGGGTCTTTCAAGCCGGTTATGATTTTGTCAAATCCATCTCAATTATTATTATTCAGTCGGTCTTGTCAAAGGTTTGATGAGGTAATTGGCTGGAGTTTTTACTCATAAAGCAAACTGGAGCTGATCAGCCTGGATTTTGGTTATTTCTTCTCTGTCAGATTTCACAGGGCTCTTTCCTTTGTATGACAGTGATGGGAATTAACACATATGAAAGGTTTTGGAAAATACTAGCAACACACGTTTGTACTGTAAAAAGTATCAATCTTTACAAGTCATGAGTTTGTTTAAGGCCTTTTCTTCAAAAAGAAAAAGAAAATCTCCTACTAGGGTGAGATCACTCCACTGTTACCCCAGCGTAGTACTGCAACGTAGACGTATTCCATGCACTTTTTTGCCCTTTAGCGTCACGCCAGGAAGTACTCCTCTGTTGGTAAGAGCCAGACAAGCATGTTTGTAGTGCTCATTCTCCAGGGGAATATCCATTAGACAGTCTACACTTTATAGTTTTTGAGATAAATGGGGAAAAAAGTAACCCTCCGCCTGTGTACGGAAGGTCATTAAGCTTAATGTTGTTCCGCACAGAGCGCATAACGGCTGACAGGTATCTGCCAGCAGCTGTAGACTGTAGTTCCGTCAGCTCATGTGAGCGAATGTCGCCACCTTCTGGTGAAGCTAGTAAATGCACCTCACGTGGCCCATAAATGCACATGATCTGCAAATACGCAAATATCATTCCACGTGTACAAACTGATGCACAAATGCGTAGATGTAACTTACATGTAAACCTTAAAATAAGTATTTACAGAGTGAGTTGTGCGTATTTGCAAATCACACTGTATTTTTGTGGATGTGACTTTACACAACACAAATAAAAAATACGTTTGCGGGTAGTGAAATATTTGTAGGATCATGGTACATATTTGTGAATTGTCTTCTGTGGATTACAACTATTATCTACAGATCTGCTGCGGTAAGAATCAGACAAAATTCCGTAAACAAACAGGAGAGAAGTTACAAATGTCAAGTGGTCCATTAATCCACAGGAAGCGATCTGCAAATGTGCAAATATCGTTCCACGTGTAGAAATGGATGCACTAATGCGTATATATCACTTTCCATGTAAACCTTAAAATACGTATTTTACAGAGTAAGTTATGCGTTTTTGCAAATTGCCTTATTTTTGTGATGTGACTTTACACATCCACAAAAAAAATCCATAAAAATCCACATCGGTATAGTGAAATAGTGAAATTATTTCACGGTCACATTTTGGATTGTCTTCTGTGGATTACAACTAATTAAAGAGTTCCATACTCTATTGAGGTTCCCAATGATTTGTGCTGCAACATTATTACTGTGTGATAGGAATGTGTCCAGCAGCAGCGTCCTGATGTCAGTGATAAATGAGGGGCCAGTGGTGTGACTGACACCGCTGTGTGGGAATGTGTCCCTTCACCTGCAAGGGTGAGTCCCATATATGATGACTATGTTCTTGAAATAGTCCCACCTATAATAATGAGAGAAGTCCTGCAGAGAGGAATGACAGATTAGCTGCTCTGCTGTCGTCGGGGGGGGGGGGGGGGGGGGGGGGGAGGGGGGGACTGCCATGGCTCCCTGGGGAGGAGCAGGTCTTGCTGGAGACTTATCTACTATTCCCTCTGGGAGGATGTGAGGAAGGTGAATAGCCTCTTTGGAGTGCTGCTTTTCACACTTCACAGCAGTGTCATCATGTACATACACTTAAGGGGTAACTCGGTATTTTTTCAACCTGGGCCCTATTTTCCCATGTTTTTGTGTCTAACTGAATAATAGCGACAACAATTTCTGAAATTGGTCAGTATTGAGGGAGAGCACTGTAGACGGCAGCTGCTCACAGGCTGCAATGTAATCCTATTGGGGCAAGCTGGCACCGTCATTTACCTCCACTAAAAGTTGTTGTTTTTTGCCAAGACATGCTCTGATTGGTATTATAAGTGTCTAAAACATTATGGAAAGAGTCTCACTCAAGGAGAAGTCTCCTTCTGAAATCTGGCGATGAGGTGACGTGTTGCCGGAAAACAACGGTGGAATAGTGGAATACATCCATGACGGAAACGCAAGTGCCAGCCGGGCAGAGTCTGTTGTGTTGGAGTCCAGAAAGCGTAGCTTATCTAAAACATTTTCAATGTCATGACTGAATGTTTACATGATTTCCACAATGTGGTATGAGGTCTTTGAATTCGATTGCCGTCCGAATTTATTTGAGCCAGAGTATGCAGATATTCAGATTTCACAACGAGACTTCTCCTTGAGCGTGATTTGGACACGATAACAAACAGAACGGATCAAGAGAAAGGTAAGAAAAATATTACTCTGTAGGATCATTTCCATAATGTTGTCAGACACTTATAATAACAATCTGAACCCGTCAGAGGCAAAAACAAGACTTTTAGTGGACGTAAATGACGGTGCCAGCTTGCCCCTATAGATTACATTGCAGCCTTGTGAGCAGCTGCCAGCTACCAAAAACAAGAACTTTTAGTGGACGTAACGTAACATTGACACTGCTCACTTGCCCTCGCAGCTCGTTTCACAGCTGCCGATTACAGCGTTCTCACCTCAATACTGGATCTATTTCTAGGCACGTAGACACAAAAACATGGGAAAAATAGGGTCAAGGTGTGAAAAATACCAAAGTTGCCCTTTAAAGATTCTCCTGCTGTTAGTGTAAAGTAAGCTAAGAAAATGGCCTCTAAGGTATGGAAGCCGATGAGACTGAATGCGTCAGCTAAACATAAACTATAAGGCCTCATGATAAGTCAGACATATGGACAGTTATTAGGAGTTACCTAATTACCATTTTGACTTGCAAGCAGTTCACATCCATATCCAAGCAGTAAATACAATGAGGGAATATGGATTTTCCTGAAAGTTTCAATGCTTCAGACTTGGCAGTACTGCAGAGTCTCAGAAACATGCAAACACAGATGCCTCGCATTAAACAAATGCTGCTTCGATCATGCAGCATGCCTACATTGTAACCGTAGCTCAGTGCTATCACAATTCATTCAGAGTGTAGATTACATTCGTAATTGGAAGTACTGGCATTTGCCAAATTGATTTGTCAGATTAGATGAAACACCTGCGTGTTTTAATCATTGGACTGTTTTCTTTGCAGGTACAGTGAGGTAGTTTTGGCATAGGCGCAGTTTGAACTTTAAAGCTTCAATAGGCAACATTTTTTGACAACATTGAGCAGTAAATAAAAAGAGCACAAATCTATTTTATTATTGTGTTGGTTTCTTATTCTGTCAATAAGAAGACACAAAAGGTTGATATTAGTCATCATTACATTAAATTATTAGTTCTGTTTTATTATAAAATATACTGACCATGGCCACCTTGGGGTTCAGTTGTGAGTTTTGGGTACGTTTTATATTTAGGCAAGGTTCCATTACATAGGAGCATTATGGGATGGTAATGATTGTTCCAGATATTGGCAAACCTTCAGGGTGTTGCCAGGGAAACAGTTATGGCTTGCAAAAAACTTTAGATTTTGGTTGTAAAACCCATGAAAATATTCATTAATGGTCTTAATTTTTTTTTCTTTAACAATTGACTATGTTATAAGTGTAATAATAATGCCCTTCGAGGTGTCCCATAATCAGGAATTAATGGAATTCACGGAGGCCTTCACGTCATCTATTAATTCCTGATAATGGACACCTCGTCAGGCATTATCCCTTACGTGAGGTGTCCATATGAACGCTGATCAGTTGTGTTCCACGATGGCCATTCGAAGACCCCTTCCTGATTTGATTTTAATGTAAAGCTACCACTGCCCGACCTTCACACCCTTCCCTTCCTTTACAGTAACAGCTGTTTCGTCTCGTAATATATTCACGTAGATCTGACTCTTGCTGTGATTTTTTTTATAGTTGTACTGATATTTTGCACAATAAATCTGAAGACAGATGTGAATAGCAGCAGCAGTTTCTGTTTGACGTGTGACGAGGCCTTTGTGAGACCACAGCTCAGTTAAACAGGCCGAGTACATGATACACTTTCACTCCTGAAGAGAAAACAGAGATATGTATGTGCAGCAGTAGATAGATGGATGATCGAGTCACAGCTAAAGGGCGTCTAAATAGAACTGAGTTGTGTGAATCCATTTGCTGAGCCACAGCTCAGGGCTTCTATCTTCCCTCTCCTTAAATCGTCAGCCTCAGAGTAGCTCTATAGTTCTTGTTTGGCTCTCATATGATTCTTTACTTCCTCCACTTTGAATCTTAAAGGTCCCATATTTAAAAAAATTAGATTTTCATGTCTTTTATATTATAAAGCAGTTTAAGTGCTTTATAAATACTGGTAAACTATCGAAACGCTCAATATACAGAGAAATACACACAGCCCGTATTCAGAAATTGTGCGTTTGAAACAAGCCGTTAGGATATCTGTCAATTTGTGATGTAACAAATACACAATATTTAGACAATTACATGTTTTAAACGTAAACATTCTAAATGTGTCCCAGTTTATTCCTGGTTGCAGTGTATGTAAATAACATAAGATAATATATTCCTTTATTAGTCCCGCAGTGGGGAAATTTGAAAAAAACATCAGCTGACAGGAAGTAACATGGACCCAAAACTGTTGGCAGGCAACGTAATTCCGTTTACGCGTTGAAATGCACTAAAACAAAAGCATTTCAGACAGAGGGTAATAACAGGTATATTCAAACAGACAGTATGAGGAAAATAAAGGTTTTTTTGAACATTACAGCATGTAAACATGTTCTAGTAGAAACATAAAATACAAGTATGAACCTGAAAATGAGCACGATATGGGACCTTTAACTTGCTCCAGATTTATTTTATCCTATGCAAATCTAGCTGAAGTTACTGAGTATCAAACTCCAAGAGAGACTAACCAAAGGCTAATAATGGATGATTTCTAAAACCCCATTATCAGAGTGAGGAAGTGGTAATTGGTCTTTTCCCAGAATTTTCTCAAAACGTGGTCCTGGAGACACCTACTGTAGCGGGAACTAGCCAAAGCATTTCGACAGTATGCAAACTTGTGCTATAGTGAAATGTGGATAAATCAGAAAGCTATGCAGTTTTATGTTTGCAAGTGCCTTAGCTAACTAGCATGCTAACACAGCTAACATTAGCTTGCCAACAGCTAACTTGTCCCATCATCATTTTAGTTATCAACCGCACCCGTGGTAACCGCACAGGGTGCTAAAATAATTCCGACATGTTGAAATCCAATGTTTTTACCTAGCTACAGGTATTTTGTTAGCGTTTCAGCCATCGGTTGCATATTGTGGCGCCGATTGTTTTCCCCTTTGGTGGGCGTCTCACTTTTCGTTTTCGGACTATTTTCTGAAATGAAATTGTAGTCTGTAAGCTGAGATGATTTCATTTTGTTATTATATATTCTATTATTAGTTTCTCCAACTTGACAAAGCTCATCCAGAGCCATAGAAAACATTATGCCAACTGTTTTTCACTGACTGAATGCTCCTTTGCCAATTAGTAAATTGATCTTGCTGTGTAAAATTGGTGGAGTTGCCCTTTAGAATATTATTGTTTTAAAGTGACTTATAATATTGCCTGCCTGTAACAATTTACTCAAATGCATTCATGGAGATTCTTAAGCAGATTATTTAGCTGCACACATCTACAAGCAGTAGACAACCTGTTAACTATAGAGTTGATACTTCTTTTACACACTATGTTTACTGCCATAACCCAGCTCCTAGGCCATGACAAATTCGGGAATGTACACAGATATTTGTCCCCTTTAATTAATACTTAAAGGGACTGTTTGTTACTTCTTACACATATAAATCATTGCGGGTCGATGTCCCATGCGCGCCCGCGTGTTGCTACTCTGTTCAGACTCAGACTCCAACACAAACTACAACACAAACTACACGGAAGCACCAAAACCGCAAAGTTATATCTAGTGAAGCCCGTCTGTTAAACAGTGTTGGCCCCAGTCGGAGGACCCAGGGGAGACCGTAGCTTTGGTCTTCAGGACCGGAGTCTCTGCTGTACTCTGCTCCTCTGCCTACTTGCCTTTCACTCACACACCGCGCTCGTTCTCACTCGCTCAGCTTGCTCCACCTCCCGTGCATGCGCACACACTACACACTGCAGAAGAGTTAGTAGCTCTGAGAATATCTAGTGAATGTACAGTGGACGTTTGTGCAGAAATAAATGCTACAGCTCCTCCAGACCAACAGAGGTTTCCCGTGTCTTGTGGAGTGACGGGGCTCCGCAGAGAGAAACGTTAACGTCTCCGACCAAAACTCCGGTGTCTCCCCCTGTTCCTTCTGACCGCGGTCGGGAGGCTGAGGCAGGAAAAGCCAAGCACAGGCAACAGGACGCTGACTTTCGTTGACCTAACGGCCACAGGTGTTGCTATTAACAAGCAATTTCTGATTCTTACATAGAATCCCTTTAACTTCTTCAAGTGAAGTGTTTCCTTGAGGCTCTTTCTGTATTTATGACATTAGGTCAGTTAAATAAACCTCTCAGAAAGCCAGAGTCCTTATTCTGAGATATTGTAGAATCAACCACGTTTCATTCAGCGATCATCCTGCTGACACCTTTTCTGCTTTGCTCTGAGAAATGAAATATTATACACGGCCCCCACCCTGCCATTTTGTTTCCCCACAAATTACTATTCATTTCATTAAAGACTGTTTTTGTTCTTGACAAGCACCAAAAAGGCCTTTCAGTGAAATAGCTTTTCCAATCATTGAGAGGAGGCAGAGGAGCAGATAAATAGCTCAGCAGGAAAACGCTCTCAGGCTTCATGGTTTATCAATCGGATCACTGTGGCTCGAAACACTTTGAGCCAGAAAATTTCCTCTTGAATGTTGACTGCGAGCGTGTGAGCTGTCCTCCAGAATACACCTGATGTATACTGTACCTTTATCAATAAAGTCAATAAAGCAAGCACACAGTGGAAGTTGAAGACATGTTTCTTTGTCTCCCATAATTTTTCCCCATATACGTTATGTGACGTGTCTTCTTGGAGCACTTCTTGGATTGGTGTGAAGCTCTCCGGTTAAATCATCAATCGAAGTCGAAGGTGCAAGCCTGTGTACATAAATACTTCGAGGTAGATGTTAACTGCGATTCCCAAGGTGCATTTCAGCAAGAAACGTCCAATCACCAAGGGCTGACCCCTGCATTTTAGCTAAAACGTTACCGCTTGTTCCAGACCTCTACCAAACCAGCATAACGTCAGTTAAAAGTTAACTTTAACCCAGCCCAGTTCTACGTGAAAAAAACAGCACAGTGTTTTGGGAGTTTCACATGAAGTCATGGAAGCCATTGATAGATGTGTGAGGCTTCAGAGCAAAACATATCAGAATGCAAAAAATGAAATAGTAAGATTGTAAGTGTGTGGTCAAAAAATGAACATGTGGCAGGAAATCTTTAATTGGTATTGTAAAATTTATGATATGCAGATTGAACCTGATGTACTAATTGCCTTGTTTGGTTGCTCCGAAGCTTCTCTTGCATTACCACGCACTTTACAGCAGAACCTGATGACTGGTATGGTAGTAGCTAAGAGAATAATTCTAAAGAATGGAAGCCCACCAGCGCTCCTTGTTTTTCTAGATGGCTGAGGGAAACTAGTTTCAGGGATACACCTCGAGAGGCTTCGAAGCAACACACATGGCTCTCAAGAGAAATTTGAGTGTATTTGGGGCCCAATTATTAGACACCTTGACTCCCCCGACTGTTAGCTGAAGTCCCTACCGCGTGACATCCATTTTTGGCTATTCTTTACTGTTCTTTCCCTGATATGACATAGGCGGAAATGTGATTGTATCTTTGTCTGTCTAGTCTGGCTATCCTGTGGTGGTTGTCTTTTTTTTATTATTTTTTTTATTAGTATTACTTAATTTTATTTATTTATTTATTTATTATTATTACTCTGTATGTGGGGTTGGCATTTTTGTGAGTCTGTCTGTAGATGTTACTTTTTTTTTTTTTTTTTGTCTGTGAGGAAAATAAAAAAAAAAAAAAAAAAATGAACAAGTGTTTTACCCTCATTCTTTATTGGAAGCTTGGCTTTTTTTTAATGCCATGTTATGTATATCCAAAATACATTGTGACAAGTAAAATGTAATTCAGATATTTACAATTACAATTATGACTAGAAACAATGCAATTCCAGATATCCACAAATGTATTGTGGATATTTGTAGACTGGTACATAGGACATCATTTTAATATAAAAAGGGTTCATTGACTATCCACAATTCTATTTTAGATATCTATAATAGCATTTCTCCTTGTCAAAATGACGTTTTTTTTAGTCAGAATGGCAATTAGAGATATCTGCAATGACATTCTTACTAGTAGAAATTGTATTTCAAGATCTCTAAAACTATATTGATCCTATTCAAAATTCAATTTAAGATATCTTTTAATCCTTAAAAAGTACAAGTGTCCGTTTAACATTTGGACTGGATATGTATTGTAGATATCCGTAATTCAATTCTTGCTAGTCAAAAAGAACATTTCAGATATCCACATCGTCATTCTTCCAAGAACAAATGACGTCACGTTTGCCATTCACATGTATACTGGGCTTTCAACTTTTCTAGATATCTGCAATTGTAATTGTTGTGATATCTAAAGTATATAAAGATATATAAAGTGATATCTGGAATGAACATTCTGGATATCTGCAATATAATTCTTATGAGGAAGAACTCCCATTTCAGATATCTATAACTTTACAACATTAAGCATGTGATGAGGGGGATGAGAATGTGTTGGGTGAAAATACGTCAGTGTTGACAGTTTGTTCCACTGCCCCCAGGTGGAAAAAATCTGTTGAAGCAGCAGCGGGTAGAATTGGAGCAAATATGATTAAAAAAAGTTATTTAAATGATTTTTTATAAAATGTTCACTATATCCTGACAGTAGTGCATGAGACAAGTTATCTGTAAAAATCATGTTGCTCTGTATCCTCCGGTGCTCCTAATGTTATCCTGCAAGATTTCACAGACTGGAGGAAGTCTGCTGTCTATGAGCAGCTGTCAATCACTCACGATCTCCGGACAACTAGGCAGCGCTGATAAAATATGAATCAATATTCTGTTACTGTAATGCCTATTTCTCGCATCAAATGTTTTCAGAATCATCTTGTAGTGTACGGTTCAGCTGTAACATGAGAAAGTGTGTGACCCAGCATATTGTAATTCAGGTGTTCTGAGAGACTTTCACCACCTCCTCATGGATCTGTTTTTTAGACTTTAAAAATCTAGCCCGTGACAGAATACTTTGACCAATCACAGGTCATTTCAGAGAGAGAGCGTTCCTATTGGCTGTGCTCTGGCTGGTGGCAGTGCTTGGTATTTCCTCAACTGATCTCAACATGGCTGCCGTGTCACAAACTTTCTAATTTTACAGCTAAACAGTACACTACAAGATGATTCTGAAAACATTTGTGGTGGGGGCCATGACAAAATAATAATCAACATCTTCTAATCTTAACCAAGTGTTTGACATGGTTCCAGCAGCTGGTTGGGAATGTAGGGTGAAAATGTGTGCCTAGTTTGCTTATAGCTCTGCGAGTCTGAGTGCTGGAAGATGGTGAGAAGAAGCATTGATGAGCCTTCAACCAGTTAACTGTCACTGCTATAAATACAGCAGATCATATTCATCATATCCATGATGACTACCATCTCATTAGGACAGATGTTATCCACTCATTATAGATTGGATTTATAAATGTATGCAACTTGATTACGGCTGTTCAGCTATGTTTAGAAACTACTGTGATCGATAGTATTTTCCTTTTAAGTTAACTTTGAGCAACTGTGACAAGCTTTTCTAGTTCTACAGTGTGATCCCAAGTCAAAGCAAAGGAACAGCTTGCCAATAGTCACAATGAAGGGCAGAGCCCGTGAACTACAGCACATTCAAATTAGCTTTTTATTATAGCACTGCTCTCATTTCCTATTGGAAGAGGTTTCCTCATCACCAGGAAATCACTTTTTTCCCACCTTCCATTCCATTCTCTGTGGAGCTATACATCACTGTGACATCAGTGTGTCAGTGAATATGCAGTGCTACTGACTAGAACCAGGATATAACATATTTCAAAAGTGACATTTACTGGCTTTCTCTTAAAAATGTGTTCCATGTAGATGACTAAGTGCTACCAAGGTGCAGGCAGAGAGCCAAACTTCACCACTTCAGTATGCATACTCAACAAATTTGATATTATCTCTGCAAAGGATTCTGCACCTAATTTAATTTGTTTTCTAATTTACTTTCCTATGATGGTATAAATTAGTCACAAAATAAATTAAAAATAAATCAGATAAAAAACAGCATGTGACACCATTGGTTTCTTATTGGGTTTAGCATTTATTTGAAGTGAATTTATAGTTTTATAATAGCAGTGAATCAAATGACAATGTGATAATATGAAAGAAGTCACTCATAGTGATGAGCCCACAGAGAATTATCAGCTGAATCTGCAGCTCCTTTTGACTCTATAGACCTTCATAATGAGTGGCAGCAGGCAGCTGTTTTCAGCGAAAAAGCTCTAAAAATGCCAACTCCAACCTGGGGCTCAAACCCACGCCCCTAGGAATATAAGATCTCATGCTCTTCCGACTCCGCAGTGGTTGGCTATTCAGGCCAGTTTAGCTCAGTTTAAAAAATGAATGAGGTGAGCGGCAATCCGCCACACAATTTGTTGCCTGAAAATGGAATCAAGAGCTTTGATTGGCTGTATCCGCAGTAAAAATGAATGACATGATGGAAAGATGATTTGTAAAGAGAAATGGAAATCGTAGAAGCTCATTCATCGGCAGAACCACACTAACGCTCTCCAGGTGCCACCAATTTGAAACTCCAGTCAATTTTTCCACGAATTACATACACAGAAGAGACTAAAGTCCTATGAACTCATGGAGAATGCCAGCATCGATCCCACTACCTCTCGCATGCTAATCGCGCACTCTACCATTTGAGCTAATTCCCCTGTACAAGGAGCACTTGTGTAGCTCCTACTTGATTGCCTCCTCCTCCTTACTTCCATTCCAAGCTTATCCATTGTGTCTCTGGAAGCTGACATAGGTCAGACTCTTACTGTAAAACACAGTGGCCGTTAAGGCGATGGACTGCTAATCCATTGTGCTTTGCACGCGTGGGTTCGAATCCCATCCTCGTTGCAGGCCATGTTATTTACGTCTACATGGTTAAGACGATGGACTGCGAACTCATAGTGCTCTGCACACGTATGGTCAAATCCCATCCTTGTCGCAGTCCAGTTGACTTTCGTCTGACATGTTTACATGTCACCAATATAAATGGCTCAATTATAACAACTCTCTTCTTTGGAACAATGAGATCAGTTTTACCAATACAGACTTACAAATGCAGACTATCGCGACCTGCTGTGTGGTGCTCATCTCCGCCCCCTAGTGAGCCCATCGATGGACCCACTACAGTTTACCTACCAACCTGGCATCGGGGTGGACGACGCCGTCATCTTCCTCCGATACCGAGCTCTCTCTCACCTGGAGAAGCGTGGGAGCACTGTGAGAATCATGTTCTTGGATTTCTCCAGTGCTTTCAACACCATACAGCCTGCACTTCTGGGGAACACAGGAGTAGACCTTCACCTCACATCCTGGATACTGGACTACCTCACCAACCGTCCACAGAATGTGAGGATAAAGGACTGTGTGTCCGACATGGTAGTCTACAGTATGGGGGCCCCGCAGGGAACGGTCTTGGCTCCGTTACTCTTCACCATCTACACTGCAGACTTCACCCACAACTCACCAACCTGTCACCTGCAGAAGTTCTCTGACGACTCTGCAATTGTCGGCCTCATCAAAGAGGGGTATGACAGGGAGTACAGAGGACTCACTCAGGCAGGCTAAGAACGTACGTGCTAACTATTCGTTGGCTGTAGTCTTTGCGGTGTGTTCAAGTTCAACTTGTCGGCCAAAACAAAGGTGACGTGAGGTGACACAAGAGGTGGCCTTCGTCGTCGCGAGTTCTTTGATGTCGGCTTGGTGTGTCCCAAACTTTACTACTTACTTTCTGACAACAAAACCAAGCAACAGTATACTGTCATTAGAAGAAGAAAAGAAGTACAATGGCTGGGAATTGAACCCAGGTCAACTGCTTGGAAGGCAGCTATGCTCACCACTATACCACCATCACTGCGCAAAAAGTTCTCACTGCAAATTCACAAAATTTTCTTGCTATTGAGACCCTCAGCCCAATCAGCAGTTGGCCATTTTGAATATTATTATTAGTATTTCATGTATTTCATGCAAACTTTTTAGTACTTCTCCTTGAGGGTTTATCGGATTCTTTTCAAATTTGGTTGGTATAACCCTCCAGCTAATGTTATGCTAAATTGTGAAGGAATAGTCGATACCTTGAGCGATGGTGTCATAGATCATGTCACAATACTGCATTTTAGGCACTTAATAGGTATTTTTTTCTTTTTCAAAACTCCTAGAGGATTCAAGATTCAGAATCTCAAACCTTGACAATGCTAAATTGCGAAGTTTTTGGGTTTTCATGTAATGGTGTTGCTGTGACAAGGCAGGCAGTTTGCCTGTTTTGCCATGACACAGGAAGCTGTTGCAACTGGACTTTACTTTGTCCAATCTGCCCCAGATTTGACATGCTGGATAAGAATCCAGGCTTGAAGACATCTAAACACCCATATTGAGTGATAGTCATAGCGCCACCTACTGACAACAGGAAGTCAGCCTTTTGTGACAAAGATCATCTGATTTACATGAGATATACATGGTGTTATCTACACATGATATACAGCAACATGATGTATAATTACTGTGTGTGTTCTCTAGTGCAACATAATAGATACAGGAAATGGTACAAAATTGCAATATGTCATTTCCAGCACCACGCACTCCACGCAAGAAATACCATCTAACTCATGAGCACAGTGTTAGACGGTCACGGAACTGCACAGCCGCATCAACCGGAATCTCGCCAGTACGCCCGACGTGCACAAGGGGCGAGGGCCCCATTCATCGCTGCTTGCAGCTTTGATCATTTATAGTTTTTATTTGAATGTTGAGTGATATAGTGACAAAACAATGACTTTGTGGACTTCTGGCACAGGCTGCTTATATTTCTTACAATATCCTAATTTGGAATGCTGACTAAATAGCTTCTTTGCTGTGTGAATGAAACAGAATGCAGTGCCTTCAGATGCAGCGCAGATGAAGAGGATGAACACGTGACAGCTGGTTCAGAGGATGACACCACAGAGTGAGAGGGACACATTTCACAGCGAGGGCAATTTCACAATCAAAAATAAAAGTGGTGGAATCATTTTCTGAAGCAGTTAAATGTTGCCTCGCGCCTGTCTAGAGTAATTGGCAAATATTTCAAAGACTTTCAGCTTCACCGACTGCATGTTTTAAGTGTTCTGTCACTTTCAAAACACAAATGAAAGAACACTAAATGTCTCTTGTGTACTGTGTTAGAGCCTGGTAATGTTGTGTTCACCACCACCCATTACAGACAGAAACAAGAAAGTACAGTTTGTTCTCCATCAAGCTGATGTCACTCTACACAGACAACAGAATGGTAATAGAAATGATATTTGTCTTCTTGTAATATTGTCTGGTTATAGGAACTCCACAGCACTGCAACAATAAAGAGCTGAGAGGCTGCCTCTCATTGTCATTAGAAGAGCTGCTTGTTGTAGGACATCACACAGTGTGGACTCTGTACATTCTGGATTTGATACAGATTATATTTACTCATATTTTTTGTACCACAGCAATGGAATGGACGGAATACTTACTGCAATGTGCTAAGCTCTTATACACATTCAAAATTTACTTTAAAGGGACTGTTTGTAACTTCTTCTAAATCATTGCGGGTCGGTGTCCCATGCACGTGTGGCTACGCTGTTCAGACTCAGACTCCAACACAAACTACACAGAAGCACCAAAACCGCAAAGTTATATCTAGTGAAGCCCCACTGTTAAACAGTGTTGGCCGCAGTCGGAGGACGCCAGGGCCGGAGTCTCTGCTGGACTCTGCTCCTCTGCTCCTCTGCCTGCTTGCCTTCACTCACACACCGCGCTCGTTCTCACTTGCTCTTTCGCTCCACTCTCACGTGCATGCGCGCACACTACACACTGCAGAAGAGTTAGTAGCTCTGAGAATATCTAGTGAATGTACAGTGGATAAATGTGCAGAAATGACTGCTGCAGCTCCTCCAGACCAACAGAGGTTTCCCGTGTCTTGTGAAGTGACGGGGCTCCGCAGAGAGAACGTTATCGTCTCTGACTAAAACTCCGGTGTCTCCCCTGTTCCCTCCGGCCACGGTCGGGAGGCTGAAGCAGGAAAAGCCAACACTATATCAGCACTGATTCATGGAGAGACCTTCGTCTGGTCAGCTAACATTACTGCCAAGCAGCTGAAATATAGAGTGATATTGTGGATTTAGCTGACGTGTGTCGCCTCACTGTTTTGAGCGATGCTCATTCATGTCTATGTAGAGCGAGCAGAAGTGCGAGTGCGAGCAACAGGACGCTGACTTTCGTTGACTTAACGGCCACAGGTGTCGCTGTTAACAAGCAATTTCTGATTTTTACAGAGTCCTTTTAATTAATTGATGATTAATTAATTGCAAATTTCTAATTCATGACTAGAACAACTTGACACACAATGCTGAGCTGCATTTCAAATTAATCCTCAGGTTCCCATCTTTCAGATGATACACCACTTCTATGTTACATCTACTGCTGACCTTCTATCTACCCCTGAACATCCTCCTGTCCCCCATCTCTACCTCCAAAAGTGGTGTGGGTGTGGTAAGAGGCTAAAAGATGGGGGACCAGCATGCCATCCACCATGTGCCAACCACAATTGATTGATGATGGCAACTGTGGATGGTTCATGAGAGACTCGAGTTTCCAAACCTTTGTTTGATAGTGGGGCCTCATGATGTGCAGAGTCAAGGCATCCCTTGTTGGTGGTAAACTATTAGCATCAGTTGATTGTATCAATAATTAAGATCATAAATTGCACATGAGACGCCTGCATAAAAATTACAGCAGCAAATTGAAAAATAATTTGTCAGTATTGTAAAAAAAAAAGTCAGGTTTTTCCAGCTTTAAAGCTTCAGAAGGCAACAAGCTTTTGGCATCATTGGGCAAAAATTCCACAATAACCTTTCAGCATATTGTAATTCAAGTGTTCTGAGAGGAAACTAGACTTCTGCACCTCATCATGGCTCTGTTTTCAGGCTTTAGAAAATCTAGCCCGTGACGGGAGACTTTGACCAATCACAGGTCATTTCAGAGAGGCAGTGTTCTTATTGGTTGTGCTCCAGCTGGTGGGCGGTGCTTGGTATTTCCTCAGCAGATCTCAACATGGCTGCCGGGTCACAAACTTTCTCATTTTACAGCTAAACAGTACACTACAAGATGTTTCTGAAAACATTTGAGGCGCGGTATCAGTTTTGACCCCTGAAGGCATGCAGACCTCTATCAGGACGGAAACCTCACAAGCCGGGTCGCCCACTGACACTGAAGGTCTTTATAGGCTATGCGTTTTTTAAATCCATTATCCGATAAAAAATGTATGAACAGACACTCCGCACACTGAGTCCGATGGGTTTTATTATTATATTCGTTATGAAAATTCGCAGTACAAGACAATACTGAATTAATTACGTGGGTGCAATGGATAGAGCTAGTCCCAAACAGGGCTAATGAAAGAATGACATTAGCAAGAAGCTATCGTTTAGCTGCCTAGAGCACAATCACTACTGTCTAATCTGTCGTACATCATTTGTTTTGCGACCATCTCCGATTCCAAGCTGTTCTGCCATCCCCTGCCACAATCTATCTTTAAATTCTGCATTCTTTTACTTGTTTATTGTGAGGTGCTTTGTGATGAGAGACAAAGTGAATCATGCCATTTTGGATGATGATGTTTGCACGGACGGTGGCTCTGAGTGGTAAGACAACCCTCTTTTGCCTTTTGACAGATGCAGAAAATCAAACCTGTTCTGAAAACTATAATGACGGACGAAAGTTTCGGAGTCGGAGTGTAAACGTGATTGACACATAGTTGTATTTATTTTATATGTTCGACAATTTTCGGACAAAAAATATGGACTTGGTGTGCCAAGGCCTCGTCTCTCACAAGGTGTAGCCTATGTACTGAGTTCCACTGCAGTGCAGATAAAGGGAAGTTGTTGTGCGGCTGCTTAATCTTTAATAATAGTGTGATAGATTGCTGGATTTGTATTAGAGGAAGGAGGCTGTTTGTTTCACCTCAATAACCAAGGGCTTCTCTTTGACGTAGCATGAAATTGGTTGTATGCTGGCCTTAATGTTCATTATTTCACATGTCAGTGGAACCTCTGTAATAAAAAAAGGCATTTATTTTATTTTGCACTTAATCTTAAGTAATGCATCAAATTAATGATGGCGGCCCAACAAGGGCCGAGTCTAGCTTAGCTGAGGTTTGTATAGGATTGAAAATGCGGTGGTGAAATGTAAAGTTACCGACCTCGATGTCCTGCTTTTCATGATGAACACGATGAGGTCTGTGTTCCACGTCCTTCCATTCCCAATTCTTCTCATGCACTTTCATCTCATCGCTTTTTGTCTCTTCCATCCAGCTTGTGTTATGTAATCTTTTTAATACCAGTGCTGTCGTAGTGTATGACATAACAAATGTTATACGTATTTTAATAGGGGTCGACCGATATGTTTTTTTCAGGATCAATACTGATACCGATTACTAGTAATCAAGCAGATCGATATTTTGAACAAAAATACGAACGGAAATCTTGGTGTCAAAAATGGGAATAACACAAACTCCGACACAAAACTACGTTGAAATGCCGTAAAGTTTGAAGTATTTGTACTTTTTGCTGTTTTTCCTCACATGCTGACATTTTCTGTGCATGTATTACAGACTCCCTTCCCTGGTGTTGGTTGAGTGTAATACTCCCACACTGCACTTTTAACCCTTTTCTTAGTTTATCCATCTGCAAAAAGTTTTTTTTTTGATTTGGAGAAAGAGATCGGGGGCCGGGGGTATCTACGGGTTGCCTTGGGAAGGGGGGGGGCGACATAGGGGTTTGCATTAGACCAGGAAAGATAGTTTTGTATATGTACCTGTGTATGGGGGGTGGGGACATATAAAAGGGGTAAAATGAATGATGTGTAACATATTTTCTCTTTACCTTCTCAATAAAAAAGAATTGATCACAAAAAAACCCCATCTCTGTTGGTCTTTCCACTGTTCAAACAATCACCAACTCTGGTTTGAGAGTTTGAAAGAGAGACCGAATAAGTAAATAACAGATACAAAAAAAAAGTAACCACCGTAACACTTTCACTTTTAACTAATCGTTTTCTGGCGCATTCGTGATGTTAAAATTCATGGAGGACGGAACCTACCAAATATCAACGCTTTCAGTGGCTGATCACAAACAATCTCCAATTAAAGTAACCAAGTAACCTCATAACACTTGAGATTTGCATTAGATCAACGACCACCATGTCCTCTGCGCACTCTTTTTTAAAACAAGGAAAAGCAAATGAATCCTTTGTTTATTTAATGAACAGATACACCAGTAGCTGCTCACGGTGTTTACTGCCCACAGTAGTCTTTACATGTGTCATTTTGAACAAAACTCTGGGAGCTGTATCATCTAAATGCTCTTGCTATTACCACCTCATGTGCCACCAGGTCAACCAGACTTAAATGCACACAGGGGGAACATTAACACACTGTCTTGATATCCAAGTCACAAAGTCTATCCTTGTAAAAACAGCTGTGTTTTCCATAGGTCCTGAGATTCATGGAATATCTTGGAAATTACCTGACTCTTCCAGACAGGAAAAATAAAAAAAATAAAAATGATCTTGGATACTCAGGAGTATAAGGAATATTTACAAATGGTTCACTGTAGAGGAATATATTAAAGTTGTGTTTCACAAATTTAAAAAAATATTTTTTCTGTTGTATATGTTTTTATTTTATTTGGATGTAGTGTGTTTGTGCGGATTAATAGACTTATGAGATGTATTTCTCTCCATCAGATAAATTGTATGACGTCATAAAGTTTGATTTACTTTAATTACTGTCAATGTGTACTTAATATTTATTTTTTAATATTTTTTTTAATCTTCTTTTCTTTTTCTTTTTTTGTATTTAATTTATATTTGTTTTTTGTTCTTTATCCTTTTTGCATCGGCAAAAAAATACCAAAATATTGAGAGACAATCAGTCATTTGTGCTCTATTTGTATGTTTCTGTACACCTGATGTTACTCCCAATAAAATAATATGGAAAAAAATAAATAAATAACAGCATTAATTGTTTCCCAGCCAATCTGGAGTAAAAACTATCTGAAATCCCCATCACTATTATGAGGAGAGCCCTCTCACACAGTAGACTGTGTTCATCTGTAAATCTATTTCCTTACACGTTTTTTAGTTTTCAGTTTTTTTTGTCATTTACATTTTCTGTAATGGAGCACATGTCTGAACCAAAGTGAACTGCCTACTTGATGGATGACATTTGTAGATACTCAAACATGACGTCACTCCACTGATTGGTCTCTCAGCCCTGCTCAGTGTTAGAGATGTATTATTGTTCTCTCTTACATCAAATGGATTATTTTGACATGGCTATTAGATGTAAGCCATCAGAAGCGTTGCTGGGGTAATTAAGCAGAGAATGAGACCTAAAAGACTTCCGTTAATGATGCTGAATATACATAAATGGATCATTTCAGACAGAAAAAGCTGAGGCGTCTGTTATATGAGATGTACCAAAACTCTGTCCAGTCTGTTCATTCATGCTTTGCCAGAGAAACACCCAGTGAAGGGAAGGAATCATCTGGTGGGTGTTTCTTCAACGGCGAATATGAGATAACGAAGCAATCCGAGGCTTCAATTTGGGTAAAAAGACAGATTGGTGAAGCTATTTCCATTCAGAACCTAGTCAGTCCTCATTCATTGCATTATTATGGCTGCTGACAAATGAGTTTGGAGGCCCCAGGATTCAATGTCACTTCAGTGTCATTGTCTTCTGAGAGAAAATGATGAGCTAAATAAGAAATTCATACAAGAATGTGCCTCAGGCGGATAGAAGGGCATGAAAAGAAAATGTGCATATGTGACATCAATAAACATCAGAGACATGTCTGCAGCAGTTACCTGCCTGTGTCTGGCATTATAACGCAGAGGCAGAGTAGCACCTACGTCGAAGGTGCACGGAGAAGGGAAAAATCTGAAGAGGTCAAAACTCCAGCAACATTTATGTTTGTGCTTTGTTGAATACTTGATTCTGATTGGTCAATGGCTGTGTTCTATGGTATGTTCTTTCTTTATAACAGACCGTTGCTATGTATAACAGACTGTTGCTATTTATAGCAGACCGTTGCTATGTATAGCAGACCGTTGCTATGTATTGCAGACCGTTGCTATGTATAGCAGAACGTTGCTATGTATAACAGATCGTTGCTATTTATAACAGACTGTTGCTATGGGCACAGTTCTGATGTCGGACTCTGGCGGACCGTTTTTTTGTCAAATTATTGATTTCTTCAGTAAGTAGCCGTATAATAAACAGGATAACAGCGGTCGTTATTGTGAAATAAACCCCTTCAGGGCGATGCAAGACCCAGTGTCGGGGTGCGGCATCACCCTCTCGGGGTTTATTTCACAACAATGAACCGCTAGCTGTACATTATACCTCACATAGTATATAGAACAACTTTATTTTATATTCAATTCTATATATTTATTTTATTCTGTGTCTAGTGTTACAGGATCCATTTTGTTCCTCTTATTTGTCTTTGTCTTTATTTAGTATCACACTTTCCATAATTACAAATTCTCAATAGAACAATAGTTACATTGCTTTTTTCTTTAGACATATTTAATACATACATATACTCCATAAACTAAAATAAACCCAAATGTATTCCTACGTTCCTATTGTTAGATTATTTTAGCTTTAAATATAACTTACACATCCATTATAGGAATAAACTATAGCCTATGCACAATACAATCAGCATTATAAGTGCTTATACATGAGCTATTATTAGTGCTAATCTCATGTCGTACAATGAAGTTGAGTAACTCCATAAATGATCACTCTGCTGATATGGTAATATCTCATTCAGATCATGTGACAGACACAGAACTCTGTTTGGGACTCTCTCTGGATGAGATAAAGTTTAGAGAAGTGGCAGTGCGCTGATCTTCATCGGAGGTGTAAAACTGAAACTAACAACTTCTGATCAGGCATGAATCTCACCATTGTGTGGCTTATTGTCCACACAAATCACCACTGCCGATGAAGTGAAGCTCACAGCCGCTTCCCCCCAGGTTTGTCAGTGGGAAGCATCCTGGAGTAGGGAGACCGTCCTAAAACACAGCAAAGGTGTCTCTAATGCACATTACACACTGCATGAGAATCAAGCTGATTTTGGGCCTGATTCCTCCCGACAATCGTCAGCAAAGTCCAGATTGTTTGATGGTTCTAAACATTATCTCTCCAAATAGTGTGAGGTATGTAAAGAGTGTTTTTTACATCCCCCAATCGGCTCGAAAGTCCATCCTGGACGCACCGATCACAAATGGTAAATATTAAACATGTTCAATATTTCTGATGGGATATCCTGCTGTGTGTGAAGGAACCCCGAGGACAGCCGATGACGCAGTCACGTGGGAAAGAACGATAGCCAATAGAGAATCAAGCTGACTGAAGAAGGAAGGACAACCACCGTCGTCATGGCGACCGTGGCCAACCCATGAGCTAATGCTAAACACAAAGCATAGAGTATTAGGATGGAGCTCAGAAATGGAGGAGCAACTTGTTGATTTGTGGCAACAACACAAGTGTTTATTTAACGTGTCTCCATGACTTCATCCATCCATCCTTCGTGAATTTTCAGTACGAAGTCAAAACTAACATCTCTAATTGTTGCTGCCCGTTGTCCAAAGTCACGTTTGATCGCAAGAGATTTTGCGAGATTTTGCAAGATTTCCATTTTTTTTAGTCAGGACTCTTGTTGTTCATGAATGGATCTGTTAGTGTGTGGTGTGCTGTTTTAGCCAGATCGTTGCACTCCACACACTATACGAACAAAACAGAACATGTCGTTATGTGTAGGCTCTCTCACATTTCACACATCTGTTAAGATCTGAAAAATATTTTAGTGTCTTAAGGGAGCCTTAAGCGAGAGTGATGCAGAGACAGCGACACAGAGCTACCGATCAGAGGAAACACGCCTCACTGCAGTCCAAACTTTTTACAAGTCAAAATAACTGGAGGCTACAGTAGCATGTGAACATGAAGGAAATGCTAAAACACGCACATATGATTCGAAGCAACCTACTCTAATTTGTTTGTTTTTAATCTCGACATATATCACATTTTTTCCATGTAAAATATGACTTGAAATCTCAGATTATTATTACTTTTTTTTAACAGTGGCCCCAATACTCCATCGGAGTTGACTCCCCCAGGACTCCTGCAGCTGCAGCCAGCTCTCCTTCATTATGGCCCAATTCCAAACCACCCCCTCAACCTCTCCATACCCACTTCCACTCCGTGTGCGCAGAAGGTCCACCATCTTAAGTGCCATCCCAAACCAAATAGCAGGAAGTGGAAGTGGGTTATAAAACCCTCCAATAGCGAAGCCTGCATCGGTGCCGGCTCACAAACCACACTCCTCGCATGTGCAACTGCTCCTTGTGTCCGGGATGGAGGAAATGCCTACCTACAAATGTGAGTTCCGTTTTGTTTTTATTCACAATGGATGAGTGATAAGTTGCCTCACCTCAAACAGACATTTGATTGACAATTTCCGTGCCCATGTGATGGAATTAGAGGTTACATTGTATTTTGGAACGAAGAAAATGTGTTGATTTGATTTTAATTGATTGTACTGTGTAATTTCAGGGGAAAAAAACAAGGAACTAATTAAGTTAAGAATGGCAAAGGAAAAAATGTTTAACAAAATATGAGTGAGTTTTTTTATTTATCCAATTCATAATTTTTCCTTTCATTGCCCATACACCTACGTATTTTAGATAAATATTTGTTTAATTATAATATCCTTTCTGAAATATTTTCAGTAACAGGTTAATCATGAAGGAACTAGACCTTGATGGCCAAGTGTCCCCAAAACAGTCCTCAAAGAAATGGGAGGACTTGAAAAAGAAATACAAGTTTAATGGTTTGTTGTTTTTTTATTATAAATATTGCTGTTTAGAATGCTGAACAGATATTTCTAGCATGCCATTGTTTGCAATAGGAACTAAAAGGGCCTCCCACTGGGTCTGGAACTGATCAGGGGGAGGAAACTCCTGCATCATGGCCATCAATAGCTCCCCCTGTCCTCATTGCCTGATGCCTGTCAAACCCCACCATTCTCCCCAGTCACACAAATGCTGCCTCATCATCCTCAAATGTTCCCTCATCATCCTCAAATGTTCCCTCCTGTCCCCCAGAGTGTTCCTCCCTCCCAAGACAAAAAAACAAAGTAAAAGCACTATGGCAGTGCTGGACTTCTTGGAAAAAGAAGCTGAGAAGGAGCACCAACAACACCAACAGATCATGTAGCAATCAGATAGATTTCTCACACTATTTGAAAAAATGGTTGAAAAAAGTATGTTTTTTTTTCCTTATGTTTTTGTTTCTTATGGTTATCAGTGGTAAATATTTGTGTTGAACTATAGAGTTCATGTTTTTTGTTTAAAACACAATAATTTGTCATATCTATTTTGAAATATAAAACCACGAATAAACTTTTAAGTATCCGTTCATAGTGTCCTTCATGTCTTGAGTGTTTTGTTACTCATGCAGTATGTCATGCCCACTGCTACATTATTCTATATCAACAAAAGGATTTCAGTGTTTATTTTTCTAACTGCAGTGGCATTGCTTTGCCATGTGAAATATAGCACCTGATTGCTGCTACTGAAGATTTGACAACCTTGGAAATGTGTGGGTCAGATAATATAGAAGGAAAATCCTTTGCATATTCTTGGTATAACTGCAAGAGAAGCAATCTTCAAATGGACATTAAGACAATAGCATGTATGGCAGTTGGGTCATACGTGTGTTTAAAACACAACCACTAGTATACTGATGTGACATTGAAAAGAAACTGAATAGAAACTAATGACACTTCTTCAAAGGGAATTGTGTTTTGTTTATGTCATCCGACAGGTGATACAAGTCTGTGAAGGGCTACCTCTGCATACCAGCACTTTAAATAAAGGTGTAATCTTTGTGTGCTTTATACTTATGAACCATGTGAACATACATGCTGGTGGATGGCAACACTAGCTCATGACAACTTGTCAGTGGCATTTTGGCAGAAGAAAAAATAGAGAAAACAAACTTATATGACCAGGTCGCACAGTTTTTAATGACATTTATTTTTTTTCCTAAATTGGAACGGCTCCTTTAAGATAAATGCAAAATGTGCACAACACAAATGAACACAAAATATATTTGCACAAAATTCAGAAAACAAACAAGATAACTGACAAAAAAAAAAAATCATACACAAAGTTCATTAAAGGTTGTCATGCTCATCCATGTGGTGGTAGTCTGACAAGAGCAGACAGGTGGGCAGCAATCCTGACCGTTATACGGTGTCCAGGACTTTCCTGTCCACCTGCTGCAACATGGTGAATGTTCTGAGCTCCTTCTTCATAGGAGAGGTCTTCATTTTCATCAAGAACATCATTCATTTTGAGGCAAAGATTGTGCAGAAATGCACAACAAGCAATGATGTCTGGGGCAAAGCTTGGACTGACCTCCAGGGTCCTTGAATATAGTGGCCCTCCAGCGGGCTTCGTTCCACAACAGAACGAGCCCTGGAATGATGACAATTGAACCCATCCTGTACCCGGCCGTGCAGAGGGACCTTGTATTGTGTAAGGATGGTAACTGGTGTCTCTAGGCAAGGATACAGCGCCTGGTAGAAGATGGGGCTGTTGCGCAAAACCCTTGCATCATGTACGGAGACTGAATATCCGATAAACACATCGAGGAATCTGCCACTTGCATCACAGATGGGCTGCATTTGAATGGATGGAAAGCGCTTATAGTTAATGTAATCCCTGTGATGCTGGTTCCCTGGAGGTTTGATCCCGATATGTCATCCATCAATGGCACCAGCAGCATGGACAAAGGCTGCAAGCTGACAGACTTTTGGGAATCCCAAATGCAGAACTCACTGCAGAGAGGGAAAGCCCATGGGCCAAGCTATAAAGTAAAACAAGCACCTCGATCTCGTGTCCCCAGCCGTGGTCCTCTGGAGAGGAAAGCATTTTTAGCAAATATGCCACAATAGATCTTGTGAGATGAAAATGCCTCTTCAGGCAAGCCTCTGGATTTGCATGTAGTTGAAGAATGTACAACACATTGCCCTCCTGTAAACAAAAAGACAGGACACAGGACACAGGACAGGACACAGTCCTTTTTTAGAAACAAATCCTGTTTCTCCCTCCAGGTGAGGAAACATTTGATTTCAGCCACTTTTTTACCTTTATTGGATTACGATGATCTGCTCTATATGAATGCACCTGACCAGTGCCTAAAGAAGCTGGATACTGGTTACCATTGTGCTTTACGTTTTATTACTGGCTGTGGAAATCTGGTTCCCCACTGTACCCTGTCTGCGACTGCTAAATGGCCGTCTCTGTATTTCCGCAGACTTTCACATTGGTTGGCTCTTATATATAAATCGTTCCTTCGACTGGTTCCTTTGTATCTGTGTACATACATGTGCACAAACCGCAATCAATATGGCCTGCTCTCTCACAATGTTCTACAGATGTTGGTCCCAGTGCTAGGCAAAAAAGCTTTTAAATACGCTGCTCCTTCTTCCTGGAATAATGGACAGAAGAACCTGAAATTGTCAGAGCTGATTACTACTGTACGGGGGAAATTTAAGTCCATTTTAAAGGATGGAGAAAGTGGCACTATAGGTTGATGTGATTGCTCTTGATTTTCTCACTGAATGTTTTGAGATTGACCTGTTTGTGTGTTATAGCACATTTTTTTGTTTTGCATACAATCTGGATGTCATGCTCGTTCACTCGTGGTGTGTGACTGTTGTATTTGTCTGCTTGTATTGTTTGTTTTTATTGTTGTAACAATGTCTGTGCTGCCCTCTCGGCCAGGTCACTCATGGAAAAGAGTTTTTAATCTCAATGAGTTCGCAAGTGGCTGGACACCATGCTGACGATATTTCCTGTTTCCGTTGGAGAGAGTGTGTAGGGGGTAGGGGGATTGTATGGACCCAAATGCAGCACAAACACCTCACGTCTTTTATTCACAGCGTACACAGGAACCAGGACAAGCAGGAAAGAAAACTCACGGTACTGTTTTAGCTTAAGGTTGGAAGCCTTCAGAGTCTTTCGGGTGGGCCGAAACCGTAATACAGGTGTGTCCGGAGCTAGCGTGAACCATGCGTCTTCACCAAACAATTTAACAAGCGCCAGCAGGGAATTAACACACACGATGGCGAGTGTGGCAGCACAAACAAAGTCAATAGTCCACAGTGATCCACAGGGTAGCAGAAAGGGAAACAGACTGCGGTACAGTCGTCGGAAATAATGCACCAAGCAGCCCAGAGGAGCAGACAGGAAACCAGGAACGCTGAGGCAGAACTTGTGGTCGGGGGACAGAAGGCTGAGGTAACTTAAGGAATAACGATGAGGCAGGTAAGTCAGAGACGGGTGAGGTCGGCAACGGAAGATCAGTCCAAGGATGAGTGCTGGAGAGTCTCGCATGGAGGCGAAGAACAATCTGGCAATGAGTGAGTGGAACGGAGACGTTTAAATACTGGCTTGATAACTGATGAACTGCAGCTGTGAGCTCAGGTGAGCTGATGAGGGGGGAGTGGCTTACTGGTGGGGTGAGGTGAGGGCGGAGTTGTGGAAAAACACTGAGCACAGGCATGAAGAGGATCAGACTGTGACAGAGGGTAGGCTCTTGAGCCCCTCTCCAGTGGCTCCCTGTGGATTTTTAATAAAATTAGTTGAAATGAATAACTGTTTTTTTGTTTACATTTTCATTTTATTTATCATTGTTGTAGGTCTATGATACGACGGTACGACGGAGTATTAGGGCCACATTGAAGAAAAAAAAATGTATCTGAGATTTCGAGAATAAAGTCATAATATTATAAAGTAGTAATTTTACGTGTTATTTTCTTTTTTTTTGTAAAGTTATGACTTAATTCTCATAACATTACAACTTTTTTCTCGTAATATTATGACTTCATTTTCGTAACATTACGACTTTCTTCTCGGAAAGTTCCGACTTTACTCTCGTTATATTACAACTTTTTTTCTCGTAATAATATGACTTTATTCTGGAAAGCTCATATTATTTTCACTTTGGCCCTCGCTGCATTAGACTTATATACTATATACTTTGACTATAAACTGTGTTACCTTCATCACAATGATCAAATGTTTTGCGGCTCCAGACAGATTATTTTTCTTTTTTTTTTGCCTAAAATGTCTCTTTTGATAGTAAAGGTTGCTGACCCCTTACCTACACCGGGAACAAGGGAACTTCATTCAGCTGTGAATGTGACTACAAAAGGAGTTCACAAAGTCTCACCCTTCACCCTTCAACAGAGCTGGTGGTTTGGAATCGGACATATCTGTCCAAGTGGAGCTTCAACATTGCTTCATCTTTCCTTTTTATGGCAGATTGCAACCATTGCTTTAGCTCTACGGTATAGACAAATTATTAAAGCTAAAGAAACGTTTGAAACCAATATTTTATTTGTATTATTTAGTAGAACAAGTTTCTTCCGTTGAGATCACCTGAGGTTGGAGATTTAAATTGGAGCTGAAAGTGTTAGTGGCTAACTTTCCACTTCCATTTCATTTCCTTCAATTAAATATAAATTGTGACTGCAAGTCAGAGTAAATAATAGAGACGTAAACAAACCTCTTGAGGCTTGTTCTGAAATCTTCCACAGCAGAAAGGGATTTCAACACTGGGAGGAGTGACTGTGTGGCACTGATGGGTTGAATTTTGACTTCCTTTTTTTTCAAGCAGACCAATCTGATTTCTATGAATTTAAGATAATCTCCTCAAGTATTACAGCCCAGAACAGACTATAATGTGTAATGTGTTTTATAAATAAAACACATACTGTATGCAGACATTTTTTCAAGACCGAGTTCAAAGATGGGTGTGGTCCATGCAAGGGCGCCGGAAGTAGGGGGGTAGGAAGTGGGGAACAGCCCCCCCCCCCAAGACCTGGACTGGCCATTGGGAGCAGAGGGTGTATTCCCAGTGTTAAAACTGCAAAATGTAAATGGGTAAATTAAAGCAAAACGACACAAAGCAGATACAGTCACTCAGAACTGTAGACCGTCAGCCCCCCCGCCTGCTTAAACCTGATGGTATCATTTCTGCCTGTCATCACTGATTGGTCTCACATACATCAACACAATGTTCATTCAGCGTGCGGAATGTGCGTGGCCGAGCGTGGAGAAAAACTGTACAGCACAGCTGAAAGAGAAAACCAGACAATGAGAGGAGGTGGAGCTGCAGCAGTTTTGTGTGTAGTTTAAACTAAAAGATATATGGCCGTGATCTTTACAGCACCCCCTCGCCCCGAACCTCGCTGCTTCCCGGGGCCGTGAACTGTGCTTGCCGCGCCCCCTCTCTCCCTGTGGGGAGGGACAGAGCTCCCGGGCTGACCGTCAACCCGGGCGGACTGCCCTCAGTGTGTCAGGGGTCTGCGGTGATTTCGGCAACACACCCCACACGTCTTAAAACACTGGCCTCGTCTCGTTTACCATGCTTTGAGGTGATGTGACTTTTTTGCTGTGTCATCAGCATTCATATCTATACAACCAATGTGTTTATGATTAATGGTAAATTGTTTACTAAAGCACAGCAGTGGAAGAAGTACTCAGATCTGTTACTAATACCTAATATGTAAAAATACAAGTAGAAGTCCTGCATTCAAATTGTATAAAAGTATCAGCGTCAAAATATACTTAAAGGCCCTCTGTGTCTGTGTGGCGCTCCTCTCCTGCCTTCCATCTAGCTCATCACCATCTAGTTTATCAACCCAGGTTCTCCAGTCACTCATCTCCAGATCCTTGTTGCAACCACAGCGGTAGTTTGTCGTTCTTGGCCGCTCTGTTTTGTGCAATCATAGTTATTTCTTAGTGCTGTTTGATTTACCTGAGCTTCCAGGATCATTACCCTCCAACTTCCCTGCCTGCCTCACCAGCTCGCTACCGTAACCCCGGAGCTATCGCACCAGCCACGTTCTCAATCTCATCAGCCTGCCCAGCTCAGCTCCACTCAGCCCCGTCATCCAACGTTATATGGGATTTTGCAGAATCCTCCAATATCAGTGTTCTTGTCTGGTGATAGGGTTGATATAGGGTCAAGCCACAGTAAAATATTTCAAAATATAATAGCAAGATTGCCATGAAAACTTTTGATCATATTCATTATCACAAGTAGATGAATCCCTCTGATTTGACACCTTTTCTTACTGTTAGTAAGGCTTTAAGAAGAGTTCATTGATCAGTATGTGGTTTGTTCTGTCAAACACCTTAGCATCATCTTCGTCTTTATTCCTCTGAATCTTCATTCATTTATTGCTGAGTTTAAAACACAATGTGTGTGAGCTTGTGTGACTTGTTGGAGATGAAAGTGTTTTGACAGCCGTTACTTTGAAACAGCAGCTGCTGAAATGCATTAATGTCTGTCAGGCTCTTCCCCCAAATCTGTTTCTGCGTGGCTAAAGGTGAAGCCACTGTCACAATCCTGCAAAGTGTCAACCCTAACAACTTTAAAAAGCTGAACCACAGCCATAATGTCACCACGACATAGGTCAACATGTCCAGTGTGATATCATGTTGATCCACTTTCCTGGCTGTAAAGTACATCAACTGAAAATGAATAGAAAACACACTCAGCTTCAGTTTATCAATTAACCCTCTGAGACCGGCGGGATCGCGGGCGATCCTAACCGACTTTACTGTCTTTCAGAGGCTGTAGCAGGTTGTACAGCTAGAGTTATCATATGAAACTAGAAAACCTAATGAATCCATCGGTACCAACCAGGTCATGCTAGCTTGTCGGGCAGGAGGCTAAATAACGCTGCAGTTACACAAACAAATTTGGTGAGGAAAAACTGGCATGACCATATTCAAAGGAGTCCCTTGACCTCTGACCTCACGATATGTGAATGAAAATGGATTCTATGGGTACCCACGAGTCTCCCCTTTACAGACATGCCCACTTTATGATAATCACATGCAGTTTTTTGAATGCAGTATAAATGTGTTTTATACATTTTCGCCTTTTCTAAAATGGTGTATTTGAATATTTCTGCATACTGGGGTCTCGTGGATATCACTGAAAAGCTGAGACTCTTGTGGATCCAATGAGCCCAACTGTATTCATGTGTGATGATGTTAGTCCCCATAGTTGCCATTTCATTGTAGTGAGATTCTTTTTTGAAACGTGACCTCACTGTATAAAATGACCTGTGGTGACCTCTAGGATAATCACAGCCTCATGAAACTTTACAACCACAAACTAGAGACCTAGAGCATTCAGAGGATGGATGGATCAAACTAGAGACCTAGAGCATTCAGAGGATGGATGGATCAAACTAGAGACCTAGAGCATTCAGAGGATGGATGGATCAAACTACAGACCTAGAGCATTCAGAGGATGGATGTATCAAACAAGAGACCTAGAGCATTCAGAGGATGGATGGATCAGACTAGAGACCTAAAGCATTCAGAGGATGGATGGATCAAACTAGAGACCTAGAGCATTCAGAGGATGGATGGATCAGACTAGAGACCTAAAGCATTCAGAGGATGGATGGATCAAACTACAGACCTAGAGCATTCAGAGGATGGATGGATCAAACTACAGACCTAGAGCATTCAGAGGATGGAAGGATCAAACTAGAGACCTAGAGCATTCAGAGGATGGATGGATCAGACTAGAGACCTAGAGCATTCAGAGGATGGATGGATCAAACTAGAGACCTAGAGCATTCAGAGGATGGATGGATCAGACTAGAGACCTAGAGCATTCAGAGGATGGATGGATCAAACTAGAGACCTAGAGCATTCAGAGGATGGATGGATCAAACTAGAGACCTAGAGCATTCAGAGGATGGATGGATCAGACTAGAGACCTAGAGCATTCAGAGGATGGAAGGATCAAACTAGAGACCTAGAGCATTCAGAGGATGGATGGCTTTCCTAGCTAGATCTACAATAAGGAGGTTTCTGAGCTGTTTCCAGATCAGAAGTGCTTGCCAGCTGAAAAATGCAATTCTAGCAGAAATCTCAAAATGTCAAAAGTTTTTGATATCAAATCACAGCATGGCTTTTTCTATGGTGTTCCTCGAGGTCTTGGTGTCTTAAAGTGGTATTCTGGAGGGATTATTGATCATTTTTATTAATTCTGGAGTGGTAAAAAATGGTTAAATTTAGCACCAAATCTGTGTAACGAATGGTTTCAATCCTAAAACACAACTTATGAGGCATAATAGAGCATGGGGATGACCATCATATACTTCTATCGCAATGTTTTTAACCCTTATATTGAGGCGGCTGTGGCTCAGAGGGTAGAGCAGGTTGTCCACCAATCAGAAAGGTCGGCGGTTCGATCCCCGGCTGCTCCGGTCACATGTCGATGTGTACTTGAGCAAGACACTTAACCTCAAATTGCTCCCGAAGGCTGAGCCATCGGTGTGTGGATGAGTAGTTAGATTAGATCCTGATGGGCAAAGTTGGCATCTTAGTAGCCTCTGCCATCAGTGTGTGTGAATGCTGACACGTAGTGTAAAGCGCTTTGAGTGGTCGGAAGACTAGAAAAGTAAATGCAATTCCATTTATACACTTTCAGATAAATAATTAATTAATTCATGTTTTTTTTCTGATCAATGACTAGAACAACTTGACACACAGTGCTGAGCTGCATCTCAGATTCATCTTCAGGTTCCAGCTTTCAGATGATGTACACCACTTCTATGTGACATCTACTGTTGACCTGCTATCTCCCCCTAAACACCCCCTGTACTCCCCTAAAGTAGACAAAAACGGGTCTATTGTGGGTCTCGGGGGGTTAATTGTAAAGTCTTTTTGCAAGTGAACTTTTACAAATAACTCCACTGGCTTCCACTTTAAGACGGTGAGCTTCCAGCATCCCAGTGTTTAGCTCATCTGATGAAAAATGACTATTGCCGGGCACCCTGGGAAGTATCAGCCGTGATAAGCATTTTCATTTAAAATAAAGCATCCTATTAATCTCACTGGCGAGGCCCCCCGACTGCTCCAATGAACATAATATATTGCATGTGCAAATGAGCCCCAATACATACAAATCAACAACAGAGCAGAGGAGCAATTGTCTGCATTTTACAGCATGCTGTTTTGAATAACTCCGGCTGATGATGCATAATAATGTAATTTGACTGTAGATGTTAATTTGGTAATAACTGTGTAAAACGTGTGTGTACCTGTGAGCACGGAGACATTTAAAGTTGTGATGTCCTGGAGAGTAAATGACCCCAGCAAACAAAATTGCCATAAAAAGTTGAAACCAATCAGTCTGGTCTCATGAAATTTCATGAAATCAGCATAACGTCTTACATGCAAATAATGTTCCAAGAGCAGGAAAAGTGTGACTGTGTGTTGTGGTTCGGGGAGGAGGGAGCAAACTGTGACAGCCAGGGTGCAATTCTCTGTGCATGCAAGAACAAATTGTGATGTAGGAGAGGTTTTCAATTACCTTTTAGAGTTGTTCATATTTAAAGGATCAATAGTAATAAGTTTAAGACACTCATATTGGATTGGACGTAAGGTTTCTGCCTTGTATGGGGGGGCCGGTGATCTTGAGAAACTAGCAAAGAGTAGATTTTAAAAGCAATCCACCCACAAAAACGAGTGGCCCCTTGGCCCCCCTACTTCCGACACCCATGTCTGACAGTGCATCCCTTCAGGGACTATTGCCACTCCCCCAAAATTATCATAACGAATACCAACATATAATCAATGTGAATGGCAAACATGGTCATTGTTAGTACTCACAGCTGTCAAGCTAGCAGCTTTTGGAAGAATCTGATGACGCGCAATGATTGCACGGGAAGAATGCACGTAGACAGATACTGAAACTTTTCTTTTTTTTGGCAGCGCATTTAATTTATCGATAGCCATCTGGGTGTGATGAGAATTTCAACTAATATAACAAAAAGAAATTCTAAAGTCTTAACCAACCGTACCTTTAATGAGCATTAAGAACTTTTAAAAAAAACAAAAAAAACAATCAGCAATTTTAACTTACACCTTTGAAAAAAGTATTTCTCTTTATTGTCAACAAGTCCCATGGAAAGACCAAAACCAACCATGTGTTGGTCTGTCTCTCAATACTTTCTGACTTCCTGTCTGTGGCTTTCAGCCTATTGGTTCCTACTGAAGACTTGAATCTTTAAAAACAGCTCACAAATATATAGTTTAATTTTTTTTAAATTTTTTTTTTAAATCCTCTTTAATTTCCTAAAACAGCTAGGCAGTGTAATTTTTGACAAATGTTTCTGAGACAAGAGTTGAGACATTTCGGCTTCATGCGCCGCTGATCAACACTCATAGGAATGAACGGGAGCCCGCCTCCAACGCTGTATCCAGTTCTCTTTGTACATCCATGGTTCAATGTCCCAAGTAGGGAGAAGGGTCTATCTGCAGTCTCCCAGGCTACATGACACACCCACTTACTACAAGACAAGCCCACTTCACTACACCACACAACCCCTGAGATAACTTGCAGGATTAGTGTTAATTTGAACCCAAAACCGTGATCTCTTCCTAAACCTATAACCAAGTAGTTTTTGTGCCTAAACCTAACCAAACTGGGGCCGTTTTGAGGATTTGTCATGAACTACTGTGCACCCGCAGATGGACCTACTTGTCAGCAGGAGACACACAACCGCAACATGCCACCTCCAAACACAACAATCCACTTATATGCCAATATTTGAGAGATTTAAAAAAAAAAAAAAGAAAGACAATTAAGGCTGTCAAAGTTAACGAGATAACAACGCGTTAAGCAAATTTGTTCAATTTTAAAACTAGAGTGAAGATACTGGTATCGTCTGAAACTACAAAACCTGAGGAATCCAACGGTACCAACCACGTCATACTAGCCTGTTGTGAAGGGGGTTAAATAACGCTCCAAAACTGACCTCCAGATCAGTGAATATAAATGGGTTCTATGGGTACCCACGAGTCTCCCCTTTACAGACATGCCCACTTTATGATAATCACATGCAGTTTGGGGCAAGTCATAGTCAAGTCAGCACACTGACACACTGACAGCTGTTGTTGCCTGTTGGGCTGCAGTTTACCATGTTATGATCTGAGCATATTGTTTTATGCTAAATGCAGTGCCTGTGAGGATTTCTGGATCAATATCTGTCATTGTTTTGTGTTGTTAATTGATTTCCAATAATAAATATATACATACATTTGGATAAAGAAAGCCTATTTGTCCACTCCCATGTTGATAAAAGTATTAAATACTTGACTAATCTCCCTTTAAGGTACATTTTGAACAGATAAAAAATGTGTGATTTATTTTCATATTTTGATTTCTTTTCCTGATCAAATAATATGCTAACAAGTGGAACCAGGAATCGATAGGAACAAGAAACAGTCAACAGGCAGTTAGTGTCAGATTACAACACAATGGAGTAGAACCAGCTCAAACAGAAAACAGAGTTTATCAGAATCAGAACAAGTATTGTCAATTATACTGAATTGACCATAGAAGCCAGTATTATTCATTTTATTATTTATTTGTAGCACAAGACTTAAATACTGTATAAAATGACTTCAGTGTTTTTAAAGAAGCCACCCTCAGTGGTCAAACTGAGCACTCAGGGCTTGTTTTCATCCACAAAGTATGCTTTCTATCTCTAACATCAATATGTGATTCATGTCTTTTTCTATAAAAGTTTAAATCAGACAGACTCATTTTCCATCCCAGCGACAGTTCAACTCTTATACCAACAGTACTTCCAACACAGAACAAAAGAATCTTTCCCACTGACAGTTCTCTATTAAATATAGAGGATCCTGACTGCGGTGCCGTTACAGCACCGGAGAAGATCAGTCGACATCATTCTGCAACTTCAAATATGAACTCCGAGCTTCTCAGAGAGTGATGAAACTAACTGCTCGTACTGATCCTGTAGTAATAAGCTCTCTGTCTTTAGTGGGATACGTTTCTAGTTCCAAACATTTTAGGACATGTTTACCACCTGTAGACATAGGCGTAGGTTTTTTATTGTTCCCCCCAATAAAAGACATGAAATAGAAGTGGACTTTTATTTTGAAGAACCATTAGAACGCGATGTGCAACGCTTCCGGTAAAGTAGGGGTCTGTATGCTACCTCTAAAGCAGTGGTTCTCAAACCTTTTTTACCAAGTACCACCTCAGAAAATATTATCTCTCCAAGTACCACCATTATGACTGATGTTAAAATACAGTAGCGTAGGCCTACCATATTCAGCAATGCACAGTTCACCCAGGAGGCACATTTATTCCTAATAAGAATATTACTTATTGTTGACTTTTGTCAAAGAGGAGCACTAGAACTGGCACTGTAACTCATCCACACAACTCTCATACTACTTGAGAGGCAGCCTCTCACACTAGGCCTGCACCATATGAGGAACATCTGCCGTGCGCGATAACACTGTTCAATATTACGATGACAATATGACTTGCGATAAATAAACAAATATTGAAGTGTGCATATTAGCTAGCTATATATATACATATACATATACTGTATTTAAAATATAACAAGCTAAATATTGTTTCTGGAGCAGCAACAGTAATGTTAACAACAGCGAAGTCACCATATCAACTCCTTAATATCTCACTGGAAACAATCTAACATGTTAATAACATAAATCATATTCCTGACGTGAAAATACTAAATGAAGTTTATAAAGACTGAAGAACACAGACATCAGTCAGTATCAGTCCTTCCTCCTGTCCTCTGTCCTCTGTCCTCCTCCCTCTGCTACAGTAACATTATTAGGGCTGATAGAGGGAAGAGAGGCTGCTTTGTTTCAGCCAGCTGATGAGTTTACTAGTAAGATATGTGATAAACTAACCTAAACAGTCCGACTACACAGCCTACTGCCAGCTTTAGTTTCAGCTGGTGTAGCCGAGGGTTTATGATACTTTATGAAGGTAATAAATGAATAACACAGAGGCTCAGTCTGCAGCGCATCACCGCTTCACGCCTTCCGTTCCTTCACAATAAACTCCCCGGACACTGAACACTGGATCACTGCTGACCAGGGAACTAAAGTCAGTCACAACTCAACTCAATAACTTACACGTGTTTACAGTTAGCTGATAGCCGCCGAGCTAACCGTGCCTGTCTAAAGCGTGACTTTCCTTTAACAGTTTCATCATGTTTATGCTTGTTGAAGAGGTGTAATGATAACGTGTCTTGTCTTTACACTTGCAAAGTTTTATTGATCTTACGAGTAGTTGTATCTGTCTCCACCGCGGCCTCTCTGATCAGCTGTTCACAGACTGACTGACTGTGTGTTGATGTGAGCGGAGAGCTCCGACAGCGCAGCAGAGATGCTACAGCTTTAGCCCTGCGGCCAGTTTAATATCTAGTTACGTTAACCATCCCTAAATATAATGATTTATCTTATTCATCGCGTTTCAGACAGCCTTTTGCGATGTGTTCATCGCGCATGTTCATATGATGACGATGAAAAGTATGATTTATGGGTCAGCCCTATTTCTTAATAATTTCTAAAAAATATTTCAGAGATTCCTCCGCGTACCACTACAGAGAGCTCGCGTACGTACCACAGTTTATTAACCACTGATTTAAATTATACCCACATACACATACAAAGAAAAATTATGATATAGAGAACAGACACCTAAAAAAACTATAAATCACTTTGTGTGTGCATGTGTGCGGATAAAGAGGCGGCAGCAGAAGGAAAGGTAAGTGAATTTGTTCCCAGCTCACTGAGCAGGTAATGATGCACATCCATGCTGGGAGCCGTGGTTTCATACACTACACATTGTGCTGCAGGGAGACCGTGCTATAAAGGCTAACCAGTGAAGCATGGTCGCTGCTTTGCGAGTGTGCACGTGTGTTTGCATGCTTGGCTGCATGTTTACTTCAGCATGTATTGTAAACAGATGATTACAGAGGTAGGATTATCTTGTTGGAAAATGTCTCTGTGCTTATTTGATCTGTTCTTGATATGTGATAATGTTTTCATAGCATGCAGCCTAATATCTCTTTAATATTATATACTGTGTATTATATTCAATAAAACCATCCATCCATGAATGTCGGCGTGTGCATTTTCAGCTCCGGAAACTAACTTTAGAGTAAAAGAAAACACACATTTTTTAATCTGCATTACGCAACAGTACAGTATGTAATTACAAAGTGTGACTGCAACAGAGATGAGAGTCCCATCCTCATTAATTAGGACTCCATGTTCGCCCAGATTAAATTATAATGTTAATATGTGCACTGGTGGGAAATGGTCCCCACAAAGGTAGTGGCAAATTAAAACTGGAAAATGAACTACTTTTATGACGTTTTAGAGAAATGATATAATCTTATGAATTACCTTAACCTATGTTTTTTTTTTTACTTCTACTATTTCAACAGACTTGAGTTTCTTTTATTATTTTGTATCTAAAAGTACACTAGGATACAAGATTTTTGGAAAGGAATAATCAACACAATTTCCAACACTATCCACAAAAAGATCCCTGTGAGCACAGAGATTCGTATCTTTGGTCTTATCCCAGAAGCGTTGGCACCTGAGAACTCATGAACCCAAGTTGATTAACCTTCTCACCTATCTTATTGCTAGACATGTCAAAAATATTCGCTGTCCATCTTTGAACCTTTGGATTAAAGAGCTTTCCTCTTGCATTGTGATTGAAAAGCTTACATACATAATCAAACAAGAGAGTCAAATATTTTATAAAATATGGGATTTATGAGATAAACAGACATGTATGCATTTCTACATGTGGGAATTTGTATATATATATTATAATAATTTAATTTATTTTTTATTAGTATCATCTTTATTGTTATCTACACCGAGGGCTCAGAATTCATGGGTGGGTATATGGGTGAATGGGGGGGGGAAGCTGTCTCAAGGGAGAATGGAAAGATGTCACCAACCCATTTTGGAACAGTAACAACTGAACAGTGTTCAGAATCAATCAAAGATATGTGATAGAAACACTAGAGACTGAAAAGAAAAGTACCATAGAATCTGAACATAATGTGCCACAACTGGAATTGCTCGTTTTGCTAAAATAACCTTATTCCACATATTGCACGTTATGCTGAAATACCACACAGATCATGCATTCTAGCATGTCTATACTGTACATCCCTCTGTGTCAGTCCTGCTCTACACTGGCTGTTTCTGCGTCTGTACCTTTAAATGCAAATGAGCTGCTTCTCCCCACCCCAACTTACATTCTTTCTAATATCCAGCAGGGGGCGACTTGTCTGGTTGCTAAAAAAAGTCTGATTGTATAGAAGTCTATGAGAAAATGAGCCTACTTCTCACTTGATTTATTACCTTAGTAAACATTGTAAACATGACTCTATGTTCTCAATCGCTAGTTTCAAGTCTTCTTCAATACAGCATGATGTTCATTTAGTAAATTATGGTCCCATTTAGAGTCAAAGAGACCATGAAACAAGGGATGCTTTAGGACACTAAGAAGTTGTAGTTTTATTGCCTAAACCAAAATAAGTTGTAGTTTTGTTGCCTAAACCTAAATAAGTTGTAGTTTTATTGCCTAAACCTAAAGAAGCCTTTTTGTTTGTGTTCAAAATGTGATGTTTCATTTAGTTTTTCAACACATTAGGACGTGTTGCTTTCAAGTTTCACTTTCACTTTTACAACGTAGTAGGCGTAGTAGGCCCCTACTGACCCTCATCTATGTTGCTTATAGCGACTGATAACGCCTATTTAATGGCCTGATAACAGTCAAATCGAGTGCAACGTCTGAACGCTAATGGCTCCACAACTGGCCACATTAATGACAAATCAGATCTGATTCTAGTCCCTATGAAGTTTTATCCGTCGCTCCCTTTTTGGCGTTCACACAGCTACGGACTGAAGAAACAGCAGAATATGTGCACCAATCCAGACTTCTCTTTGTTCAATGAAAGTACCATTTCACTACAGGCACCCTGGAAAGAGAGCTTGGTTTACACACAGCAGCCTCCAATTGATTCCTGGCCCTATGTGGCTCGCAGGTACAAATACTAAGAATCATTGGGCGACCCTGTCGGTTGTTCAGCTGTATCCCTGTGGGCACACACTCCGGCATATACTCCACCACAGCCAAGAGACTCCAGTGGGAAGATGGCTAATATGATCCAGAATGTCATTAGATTCTGTCTGAGTATATTCTCTCCTCTTAGCAGTGACAAAAACGAAAACTTTGAGATATTTCCTCTCATCGATCAATGTTGCGCGACGCTGCTCCAAGCACCGATCGATCCACAGACCAATTTGTGGCAAAAAGTTGTACACTTTGACTCCATCAGCATCACTTTTACTTCTGTTTGCTTGACAGGACAAATTAAGGACTCTTCTCTGTGTGTGTTAGTGTGTATGTGTGTTAGTGTGTATGTGTGTGTGTGTGTGTGTGTGTGTGTTTGTGTGTGGAGGCTGTTTAGCTCTTGAGCACACCATCAGCTCTCTGCTCGATCAATAGTACAATGCTCATGCCAGTTAGGCTCGAAAAAGATTTTATTTGTTGATCATCTGTTGCTCTCTCCAGCTTCCTCCATTCTGCCCTCCAACAGCAAGTACGGATACAAAGAATCCCCTCATGTTTAGTGGTGAAACAGAAAGCGGTGTTAACTGTGCAGCCCTGGAGTAAAAGAGCGATGTACTGCAGAGTTGGAGGACTGTGGGCGGTACAGTACGGACTGTGGGCTGTGAGTTTCCTCTCCCAAACCCTGTAGTGCATTTTTGTACCAATGCTGCAGCAGTACAGTAGGATAAAGATAGTCCACAGCCTCAGGCAGCTGTTAAAGGACAAGGACACTTCCACATGCAGACAGTAGGAGCCGGGGATTGAACCGCCAACATTATGGTTAAGTGGTTAAGTTTATGCAATAAAATTACAAAATGTTGGTGATAACAAAGGGGTTACATTAGAATATATTCTTTTTGGTAAAAAAACGTATACGTTAAATAAAACATTCAGTACGGTGGCGGGGAGCGGATGGAGAGCTCTGCCCGCCTCGCTGCCTGTCCGGGCTGCACCCACGGTGGGACTGCAGCGGTGTGCGGCGGCCCGACGGACTGCATAAGCTCCGGCCACACAGGAAATGTCAGCAGCGCTTGGACAGTGTTGTAGAACATGCAGTGACTTTGAGAGCTCCATGAATGAATAAAGAACGGGGTTTTAATTGTGGATTATTACTATTATTTACAAATTACCACACGGTTCTTTACCTTTTTCTGTCTAAAATAAATATAAATGACATTTATAATGAAATGAAATGGTCATTATGAAAGGCAAACTCTATGTAGAAAGAAAGGGCTGGCAGCAGCAGCAGAAGCAGAAGCAGAAACGTTGCCGGTGTGGACGCCAAACACGAGGTACACGCAGCCGTTAAGTGAGTCAGCCGTCACACACTGCTCACACGGGCAGTCTGGCCCAAGCGTAACAATGGGGATATGATTTGCTCCACTTGCTCCATTGCTCAGGCGTCTGTGGCCCAGGGTATGTATAAGTGGTTTGATGGTAAAGTACTAAATGCATATTTGTAGTGGCCATCAGGTGTGAAAAGGCTTGATCTAATTTACACACGGTTGACCCAACACAGCCAGTTATCATGAACTCCTATCAATGTTTGCTGATGTGGTGAATCTACTTCATGCAGTTCTCTTAGGTCATTCTTCAGGTAGCGGTCAAAGATGAGGAGACACTCTCTGTGTACTCACAGATGACTTTGGGTGTAAATTTATCTTTATCATATGGTGAAGTTGTGGACCCAAGCATGCCGAAGCAACCACGGCCTAATTTATCAATGACATGCTTATGGTAGTCTGCACATAGACATAACTGCTTCAGGTGACCTAAAAAATTTCAAGTAATTAAGTAGCTTTGCTTGCCTATTTATTCACAGGGAGAGAACTTTAAAAACATACACTTTCATAACATATCGGTATTTTAATTTGCAATACAAATGTGTTATTGTCTCCTATTCTAAAATGGTGTATTTGAATATTTCTGCATCCTGGGGTCCCTAAACAGTCTTGAATTACATTAATTGGGAATCACTGTAAAGCTGAGACTCTTGTGGATCCAATGAGTCCAACTGTATTCATGTGTGATGATGTTAGTCCCCATAGGAGACATTTCATTGTAGTGAGACCGTTTTTTTAAAACTTGGTCTCACTGTATAAAATGACCTGTGGTGACCTCTAGGATAATCACAGCCTCATGAAACTTTACAGCCACAAACTAGAGACCTAGAGCATTCAGAGGATGGATGGATCAAACTAGAGACCTAGAGCATTCAGAGGATGGATGGATCAAACTAGAGACCTAGAGCATTCAGAGGATGGATGGATCAGACTAGAGACCTAGAGCATTTAGAGGATGGATGGCTTTCCTAGTTTCTGAGAAGTTTACACAACAGAAGTGCTCGCCATCCAATCGTCATCGAAAAATACAATTCCTGCAGAAATCTCCAAATGTCAAAAGTTTTTGATCCCAAATCACAGCATGGCTTTTTCTGTGGTGTTCCTCAAGGTCTTGGTGTCTTAATGTGGTATTTTGGAGGGATTATTGATCATTTTATCAATTCTTGAGTGGAAAAAAAAATAGTTTTCATAAATAAGAAGGGGGGGTTAAGAACAAATACCTGAAACCACCCTTCACAATTTCACTTAAATTTGCTTCAATTCTTAACAACGTAGGGTTTTACAAATTGTTTGTTTTTATAATATCATATAATATAATTGTACAGGGACAATGTGTCAAAATCAAGCATTAATGGGGGCCCCTAACAGGTTAATCGGGCCGTTTTCACTGTACATTTCTCTTAAATAACAACATTACACGTAAAAACAATCAAAATGCATGAAACAAAAAGCTCTTTTAAGCCTTACTGGAGAATTCTATATATTAAATGTATCAGGATAACGAAGATTTTAGGTCTTGGTTCCAACACTTTTCTCTGGAAATACAAATTCAGTCTCCTATGATGTCGAGAGACCGAAAGGATCAGAGGAGACTGTACAGACCTTGAAGAACTGAAACAATACATTGGACTTCTACAATGGCCTTCTCTCAGCTCTTTCTGAGACTGAAGATAATATTCAGACTTTTAAAAACACACCGAAACAGAATTACTTCACTCCAGTTCTCAAAAGTTTGGGCAGGCTTTTTGTGTGTTAACAAATTGATTCTAAAACACTGCAGCCTGTGTTTAAGCTCAGTAATTTGCTTAGCGGAGCCTGGGCAGAGTTTACATATTTGACAGTTTGAAAGTCCTTAATGTCTCCTCACTAAGAACAGCTTGAATCATATACCATAAAAACAGATTGTAATGTGAATTCAGACAATCCTGCTCTAGCTGTCCTTCTGCAAAGAGTTGGAAGGAGGTGTTTGTACTTTGTGCATCTGCTCCCTCTCTCTTTCTGCCTGCAGTAATCCTACAGGAGCAGAGAGGGACCTTTCAGACTATTCATCATCCAGCTGTGTGTGAACACTCAGACCTCTGTCAATAAATTCAAGTACAGCTTTCACAAAACCATTGGGCCTCATTTACATCTATCATCTCAGTTGTCCGGTAAGATATGCAATCCTAAAACATCATTTTTATGTGGCCCGTCTCCTTCAGCCCCGGCTCTGTTTTAGCGGGCCGGGATGTTGCTCCCACAGCGCAGCAGTCATATTGTCATATTTATTCCCACAGCGGGCAGGCAAGCGAGACAGTGAGTGTAATGAGAAAGATCATTGGGATGATGTACGCTGGCCTTTTCCCCAGGCGCTGGAGGCACCAGCTTTTGACCTCCAAAGTAATTGAGATCTCTAAATGGAGCTGGATTGTGAGGAAAGGTTTACTGAGTGCACTGTCAACATATTCCCTACTATATCCCATCAGAGCAACTAAAGCATGATGGACAATTTCATGGTTATGTGTAATGGAACTCAAAGCTCTCGGTTAAGGTTCGGATAGACCCCCTTTACACGTGATCTCGTATCCAGATTGTATCTGGATATGATTTAACCTGATTACATCTACACCAGGTATTAGTATGTGTCTCCAGTGTCCACATTGACATCTGATTGCTGCTCTGTCTGAAAGGGCTGAGAGGAAGCCTCTGGAGACTGAGGCCGGGCACTGCCAGAGAGACAGATATTGTAAATATTGTAAAACGTGAGATTTCAATGTATTTTTTTTTATTATAAAGTAGGTGTAAGTGCAATATAAATACTGTGAAAGTATTGAAACACTCAATCCATGGAGAAATACACACAGCCCGTAGTCAGAAACTGTGCCTTCAAACGAGCCGTCAGGATTTCTGTACTGTTGTGATGTCACAACTATACAATATATAGACTATTACACAGTTTTAAACAGAAACATTCTTAATGTGTTCCAGTTTATTTCCGGTTGCAATGTATGTGAATGACATCAGCTGACAGGACGTAAACTTGGACCTAAGCTATTGCCTAGCAACGCAGTTCCATTGAAATGCGGTACAATGGAATGGGAAATGGCCTGTTGAACAATAAAATATTATAAATATAATACGCGGTTTCAGTCCAAAATGGCGGCACCTGCTGTCAAAAAAACACCAGAGTTTTGTCTCTTTGCTTCTATACTCTTTGGGGTAAGTACAGGCATATTCAGGCAGACTGTATGAGAAAAATAACGTGTTTTTTTTACATTACAGAATTTCAAACATGTTCTAGTAGAAACATTAAAGGTTATATTGATAACATTTACAGGAATCATTAAACAAAATAATACCAGAGCTTCAATCATCCCATAAGGTTCATTTGTCCTGGAAATGTAGATCACTACTCCAGTAAATAGGACGAACCTTAGCTACGACTTGGCAACGGGAGATATTTCTAGTCCGCTCGGCTCATAGAACCCTTTTGGCTCAGCAGTGAGCCAGAAAGCTAACGTTATGCTAGCTAGATTCAACGTCAATAATTTTGCGTACGGTGTAAAAACAGTAAATAGACATCCATTTTAACTATTGCTATTCGGGCTTGGAGGGAGTTTGGGAGATTTACCCAATGTTCAAAATCCCTCTCTAAACGATTGTATATATTTTGAAAATGTCGTAGTGCAATAGAAGACGTAGAAGGGAAGATATCAACACCGAGATACGTGAAGCCCTTAACTATTGGTATACGGGAGGGTAGGGGAGATTGAGAAATAACTGAATTTAAATGCATCGGTGCTGATTTTGTCCAATTAATTAATAACAAAAACGGTTTTGATGAGTTTTATTTTGTTTCTGTCAAGTCTGAAAGTGTGTTTTACGACGGTCAGCAAGGTAAAATTAATGTTGACTGACTGTAGGAGAGCATGTTAATAAATTATAATGATTGTCCAAATCCCTGTTGATTTATTCACTTAAAGGTCTTTCTACTAGAACATGTTTACATGCTGTAATGTTCAAAAAAACTTTATTTTCCTCATACTGTCTGTCTGAATATACCTGTATTTACACTCTGTCTGAAACGCTCCGTTTTAGCACATTTTGATGGAATTGCAACAGAATTGCGTTGCTGGGCAACAGCTTGGGTCCATGTGTACTTCCTGTCAGCTGATGTTATTCACATACACTGAAACCAGGAATAAAACTGAACACAATTAGAATGTTTACATTTAAAATTGTGTCAAGGGTCTAAATATTGTATATTCGTGACATCATAAATGGGCAGAAATCCTGAAAGCTTGTTTCAAATGCAGAGTTTCTGAATACGGGCTGTGTGTATTTCCCTGTGGATTGAGTGTTTTGATACTTTCATAGTATTTATATAGGACTTAAGCCTGCTTTATAATAAAAAAAACGTGAAAATCTAACTTTTTTATCATATGGGACCTTTAAACGCATGTCACATAGCATCGCGCCAGAAAGGAGGGTGAAAATGATCGTGTCCACCCGGGTGTCATGTTTCCATCACTGCTGATCAGAGCTGGAGCTGATAAATACCTGTGACTACTGCAGAGCCACTTGTCCTGGGAATGAATGCTTATTGTAACCTTTCCCACTGGAGACAGAAGCCAGGCAATAGTGGGTGTTAGTGGGTTTTTTATCCAGTGGGAAAGGAGTTTTAAACACACTGCACTTTTGCAAAGGGGTTCATTGGATATACAGTAAGTTGCAGTTCATAGAGTCTGTAATGTGTGACAGCACACTGAGCCAGCTCTCTTGTCAGTTGTGCTCTCTTTCTTGTTGAGATTTGAACTGAAAAACTTCCCTAAATCTTTCCAGGGACTCTCTCTTGGTGTAAACTCTCAAAGCATTACTTGCTACAGCTCCACCACATATCTTTGTTGAGCCTGCCCCCTGGAGTGATTCAGACTCAGTGGTCAAGAAAATGAGTTCATAGCTCACTTACAGTACGATACTTTCACAGAAAAATGTACAAAGGCATTCTTGACTAATTTAATTCTGAATATGCATACCTCTGTGTGTGCTTCACGCATGTTCTAATGAGGTTTGACTCACTCAAGGTCACTTTACATCACATAAGATCAGCAAGAAAACATACAATAAGCAATAAAACATTAATGAAATCAACAATAAAACATATAACCCCTTACCATTCAGCCCTCTTTTTATAGAGGGGTAAGGGTGGGGTACAGGGGGTGTTTAGGGGGAGATAGCAGGTCAACAGTAGATGTCACATAGAAGTGGTGTACATCATCTGAAAGCTGGAACCTGAGGATTAATTTGAGCTGCAGCTCAGCACTGTGTGTCAAGTTGTTCTAGTCATAAATCAGAAATAAACATGAATTAATTAATGAATTAAAAGAAATAGTGAAAGTGTATAAGGGTTTGGAACATCATGATAGAAGTATATGATGGTCATCCCCATGCTCTATTATGTCTCATAAGTTGTTGCAGCAATTTTGGGGTTGGTACCATTTGTTACACAGATTTAGTGCTAAAATAAAAAAAAAAAACTGTACCACTCCAGAATTGGTAAAAATGATCAATAATCCTTCCATAATACCACATTAAGACACCAAGACCTTGATGAACACCATAGAAAAAGCCATGCTGTGATTGGGGATCAAAAACTTTTGACATTTGGAGATTTCTGCAAGAATTGCATTTGTCGGCGATCGGATGGTGAGCACTTCTGTTGTTTAAACTGCTCAGAAACCCCCTTATTGTCAATCTAGCTAGGAAAGCCATCCATCCTCTGAATGCTCTAGGTCTCTAGTTTGATCCATCCATTCTCTGAATGCTCTAGGTCTCTAGTTTGATCCATCCATCCTCTGAATGCTCTAGGTCTCTAGTTTGATCCATCCATCCTCTGAATGCTCTAGGTCTCTAGTTTGATCCATCCATCCATCCTCTGAATGCTCTAGGTCTCTAGTTTGTGGCTGTAAAGTTTCATGAGGCTGTGATTATCCTAGAGGTCACCACAGGTCATTTTATACAGTGAGGTCAAGTTTAAAAAAATGGTCTCACTACAATGAAATGTCTCCTATGGGGACTAACATCATTTCAATCAGGAGAGACTCGTATGAATTGAATGATGATTTATTACAAAGTGCACGAATTATGAATAGTAACAGTCTTTGGCGATTTAGACCCGATGTGACATAGTAAGGGGGAAGTGATGCCGTAGGTGGATTTAGGATTATTATAAATAAGCATTGATTCATGGAGAGACCTTCGTCTGGTCAGCTAACATTACTGCCAAGCAGGTGAAATATAGAGTGATATTGTGCTTTTAGCTGACGCGTGTCGCCTCACTGTTTTGAACGATGCTCGTTCATGTCTATGTAGAGCGAGCACAAGCGCGAGCAACAGGACGCTGACTTTCGTTGACTTACAGCCACAGGTGTCGCTGTTAACAAGACATTTCTGATTCTTACAAACAGTCCCTTTAAAGGGAACACATAATTAGAGTTCACCACCTAGGGCTGTAGCAGGGCCTCGGTCCTGCTACAATAAATACATGTTATATTAGGATCATAAAGTGCTCATAGTGCTTCGGATGATGGATCCAGTTTTATGGGCTTATTCATGAACATCAATTCTGGCTGACTGGAACAAAAAAGAAGACTTTTCTCCAATTTAGGAGTTCAATACATCTAGGTAGCTTAAAGCATTACAGCAAACTGACAACACCTGCTCATATTATTCCTTTCACTGCATTGGGGGAAGAAAATATGTGCTTTAATCACCCTCCTTTGTCTGCTGTTACCTATTGTACTCCCAAACCCATTCTTTCAATTGTCAAATGTGCTGTAGCAGCAGATCAGATTTGAAGGTGAACTTCCTCGAGGAAAAAAAAGGGAAGTGGTATGAGCCAGAGGGAATAAATCAGCATTTTTTTTGGCCCCAAGTAACACTTTTGAGGATCTGTATCCTTCCACCGATCTCATTAATGTTAAAACATGCAAAAATTCTGTCTCGAGACACAGTCGGTGAACAATACTGTCGCGTCAGCTCTTTGGGATAATGCCCTGACAGATACAGTGCGTCTCAAGATTCCTGTCTGCTTAAATGTGTTTAGGAAGTTAGACTCCTCTTCCTTACAGTACATGAACAAAGACATCTGTTCTATTTCACCAAATCAAAGTTAAACTCGAGGGAGATTTGGACTACCAGTGTCCTGTCTGCTACAATACATGTACAACTTTTATAAAGAGAGTTCTCTTTGACCTTCACTTTTCCAACTACATCTCATTCACTCGAGTCGACGATAAGCTTCCATGAAATTTTGGTATAACAGATGTTCTTGAGCAAAAGATGAATGAGAGATTTGAGTTCGGCTTTAACCGCTCTTTGATATCCTTTCAAAGCTCTTTCAAAGCAGATGTTGGCTTGACAAGGAAAGGAGGCTGGCAAATAAAAATGGAACAATGGAGTGCTGTCAGAAAGAGGACGATGTGAGGACGGTTGGGTTGATCACAGCAGGAACTTCTTGTTGCCTGGCGAAGCTTCAGCTTTGTTTTACTTGTTGTTTTGTTTTTTAATTTTTGACTGAAAAGATAAAATTAGCTTGGATGGAGACAATAGTGTACTCAAACACAACTCTTACCATATGCAACGCTGACGGACGGACGAAAATGCAATACATGTCGTGAGTAAAAACATAATGAAAATGTCTAGACTAAAAAAACATACACAATCCATATGAAAAAAAAGAAGATACATATAATGAACATATATGAAGGGATGAATCCAGGGTGTCTCCAAACACATGGAGCCTTAGCAACACAACCTCCTCTCCACCATGTAACCTAGGGAGAGGACCAGAGTTTTGATTTTAGTTTACAGTTGCTTTAGTAATGTAATCGTATGTTTCCCGTGCCGATAAGCCTTTTTGGCATTATTTAAATGATAGAGAGGCTAAATCTCCTGGACGACGGAGGTCCAGGTCCGTCATGTGGAATGAGGCGCCACCAGCCAGAGAGGCAGAGAGACGTCACAGAACGGCCGATGGTCCAGCACAGAGAAGCCTGAGTTAAAGGTCGGGGGGGGTTAAAGGTTTCCCTTGCTGGACGAATTAGTGTTAGTAATCAAGTGTAGACCTGGCATGCTCTCTAATCACCTGAGACCTGCCAAGCGCTGAGTCACCAGTGTTAAACTCGCCGTAAGCACCTGTCTATATTAGACAAAATAGCAGCGCTTGCTCCGGTAGGATGCAGGCCGTCCGCTCTCAGCAGCTCGGGGCGGCCCCAGAAAGAAGGCAAGTTATCAACTAAACCAAATCCCTGCTCCCTACCGTAGCACACCAGCCAGCAGTTCATTCCATACTTGCCAACCCTCACGATTTTCCCTGGAGACTCCCGTTTTGCATTGTCCCCTCCCGGTTTCCTCCCGGGGTCATAATTTTCCCATATTTCTCTCAATTTACGACAAATGTTCACTCCTTTTTGTCTTTTTCGTTATCTCAACCTGTTCCTGGCACACACTGTACAGAGCCAGAAACAGGTTGAGCTTTTGGGCTTTGCTCGATGCAGCGAAAAGCCGTCGGGGCGCAAGCCGTTAGAAATAATGGGTTTGAGAGCGCAGTGGTGCCGTTGATGCATTTTGTCTGAAAGGACCTTCAGTGAGTGAGAGAAGGAGAGAGAACTAAGAGAAATAAATACTCAAGCAGGGGCAAAAAATGAATGAATTAATAAGAACTGATGAATATTAGTTCACACCAGAGGGGAAAATTGTTCCGTTTTCCTTCCTTGAGAATTAAAAGTAAAATTAAATTTTTTTACATACAAGTGCTGTTTCAGTGCACTTATTATTTTCTTATTCTTATTCTTTAAAAGTCACCAGAATGCAGGAAACAAAGTCTCTGAAACTCAAAATGTCCCTGCTTTTGGTTTTGAAATCCTCCATATTTTTGAGGTCTCAAGTTTGGCAAGTATACCTAACCAAGTAGTGGTGTTGCATCAGTAAAACTAGGTAAATCTACATTGGAAGTTTATTTTGAAAAGAGACTGTATGTATGTAACGAGCGGAAACTGTACATTTCCTGTGAACACAAGTTTATTCTGAAAAGACACTATGCATATAATGAGCGGAAACTGACACGCCGTCCCTGACGCGTCCTAAACTGACACTAGAGGGGAACCTAGAGCGTCATAGTTTGAAGCGTAGGGCCGCTGACCAAGCGTCGGTATTTGTCGTGTTGGTAGTGAGAATGTGTTGGAGGGGCAGAGGCTGTCTAATGCCCGGCTCAGACTACACGATATCAGCCCGATTATAGCCCGACACGGCCGTCGTAGGTGATCGGGAAGGATAAATGAGTGTCGTGTGCGAAAATCGATCCTCTTATCTCGTGTAGTGTGTCATAGTACACGACAACCGACGCCACGTCTGGGACGCCCCACGACACCCCGAGGAAACGTCTAGCCTGTCAGAATGTTTTGTCTTGACACGCCTAGTGTGACATCTCCAATGACGTGTTCCTTTGCGTTGACCAATCAGGTGCTCTCTCCAGCGCTCAGTCGCAGTCAGGTCACTTGGTAATAAACAAACATGGAGAAAAGGAGGAGGGTTTCCGAGTTTGCTGCTGTCAGGTGGGACAGCGAAACTGACTGAAGTACCGACAGCCCGTACCGTCCTCTCTGTGCCACCCAGGAGCATCCACAACCCTTTTTCTTTCTTTTCTTTTTCTTTTCGCAACACAAGACCGCCAGCATCCCACACAACACTTCTGTCGCCATGATCGACAGCTGCTTCAACCGCCTCCCCGATGACGTCTGAACTCGCGACATGATCGTGGAATACGACGTGCCGTGATTGGTCGTGGTCATACCTGTAGTCTTGCCAGTCACCCGACCGAGACACTGCAAGAGTTTATGGCGCTGTGATCGTTAGATCTGACATGGTGACAATCGTCAAAGACAAAAATATCCTGTAGTCTGATCCCGGCATTATACACACTGCTCTGTATCTGTGTTTCACCGGATGATTTGAGCCCTGTTAACGATCTTGTCAATTTAATTTCAGAAATCAGTGACTGGATGGCTCAAATTTATTTCCAATTGTATAAGAAGAATTAAATGAGGATATTATAGTTATCAGGAAACAAGCCAAAGAGGGAACTTCATTTCTCATCTTAGTGCACATTAGAATCTGGAGGGAACCTTTGACAGTACTGTTTTGAAGCCCACATTCAGAACACCATTGGCTTTGGCACAGAAACATTGCCATGGTCATACCATATCTCTCACTGAACAACTGTGGAAAAACTCTCTCACACTTTTCTTTACAGTTGTCTTGATTAATGTAATTCTCTGATTCAAAGCCCTGCAGCCAAGACCTGACCAAAAACACACTGAAATCTCTCCGCTGCATGCAAGCCGCAGAATTGATTTTGAGGTGCTTATAATTAAGCAATAAACCACGAGAGGCCGTGATTCACCCCTTAGCTGTAAAAAAAAAAAAGTATAACTGGCAAGGTTTCATAAAAAAAAAAACACTTCATTGATAACAAATAATCAATCTTCTGCCAAGCAATGTAGTTCTTTGGCGACATTTAGCAGAACGGTTGCCAGGCAACGCATTGACGCGACACACAGTCGCAGTGGAAAGCATGCTAAAAGACCGTGGTGATTATTAACATTTATCTGGATATCACCATTAACTGTGCAATTGTGAAGTAGCGTCCAATCACGTTAGCACTCTTCTTTGCTAGTACAGGGGTGTTTGTCTCTGGACAGGTGCGTTTTTATCAACCATATGGGTTCTCTAGTATACTGAACGTGAGGAGAAAGAAAGAAAAAGTTCACACACATATGTATCTACCATTGGTCATTTATATATATACAGTATATATATATATATAAACTGGAAAAACAAAGTTCGGAAATTTGTGTTTGAATACACTGTTTACCATTGGCAGAGCATTTTGGCAAATTTTTCTTGGGCGCTACCCACATAATCAGCTGTGCTGCTCATCCCACAAATGCATGATCCTTACAAGTTGGACATCATTGCGAAGGTAAATAAACAGGCTTTCCAACAATGTAAAATACAATGCCAATTAGCATTGTAACAACAGAGAAATAATCCACCAAACACAAGTTTCCGAACTTTGTTTTTCCAGTATATGTATATATGTATGTAGTAATCAAGTGGCTGCCTCTCTCCCTCATTTTGTGGCAAGTAGGTAAGGTTGCTTGTTTTGGAGCTTGTTTGTATAGACCTGGTTGCTTGTTTCTCTTGCGAGATCTGGCAACACTGACTCCTCTATATCTTTACCTATAGGCCTAGCTAGCAGACAGTTGTTTGCTGCTATATTAAAGGTCCCATATTGTACTCATTTTCAGGTTCGTACTTGTATTTTTTGTTTCTACTAGAAAATGTTTACATACTTAAATGTTAAAAAAAACTTTATTTTCCTCATACTGTCTGCCTGAATATACCTGTATTTATGTTTGAAACGCTCCGTTAAGGTCCCATATTGTAAAAAGTGATTTTTTTGTGTATATTTGTGATGTCACAAATATACAATATATAGATCATTACACGGTTTTAAACGTAACATTTCTAAATGTGTCCCAGTTTATTTCCTGTTGCAATGTATGTAAATAACATCAGCTGACAGGAAGTAAACATGGACCCAAACTGTAGCAACGCAATTCAGTTGCAATTCCGTTGAAATGCACTAAAACGGAGCGCTTCAGACAGATGGTGAACACAGCTATATTCAGGCAGACAGTATGAGGAAAATAAAGTTTTTTTGAACATTACAGCATGTAAACATGTTCTAGTAGAAACACAAAATACAAGTATAAACCTGAAAATGAGCACGATATGGGACCTTTAAAGCATTTCAACGGAAGTGCAACGGAATTGCAACGGAATTACGTTGCTAGGCAACAGTTTGGGTCCATGTTTCTTTTCTGTCAGCTGATGCCATTCACATACACCGCAACAGGAAATAAACTGGGACACATTTAGAATGTTTACATTTAAAACTGAGTAATGGTCTAAACTTTGTAGATTTGTGACATCACAAATGGACAGAAATCCTAACGGCTTGTTTCAAAGGCACCATTTCTGAATACGGGCTGTGTGTATTTCTCCGTATATTCAGCGTATGCAGCACTTAAACCTCCTTAATAATATAAAAGACATGAAAATCTCACTTCTTATAATATGGGACTTTTAATGCTCTGATAATCGTATAGAGAACCTTTAACCGTCCCGGCTTCATTTCTTGACTTTTCCAGCTCTTCAATTTCTCTCTCAGTAATTCCATCTTCCTCCTCTCTCTCTCTCTCTCCTGTCCACCTCTTCCAGCCTCTTATCCATGCTCAGCCCATCCAGTGAAACAAAACTCCCAACAGAATCTGACATTATTTAACAGGTTGTTTGGCACGGTGATACTAATACAGTCCCAGTATTGAGTATTTTACAAATGCAGCTCAGCCAATTATGGTCAAGCACCAGAACTATCTATTTTATAATTGTTTTCAAATCACTTCAAGGCCTCATTTCAGACTTCATCAGTGACATCCTCACAGGTTATGTTCCTAACAGAACAAAACTTAAAAACTTGCTTTTAGAAAAGTTTTAGACCTCTCTTTAATATGTCCCTGACAGTGTGATTAGGGTTAACCATCTAAATAATGTAACATTATCAAAAGCAATAGAAAAGCTTTTACAAATACATTATATGTGTTTTCCACAGAGCAACTGTTTATCTCTTCCTTTAATTCTTTCAGTCTAGGTTAAGGAGAAAAACAGCCACACTGTGACATTATGAACACCCACAGCCTTTTCTTTCCCCTGCCGCCTACACACTCTCATATACGCATAGCAAGGGGTGGGAGAAGGTTAAGTAGAATGAAAGGGAGAGAAGGACGCGATCAGCAGAGAGCTGAACGTCGGCCGCCCACTGCTCCGACACATTTATTAACATCAAGTCCTGCTGAAGGTCTCCGCTCATTGATTCGGGCTTCATTCATGACTCGATCAATAGCACTCGATCAAGGTGCGGCGCAGACGCGTCAAGCTGTAAATCAGATGTTTGCACGCTGAGTGGCTAACATCTCCCTCTCTCCTGTCTGCTGTCTCCTCCGGTGTGATACTGTTGTTTTTCTCCCTGTGAGAATAAAAGGAGAGAAAAACGATGGAGCAAAACCATTTTCCAACATTCACCACGGCCTCAGGCTCTGCGTTACAAAACGGAAATGTTAGGATATTATTAGAATCAAAAATGAAAACAAATCCACCAGAGATGGTGAAGAGAAGCAAACAAATGTTTTCCTCATCATGAATCTAACTAGCTACCAAACAGGGAGCAGCTACAGCAAAATGTTCTCTTTCCACCTCCTCTCCAGGATAAATGACAATGTTACATAACTTGGTGAACGTTGCAGACAGGAGGTGGAAGGTAAACAATGAACAATGCATAGAGAGCATTATCACTAACTATATTCATCCACTTCATTTCCTTTACACATTAAAAAACACTGAGGCTATTGACCTAGTTTGTGTCAATGCAGCACCAACGCAGTACTGGGTTCACTTTTCCCAGTATCCCTGGGTTGTTATGACCCAGTAGTGTTATTTTCTCATATTAACCCTCCTATTGTCATACCGTCGACCGTGCAACTTTTGGTCTGGTTTGACGGTTTATAAGGCATAAATTATAAATTATTACCCAATTCTGTGAAAAATCTTTTTGGCCAATCTCGTTCCAACTCATTACCACAAGTTTTACACTTTTTGGGGGGGATTTATGGTCAATAAACATTATTTCAATAAAAATACACCTATTTTTTTAGTAAAATAAAAGCAGAAATGATTAATTATTTTGACTATATAGTATTAGAGGAACATAATGTCGATGGATTATCACATATGTCAAAGTTTAGTCAGAATATTATAAATATTATAATATAAAAGATTTTCAATGGCAGCACATAATGACACCTTTTTAGCCAACTTCATTCCAACTCATTACCACAAGTTTTACACTTTTTTTTGTAATTAATGGTCAATATACTTCATTTACAAGAGATTATACTTCATTTTTGAGTATGAAAACCCCCCAGAAATTATGAATTACTTTCATCCATGTTATTTTGGGGCAATTAGATGAAAGAACCCAAAATATTTATGATATAATGAAGTTTGAAAAGGGGTCAAATTTGACCCGAGGACAACAGGAAGGTTAAAGCAGCAGTAGACAGTATAATTTTGGCATTATTGGTCAAAAATTCCTTAATAACCTTTCAGCATATTGTAATTCAAGTGTTCTGAGAGAAAACTAGACTTCTGCTCCTCCTCATGGCTCTGTTTTCAGGCTTTAGAAAATCTAGCCCGTGACAGAAGACTTTGGCCAATCACAGGTCATTTCAGAGAGAGAGCGTTCCTATTGGCTGTTCAAATATGATATGTTACTGTAATGCCTATTTCTCTCCTGAAATGTTTTCAGAAACATCTTGTAGTGTACTGTTAAGCTGTAAAATTTGAAAGTTTGCTCCGGCTGGTGGGCGGTGCTTAGTATTTCCTCAACTGATCACAAACTTTCTCATCTCATCTCAGTGGTATTCATTTGTGGAGATTATCTTGCTGAACAAAAAGTGTAAGAATCAGCCCGAATGTTTGTCCCTTCGCTGCCTCCGTACGCGTGTGTTTGTTTTTGTTTGTGCCGGTGGGTGAGCACTGCTGGCGTCTCCTGACTGCCGCTTCTCCCTCTGTCAGCTGTCTTTCCTCTTGTTTTGTTGCTGTTTCTTCACTGTTCTCCTGAGTTTTGTTGTGTTCCGTCTCGTTCCCACTCTTGTTCTCCGTCTTTTGTTTTTTGTTTTTTGTTTTCCCTCTGCTCCCGTTCGCTGCACTCTCCTCGCCGGTTAGCTGCTAACTCGCTAGCGGAGCTGCCCTGCATGTTTCTCTGTCCCCCTCAACTCCTCTCGAACACTCCACCACTGGAATTACATTAATCATCTGGCTGTTCTCCTCATCATCTGTAACCATCTGTATCGTGAGTACCACCGCCCGCCCTGTCTAACGCTACCCTGTGCTGCCTCTACCGTCCCTCTCACCACCTGCTAACCGCTAACCCGTCTGCTAAACCATGGAACCATCAACCCTACTCACCCCTCTCCTGCTGCTTCTTACACTACCCCCCCTGTTATTCAAAGGACCCCCCTGGTTCCCACAGTTGTTTTGTCCCCCCATTACCTCCTCCCCTCCCCTCCCCTACTCTCGCTGTCAACTCCTCCGCCTCAGGAAAAACTACCGGCTATCCTCCACTGCTCTCTCCTCTGCTCAATCTGCTGGAATCCTCATCTGTAAACGCTACCTTCACCGTGGCCCCAAACACAACCGTCATCTCCAGTCATCCATTACCCCCACCACCCCGACTTACAACATAAAACCATCCACCCCCGCCGCCCCCCCTCCACTGGACCCCGCCGCACTGTGAACCTGGCCAACCTCAAACCTCTCCAGCGTGCCCCCATCACACCACCCTCCCACTCATCCAACTTTGCCCTCCTTAACACCCGTTCACTTAACAATAAAGCCCCCATCCTCCATGAACTCATCCTGGACAATTCACTGGACTTCCTCCTGCTCACTGAAACCTGGCAACAACCCAATGACTTCTTCTCCCTCAACCAAGCATCCCCCCCCAACTTCGGCTACCTCTGCAAACCCCGCCCCTCCCGGCGTGGAGGGGGCCTCGCAGTCTTATTCAACAAGAACCTCAGGACCACCGAACTCACTTTCCCTACAGTCACATCATTCGAATCCCTCGCCTTCAAAACCTGCTCCAACACAGTCATTCTTATTTACCGCCCACCTAAACCAAATTCATCCTTCCTCTCCGATCTGTCTGAACTCCTCATCCTAGCATCATCCCTCCCCTTACCCCTACTGCTACTGGGCGACTTCAACATCCACATGGACTCCCCCACCTGTAAACTTGCCTCTGATTTCTCCACTCTACTGGACAACTTCAACCTCACCCAGCACATCACCTTCCCCACACACAATAAAGGCCATATTCTGGATCTCGTCTGCTCTGCCAACGTCCCGGTTCTGAACATCCAACCATCCCCCTTTCCCCTATCTGATCACAAACTCATCCAATTCACAATCCCTTCCCCATCACCCCGTCTGAAACTCCCCAGAGTCATCTCATTTCGCAACATCAAGTCCATTGATCCCCTCCATCTCTCCGACCTGCTATCTGCTGCCCTCCACCTGGACCCACCCCCCACCTCGCCCGATGATCTCACCAACCACCTCAACGCCACCCTGTCTGCCTCCCTCAATTCACTGGCCCCCCTGAGAACCAAAACTGTTTCATTCAACACCTCCTCCCCCTGGTTCACACCCCACCTCAGAAAACTCAAACAGACCGGCCGCCAACTTGAACGCCTCTGGAGAAAATCATCACTCACTGTTCACCTCGAAGCCTACAAATCTCACCTCATCACCTACAAAGACGCCATCACTGCTGCCAAATCTGACTACTTCTCCACCATCATCAATGACCCCACCCGTAACCCCCGAACCCTCTTCGCCACTGTCAACACTCTCCTCAAGCCTCGTGCCAACACCCTCTCTGACCCCTCACCCGATCTATGTAACTCATTCCTTCAGTTCTTCAGCGACAAAATCACCACCATCAACAACTCACTGCTCCCCGTGTCTGACCCAGCAGCAACCACACCGACCCCTTTTCTCTCCATCCCTCTGGACCCCCTGACCCCTCCCCCCCAGCACCGCCTCTCCCGGTTCGACCCTGTTGACTCAGCAACCATTGCCAAACTCATCAGCACATCCAAACCCACCACCTGCTCCCTGGACCCCCTCCCCATCCCCCTGCTGAAGTCCTGCCTCCCTGTCCTATGCCCCTACCTCACCGACCTCTTCAACTCCTCACTGTCCCATGGAACTGTCCCCTCAGCCTTCAAAACTGCTGCTGTCACCCCCACACTCAAGAAACCTGGTCTGGACCCCTCCTGTCTCAATCACTACCGCCCTATCTCCAACCTCCCCTTCCTCTCCAAAACCCTCGAACGCCTCGTCTCCACCCAGCTCCAATCCCACCTGCATTCCAACAACCTGCTTGAACCCCTCCAATCTGGCTTTCGCCCCCTCCACAGCACAGAAACTGCACTCCTCCAAGTCCTCAATAACCTCCTCACCTCTGCTGACACCGGAGCCCTCAACATCCTCATCCTCCTCGACCTGAGTGCAGCCTTCGATACCGTGAGTCACAACATTCTTCTCACCAGACTCCAAGACATCGGTATCGAAGGTACTGCACTCAGCTGGCTCCAGTCATACCTCACCAACAGATCTCACTTCATCTCCCTTCACAACAACTCCTCTGCCACATCTACAGTCACACAAGGTGTCCCCCAAGGCTCTGTACTCGGTCCACTCCTGTTCATAATCTACTTATTCCCCCTCGGTCAGATCCTACGCCACTTCAACCTGGACTTCCACTGCTATGCTGACGACACTCAGATCTACCTCAGCACCAACACCCCTCACAACCCACCGCTCTCCCACATCAACTCCTGCCTCTCTGCAATTAAAACCTGGATGCAACAGAACTTTCTAAAACTCAACAGCGACAAAACACAACTCCTCCTCATCGGCTCCAAATCCACCCTCACCAAAACCAACAACCTCACACTCAACATCGATGGCACTTCTGTTTCCCCCTCCCCCCAGGTACGTAACCTTGGTGTGATCTTCGACTCCACCCTCTCCCTTGAGCCCCACATCCGCCAACTGGTCAAAATATCCTTCTTCCACCTTCGCAATATCGCAAAAATCCGTCCGTCCCTCACACTCCCTACAGCAGAGAAACTCATCCACGCCTTCATCTCCTCCCGCCTTGACTATTGCAACTCACTCCTCTATGGCATCAGCAACACCTCCATAAATAAATTACAACTGGTCCAGAATGCAGCTGCCCGACTCCTCACCCACACCAAATCATGGCATCATATCACCCCAGTCCTGAAAGACCTTCACTGGCTCCCCGTCTCCCACCGGATCTCCTACAAAATCCTGACCCTCACCTACAAAGCCCTCCACCAACTTGCACCCCCCTATCTCTCTGAACTCCTCTCCCCCTACCAACCTCAACGGTCCCTCAGATCCACCTCGGCTGGTTTACTCTCCACCCCCACGTCCAAACTCCGCAGCTTTGGGGACAGAGCATTCTCCAGGGCAGCTCCCAAGCTCTGGAACTCACTCCCCAATCTCATCAGAGACTCCGATTCCCTCACCACATTCCAGTCCCGCCTCAAAACACATCTTTTCTCATCTGCTTACCCGTAGCCCCCTCCTTCCCCCTACCCATCAGTCCATGTGTATGTATGTGATTGTTCCTGTGTATGTCGCTTTTTGTCGTTCGTCTCCTGTCTGTCTGTCTCACACCGTTTTCCCCCCGACTATGTTAAAGCGTCTTTGAGATTAATATAAAGCGCTATATAAATCCAATATATATATATATATATATAAGAATCATAAATGTGTGTTTGCCACAGAGCTTATTATGTTCAATAATCCAAAACCCAATGGAACAATCCCCATTGATTTTTTGTCAAGGGAACCAAAGGAGATGCTAACTTCCTGGTTGGCCGACAAAAATATGTCATATGTCATGCATAAATCACGACGGTGCAACTGTGGCTGAAGAGACGAACACAAGACTGACACTAAGTCCATTAACAAAAAAATACAATAAAATGTCTGGAAACAAAAACAAAACTAGAAGTGCACTCGGAGAGCGCAGACCTCTGCCAAGGCAGGTTTCATGTACGTCGCTGCCCCCCTGTGGTGGCCTGTGGTGTTAATGCACAGGCTGAGCGGAGTTATTAAAAAAAAATCCCGAAGCCGGATCACGATCTGGATCGCCACCAAAATCTAATGGATTGGTCATTGTGCCACACCCCACCCCTCCAAAACATGTAATTCAAATTCATCACGGACTTTTGGAGTAATCCTCCAAACGGACAAACCAACAAACCAACAAACAAACCAACCAAAAAACAAACCACCAAACCAACAAACAAACCAACCAACCAACCAACAAACCAACAAACCAGCCAACAATCCAACAATCCAACAAACCAACGCCGGTGAAAACATAACCTCCCTCCTAGGCCTTTGGCCTTGGTGGAGGTAACAAGGAATCTCATGACTCGCTATTACTTTTTGTGACTTTTATACCAACCAACATTTTCACAAAAATATTATGTTAAGTTTAAAGCTTCAAAAACAAGGTTTAAGAAATTAGAAAAAAAAGATTTTGTCTCCTCTCCCCCTTTTTTTTTTATTAAGGATTTAATACTCCCAAACTTTTGATCCAACCTTTGATTTTACACTCTGCTGCTCCTGGGAAAGTCACAGAGAGGATTATAAAATATCCTGAGAATAGGATGTTCTGTGCCAAATGTCCTTTTCTCTTCCACAGTTATCACCACTGCCTGTATAGAATATGTCAGTATTTTTAGAATACAAAGACTCACAGTTCTCTCAGGTATATCTGGGGAAATGCCACAAAGAACATTACAGTGGAGAGAGACCAATATTACAACATCTGTGTAATAACACTTTCTACTCTTGTCCATAGTGGTGTCTCTCTCACTAATTTACATAGTCGTATCTGATTGGTCAAGTGTTGCCTATCGTAATAACAGTAGCATGGTAACTGATTCAACCCTGTTTATAATAGAAGTCATTTGCAACAGAGTTTTGGTCGGAGACGATAACGTTTCTCTCTGCGGAGCCCCGTCACTTCACAAGACACGGGAAACCTCTGTTGGTCTGGAGGAGCTGCAGCAGTTATTTCTGCACAAACGTCCACTGAACATTCACTAGATAGATATCCATCCATCCATCTGCAACCGCTTATCCCGTTAGGGGTCGCGGGGGGGCTGGAGCCGATCCCAGCCGACATTGGGCGAAGGCAGGGTACACCCTGGACAGGTCGCCAGTCCATCGCAGGGCTGACACATATAGACAGACAACCATTCACGCTTACATTCACACCTACGGGCAATTTAGAGTCCACAGTTAACCTAACCTCCATGTCTTGTCTGGACTGTGGGAGGAAACCGGAGTACCCGGAGAAAACCCACGCTAACACGGGGAGAACATGCAAACTCCACACAGAAGGGTCCCAAGCCGGATTCGAACCTGCAACCCTCTAGCTGTGAGGCGCCAGTGCTAACCACTGCACCACCGTGCAGCCCTTCACTAGATATTCTCAGAGCTAAACTAACTCTTCTGCAGTGTGGAGTGAGCGCGCATGAACGTGAGAGTAGAGCTAAAGAGCGAGAACGAGCGCGGTGTGTGAGTGAAGGCAAACAGAGGAGCAGAGTACAGCAGAGACTCCGGCCCTGGAGATCAAAGCTACGGTTTCCTCCGCGTCCAACACTGTTTAACAGACGGGCTTCATTAGATAGAACTTTGTGGTTTTGGTGCTTCCGTGTAGTTTGTGTTGGAGTCTGAGTCTGAACAGCGTAGCCACATGCGAGCGCGCATGGAGCACCGACCCGCAATGATTTATACATGTAAGAAGTTACAAACAGTCCTTTAAGAGCATGTGGGATTCACATTGTGTTAGTTCAGCACTTTGCACACCTCCCATCCAACACAACCTCACCACTACGACTATGTGTGCAGAAGAAGACTGAGGTCTGAAAAAATCTTGTCAGTAAACATAATCCAGACAGCAATTATGTTTCCTCCCAAATGTATTGTTTAGTAATAAACTAGGGCTGTCAATCGATTCAAATATTTAATTGTGATTAATTGCATGATCGTCCATAGTTAATCGTGATTAGTCGCAAATTTATTTTTTATCCGTTCAAAATGTTCCTTAAAGGGAGATTTGTCAAGTATTTAATACTCTTATTAATATGGGAGTGGGGATATTTGCTGCTTTATGCAAATGTATGTATATATTTAGTATTGGAAATCAATTAACAACACAAAACAATGACAAATATTGATCCAGAAACCCTCACAGGTACTGCATTTAGCATAAAACAATATGCTCAAATCAAAACATGGTAAACTGCAGCCCAACAGGCAACAACAGCTGTCAGTGTGTCAGTGTGCTGACTTGATTATGACTTGCCCCAAACTGCATGTGATTATCATAAAGTGGGCATGTCTGTAAAGGGGAGACTCGTGGGTACCCACAGAACCCATTTACATTCACATATCTGGAGGTCAGAGGTCAAGGGACCCCTTTGAAAATGGCCGTGGCGTGGCCACCCTGTCCCAACTAGAATTATTATTACATTAATTATGTTCATTCTTTTTTTTATTTGGTTATTTCCTTTCCCATGCTCTCCCTTAGTTAACTACCTGTATATACTAGAATCTCTGTAGCTTTAAAAGTGAGCCCACTACAACCTAGAAATAACAAGTTGCGTTAATGCGTTAAAGGAATTAGTGGCGTTAAAACGAATTTGCGTTATTATCGCGTTAACTTTGACAGCCCTAATATAAAGCTAATTTGTAGGAGACAGGGTTGTGTGGTTGCATGGTATGTGTCTAATTCACCTTTTTAAATAGTTGTAGGAAGTAAGGAGCCACAGGAAGTCTAACCGAAATTAATCTATAAAAATGAATGTAATCCAATGCTAATGGTCATTGTATTTTACATGGTTGGAAAGCCTGTTTATTTACCTTCACAATGATGTACAACTTGTACAGATCATGCATTTGTGGGATGAGCAGCACAGCTGATTATGTGGGGAGCGCCCAAGAAAAATTTGCCAAAATGCTGTGCCAATGGTAAACAGTGTATTCTCCTGTTGGTGTTGACTCTTGTTTTGAGTTGTTTGGTGGATTGGATGATTGAACTCTCTATCAGTAACAAGGAACAAACAAGACATATTGGCAATTTTACACTTTATTCATTTAATACACCGTCAGGAGCTTCAGTAGCGGTGGAAGATCCATACGCAGCCACAACAGCCTGGCACCTCCTCCTCATGCTGGTCACCAACCTGGTCACACGTTGCTGTGGGATGGCGTTCCATTCCTCAACCAGGATTTGTTGCAGGTCAGCCAGCGTGGTTGTGTCGGTCACTCTAACACGTACAGCACGCCCAAGCTGATCCTACAAGTGTTGAATTGGGTTGAGGTGTGGACTCTTGGCGGGCCGTTCCATTCTCTCTACTCCCACATTGTGGAGGTAGTCTGTGATAACCCTGGCTCTGTGGGGTCGAGCGTTGTTTCTTGGAGGATGAAGTTAGGTCCCAGATTGTGGAGATATGGGATCGCCACTGGCTGCAGAGTCTCATCCCGATATCTCCCTGCATTGAGATGGCCTTCAACAAGCCTTGTTTTGTCAGTGAGGGAGATGCCGCCCCACACCATGACACTGCCCCCACCAAAAGCTGTTACTCCATCGGTGCAACAATCAGCATAGCAGGAGAATACACTGTTTACCATTGGCAGAGCATTTTGGCAAATTTTTCTTGGGCGCTACCCACATAATCAGCTGTGCTGCTCATCCTACAAATGCATGATCCTTACAAGTTGGACATCATTGTGAAGGTAAATAAACAGGCTTTCCAACCATGTAAAATACAATGACCATTAGCATTGTAACAGAGAAATAATCCACCAAACACAAGTTTCCAAACTTTTTTTTCCGAGTTTATATTATAGAGTGATACTACAAATAAGACAGGAAAGCACTTTAAGTATTAACACTATATACAAACACACCACCTTAACCCTATAATGTTCACATTGGAATATTATTGGAGTATTATAGGCCTACTGTAGAAGATGCATAGCCCAAGTATTATAATATTATAACAATAAAACCAGAGCTGATTATGACTGACACAGTAAAACACGCTTTAAGAAATAGGAATAGGAAAAGAAGTGAACCATAAATGTTAGCATTTTATAGCAGGCTTTAGCAGCTAACTCTGTTACTTTGCGTCTGTAACCTGGTCAGTTCAGGTTATTCTGTTGCTAAGCAACTATGACAACACATTAGTCTGTTTTTTTTTTCTTCTCAGACGCAGAGTGATACTGAAATTGCAAAGGAATTAGACATCATAGCCCTGGTATGTGGGTATTATATCACGACTACGAACCAATCAGATTGCTTGATTTGAGCTACCTGTTTGTTTGTTTTTATCTGAATTTGAAATTTATATTTTCCAAATGTCAATACTTGGCAGGTCTGTCATACTGCTTGTCTATACATGATCAAAAATGACTATGTAAAAAATAGACTTTATTCAATAACATCTTTTAAAACCATTTGTTATGAAAGACCTTTTAGGATTCAGACAACAACTCACTCCTCTCAAGCTGCTGTCAGGGAGCGCAGTGCCTGATATCTGTGACTACATCTCCATCTCCATCCACATATCTTTTCATAACTCAACTCATCTACTTGGAGCAACTCCTCCGTGGTCAGCCGAACAGCCCAATCAATATGTGGGCAGTAGCGAAGTAAAGAAAAATTACATCTAAAAATAATAGCTGGAGGAGCAGTGCAGGGGAGCCGAGCATAAATCAAATGGCTTTTTCCTTCAGATGTGTGAAGACGAGGCGCGGTGGAACGGATGTGCTATCGCCAGGCGGTGGACAGCACATCCTTGCAACCAAAAAAGCGTCTTTAGCAGAGGGGTCAGCGGTGCTGCGGCAGCGCCCTGAGGCCTGTCAGGATGCTTCCATCACGGGGGGGGGGGGGGGACGAGCGCTGCACAGACTCCAGGCCGCCTCGTCGACAGCACAGTTTAAAGCTAACATTAGCCCTGCTTGCCATCAACTGGCAACTGTTGTCAGAGAGCATTACAGCATCGTGAAGCAGCCGCTGGGTAACATCCGTCAGAAAGACAGTTTGGGATTATAAGACTGCGTTTTAGTTTTTAAACTTACCTACAATATGTTTCTTAAATATAAAAGTCTTTCAGGCTTTGTAATTCAGGACATTCTGCAGCGATAGTTGGGTCATTACAGACAGCCATCGCTCTTAATATCCACACTTATTTTTATATTAATTCCATATGAATTGTTTTTGATATATTTGTATTGTATTAGTTCCTTTAACAGAGACAACAGGGTCATTTGATCAAGACGAAAAAGAACTGAAGAACTTTATCAGGACAGGATGAAATGATATGTGTAATACATATCTTATAATATTAATATACTTGTGCTTGTACTGAATGCTGAAAAAAACAAACTTATGGTCTTTTCTAACTCTAGGAAGATGGAGTTGAATCAGAGTATTGTTACTACTCAAGGTCAACAAATTGAGGCAGTCTCCACATACAAATACTTGGGATTTTGAATGGATGACCACCTCTCTTTTAAACCTCATATACAGAGTCTGGTGAAAAAGTTGAAATTGAAGTTAGGTTTTTATTTTAGAAACCGTAACTGGTTGAAGTCACGTTCTTGCCTGTTCTTGACTAAGGTGATCTGCTTTACATGAATGCATCAGTCCATTGTCTCCATATGTTGGATACTGTACATCATGGTGCTTTAAGGTTTGTTACAAACTGTAGAGCCCTCACTCATCACTGTATATTGTACTCCAAAGTAAATTGGCCTGTTCTGTCAATACGTCGCCTTAGCCATTGGTATGTTTTTTATCTATAAAGCCGTTCTGGGTAGACTCCTCTGTTATTTATCTGTCTTTCTAAGCAGAAAACATGGATATTATGGGTTACGGTCTCAGGACACTATGCTTATGACTGTTCCCAGAGTTGGGACTGAGTTGGGAAAGAAGGCCTTTATGTTTTCTGCACCATCTGCATGGAATAGCCTGCAAAATTAACTTAAACTCCAGGACCCTAGTGTGGACTATAGTGGACTTGAACATGAAAGGGCTCTGTTGGTTTAAGGGTTAAGACGGGTTAACACTGCGTTGTCTGGAGCTAAATCACATGGTCTCTTAAACCCCAATCCTGTGTCCTCAGAAGCTAAAGTCTACACCACAACTACACTTTTGGTTTAGTCTGAACTCAGCTGCTGCGTCCTCTCGTAATAACCAGATCGCTAAGAAGTCACTGTATCTGAGGTTTTGATATTTCAGCCCAGGTGCACAGCAATTCATGAAATAGTCCAAATGTAATGTATTGATACATAGACATAGACACATGTTGTCATGATTTATCTGCCTGTAGTCTAGGGTTTCCTTTTGTTTCCTCTGTTTCCCTGTCCTTTTGTCTCTTGTGTGTTTTCCCCTGGTTTGTCTAGTTTGTCAGTGTGTTGGGAGGTGTGGCCTTCCTCCTCCTCCTCCTCTGGGCGGGCTCTGCTGGAGCAGCTGAGAATAATCACCAATCATCACACACACCTGCTGTATATCTACCCCGGTCTTCCTGCCACTCATCGCCAGATCGTTCCGTCACCCTCAGTGGTAGTAGACAGATTCAGGCTCTCTTAGATTGTACTTTTTTGACTTTGCTCATGCTCTTGTTTTTGGACTTACTTTGTTTTTTCGTGCTTTGCTCAGGTCTGCCTCACCTATCAGCTGCAGCTGTTTTCCTGGTTCCAACCTGCCTGCCCACTCATACCCTCTGCTCCTCCTCAACCTAGATCCCTGCCTTTGTGACTACCAGCCTGTTCACTGCCTACGCCATTCCACCGCTTGGAGAATAAAATTAGATTTTTTTTACACCTTTAAAAGACTTGTGTGTGTCTGCATTTGAGTCCACACTATTTGTTAAACCAGAACATAACAGAACGATCTGGCCTAACTATGGACTCAGCAGGCACAGATGATTTTCAGAAGGCTGTTTCCAGCCACGATATTTTGTTAGAGAAACATCACCAGTTACTTCAGGGTTTGTTGGAGACCCAACGGGCCTTAGGTAACCAAATGTCTCAGATGGGAAGATGTTTGGAGACAATTTCAGGCCAATTAGCCCCATCCCCCGCTCTGCCTCCTCCTCCTCCGCCTCAGCCACTCAGAGAATCACCTGTTCCCCCACCTGAACCATATGCCGGTGATTTGGGGAGATGTAAAGGATTCCAGCTCCAATGTTCTCTGGTTTTTTCCCGACAACCAGTCACCTTCACCACAGACCAGGCCAAGGTAGCGTATGTTACGGGACTGTTAAGAGGGAGAGCACTGGACTGGGCTGAAGCAATGTTGGGAAGAGGAGGGATAAATTCTTTGTCCTATGATTGTTTCATGAGTGAAATGAAGAAAGTTTTTGATCACCCTGTATGTATTGGAGACGCTGCTAAACGTTTGCTTAACCTACGACAGAGTCAAAGAAGTGTGGCGGATTATTCTGTGGAGTTCCGGATTCTGGCTGCGGAGGCTGGATGGAATGACGAGGCATCAAAAGGAGTTTTTCTACACGGTTTGTGTGAGCAGTTAAAGGATGAACTTGCTGTCCGTGATGATACTAACTCCCTTGATGCTCTTATTGATCTGTCTATAAGACTGGACAACCGTATGCGGGAGAGACGCCGGGAGAAGAACTACAAATCCCACACTCCCGTGAACTCCTTTGCTGCTACTCCTACTCTCGCGAGAGTTGCCTCCGGTCCGTCAGAGACTCTCGGCTCCGGCTCCAGCTCCTCTGCTCACTCTGATGAACCCATGCAGGTGGGCCGGGCTAATCTCACTCCCGCTGAACGTCTGAGACGGATCCGAGCGGGTGAGTGTATCTACTGTGGTCAAGTCGGACATTTCCTTGCTGCATGTCCTCTCCGCCCAAAAGAGCGGGTTCACCAGTAGCTGTGGGGATACTGGTGAGTAAGACTGATGTCCCCATCAACACTAGACCTCGTACTCAAATACCTGCTAAACTGTGTATGAGTAACATGTCCTTGCCCCTGTTAGCGTTGATTGATTCCGGTGCAGAGCAGAGTTTTTTAGATGCTGAGTTAGTCTCTCAGGCTGGCATCAGCATTGAACCCCTTGAGTCTCCTGTCAGAGTCTGTGCTTTAGACGGCAAGTCCTTAGCATTAGTAACTCACCGCACTGAGCCTCTTTCTCTCATTCTGTCTGGAAACCACCGTGAGCTAATACAATTTTTTGTTTTTTCTGCCCCTAAGACTCCTCTTGTTCTCGGACACCCGTGGTTAAAGCTACACAACCCCCAGATCGACTGGTCGACCAGTAGGATTATGGGATGGAGTAGTTTTTGTCATTCCTCGTGCCTGCAGTCTGCATTACCACCAGTAGATATCAGTGTTGCCCCTTCGCCCTATGTTCCTCCTGACTTGTCTACTGTGCCCCCTGAATATCATGATGTCGGTGAGGTTTTCAGTAAGGAGAGAGCGTTATCCTTGCCACCTCATCGTCCGTATGATTGTGCTATTGAGCTGCTACCTGGTACCACTCTGCCTTCGAGTCGCCTGTACAACCTGTCACGTCCTGAGAGAGGAGCTATGGAGTCCTACATAAATGACTCTCTAGCTGCAGGCCTCATCAGACCCTCCTCTTCGCCTCTAGGGGCAGGATTCTTTTTTGTGAGCAAGAAAGACAAGACTCTCCGCCCGTGTATTGATTTTTGAGGGTTAAACAATATCACGGTGAAGAACAAGTACCCTCTGCCATTAATCAGCTCTGCTTTTGTACCTCTACAGGGAGCTACTGTCTTCAGCAAGCTAGATTTGCGGAACGCGTACCACTTGATACGGATTCGAGAGGGAGATGAATGGAAGACAGCATTCAACACACCACTGGGTCACTTTGAGTATTTAGTGATGCCTTTTGGACTGACTAATGCTCCTGCAGTGTTTCAAGCACTGGTTAATGATGTTTTGAGAGATTTTTTGGACCGGTTTGTGTTTGTCTACCTGGATGACATTTTGATTTTTTCCTCTGATCTCGCAGAACACCAGCTTCATGTGCGCCAAGTGCTCCAGAGACTACTGGAGAACAAACTGTTTGTGAAAGCGGAGAAGTGCGAGTTTCACGTCAGCTCTGTTGGATTCCTCGGTTACATCATTGAGAGTGGGCAGGTGAGGACGGATCCGGACAAGATCAAGGCGGTGGCAGAGTGGCCCGAACCTTCCTCCAGGAAGCTCTTGCAACGCTTTCTTGGATTCGCCAACTTCTACCGTCGATTCATCCGAGATTACAGCAGAATTGCTGCTCCACTGACCAAGCTCACATCTCCTGCTGTTCCTTTTCGCTGGACTCCTGAGGCGGATCAGGCGTTTGCCTTATTAAAGGACCGCTTTACGTCCGCACCCATCCTGGTGCAACCTGACTCTTCTCTTCAGTATGTCGTGGAGGTTGATGCCTCGGACATTGGTGTGGGAGCTGTCCTCTCCCAACGCTCCAAACCCGATAAGAAGCTACATCCCTGTGCTTTCTTCTCTCGACGCCTGTCTCCAGCTGAAAGCAACTACGACGTGGGAAATCGTGAGTTGTTGGCCCTGGAGGAATGGAGACACTGGTTGGAGGGTTCGGAGTTTCCGTTTATTGTATGGACTGATCACAAGAATCTTGCCTACATCCAGTCAGCCAAACGACTGAATTCCCGCCAGGCTCGGTGGGCTTTATTCTTTGGTCGATTCAACTTCACCATTACTTACCGTCCTGGTTCCAAGAACATCAAGCCTGACGCTTTGTCCCGACAGTTTTCGTCCAAGGAGTCACCAAGTGTTTCAGACACCATTCTGCCGGCAGCCTTGGTGGTGGGGACGTTAACCTGGGATGTTGAGTCAGCGGTTCGAGAGGCTCAGTGGGAAGAACCAGATCCAGGTACTGGCCCTACTAATCGTTTGTTTGTTCCTGTGTCAGTTCGCTCCCAGGTCCTGCAGTGGGGACACGTTTCCCGGTTCGCTTGCCATCCAGGGATGAGTAGGACATTGTCACTCCTCAGACGACACTTCTGGTGGGCCACTATGGAGAGGGATGTCAAGGAATATGTCCTCGCCTGCACTATCTGTGCCCGGGGAAAGACATCTCATCGGCCACCTGTGGGGTTGCTCCGTCCATTACCCATTCCTGGTCGCCCTTGGTTCCACATCGCTTTGGACTTTGTCACCGGTCTCCCACCTTCTAATGGTAAGACAGTGATTCTTACCATTGTTGATCGGTTCTCCAAGGCCGTTCATTTCATTGGTCTTCCTAAGCTTCCTTCTGCACATGAGACAGCTGAACTCCTGACTAATCATGTTTTTCGTCTGCATGGTATTCCCGTGGACATCGTCTCAGACCGTGGTCCTCAGTTCATCTCTCAAGTTTGGAAGTCTTTTTGTCAAGCCCTCGGAGCCACTGTCAGTCTGTCTTCTGGTTTCCACCCTCAGACGAATGGACAGTCTGAGAGGGCTAATCAGGATTTGGAATCTGCCATACGTTGTGTCGCTGCTACTAATCCAACTTCTTGGAGTTCACAGTTATGTTGGATTGAATATGCGCATAATTCTCTCTCTTCTGCTGCCACGGGTGTATCTCCTTTTGAGGCCTCACTAGGTTACCAGCCACCACTGTTTCCAGCACAAGAGGAGGAGTTGGCTGTGCCATCTGTGCAGCATCACCTTCGACGCTGCCGCAAGGTTTGGAAGGACACTATGGCTGCTTTGCTTCGGACAGCTGAGAGAAACAAGAGGATCGCGGATCGTCACAGGACCCCGGCTCCCATCTACATCCCAGGTCAGAGAGTTTGGTTGTCTTCTAGAGATATTCCTTTGAAGACTGACTCCAGAAAACTGTCTCCCCGTTTCATTGGACCTTTTGAAATAGAGAGAATTATTAATCCTACCACTGTAAGACTCATCCTGCCAAAATCTCTTAGTATTCATCCATCGTTTCATGTCTCTCAGTTGAAACCGGTCCTCACCAGTCCTCTGGTCCCTCCGACCAATCCCCCTCCTCCCGCCCGGATCATTGACAATCAGCCAGCTTATACGATCAGACGACTGATGGATGTTAGACGTCGAGGCCGGGGCCTTCAGTATCTGGTAGATTGGGAGGGATACGGCCCAGAGGAGCGCTCCTGGGTACCTCGTTCCCGCATCCTAGATGCTGGGATGGTTAGGGAGTTTCATCAGGCTTACCCTGATAAACCTGGAAGATCGCCTAGAGGCTCTCGTTAAGGGGGGGGGGTACTGTCATGATTTATCTGCCTGTAGTCTAGGGTTTCCTTTTGTTTCCTCTGTTTCCCTGTCCTTTTGTCTCTTGTGTGTTTTCCCCTGGTTTGTCTAGTTTGTCAGTGTGTTGGGAGGTGTGGCCTTCCTCCTCCTCCTCCTCTGGGCGGGCTCTGCTGGAGCAGCTGAGAATAATCACCAATCATCACACACACCTGCTGTATATCTACCCCGGTCTTCCTGCCACTCATCGCCAGATCGTTCCGTCACCCTCAGTGGTAGTAGACAGATTCAGGCTCTCTTAGATTGTACTTTTTTGACTTTGCTCATGCTCTTGTTTTTGGACTTACTTTGTTTTTTCGTGCTTTGCTCAGGTCTGCCTCACCTATCAGCTGCAGCTGTTTTCCTGGTTCCAACCTGCCTGCCCACTCATACCCTCTGCTCCTCCTCAACCTGGATCCCTGCCTTTGTGACTACCAGCCTGTTCACTGCCTACGCCATTCCACCGCTTGGAGAATAAAATTAGATTTTTTTACACCTTTAAAAGACTTGTGTGTGTCTGCATTTGAGTCCACGCTATTTGTTAAACCAGAACATAACACATGTAGGGATCCCGAGGCGTTCCCAGGCCAGTGTAGAGATATAATCTCTCCACCTAGTCCTGGGTCTTCCCCGTGGCTCTACTCCCAGCTGGTCGTGCCTGGAACACCTTCATAGGGAGGCGTCCAGGGGGCATCCTTATTAGATGCCCGAACCACCTCAGCTGGCTCCTTTCAATGCAAAGGAGTAGCGGCTCCTCAATCCTCACGGAAGACTGATCTATCTCTAAGGGAGACGCAGCCACCCTCCTGAGAAAACCCATTTCGGCCGCTTGTATCCGTGATCCAGTTCTTTGGGTCATGACCCAGCCCTCATGACCATAGGTGAGAGTAGGAATGAAGATTGACCGGTAGATCGAGAGCTTTGCCTTCTGGCTCAGCTCTCTTTTCATCACAACGGTGCGGTAAAGCGAATGCAATACCGCCCCCGCTGCTCCGATTCTCCAGCCAATCTCACGTTCCATAGTCCCCTCACTCCTGACCCCGAGGTACTTGAACTCCTTCACTTGGGGTAAAGACTCATTCCTTTTAACCCAAACCACAATTTCCTAAAGCTATATAAGTAGTTTTAGTCATGTAACTTCCGTACTTAAGTTAAAACAAATTCGTTGTTGAAAGTTGTGCTGAGCGTCACGGAAAAAAAAGGGTAAATTCGTGTCTTTGTACGCGAATCAAATGGATTACATTTTGTGACTATTTCACAAACTACCGTGAGACTGGAGTTGTATATGTCATTGTTTGGAATCTACTACTTTATGTATAAAGATAACGGCAAAAGCAACAGTACAACAGACCTTATTATAACCCAATATGTAGATCTGTATTGAGTATTCCCTTTGCCACAAACTGGATTTGTTGAAGTTGACACAAAAAATGACCGTAAAGTGTTGTTATTCGACAAATGAGGAAATATTTCATGTTTTATATGTAACGTAGTCTATGACTGATATATATGGGACATTGCTCATGTTTGGAGTCAGTTAGACGCTCATGAACAAATTGCAATGAAAGTCTAACACAGAGGTCAGCAACCTGCGGCTCTTTAGCTCCTCTCTAGTGGCTCCCTGTGGATTTTAAAAAAAAAAAATTGTGGAAATGAATAACTGTTTTTTTGTTTACATTTTCATTTTTATTTATCATTGTTTTAGGTCTATGGTACCACGGAGTATTAGGGCCATATTGAGGAAAAAAATAAATCTGAGATTTCGACTATATAAAGTAGAATAAAGTCGTAATATTATGATAATAAAGTCAAAGGTTTACGTGAAAAAAGTCAAAATATTATGAGAATAAAGTCGTAATATTATAAAGTAGTAATTTTACGTGTTTTCTTTTTTTCTCGCAAAGTTATGACTTTTTTCCTCGTAAAGTTATGATATTATTCTCGTAATATTACGACTTTTTTTCTCGTTAGGTTATAACTTTATTCTCGTTGTATTACGACTTTTTCTCGTAAAGTCATGACTTTATTTACATAATATTATGACTTTTTCCCGTAATATTATCACTTTATTCTCGTTATACTAAAACGTTTTTCTCGTAAAGTTATTACTTTATTCTGGAAATCTCAGTTTTTTTCCCCTCAATGTGGCCCTAATACTCCGTAGTACATTTGCTCTTTGGCCCTCACTGCATTAGACTTATATACTATATACTTAGACTATAAACTAAGTTACCTTCATCACAATGCTCATATGTTTTCGTAAGTTTTTGAATGAACTTCTGAAACATGTCATCGGTTCAAAATGAGGATACAAATTATCATAAAGTAATAAAAGCCATAAAGTATCAAGCTGATTAAATAATGTTAAAGTTTTTTTTTTAGTTTTTTTTTAGCTTTTAAAGAGGAGCTAGTGTCTCCTGGGCTCCAAACACAAGATGAGGGTTAAACCTGCTTTCGCATCTGGTCGTTGCTGCTTTATTTATATATACATTTATAGATAATTGAATTACTTTGAACTTATAATTGTTTCACTTATTTGTATGTATATATAGTAGTTCAGCTTTGTTGTCATTGTGTTTAGCTGTATTAGGTCTGAATGCGTTGTTTTCTGTTGAGTCAGACATGCATGAATGTTCAGTCATCTGAGGCTATTCAGTAATCAGTGATCAGGCAGCGGTTCGCCTGAGCCTCTTGACACAGCAGTGAAATCCAACTCTGCACACAGCTGCGTTTGTTCAGGTTTGTTTTTTTTAATTTTCAAACTACTATGTCCCTACTTTTCAACCTGATTTGATCTTCAGAAACACACTTATCTCAGGCTCCACTTGGTGCTGCAAAAGAACAAAACTGCCTGACGCAGCTGAAAGAAATCAAACTGCTCTTAAAGATGAGCAGTGAGAAAGAAAGCTGGCGCTTCTCTGAGCAGATCCTATAACTCAAGTCTGTGGACGTTTATTGACGACAGAACTATTAAGCATGCATGAAACAACGAGAGACTCTAATCAGTCCGCTAGATTTAAGAGCCCACAGGGGCCGATCTGGAGGAGCTAAATAAGTGTTCAATCCTGATTTCTTGAGCAGACGGTTTGAAATTGCCTCCTGAGGTTCTCTCAGATGTGAGAGGTCAACAAGGACAGGTCCATTTCAAACAGTGAGGGTCATTCAGGTTCACTACTTTTATGATGGAATAGGGATGTGCGGATCAATACTCACAAGCTACTCATTTCGTATTTATTACTTTAAAAAATATATATATATATCGACAATAAAAATTATTTAAATACACTGTAACACTTCGATGTAAATTTACAGCGAGATTCTAACAGTTACATACTGTAAAATGCTTTTACTGTATGTTACTGTGAAAGCAATGCATTCTGGGAGTCAGAACGCTTGCTCCCATGATCCCAGCGGTCAAGTGTATCTTTTCACAGTAATCTACTGCTTGCCGCTGAGAATCTCGGGAAAATAAATTAACGGCTATTTTTCTAAGTTCTCGCGCGTATTTTTTTCGAGTTGAGCCGTTAAGCGCCACAGCTCAACAGCTCAACGGTCAACAGCTCAACGGTCACTCTGGCAGCAGCAGCAGCAGCATCGTTGTTGTCCAGTGCAACTTGAGGAGAGACAGCAGCAGTTTGGATAAACACTTTTTATTTTCACCACCGCCAGTTCCATTTTGATCGTCAGACCAGACGAAGGGAAACTCCAGTGGTTACATTACGTTACTTCATGGTAAGTCAAATCATCAAGTTGTGTTGTACCTTTGCTAACACAGTGCATGTTCCTCCATGTATGTACATTAGCTAACGGTAGGTCGTTAGCTGTTCTTAGCTTCGTCTATATTTCAATACTCATCAGTATCACAGGTAACACAAATCAGTCGTCTATCTTATATTCACGGTAGCTAGCTAGCGCTAGCACCTTAGTTAGCGTTAGCTCGTTAGTTAGCGTTAGCGCGTTAGTTAGCGTTAGCTCGTTAGCTAGCTGGTTTTAGCTTAGTCAGCATTTAAATTCTCAATATAATTCCTAATAGGTAGCAACAATCTAAAAGGGAGACAAGGCAGTATCTATCTTGTGTTTCAAGAATGTTCAACTGTCAATTTTGCTGCCATGCATGTGGTACTAAATATGCCTTTGTTAGGCATATGAAAGTTCACCAAAACACCCCACACATCAAATTTAAATGTGATTTCCATGATTGTTACCGTTCATTTGGCAAAGTTACAGCTTTAAAATGCCATGTATATAGAGATCACCCAGATCAGAGGGAGTCAAGCTTGAGGGAAGGATGTTCTGGCATAAGGACATTAACATTAGACGTTTTATCATGCCACATCGATTTCTGTAGTCAAATGTGACAGTTTGTCTACATTATTTTCTCACTTGAAGACTCACATTAAAGAGGGGAAACCAGTCTTATGTCCATTCACAAATTGTGGTAAAATGTTTACTGTGATATCCACTTTTTCATCACACTTGTCAAGAACACATAAAGGTTGTGTAGTTGGTAATCTTTTGAGTCAGATCAGGTCAGGTAGAGATGATGGAGAGAATACTGTTGAGCAAGCAGGGTGCTCACATGAGCATGCAGGGTGCTTCAAATAGAAGAGAGATGTCCTCATCTTGCAGGCAGATGTGAGTATAACTGATGTAGTTTATTTCAGATTAAGACATTGAAATTATTGAAATGCAATGAGTGGAGCTCAGTGTGATTTTAAAAATAATTTCTTTAAACAGGAAAATTGATGACAACTATAGTTAAAGCATTGTTTAATTGTATTAACATTAACTTAGAATTGCAATGCCTTTATTGTCTCCTATATAGGTGTTAGACACAGCGGCGACTGTGAAGACATCCCTCATCCTTCCTGATAGCCCTTGGTTGATCATTCTAGGTAAGCACTAAACCCCACGTTTCTACTTACACTGTACTAGTGCACATATGCAGAGTACTTCTATTGAGCCTGTCGGCAGTCAGAAGGTGTGGGGCAGGCAGGAAGACGCTGCTTGCCGCTGGAGTTGGAGTTCAGTTGTAGTGAGTTTCTATGGTTATGTCTTCTATATTGTATATAATACACACAACTTTACATTCTTATAAATAGATACTAATTCTGAAACAGTTGTGCATACAGAAATGGATAAATAAATATGTAGTTTTAGATGGTTAATAAATAGTTGACATCTTTTATACATACACAGTGGGCTATGTTTTAGTTAATAAATAGTTGACTCTATAATACATACACAGTAGGCTACGGAATAATAATTTCTCTGATTCTTCTCTGATATGTAAATAGTTTGTTTGAGCTTTTCTCTCACTCTCTTTCTGGATTAGGGTGTTCCTATAGCTTGTAAATATGTAAATAGTTCGTTTGATATTCTCCCTCCCTTTGTAGATTTTATTTTATTTGTTTTAACTTTTTTACTTGATTTCTCCTTCACTGCAACGGACACAACCACTAAGCTTTATGAAAATGAGTGCGCGATGGTGTTGCAAGTATGTAAATGGCTACCTGGATACATCAAAGAGCAGTACAGTAGATGAGTAGCATCTCGCATCCTACATCAAGAATTCCTGATATCTAGCGGAGGCTTACATTTTTTTAGAAAGGTTTTCAAATATCAGTTGGAAATGCCAATACCATACAAAAACAATAAAGCGGTAAGTGGCCACTTGATAATTCGTCAATTTGGTATTCAGCCTAAAGCTTTTTGCATTGTGTTTCAGGTCCAATGATTTCCGACCAGCGCTGGATGGTAAGCATCGAGGGTCAGGTGGTGTGTGAAGGGGCATTGTCTGCGTTGGGGCTTGCTGTTGTCTTCACATCCTACTACAACTTCAACCTCCAATATCAGGATCACGCTGCCTGGACACTTGAATTCATACAGAGGTAAGTTTGAATTCCATATAGTCATTTGTGTCAGATGTTTGGGCCTTACAGCTATCCTTGTATCTATCTATGTGTGATAGACATACGATCAGAGAGTAGGGTATGGAGAGTTCATTCCAAAATAAGCTTAAATGATCACTTGGATGTTTGGGTGTGTATGTGTGGTTCTAAAATATATACAAGAAACATAAAAACAGTATTAGCCTTCAATAATATCATTTCATATATAAATTAATAACCCATTGTTATTAGTCTTGAATAATTAAATTAAATAGATAATTATCAAAGAGTCATCAAGTTACCAAAAAAACTCAATGTTATATTCATATTCCAAAAGTGTGACTCATAAAACATCAGGCAAGTAAGCTATATTAGCAAGAAGTATTTCACCATGTCCACGTGTATCTACTCTAATATGCATTGCAAACATAAAGCATGAAAAAGAACGATTTGGGGACTTATAATAAATCAGGTATTATTTATACTAACAATATTTAGCGGTCTAATTTTAGGTAAGAGGTGGTTTGATTCACATTTGTGTCTTTTTGTTTTACCTTGCTATGCCTTGTAGAAGCTGTGTCAGGATCAACCCAGAGAGAGGGACAAAGGCACGACAGGGAAAGGTGACCAGCAAGAAGAGCGGGAAAATGGTTCATAAGAAAGGGACATCCCTGAATCCTCATGTTTGCACCCTCCTGCGGAAGCTCATGGATTTCGAATGGGACTTTGTGTGAGTTTAACAATCACATCCCTGACTCTGTCTGTAGAGACAAACCCTCCATATCTCACTCAATTACTGAAAATCCCTTTATGTCTGTGTCTCACTTATTCACAATGTTATTTTTTATTTAATTTTGCTTAAAATGTTCAACCTGGCATTATTTATACGTTTAATAATTGACCATATTGAGCCAGCACACAGTATTGTTCAACAGTATTGTTCTGTCTAGTGAACCCCCGCAGTGTAACGGGGGAGGCTATTTCATTTTGAAACAGAAAAGTTACAGTATTTACTCAGTCCACAAAGTACAAATGTTTTAAGCCCGTCACTTACTCAGATACACTCACACATGAATTCATTCATTCACAACAGTATTTTTATTTGTAATGGCTATTTTTGTATTTTTGAATTTTATTCTATTTACAATGTTCAACCTGGCATTATTTCTACGTTTAATATTGAAGATGTTTAGCCAGCACGCAGTATTGTTCAATAGGATGGTTCTGTCTAGTGAACCCCCTCAGTGTAACAGGGGAGGCTATTTAATTTTGAAACAGAAAGGTTATGGTATTTACTCAGTCCATGGACTCAGATATTCATACACAGTCAAATATACACCCTCACTCAGTCAGTCAGATACACACACACACACTGTGTCTCTTACTCACTCACAACTCATCACACCATTTTTATTTGTAAGAGCTTGAGTATTTGAATGTTTTATTTGGATGTTATTTTCTGTCAAACTCAGGTTATTATAATAAACAAGAATAATATGAATATGCCATGTTGTTGTGTTTATTGTTAAAAATTGTTATTTTTCATTTGCTTGTTAGTTTTTATAGATGCTTAAAATACTGTAATTTGTGGAATTATTACAGGAAATTATTGGACATTTTGATTACAACAAGTTACTGTATTTCTCTGATACAGTAGAGATACTGTAAATTGTACAGTATCTTGCTGGTGAAACTGCAACCAATAAATTACTGTATTTGGAATTATTACAGCAAGTTATATGTATGCTTTGATTACAGTAAGCTGCTGTATTCTTTTGATACAGTACAGATACTGTAAATTGTACAGTAACTTACTGGCGAAACTGCTGCCAGTATTTTACTGTAATTTCTGAAATATTACAGCAAATTACTGTATGCTTTGATTACAGTAAGCTGCTGTATTCTTTGATACAGTACAGATACTGTACATTTTACAGTAACTTACAGGAGAAACTGCTGCCAGTATTTTACTGTAATTTTTGAATTATTACAGCAAATTACTGTATGCTTTGATTACAGTAAGTTGCTGTATTCTTTGATACAGTACAGATACTGTAAATTTTACAGTAAAATACTGGCAGCAGTTTCTCCTGTAAGTTACTGTAATTTTACAGGAAAAAGTTTTACAGTGTACAAACATGGGTGGCTGCATCACATTTTCACTACTTTTGTATAATGTTAGTGCCAAAACAGAAGTGTCTTCTATTAGTTTAGGTTTTCCACCTCCGATGAAGAGCAGCGCACAGCCTCTTCTCAAGCCTCAGGGCCCTATTTTAACCATTATATGCTATTTTAGCATATAATTATTAAATGTAATTTTTGATACATTTTGAGGTAAATATTGATGATGATTGGCGATTTGGCATTAATTAGTAACAACAACAACAACAACAATAAATCCCATGTAATTCAACACGCACTGTTTTATTAAAAACATTTCAACATTACAAAAAACAGGCATGTAGCCGTTAAGTAATAAATACAAATAATTGACCCATTTCGTTAATTGTTAAGTATCAGCGGCATGCTAACAATCGACAGTCAAACGACGGACGTTACATACTGACCGTGAATGCATCTGGTCTGTCAGTTCAGAGTAGCAGGTGTCACACGGGACGAGAGAGTTGACAGACTGAGAAATAACAGAGGATTTGTTCTCGAAGTGAAAAGCAAACGACCTATTAGGCAATATTTCACGTTTAATCCCAATGCTATAAGGGAACCAGAATGTTAATGAGGTAATCGCCGCGAGGCGGATGGAGCCGTCACAGCCTTTGTGCACGGAGCGGCGGCGTCAGGTAGAGCCCCGCAGCAAAAGCTCTACCGGAGAGGCCAGACGCACCGCCACCCGACAGTAAAGATCAGAGTCAGCGCTCTGCACATGTTGACCGTCATCTTTCTTGTAAAATGTCCGGTGTAATCGGTAACACCGGTGTTGTCACAAGTTTATTAAGTGGTGGGGAATTTTTCTTACGGTCACATCACTACCAATGACCATTACAGGCATCGTACGGTACCTTCAGTACTGTAGAAAAAGAGTACTGTCATGTTTTTAGAATTTTGGCATCGACTTGGTACCGAAGTATTGGTTCTCGTGACATCCCTATTCAACACCGATTACTGTGAAACATTTATTAAAAGTTCTTCAATAAATCTTAAAATTAAGATTAGAAAAGAGCAACATGCTAAATGTTATATTCTACAAGCTTTTTACTGAAAAGAATATATTGCGATGTAACCCCCCACTGGGACAAAAGATCAACCATCACTGACACAGAACGTCCTTAAAGGCTCCACTGAACAGGTATCATGTTTCATTTTTTGCTTTTGGAAGGTCAGTCTGGACTTGAGAACACGAGCCTGTCCACCTAAATGCTTCAAACGGAATGTGAATGTGAAACTTCCCCAGAAAGCAAAGCATGGTGGATGTTTTACTGATCCATAATTTAAGGCTGATCGAGCACAGACAGCTACAGAAACTACTGATTCCCAAAGCTTTAGCGCAGTTTCTCCTTTAAGACAACAGAGCTCACTAACATGTCAAAGCTCCAACACTCTCAAGTCCTCAGAGTCAGTCTGAAATTCACTGACAGCTAGCGGAGATGTTTGTTTTGCTCTTATCAAGGGTTCATGATGCCGTACTGATTCAGATCTCGCTCTTGTTTATCCACATGTTTCAACTTGTCTTGCACACTGAGCTCCCTTCAGTCTGTGATTCAGGATCCTCTCCGGCTTCGTGATCCTGAGCCGTTTCCCCGAGCCACCGAGGTATAAGCACATCTCTTCCTTTTACAACTCAGAGAGCACCCTCTCACTTATTCCTCTAATACCCTTCAGACAGAGGCGTCATAAATATGGAACGTTTTCTCCGTTCACCAGGCAAAAGGTCTTTCTTGACATGTCTTTAAATTACCCCACAAAAAACCTCCGGTGTCAGGCAGAATTTTACTCCTGACCTTTTCCTGCTCCAACGCAGGAGAAGACTATTAAAAGGCATTATTGTATCTTGTAAAGAGAGAAGCGGTGAGAGAGATGTATGAGAATCCTCCTTGAACATTTTTCAACATTGGAGTAATCCTTTTTCAAATGTCTGATCCTGTGCAGGCTGTACTCTCAGAGGGCTCACTTCTAAACTGTTGCAGTACAAAGTGATACCAGAAAACAAAATACAGGTGAGAGGGCTTATCGGGAAATAGCACCATTCATCCATCCGCTTCATAGACAGTGTTATTGTGAAATTGTACGAACCTTCAGAAAATGGAATAGTTTGAAGCAACCGGTGGTCTTTTCAAAACACATTTCATTCACTGGGTAGATTTCATTTAGATATTAGAAGACTGTGTCCACCACTTTAGACTGAAATAAACCGCTGATCTCCTGACTTATCATCTAACAAAACCATCAGGTCAAAGTTTTTAACTTTTTAACTTTAACTTTGGACACACTAAGATGAAAAACAAATTAATCTAGTTCATACCAGACAATTAATACGTAGGTAAAATACAGTTGAAAGAAAACATTGGAAGCAGAGTGAGTGGAATTAGATTACTGGACGGGAATTAGAGCAAATAGACAGCAAGTAGTAGTCAAAGAAAGAAGAAATTCAGTGAGGAGGCCTCAGTTTGTCAACCCTCCACAAGCATGCCTTTAATTGCCGAGAAGCACCATTTGTGTGGAGCTCTCCAGAAGCCATCGCCGAGTTTGAAGATGTTAATGTGAGGTGATTGAGTGGTTCAACAAGCATGACTGTGCCTGGGGGTGTCTTCCTCCTCCCGTCCGTCCCCTCTCCCGGCCTCAGCGGGGTAATTTGGCGCAGAGAGAAGAGAAGCTGTGCTGCTCATTACTGCTGCCTTGCCCGTCAGCCCCTGTGGACGCAGCGGCCATAGCTCAACAGTTCTGCCCCTGCCGAAACACAGGAAGAGGATAAGGATGAGAGATATTGACGGTCTATCACTGAGACCTAATGTAGGCCACCGGAGGCAAAATGGGAAAATGTGTCACTGCAGTTTGTGTCTCTGTTTGTCCACATCCATCCTTTTGTATTTGTGGTGCATCTGAAAACCTCTTAAACTTCAACCAAGGACTGTATATAAAGATGGACGACATGACAGCTCCTCAAAAGTGAAGCTCGATTCTCGAATCTCCGTCGCCCCCTGTTGGCTGGGCACAGTATAGGTCATAAATCCCGCCTCCTCCATGTTAGTGGATGGGCCAAACTAAAAAGTCAGAGTACACATCAAATACGCTTTTCCCAAAGATGGTTTCTGTAATTTTAGGTACCTGACATCATGCTAATGTATGTTCAAGTGTTCATTTTTCTAATAAATTCAGGTTTAATGAGTTATTTGATGCTATAAAAAGGGGGTGGGACGTCATGATTGGCAGCCGGGAGTCCCTCTTGCTGACAAGCTGCTGCCATGCTCGGCTCGCGATTGGTTCGGGCTGGTGACCTCGATACCGCGGCTCCACCGCCTGATCACCACTGCGCAGACTCTGGCTCCAAATGACGTCAAAAGCTCAAGATGGAAATACAGTTCAATTTATTTTTATATGGTGTCAAGTCATAACAGGAGTTATCTTGAGATGCCTACTCTATAATTTAGAGACCCAACAAGAGATTGTTATGCGACAGTGGCAAGACAAAACTCCCTTTTAAAGCAGCAGTGGGTAGAAATGGAGCATATGATTAAAACATTTATTTTGATTTAAAAGTAATTATATGTTGACAGTGGTGCATGAGACAGGTAATCTGAAAAAAATCATGTTCCTCTGGTGTCCTCCGGTGCTCCTAATGGCATCTGCAGGATTGAAGCAAGGAGGAAAACAACCAATCAGAGCTGATCTGGAGTCTGCCGTCTCTGAGCAGCTGTCAATCACTCGCAAACTCCAATCAAACGGTCAAACTATGAATCAATATTCTGTTACTGTAATACCTATTTCTCTCTTTAAATGTTCTCAGAATCATCTTGTAGTGCACGGTTCAGCTGTAAAATGAGAAGGTTTGTGACCCAGCAGCCATGTTGAGATCTCCTACGGAAATACCAGCCGTAGCACAGCAAATAGGAACACTCACTCTCTGTGTAACCCCAATCCATGGATACCTGCGAGACAAGAAAGCACAAAGACTCCAGGGAAGAAATCAAGTTAGTAACATGCATGGATGCATACAGATGTATGGCAGCTCTCATATCTGGGATATTTTGGTTTCACCTCTGCACAGTGGGAGGAAATGGAGTCGTGTCCTGTTGAGTCGTCAACAGACAAGAGATAAACTAGTTATATCCATCATTTTATTATACTGTGTAGGAAGGCAGACATCAGTGGAGAAAGTCAAAACTGCGATTCATGCTCAAAACCTTACCTGGTTGGTATGAGGAGGTACTATTTTTATGGGACTGTTGTTTTAGCGAGTGACCCAAAACAACGGCTGAGGTCGAAACGTTTTTTTTGCTTCGGAAGGTTCCTAACGGAGTGAAATGACCCAGAAGTATCTAAGTATCAGCCATTATAAGAGCTGTTTGAATCCTCTAAATGCTGAGGAAAGGTGCTTCAATGCATCCTTTCATATCTCCTTTAGCAGAGGATACACATCCTTTATTAAAGGAAAAGACAGAATAACATCCCAAAATTCCTTGCGGCCGCAACTTCTAAAAAGACGCATGAAGATAAAACGCTATGCTTATCTGGCATAATATTTTCATTCAGTCATAATTTGGATTCATGTTGATAAATGACATTTCATTTCACTTCTATTTATTTATTTTGAACAAGTAACAAAAGAGTTAAAAACAAAATAAGAATAACAAATAAAATGAAAAGTAAACATATAGCAAACAAATAATCAACATACATAAATATTACTTCCAAAAAGGATGAAATATACATTTAATGGTTCTACTCCTTCACCATAACTCAAAAAATAATTATCATATGAACTTTGTGGTAGCCTGTAGGTTATTCATTTTTTATTTAAATTCCAACCTCGTGAATGAAGTGATATTTTTCACCGGTTGTCCACGTTTAAGGTCAGATAATCCTTTATTATTGAAGTGTTCCAGCAGCAGAAGGACCTGCTGTATCTCTCTTTAACACACCGCGGGTGAAGCAGCCTGACACTGAAGGAGATATTTAAAAACGCATGGGAGGAAGCAGAGCCTTTTATGTTCTTCAGAATATTATAGTTTCACCACGGCAGACTCACGTCACTAACATCCACCGCCGTCACATCATAATTACGGAGCTAATAGTGAAAGAGCAGTTGGATTCTCTGTCTTTTCCTAAGTCGTTCTGAATTCTCCTTCTCATGTTTCCTTGACCTCATGACGTTTTCCATCGAGGTCAAGGACAAGTGGTTAGGAAAAGATGTTAGGATTTCATCATTTTTTTTACATTTCGACCGCAGCCAAGATACAGTATGTTTACACTGAAGTGATAAAGCCCTCTGGTGGCTGCAGTTCAGGACGTTAAAATGAAACTTTATATTTGTGAGCTGTGAAGACTCATGTCTTCAGTAGGAACCAATTGGCTTGGAGCTGAGGACCACTGACAAGTTAGGGAAGTCAGAAAGTATTTTATAAATAAATACAAAAAATATAAATACAGAATAACACCAGACTTATCCTCAAAAGTTAGAGAAAGATTATGGTGTGCGTTGAAAACAAATACTTGGTTAAGGTTAGGGAACAACTGGTTAAAAGAAACCAAAGTTGATAGTCGGTAGGACAGGAAATGATCAGTGGCCTCCCATGTTAAAGTCACATGGTTTGCTTACCCATCGGTGCACCCTTACCTCCTTCCTTTACAGTATATATACTCTGCAGCAGAGCATACTGCTCAACAACGCACTATAATCCTGTGAGAAACTTGTCCTTAGAGGCCCTCTACTGTGTGCTGCTTCTTCTACTTCCCTGTGCATCCACTTTTATCTCCCTCCTCGTAGCTGTCCCATCAGTCTGCCCCTAACCTCCTCAGGCTCCTAAGTATCTGTATACAACTGTGCAAACAGCAGTGCTGAAGCTCACTAATAATAGCCAGAGGGGGTGAAAAGCTAAAACAAAGAGCTGGTGGATGCTCAGAAAACAATGCCTGGAAGCGTCTGGCTGCTCTGTAGCCGCTGCCAAATGTTCCCAGGGACAGGCTGGGATAGTTAAAGTAAAATTACTGCCCCGGCCACCCGAGGGCTCCACCCCTGTGTTGTTTTGTCAAGTACAACACTTGCAATATTGGTCTTTTTATTTGCCTCATAGGGTCTGAGAATCCCAGAAGTGCTGTCTTGTCTGTTGTGCTGTTTGCCTCGTCATCAGAATGTTGGAGAGTGCTAAAAGAGGGGCTCATAGTGATTAACTGCAGTATTGATTTTACAGGGCTCTTCAGCCGTATACTGAGATCTATCTTTGTAACACCAGCATGTCCTCTTTGAGTTTGCTGGAAAGCAACTGCTCGCAAACCTTTGTTTTTTATATCGTAAAAGGTTCTCATTAAATAGCTGTGCTTGTTTGTAAGGGCTGCAGGGTTAGTTAATCTCCTGTGCCAAATACTGTCCTGCTAGCCAAAGAGCTAGGAACACTGCTGTTGGGTCTAATGTCTGCTTCAAAAGCAGAATTCTCACGAAGAATCTGACAGTTAAGAGTCTGAGCAACTAAATTCCAAATTACAGTGGCCTCCGTAGATGGAGCGTGGTCTGAAGCCCGGGCCACACAGGGAACGTCAGCAGCGTGTGGCGGCTGCGGAACCTGTTGTTATTTATTCAGCGTCCATGTTAACAGGTTAGAGTAGCCACTCTGCCAGCGTGAGCAGTGCGGCTCAGCTGCGGGTCAGCTGCGTCTCTTCTAGAGATTCGAGGTCTTGCATATTTTTACCGCATGCTGTGCGGTTCACAGCAAAGAGTGTGAAAATGTTCTTTTGACTGTATATTGACATCATACCAGCAACATTACTACAGTTTTGATGTCTGTATCTGTAGAATATGTCACAGACATGAAAAACAGTAAAGATGTATCTTTAAATTTTTTACCTTTATTTAACCAGGTAAAATCAATTGAGAACCAATTCTCATTTACAATGATGACCTGGCCCTTAAATCAACACTTCCTTATTCCGTATCAAAATAAAAGCGCTCAAGCATTTTTTTTCTGTGGACAGAATTCCTTCATTTGTTAATGCAAGGCTTTTATATTGAAATATTTACAGTGACTTGCAGGGCTCCATGAATGAATAAAGTACAGGGTTTTAATTGTGGATTATTACTATAATTTACAAATAATAGAGGAAGCAGAAGCAGCAGAAACGCTGCCAGTGTGGACAACCCACGCGTTAGATACCCAGAAGTTCAGCAAGGCAGCCGTCACGCACTGCTCACGCATTAGAGCATGCATAGAGGCGTTTATGCTCAGCGCGTTGTTCCGAAACGCCATGGGCCGTAGAAACAAAATAGTCTGTGGATAATCAAGAAGTCAACGGACGTTACTGGAAGAATGTTACGTAAATAACACTATGTACAAAACAGCAGCTTTCTCTGTTTTATTCTTTGAGAAGTCTGGTACCCGAAGCCTGATTTTTATATATACATTTTTTCCTTGAAGAGAAATTTCAATATTCCATATTCCATGAAATGTTTTTTAGCTTTTACAAAGCAATCTCTCATGTTCTTCCACAGCCTGCGGCAAAAAGCCTCTTCTTCCCTCAGTATGTTGTCTATTTCTTTCCAAGAATACAATGATATGTGACATGTCCCTGTGGTCTCTCAATGTCGTAGAGATGTCTGTACAGGCGATCCCTCGAAGGCGACCATGTTGAAATGACAGTGGGCGCGTAGTCACAAAAATTCTGAACTTCATGACCAAGTGGCGCGACAACTTGTGGAGCCTTTGCGCACGATGCGAAAGCCGTGATGACGTAATTTTATGGTGCGTGCACCTCGCGCCGGCTTCACTACGGCGACCATAAACCCACCTTAATGTGAGCAAGAGGGGCAGAGACGAGAGCTGCAGGAGGAGGGCTGTATTTTTAAATTCTGCCTACCCTGGGGTACCACTTGAATTACAATATCATTATGGAATTGTTGCCCAATAATGAAAAAAGTAAAGTGCCTACCTTAGCTTTAACTGACTTCTATCTCCATGCGTTATAGTTTTAAATACTGCTTGATAAAATATATGTAAGATAAATGAGGTAGGGAGCAGCAGGCCTGACAGATGGGGATAGTTTGTCACCAGTGTAGAGTTTAGCCTGAGGCCTTAGCAGGTACTCTTCTACTCTCCTGGAAGCTGACCAGGGGAACTGGGCCAAATTCATTAGCATTATCAAGGCCTCTGCCAAAACGGCTGTCTGTGCTGAGTCCCCTGACAAAACACGGAGAAGCATACGTCCAAGAAGTTCCCCTGCCTCCGTGTCAGAAACACTCAGACGTGACTTTGATCAGGAGGTTTTAAAAGTTTCAGTTTCAAAGTTCACATTAGTTCAGGAACAACATATATAGGACATATTTAAAGGTTCTTCACATTTCTTCACATTCACATCCACTTCTTCACATTTCTGGTTGCTTTGAGCATTCTTGATTAGGGATGTACCGATTTATCGGCAGAACATCGGTATTGGCCCGATATTCGCCTTGTTGACTGCCATCGGTACTGGCAGTGTCCGATGTTTATCTGTTGTGTTGCATCAATTTTGCGCCAGCTACATGTTGCGTTGGTTATTTGCGGTCGGTCTCTGACAACAGTAACCAGCTGCTGATTCAGAGAAGAAGCCACCAGCTGGATACGACTCTGACATGATGACGGGCGACGTCACATGTGTGGTTTGTTTACAAATAAAAGTGAAAATGAAAGTCGGCTGTGTGGGAGTATTACACTGTCTCGGGGAAAGATCAGCGACAAGGACATTATGTTATGTTCAATGAAAAATTAAGCAGTAAAACAATGCCTTAAAGATTTCTTAATAACAATCACTGTGGTCAGGATGAATGAACCTCGTGCATGTGTAATGTGTCACTAGAAGCCTGTCAGGTTAACATAGGTGACGCAGCGACCAGTACGCTTCAGTGAGAACATCCTCCCTGCCGTGCAGCTCGTGCAGCAGTCCATCGCCCATACTGGGATCTTAGCCTGTCGGGGCCGCTGCATCGTATTCCCGCGGCTCGGGTTGGCCATTAATATATGGGCGGCCGGTCCAAGTAAAGTCTTTGTGTGAGAAACACTGCTTATGTTTCACTTTTATTATCTTCTAATACACCCATGAGCTGTATGCTGTCAGCCTGTACCGTGGTGGATGTATTAACGTCTCTGTTCCCAAACAACCGGCTATCGGCCAGTAGCTAGTAGTGCTAGTAGCTAGTAGTGCTAGTAGCATGACATCAACAGGATTTAATGGAATTGTAGGTTATTTACTAACACGCAGGGCAAAAGACCAGGACACAACCTCTTCTACATCCATGGTCTGTGGTCTATTAGACCCTCTTCTACATTCATGGTCTGTGGTCTACTGGACCCTCTTCTACATCCATGGTCTGTGGTCTATTAGTCCCCTTTGTAAACTCCTCATACGACAGAGGTCGGTTCGTTCTGTCGTATGAGGAGTTTACAAAGGGGACCCAATCGCAGAGTAACAGGCAGGACAGGTAGTTAGAAATAAAAGCGAGCTTTAATAGATGTCATGGCACACATTCTGTAGCCTTTACATTCATTTTATGTAGTACCACCTTGTGGCAGTTTGTTGTAACTGTAAAGTGTTTTCTCAGTGGTCAGTTCAGATCATGTGATCAAAGGTTAAAGGTCAAACAGGAAATGCTGTAGTGTTTAAGAATTTCTCCATGCGGTCAGACCGAAGGCTTTTTTCCCTTTTTCCCTTACGTTTGTGCCTTGGAGAGCATTTGCTTGTAAGTGTTGCTACTTTTTCTGTGTTTTATGTTAATGTGCATAAATAATTTGGACTTCATATGTTTGGATTAAAAACAAAGTAATTTGTGATAATTTCATTTGCTAAGGTTAAAAATGCTAAGCTAAGCCAAAATGTAGCTTCTTGTCATAGTGTGTGCATGGAGGCTATTTATAAGCAATGTGAATTCATTTGTGCTGTATTTTGAGAACAGTTTGTAACAAAGCATTGTATATTTGTATTGTTTCAGTTTTACAAAAAAGAAAGAAGAAGAGAAAAGAGGACTCAGTAAAACACTTGAACTTTACTCCTGTCTTCGACTTCTCTGAATCCTTATTGTTAGCTATCTGTCAGTTTATGCGTAAGTGCAACACGCATCAGGGACAGAATAATAGAGCTGAAAAATCCCAAACAACAAAAGGCAGGGAGGGGAACCAAGTACCAAAAGAACAAATAGAAACAAACAACAAAAACCAAACAGAGGACCAAAACCAAAAATCACAAACCAGGGAAACACGAAGAACACCAGGATCAGAGCAGGAGGAAACAAGGAACACGGAGGACAAGGTAGACGGGGCTGGAGAGACAAACAAACCGACAAGGGCAGAGGGGAACACACAGGCTTAAATACAAGACATGATTACACACAGGTGAAACAAATCAGGGCGGGGCAGACAATCAACAAAAGGCGGGAAAGCAAACAAAGGAGGGAAGTAAAACCAGACAAGACACAGGAGGAGTGAATTACCAAAATAAAACAGGAAACTGAAATGAGGATATAAAAGAAACCAAATACAAACCAAAATCACATAAAACATAACTAATAAGAAAGACTGGCACAGCCAGAACATGACAGGTCTATTGGACCCTCTTCTACATTCATGGTCTGTGGTCTACTGGACCCTCTTCTACATCCGTGGTCTGTGGTCTATTGGACCCTCTTCTACATCCATGGTCTGTGGTCTACTGGACCCTCTTCTACATCCATGGTCTGTGGTCTATTGGACCCTCTTCTACATCCATGGTCTGTGGTCTGTTGGACCCTCTTCTACATCCATGGTCTGTGGTCTATTGGACCCTCTTCTACATCCATGGTCTGTGGTCTAGTGGACCCTCTTCTACATCCATGGTCTGTGGTCTGTTGGACCCTCTTCTACATCCATTGTCTGTGGTCTATTGGACCCTCTTCTACATCCATGGTCTGTGGTCTGTTGGACCCTCTTCTACATCCATGGTCTGTGGTCTATTGGACTTATGCTCCTCTGGGAAGCAGCCGGGTAAAAAGTTTAATAAATAAAAAAGTATGTAAGTAAATTACACACAAGACATTTTGTAAAACTAAATTATTTCTATTCTATTGTTATATATTAGTTATAGTTAGTCGCTTTCAGTCCAAAATGGCAGAGGCGTAGCTCTGCTGCTGGGCGCTGGACGTTTCGACGGAACGGACAATTGGCTTTCACCTCTCATCTATATACGTTCTTTGATACACATTTAGATGGCCTTACAAGGAACTCCTATAATTGGACTGATCCGTTCAGTTTAGCAGACAAAGCCCCCCCCCCCACTCATTACAAACTGAATACAAAGTGCCAGAAGGGTAAGGGAGTCAAATCCAGCTTATGAGACATAATCAAGGTGATCCATTGTAATGAAAATCTATTGGCACCGTCATAATGTAGTGAGCTAGTTACAATGGCTGTCACACCAGAAGTGTAAAATGCTATTCAGGTTTGTTCTGTTGTCAGTCATGTTAATCACGACTTACAGACATTTTAATGAAGCTCTATTCCCTCTCACGTCTCGGTCTGTTGGGAATTCCGGCTTCAAAATCTGCTTCAATCACTTCAATCACCTCCGTTTTCCGATGCTGTCAAAAACCCTTTTATTAATTGCTGGCGTCACCATATCTGGTCAGTCGTCAGAGGCTGTTCTTTGAATATCACTGTGTTTCTGTCATTTTGTCTTTGAGATCTCTGATTGCACAACCCTTCCCCTCCCCATCATCACATTGTGTTTCAACTGAAGGTTTCCATCTTACATCTGCTGGCTTTACTCAACAACCACTAGCATCTAGATTCCTGGGGATCCTCCTGTTCATGGCGCTATGCTTACTGAAGATGCATCACATCGATGGAGTCTAATTGCCTAAAGTCCTTCTCTGTTGTTAACATCAATAAATGTCATCATATGCTTTCAATTGATCTCCTTATTGAACTTTTATTTATCAATCACGCTTTTCTTCACTCCTTATCACTAAAATAAAAAAATATAAATGAAATGAAATGAACTTATTCATTCTAAATGGATTTGATTCATGATGTTTGCAGAATCGTCTTGTAGTGTACTGTTTAGCTGTAAAATGAGAAAGTTTGTGACCCAGCAGCCATGTTGAGAACAGTTGAGGAAATACCAAGCACCGCCCACCAGCCGGGGCACAGCCAATAGGAACGCTCTCTCTCTGAACTGACCTGTGATTGGTCAAAGTCTCCGGTCACGGAATAGATTTTCTAAAGCCTGAAAACTTTGCCATGAGGAGGTGCAGGAGTCTAGTTATCTCTCAGAACTCTTGAATTACAATATGCTGAAAGGTTATTATGGGATTTTTGCCCAATGATGCCAAAAAATATACTGCCTACTGCCACTTTAACACACACTCAAACTTCTGATTAAGTCTGCTGTTGGCTGTTGTCTCGTCAGTAGACACTTCCTTTGAATGTTGTTTGGATGCTGTGCAGCAGCTCCTCTGCTCCCCCTAAACATTCCTGTTTGAAACAGTCAAATTATGTGTTATGTGGTTGTGATGCATTCTAATTAAATGTGATTAGTCATGCCGTTGCAGATTCCCAGCTCTCGTTGAGGTATCTCACAGCCAGTCTGCGAGGGACATGTCATCTTCCCATCCCCATCCCATTTTCTGCACCAGTGAAAGTGATGGGAAGACATTTGACAGGGAGTTTTCTCAGAGGTTGCGGGCTTATTGTTGCTGAAATGTCAGCGGAGCACGCTCGCTTTTGATTCAGATACGATTTCCTCCGTCATGTGGTCAGGCCTCCACGAGAGCTCGTCATATTTCTCTCTCTCTGGATGTGATGTTTTTTTTCTGGAGGTGCACTCTGACGTTTTACCGGAGCAATACGCAGTGTGACAGCACATTATCTGAGTACAGCCAGAGGGTCAGAGGCAGCTCTAACTGTTTAACAGATGATCCCCTGCAGTGGATGGCCCAGAAAACGGTCGATAGTTGATTTTAAAAATGTCGCCTTCAAGCTCAGTAATTTAACATCGTAGTCACTTTGGAGGAGCACTGTCATTCTTTTTTTTAGCACAGATGAGCTCATATATGCTCAACCATCAGGCACGGCAGGCCACTCGGGACCATCATCGGACTACACAAATAAAAGTGTAAACCCAGTTAGCAGTGACTGCAAACATCAATACAGCCCATAATAAGACAGCGAGATGGGTCCTTTAGAGGAAAGCTAAGCTCCGGTCATTGGTTCTGTCAGTAATAACATCAGGGCACAGCCAGTTATGTGACTTTGTCAAGTATTTAATACTCTTATCAACATGGGAGTGGACAAATATGCTTGTTTTATGCAAATGCATGTTTATATTTATTATTAGAAATCAATTACAAAACAGTAACAGATATTGTCCAGAAACCCTCACAGGTACTGCATTTAGCATAAAACAATATGCTCAAATCATAACATGGCAAACTGCAGCCCAACAGGCAACAACAGCTGTCAGTGTGTCAGTGTGCTGACTTGACTATGACTTTCCCCAAACTGCATGTGATTATCATAAAGTGGGCATGTCTGTAAAGGGGAGACTCATGGGTACCCATAGAACCTATTTGCATTCACATATCTGGAGGTCAAAGGTCAAGGGACCGCTTTGAAAATGGCCATGCCATTTTTTCCTCGCCAAAATTTTGTGTAAGTTTGGAGCGTTATTAAACCTCCTTCTCAACAAGTATGACATGGTTGGTACCAATGGATTCCTTAGGTTTTCTAGTTTTATATGATATCAGTATCTTCACTCTAGCTTAAAAACTGAGCCCACTACAACCTCCGAAAGATCAACGGCGGCCCGGCGGATTTTTAAGAGGTTAATTAAAAATCGCAAGTTACGTTAATGCCTTAAAGAAATTAGTGGCGTTAAAACGAATTTGCAGTAACGCGTTATTATCACGTTAGCTTTGACAGCCCTACTTTTAAGGCTTTTATTTTGTGCTTTGTGCATTTCACTTAATACAACTGTGCTTCAAATTATAAATTACTAACTAATACATAAACAATGCAGAAAGTGTGGGAGAAACCAGGGTTAATGGTGGCCTGCAGCTGCCCCTGGGCCTGCAAGTGGGTTAATATAACCTGGACTAACTCAACAAACACAAGGCTTTCATCCAGGAGACCGCTGTACTTGTCCCGTGTTCACAACATTCAGTGTCATTTTCACTGTACAAACGTAGTAGTTATAAGCCCAACCATGTTGTTTTTTACCTAAACCTAACTAAGTGGTTTTGTTGCACGAGACCGAAGCAAATGTTTTTGTTTACTTCACAACATTAAGCAGGAGTGACGCCGGGGGGTCAGTATGTGACGAGTTGGGATGAAAACGTGTTGGGACAGCACAGTCCAAAACCATTTAGTTTAAATGATTTAAATGACATTACTAGCTTGATAAATTCAGTGCCATTAACTGTATTTCTGCTGCAATAGGGTGTTGTATTTCCAGCCTGGTTTTACTGGAGCTTGTGACTTGTGACAGACTGAAGGTGCTCAGCATGTTCCAGTACACAGGCAAACCCTCTGCTAACATCCTGATTCCACCAAGACACTGATCGAGATCAAACAAAATGTATTGGAACTGTTTACGTACACAAAAAGTACAAATGTAACCTCGGATAATTAAACTCCTTAATCATCATGGAATAATATTAGCTCATGGGAATCTGAATCATGCTCTTCTGGTTGGATTTAAATCTGCAATCTCCTTATCCGCTTGGCACCACATTAATTGATTTTTACCAACTGGCAGAAAAGAAACATTCACACATGTATTAAATATATAATCTATTCATTTCTGTGGGATATGTAACCCATATTTGGGTGATGTAGAGCAACACAGGCAGCAGATCTATCAGATGTGATTTGGAGAAACTCATTTTCTACTCATTCTGCCCAAAATATTCACAAATTTGTGAAAGTAGGACACCGGTTTGTTTGGAAGGCACTGGTGAGGGAGGAACAAAAGAGGTTGAAAATATCCAGGAGGGACTGAAAGGTCAAAGGTCATTAACTGGCAACCTGCTGACCACACACACTAGATGATGCTGACAGGCCTGTGTCGTACAGACGCCCTCTGGCTTATTGTGAGCAGTGCAGTTGTGACTTGAAAGCTGAAGTAGTGCCGCTGACATGCTGACACGCTGTTGCTGGAATTGTTCTAATGAGAACTAATAGTTCAGGCAACAATACTCGACTCTCACAGCTGCTGAGATGTATCAGCTTCTTTGGCTTTCCATCATATCACATTATTTTCTTCTGCAGATTGAATCACAATCCTCCTCAACTCAGAATTTCAGATCTTTGGATCTTCCTCATATAAAGGGAATCCTGGGTGCTTCCCTTGAATCAGAAGTCTTTTGTGTGTCATTTCCTTTTATTCCTTTTGCTGAAGAGTGTTTGGATTTTGTTTGAAAAACATTATTTACAACACAGTCTCACAGCAGTTTGTGAAATAGTCACAAAATGTAATCTTTTTGATTCGTGTACAAAGACACGAATTTCCCTTTTTTTTCGTGACGCTCAGCACGACTTTCAACAACGTATTTTTTGTGCATTTTCCTACAAATGTCCAGCAACACGTGACTCACGTGTCAATTTCCGCTCCTGTCTTTCCAAAATAAAACTACTTTGTTAGGTTTAGGAAAAGATTGCAGTTTGGGTTAAAGGTCTAATATGTAACAGTAGCGAGCTAGAGAGTGACTGAAGAGAAAGAGCGGCGTTAGTGAGAACAAAGCAGTGGATCAGAGAGATAAAACATTATTTTCTAATTGTTTCATGGTGGTTAGGTTCTAAAACACAAATAAACTCACAACTAACTCAGCACAACTCCACATAATCCTGCAGGAAGATGCCGAGTTGCCGGATTTTGAATGAATGCAGCTTCCTGTCTACTGGCCGTGGCTCAGCGCTGCTATCGTCAAACTACAGACACACACCGATCATAGCTGCACTCACAGCACAGAGAGGAGCAGGATTCCTGGATCACATGCACATAACACAACTCGTTCTCATCCGTGAAATACGGCCGCTTTGTATCTAACAGAGCTAAAGGGGAACTTGTGAGTCGGTGTCAGAAGCAGAGGGGTGTGACACAGAGGCAATATTTGACGACCTGAACAGGCTGCATACATTGAACGCTGTTATTGGCTGGGGGGTTACACCCCCACGTGGGGCCTAAAGGCTGTTTACAGATGCCCAGAAAGGTCCCGAGTAAAGCAAAATAATAAGAAAAGTCAAAATGCAGGCAGAGGGCTGCAGGGTCTCTGCAGAAACAGACACCACCACTCACTTCTAGCTGAGCGTAAGTGATAATTGAGAGGGATTATTTTTGTATCAGTCTATACATTGTTTTTTCGTTAATTCTTGCATATTATACCTTTGATGCTTGATATTCTTGGAAACTAGAAATTCCAAACTTTCTAATGCACATGATGCACCTTGAGGTTAAGTACGGAAGTTACGTGACAAATCAACGACTTCTGGTTTCACACGGGACACAAACGGCGGTCTCCTGAGCAAAAGTCCTGTGTTTTTTTATCCATCCACCCCGACCTCCTCCCTCGCCGCTCTCTATACTTCCCGGTCACAATTACGTGGATTACATCACGAAAAGTATGTAAAAGTCGTGTCTATGTGCACTAATCAGTACATTACATTTTGTGAGTATTTCACGATCTGCTGTGCGACTGGGCTGTTTTATTTAACCTTCAAATACAAAGTTTTAAACTCTTTTCTTGCAAGTAAAAATGGGTCTTGTCCATTATATTTTTATGTAGTATATGAGTCTGTTTTGCAACTACCATAAGGATAAAATGAAGATGAGATGATTTACATGACAAACTTGAGTTCACTTCGGTTCTCAACAGCAAACCTCTCACCACACTATCCCTCTGGTTTTCCACTTCCCTTAAAGTCAAACATCCACAGGAAAGAAACAATGACTGATTTCCTCTCCATTTGACCACATAATCCACACACTCAAATACACACTTCCATCTTCTGCGAGTTTATGGGTTGCCTTTTAAATCTGCCCTCTGTGGTCTTGAGGATGCAGCGGGGCTTCAAAAACAAATGGACTGCCTCTCTCGAAAACAATGAGAGTTTCTTCGGCTCTGACAAAGATCAATGTTGGCCGCGAGCGAGGGAAGCGAATGTGTCTGCCAGCCGGCTGCTCTGCTGCTCTGGCCTCTCATACAGACAAACACATCCACAAAGCACTCACTCACTGTTCTTCTGCAACAGCTATTTTTCTTTTTGATTTAATATTTTACCGGATAATGTTCTGTTTTATTACAACCTCAATCTTATTTTTGTACTTGTTCTGTCCATCATTTCTAACAGCAATATTAAGATTGTTCTCAGTTCATGGCAGAGTTCTGAGAAAGAAGCGACAACTCTGACAGCCTGGACACACCAGGAACATCAGGAACGCGTGGCGTCTCAGCTGCGTCTCTTCTAGAGAATAGAGATCTTGCCTATTTTTGACGCGTGCCGCGCATCTCACAGCAGCAACAGACAGTGAAAGTGATCTATTGACTGTATATTAACATCATATCAGCTACATTACTACAGTTTCGATGTCTAGACATCTGTAGAATATGTCACTGGCAGTCAAGGTGATCTACTGACTGTATATTGACATCATACAAGCTACATTACTACAGTTTCGATGTCCATCTGTAGAATATGTTACGGAGATGAAAAAAAAGTAAAGACTTATTTTGAAATCAACACTTCCTGCTTTCATTTCAAATTAAAAGCCCTCAAGCGTTTTTTTCTGTAGACAGAATTCCTTCATTTCTTAACACGAGGCTTTTATTCTGAAATATGTGCCGGACAGTGTTTTAGAACATGCAGTGACTTGGAGAGCTCCATGAATGAATATAGTACGGAGTTTTAATTGTGGATTATTACTATTATTTACAAATTACCACACGTTTCTTAACCTTTCTCGGTCTAAAATAAATATAAATGATATTTATAATGAAATTAAATGGCCATTAACAGGCAAACTCTATGTAGAAAGAAAGGGCTGACAGTAGCAGCTGCAGCAGCAGAAACGCAGCTGAAATGCAGCTGGTGTGAACACCTGACGCGCGAATCACGCAGCCACCACGCCAGGCAGCCGCCACGCGCTCCTGATGTTCCTGGTGTGTCCGAGGCTTGAGACGTCCGACAGGTCGAGAAACATGGGCAGTCGGACAAACTCTTGTTTGCTCGCACACACATGTTTTGGGTGTGCTCACTCTCAGTTTTATCTCCTCATGCGTACAGTGGTTTAGATCATCTGTTGGCTTGTTAACAACATCTCTGACAGTCTGACTGCTCGTGTTTCTACTTCGTTGTGAAAATGTCACCATGTTCCCAGATCTCAGCAGTTGCTTTGGTGAATACAATGCTAACCCTCATCCTACCAACATATTTAACATAGAAGGGTTAGCGACTGGGATCCCTTGGGACCCCAAGAATAAGCTATGACTACCTCTCCACCTTCAGGTCCTGTCTTAAAACACACCATTTTAAATTGTCATATTCAGTCTGATTCTGTCTTTAATGGCTACAACCACATTGAGTTTTGCACTGATGGAGATTTTATAACTAGTTATTGTATTTACTTATTATTGTAGCTTACTGTTTGGTTTGATTTGATGATGTCTTGATACATTGCAGCTTGTTTTTAACTGTGCCTGTAAGGTGTCCTTGAGTACTTTGAAAGGCGCCTATTAGGGATGCACCGATACCACTTTTTTTCAGACCGAGTACAAGTACAAGTACTTACATTTGGGTACTCGCCGATACCAAGTACCGATACGAGTACTTCTCTGTGCCAAAAGACCCTCGTTAACAGCCAGCTGGAGGGTGTGACCGACACGTGGCAGGCTGAGGAGTCCCGTATACGAGGCGGTACGCCGCGACCGGTTCTAGGTCAGCTTGGAAAGGCTCGGGGCGAAGGTGGTTCGCGGCCGCAGCTTTACAGCGCTCCCCGCCCGTACCTCGCTGCACCGTGGACAAAGGGCTCGCTGCACCCTCTCTCCTCGCCGGGGACGGACCCCCCGCTCCCGGTGCGACTGTCGACCGGGGCGGACTGTTTTCAGTGCGCCCCAACTGCGTTCTGCCGCCAGATCGGGGCTCTGCCCACGTAAAAGGCGCCAGGGGTCTGTGGCGTTGTTGGCAACTCACCCGACCCGTCTTGAAACACGGACCACGGAGTCTACTGCACGCGCGAGTCAAAGGGTGCAGGCAAAACCCTGTGGCGCAATGAAAGTGAGGGCCGGTGCGCGCCGGCTGAGGTGGGATCCTGGCCCAGTGGGGTCGGGCGCACCCCTGTAAAGTGGTATTGGTGCCGTTGTATCGGAGCTGTTTTGCGAGCCCAAGTACTTGGGCACAGTATCGGACCCGATAACCGATACTGGTATCGGTGCATCCCTAGCACCTATTAATAAAATGCATTATTATTATTATCCTTTTATGCTTAAAACATCGGTTTTGTTGTGACCCTTTTATGTGACAGTATCATTTAGTGACCCCTCGTCATACGTTGCGTCTGTATAAGCACTCCAATAGAAGTGTTGAGTTTTCTGAAAGGGTAAAACTGCAATAATTCACAAGAAAGAAACAAAGATTAAAGAAAAGTTCAAAAAATAAACATATTTCGGTGTATCTCACGTCCCACCAGATTCACCTCGTTGTTGGGACCCAACATCCAGGTTTACTGGTTTAAATGACTTTATTATTTTGCACTCCAGGAAAAGTAATGCGGTTGCAGCCAGAGAAGGACTAATGATTAACAATTCTCCGTCTGTCTTCTTTCTGCTCCTCGGTTTCACTCAGCGCTTCCTTCCCTCTTGCATTTAAATAGGATTCTCGGAATGAAAGTTTACTCGATAAGCATATTCTTCATCCCAGAAACATTTCCTTTGGCTTAAACACAATATGTGATTCTCAAAAGCACCATATTCAGACTCCACCTGCCTTTTTTTAAATGAAATATTTGAGCACATTCTCAACTTTCCTCCAGCACTGAATGGCATTTTAACAAGCACGGATGAATCCAGCTGGCCTGTGAAACGCTATTCTTGGCTCGTGGAATTATCCATTCACCACTTGCTGTTTTTACCAGACTGCGTTGCCGTTTTGTGCTCCATAATAGTCCAAATCTAACTTGAACCAGATAGCCACATTTCAGCTGTTGACTAGTTGGGAGTGTCTGACTAAGAAGCGGTGAGCAGCTGTTAGCTCTCCCACATCAACGTAGGACAGCAAAAGACTTTTTAAATGGCATTTTCAGACCTGTCAGTCCAGAACTGAATTTTTCACAACACCCCTGATTTCCAGCGACTTACAGTACGCTGTGTGGAATGGATTCTCGGGAACTTTGCAGTAAGCCCACTCTGGAAGACGGGGCAATCTAATTTCAGGCCTCCCACAAGACACAAGCACTGAGCAAGGCAAGAATACTAATGAGTGAGTGCAGTTTGAAAAGCACTAAGACTGAAAATACAGCAGTGCAGCGTTTCCAACTCTTTCCAATATCTGCTAATTTGGCACTATCTGCTGGGACACAACCGCCTCTTAATTGTGGTCACGCTTGTCAGCAGAGTTTATCCTCAGCCAGGAGGAGATAGTGATTTTCGAAGTTGAGCAACGAGTGCTGCAACTGTAAAACAAACAGAGGCGTCTTTTAAGCAGCTGCTGAAACACAGTCGAGTGAAATAGGTGTGCTGCTCTGAGGTACACTTAGAGGAAAACTCTGCCATCGATAGACTGATTGATCAAGTTGTACATTTTCTCCCAACATATGGGACTGTGGAGAAATGTGTGTAATGTGCAATTATACATGCTTTTTAGCCACTGTTACAACCCTATAGGTGTCTAGCGATAAAGGGAAGCAACAAGACAGGCGAGCACCGTCGTTTATTGTTTGGCGCACGTGATGACACAAAAAGTACAGAATTGTGAGCTCAGTACAACGCAAGACAGAAAAAGGTTAGGAGAGGTGTGGAACAATTCTACAATTTAATTTAGCAGGCGCTTTTGTCCAAAGCGACGTACATCTGAGAATTTATTCAACACGCACAAGGATCTAGATAGGAGGGAACAACGTGAGTTAGTGCCAACAGCAGCTTCAAGTCCGATCGGACAGGCAGGTGCTGACAGGTGGTGCCGACAGAGACAATGAACAGGGTGTATAGAAGCAGCTATATATATATTTTTGTAATCACAATATCAACAACGTCATCATCATCATAAATATCCTAATAAACAGCAACGACATCCTCAACATCCTCAATACCATCAATATCATCATCATCAGTAGTAAATCAAGTCAACATCTCCGACGCTGTCAGAGTTACCTCCGGTGAAGTCACGAGTCACTGGTGTTAAAGGTCCAATATTATAAAAAAGTTAGATTTTCATGTTTTTTTTATTATAAAGCAGGCTAAAGTCCTATATAAATACTGTGAAAGTATCGAAACACTCAATCCACAGGGAAATACACACAGCCCGTATTCAGAAACTCTGCATTTGAAACAAGCTGTCAGGATTTCTGCCTATTCGTGATGTCACGAATATACAATATTTAGACCCTTGACACAATTTTAAACATAAATATTCTAAATGTGTCCCAGTTTATTCCTGGTTGCAGTGTGTGTGAATGTCATCAGCTGACAGGAAGTACACATGGACCCAAGCTGTTGCCTAGCAACGCAATTCTGTTGCAATTCCCTCAAAATGCACTAAAACTGAGCGTTTCAGACAGAGGGTAAATACAGGCATATTCAGACAGACAGTATGAAGAAAATAAAGCGTTTTTTGAACATTAAAGCATGTAAACATGTTCTAGTAGAAACACAAAATACAAGTATGAACCTGAAAATGAGCATGATATGGGACCTTTACAGGCCAAGTCGAGTTGCAAGTTTTTTTGATTTTGTCAAGCCGAATCTAAAGTCATCAAAATTGACTCGAGTCCACACCTCTGTTCAATGCCATGTTGTTACTGTGAAATGGTCATGGTTATGTTTAGGCAAAAAAAACACTCAGTTTTAGGAAAAATATCATGGTTGGGCTTAAATTAAGTACGTAAACTAGATAAAATACGTTCGTAACATAACGTAACATAAGTACGAAAAACATCTCCAACATCACTTCAAAATAACTCAACAACACTTTGGGACACCAACGCCAGTAAGTACATACTACATGGCGTGAAATGGTACGCTGAAAGCAAGGATGGCGCAGGTACACCTGAAATGACCTATGCCATGTTATTCATACGCTATTTGGTGAGACCAGGCTGAATAGACAGACTGATATCAGCATTGCCGGCCTTGGCTCTCATGGGGAATATCTAAATATGTTATTAAATTATTAAATACAACATAAATGTTCACCTTTATTAAGTCATCATACATTGATCTTAAGTTGCAAAATTATGTTTTAGGTTGTTTACTATGAATATATGTATTGCATTTAGCCAGTCCTATTTTTTGAAGATGAACACTGCTACACACTATGATCAAATGAATAATAAGGCGAGAAAGTACTAACGTCTAATTGCTTGTGATTAATGGAGTTGCTGGAAGTGGAGAATGAGGAGCAGAGCAGTCCAGGGGAAACACTCTGCTGTACTTACACTTCATTATTGTCAAAGCGTGTCCTCTTGGTTGTCACACGGAATTACACTGAGGAGCCTCAAATGACGAACGGGGGTTTGCAGAGATTAACAGCACTTTAAAGTTTGAACATCATGCTCGCCGTGGGTATTAAGTTGTGAAACATCAAAACAAATAGAAGAAACACAGGTAGTACAACTCCAAAGAGTTATAGGAGTGTGTCCAGTGTGTTGCAAACTAGCAACCCCTTTGACAAAAGCAATCCAGCACATATCTGACACAATGGATAAGGCATTCCAGAAAAAGATTGAGATATAAACATACTGCTGGACTTTCACTCTTCTGATCTGACAACCTGTCAAATGTGATAAAGGAAAGACAAAAGGCTGCACTGTCTTTGCAAAAGTATTTTCATTTGCTCTGGAGCTTCTCAGCAAATGCTTGGTAATGTTATGAGACACTATGAAACACCCCAGCAGCTCTAAATCTGCCAACGCAATGTAAATTCTACAGGTTTGGCCAACCATAAAATTCCTCAAGATATAAAATACCAAGGACGGGTGCAGAATGAAGACCTTAGGTGTTTTCTTCCCTCTCTTTCGACTAAGTGAAAGTTTAATTAAAAGATAGAATCTTTATTCCTAGCCCACTCCTGCTAAGTCAGGAGGTTATCTCCGGTGACTGTTACTCAGAGACCACTGCAATGACTGCAGCTTAATGTGGGCACCATTATGTCTGTACAGAACCGACACTAACCTGTGAGAATATCTTGTTCTGTTTCTGGATCAACACTTTGAATGTGACGTGTAATAAGAATAGAAATGTCACTAAAAAAAGAAAACATCTTTAGCAGAGTTGTCAAACTTCAAGGCAAGGCAAGGCAAGGCAGCTTTATTTGTATAGCACATTTCAACAACAGGGCAATTCAAAGTGCTTTACAGAAACATTCAAGAACATTGCGACAAAATGCAAAAGAACATTAAGAAATAATTAAAACAGTTATAAAAACATAAAAACATTAAAACATTAAAGATTAGAAAATAAAAACAAGCTAAAAATAAAAGCTAGGGTCAAACTCGACACCGTCCTCCCCAAGAAAAACGACAGCATCAGTTGAGTTCAGCTGATGTTTATGTCTGTCCGGTCTCATTCAACACAGTCTAACAGCATTTTGTGAAATGGTCACGAAATTGAATCTATTTGATTCGTGTACGTTGACAGAAATTTGGCCTTTTTTTTCATGACGTTCTGCACGACTTTCAACAACATATTTTTTGTGCGTTTTCCTACGAATGTCCAGCAACACGTGATGCATGTGTCAATTTGCATTGCAGTGATCTCAGTAGGAAAAAAAAAAAAAAAGCTGAGGCTGATGGGAATTACTGTAGGTCATTCAATTTAGAACTATCCTGCCGTGAACCAAAGTGTTGGATGTTTGTAGTACATTTCATAGCAAATTAGTACCATAAAAGTAATAGTGTAACCAGAGGCACTATACTGAGCTTCTATCCAGGTTCTATCCAGCTGTGAGCTGTTTGTGGCTATCAGGGCTATTGTGAAACAGGAAGACTGAGAAGAGCAGCGGAGTTCAACATTCAAGCATCAGGTTTGCTTTTTTTTTTATTTCACATTGGCTGCATCTTGGCCTGTGGAGACTGAGAGATGCTGCTTACCTCAGCCTCAGGCTGGATGACAGCTTATCAACATGAGTGACAAGTGTGGACGAGAGAACTTGACCAACAGTGGGAGGAGGCAGGAGTGGTGTGTTTTAACCAAATGGTAAACAAGTGAAGCAATTCTCACCTCCAAGTAATACAATATGTCTGGCAGAAAACAACACAGACTCCTCAGACTGAACTGAATCATTATTGTCTCTGACAGAATCATTAAACGTCGGAGCTCCACTCACCAGACTTTACGCAAAAACGTGAATAAAGTTGGAGCTGATGTTGGTGCTGGTGTTACGGTATCCATGGGAACCTTTTGTTCCTACCCAGAACCCCCAACCCCTCCCCCTCCCCCCAATGCGACTTCTTCTGTGTTGGTCAGATAGTAAAGACGCCGTGACACCGGGATCTCTTTATAGTTGTCCTCTGTTTATTCTGATAAATACATAGGGAAACAGAACCTCCATGTTAGATCTTCTGCCCGCTCCAGCTCCTCTCTCACAGGATAATTGTACAAAAGGGGCTGGGGCAACATATTAACCATGGAATAAAGTCAAATATACAGTAAAACATACCTGATATACACATAGGGAAACAGAACGTCCATGTTAAATCTAATGTTAGTTAGCTTAGGTTGAGTTAGCTTTGGTAACTTTAACCTAGGAGCATTTACTCTTAAAACAACTATTTTTAAATTCAGTTTGTTAAAATCAATTTATTGCCAGGTTGGGATAGACGTTATAACACTGTAGGAAATGAATGACAAAGGAATGGGATGGATTAGGATAATAAATGAGCCAAAAGAAATGACACCCACCTCTCCCACAGGATCATTGTACAAAAGAGGAGAGGGGAAGTACCACAGACGAAGAAATGAAGGAGAAATGAAGGAAGATGGGCTCTGAATAACTTCACATATTCTGGAGTTTGGAGGTTGTTCCAGTCAAAATAAACTGTAACCAGATCAATTTTGTGTAATTATAACAACCAGAGAACAAGATATAGAGGTACATAATGACCCCCTTACATAATGTATGTGCAAGCCCACATAAAATAGTTAAAAGGGATAGTTTGGGTGTTTTGAAGTAATACACCTACTATGGATAAGTACCTCATACAACCCCACTTCAAAACACCCAAACTATCTCTTTAACTTTATAATGTAAACACCATATTTATACTCTTTACCTGGCGATATTTGCAACAGAAGGAAGATAGAAGGAAGGAAGGAAGAAGTTATTGCAGCTGTGATAAATTTGCAGAGTTGTAAAGTTTCACAGTATTATAAGTCAGGGATAATGCATGACAAGGTGTCCATTATCAGGAATTAATAGATGATGGGGAGGCCTCCGCGAAGTTCATCAATTCCTTATTATGGACCCCTCGAAGGGCATTATCATGCTTATACCATGGACACAAGAAAAACTATGAAGATCAATAATTTCTATTTTCATTCATTTTGCAACCAAATGTTTTTCACAGGTCATAACACCATTTCCCTTGCAACGCCTGAGGGTTTGCTAATACCTGGAACAATCATTACCATCCCATAAGACTCCTATACAATGGAAACTTTGTTCACTACTCCAGTAAATAGGACGAACCTTAGCTACGACTTGGCAACGGGAGTTATTTCTAGTCTGCTCAGGTCATAGAACCCTTTGGCTCGGCTACGAGCTAGAAAGCTAACGTTAAGCTAGCAAGATTCAACTTCCATAACTTTGCGTATGGTTGAAAAATAGTAAATATAATTTGACAGTATGTTTAACAACGCGACGAGCTAGCTATCCAGCCATGTCGTTCTCCTCAAATCAGCAAAAAATCTTGATTAACATAATGCTAGCATAAAGCTAACGTTATGCTGGCAAGATTCAAAGTCTATAACATTGCATACGGTTGAAAAACAAATATAATTTGACAGTATGATGTGCTGAAGGTCTAACGTTACACTTTTTTGTAGCCTGCGCATTCATTTAGAACGGTGAACAGACAGTTTCACTGGAACTACTTAGCAGGTGTCCATTATCATGAATTAATGGACACCTAGCAGCCAATCAAAGCCAAGTATTCACCCAGACCATGGTATAAACTGCTGTGCAGTCTTGTGGTGTTTGATAACCCTTCAGACTCATGGATCTGATATCAGATATCAGTTAAAAGCTGCTTCTCTGATCACACTGAGGACTCACATCAGTGACACGTCCCTTCCAATTCCACCCCCAGTTGTATATATAACAAAGTCTGTGTGGCGAAGTTCTGACAGTGCTCGACAGCAAGTATGCATATATTATATGGAGGTCTAACAGCCTTTCATATCAGATATCAGACACTTCCAGAGCAGACAAACTGACCCCGCAATGCAATCACATTATACAGTATATTACTGGAGGCTACACAGGATTTACTTACAGTGTGTTACTTGCATGCCAATCAGAACATTCTACATTCTATGCACACGTGTGAGGATAAATCTCCTATCTTGTTTTTCAGACGACCCAGTTTCAAATACGATAATAACAAAACTACTCAGTTAAGTTTAGTCAAAGATCATGGTTTGGGTTAAAATAAGTTACTTTTGGTTTTACACCAGATACGAACACTGGTCTCCTGGGTGAAAGGTCCATGTTTGACCCATACATCCACCGTGTCCTCATCCCTTTTTTATTTTTTGAACCTATTCGTGATACGTCAAATACAAGGGGAAGGAGGAAATATTTTCCCTCGAAACATAACAATGCAGTTTTGTGTAAGGGTTTTTTCCCCAATCCTACTATAGGGGTTGAGGGAAATGGCCTACCCCCTCCGATTTTCAAAGTAACCAGGTTGGCAGAGTGCCAGGTTGTTCCCTTAGCCCCAAGGTCTGGTCACTAGTGACCAGCAGCCTTGGGTCTTATTGTCTTCTCTAGGTCCATCTATTGTAACCAGGGGGTTACTCTTTCAGCAATAGTTTGACCAGCAGGAGTATCCAGACCTTTCGAGCCGGGGACCACATGGAGAAAAAAAGTATAGGCTGATGTCGGACTCTGGCGGACCGTTTATGTGTCAAAATATTGATTTCTGCAGTAAGTAGCCGTGTAATAAGCGGGATAATGTACAGCTAGCCCTGTACATTATCCCTTACATATATTATACAATGCAATTTTCCAGACCCTAACTTTTCTGCACACCAGGGATGCCATTTCATTCTGCTCACCTGTCATGCGCCATCAATGGCATATCCACATTTGCCACCACTGACTGGCATAGCCTCTTTGGTATAGAATATAGATATAGAATTTTAGATTTAAAGGGGACATATCATGCTCATTTTCAGGTTCATACTTGTATTTTGTGTTTCTAATATAGCAGATTTACATGCTGCAATGTTAAAAAAAACAACGTTATTTTCCTCATACTGTCTGCATGAATATACCTGTATTCACCCTCTGTCTAAAACGCTCCGTTTTAGTGCGTTTCAACGTAACTGCAATGTAATTACGTTGCTAGGCAACAGTTTGGGTCCGTGTTTACTTCCTGTCAGCTGATTTTAATTACATACACTGCAATAGGAAATAAACTCGGACACATTTAGAATGTTTACGTTTAAAACCGTGTAATGGTCTAAATATTGTATATTTGTGACATCACAAATGGACAGAAATCCTAACGGCTTGTTTCAACGCAAAATTTCTGAATAGAGGCTGTGTGTGTTTCTCCGTATATTGAGCGTTTTGATAGTTCAACAGTATTTGTATCGCACTTAAACCTGCTTTATAATGTAAAAGACCTGAAAATCTCACTTTTTACAATATGGGACATTTAAAATAACTCATGTGCCGTATGAATGAAGGTGTCGGGCCTAAGTTTGAACTCCCTCCACCAATTTAGACTGCAAATTGAACGTGTAACCTCTCTAACCTTTGATTCACACTCATACATACACACATACTGTGCTGATTCAAGGCTTATAGACAAAACTATTACAAGTGCATGTTCATAAACAACCAATATAACATTGCAGCAATCTATCCAGGCAAACACTAGCGCAGTAAATCACTGGTATAAAACACAAGATAGGATGGTGTATTCAGCAGTAACCTCTGTGTTACATTTTTATATGATCCAATGTAAGACAATACAGTAACATTTAATAACCAGGCAAGCTCAGCTTCCAGCCAGCATTCTACATCTTGATATCTGTTACACAGGAGTAGACAGCAGTTAATGTGGAGCACTGGATGTGTATTAACAGGATTGGAGACATGATGCATGGGGGCTCTGGTAACAGTAATTAACTTTGGCTGTTATTATATTCATACCTGATAGCCCAGAGGAGAAGGAGGAGGAAGAAGATCACTGTACGCTGTGTTCTCAATGCACGATCTTTATGATCCTGAAGTATTACTAAATATTGGCAGGTGTCTTCAAGGCTGGAAAAGTTGTGTCATTCACTAAATTACTTTTGGATATTGAAGAATATCAAGGAAAAATTGTAATTTAAAAATGATCCTTGCAAAACGTTTTTCCCCCTACCTGTTTCAAAAATTTTGTTTTTTTTAAAGGACGCTTCCACCATGTCCCGTTTTCACAATGTCAAGTCACATTTGCACTGTACAAACATAGTAGTTTTAACCCCAACTATGTAGTTTTTTTCCCCCTAAAACTAAGTGAGTCTCTGCTCCTCCAGAGTCACCAGGCTGAGCGGCGCTGTCCACCGACTGGATCACTCCAGGATCCAGCCAAGTCTCGGTGAAACATAGGACACCACAGCTCATTTAAAGGTCCCATATGTATATTGGCTTTTATATTATAAAGCAGGTTTAAGTTCTATATAAATACTGTGAAAGTATTGAAACACTTAATCCACAGAGAAATACACACAGCCCGTATTCAGAAACTGCGCTTTGAAACAAGCCGTCAGGATTTCTGTCTATTTGTGATGTCACAAATCTACAATATTTAGACCATTTCAAAGTTTTAAACGTAAACATTCGAAATGTGTCCCAGTTTATTTCTTGTTGAAGTGTATGTGAATGACATCAGCTGACAGGAAGTAAACATGGACCCAAGCTGTTGCCTAGTAACGCAATTCTGTTGCAATTCTGTTGCAATTCTGTTGCAATTCTGTTGCAATTCTACTGCAATTCCATTGAAATGTACTAAGACGGAGCATTTAAGACAGAGGGTAAATACAGGTATATTCAAGCAGACAGTATGAGGAAAATAAAGTTTTTTTTAAACATTAAAGTATGTAAACATGTCCTAGTAGAAACCCAAAATACAAGTATGAACCTCAAAATGAGCATGATATGGGACCTTTAATGTTGACTAACAGAGATTGTTTTTTGCCTTAATAATTATTGATACCATCAAATAATACACTGAAGCGGTCAGGTTGGGAACCCATAGGTTTATGCATATTTCTCCTTTTTGCATTTAGGGTTGTTTGAAATATCTCCCAATGCGTTTTGACTGTAGCTGAAGTTATTCCTTAAAAACAAGTCATTTTACTCATTTGTTAAATACTGTGCTTCTACTCCCAGGACAGAAAATGTCTTTTTATTTTATTTTAATGTCTCTAATGCACACACACACAACCAATCTCATTGTCTCCTGGCGGAGATAATTAGAATATGCAAAATGGGGAAGACTCTGGGCATATTTACAATTGATAGAGGTTAAAAGCAGTATTATCAAGAGCAGGATCAAAGCTGACACCACATTGTTGACACATCAAACAGCCTGACAGTGGCTTTGAATTACAAAAACAGCACATTGTATTAAATAAAACATAATGAAAATAATGGAAGCTATCAGGGTATTGTTCTTGTCTGAAGTCACATGTCAAGCTGGGTTGAAATGCATTAAGTGGATTGGAGACAACCTCAACATGTTTACTATAGACAGAGGGCCATCTTTATGGCTTCAGCCTCTAAAAACACTTTACCATTACAGTATATCTATTATTATTTTGATTACTTTTACAAGTAATATTGACTATTGCATCACTTCCCAAATGGTTGTGATCAAAACTTGTTTTGTTCACGCAGCTTCAAAGAGTAAGGGTAGGAAGTCTGAATCTTTTTACTCAACAAGACTCCAAAAGAACAGCCATAAACATTTTATCTGGTGTTATCTTTTGCCCCTTGTGTCTCAGAAATATCATGATTTGTCCCTTGTAGTCAAATATGTTTGCATGTACTTGGTTCACCTTTGCTTAATGCACATTCAGTACAATACTTATTGGTTTGGGACCATTATGGGGCTGCTACATATAGCTTCATAAAAACACTTAGCTTCATAGCAATAGATAGCTTAAATAAAAACAAATAACACTTAGCTTCATAGCAACACATAGCTTAAATAAAAACAAATAACACATAGCTTCATAGCAACACATAGCTTAAATAAAAACAAATAACACTTAGCTTCATAGCAACACATACCTTAAATAAAAACAAATAACACTTAGCTTCATAGCAACACATAACTTAAATAAAACCAAATAACACTTAGCTTCATAGCAATAGATAGCTTAAATAAAAACAAATACACTTAGCTTCATAGCAACACATAGCTTAAATAAAAACAAATAACACTTAGCTTCATAGCAACACATAGCTTAAATAAAAACAAATAACACATAGCTTCATAGCAACACATAACATAAATAAAACCAAATACCACTTAGCTTCATAGCAATAGATAACTTAAATAAAAACAAATACACTTAGCTTCATAGCAACACATAGCTTAAATAAAAACAAATAACACTTAGCTTCATAGGAACACATAACTTAAATAAAAACAAATAACACTTAGCTTCATAGCAACACATAGCTTAATTAAAAACAAATAACACATAGCTTCATAGCAACACATAGCTTAAATGAAAACAAATAACACTTAGCTTCATAGCAACACATAGCTTAAATAAAAACAAATACACTTAGCTTCATAGCAACACATAGCTTAAATAAAAACAAATAACACTTAGCTTCATAGCAACACATAGCTTAAATAAAAAAATAACACTTAGCTTCATAGCAACACATAACTTTAATAAAACAAATATCACATAGCATCATAGGAACACATAACTTAAATAAAAACAAATACCACTTAGCTTCATAGCAACACATAGCTTAATTAAAAACAAATAACACATAGCTTCATAGCAACACATAGCTTAAATGAAAACAAATAACACTTAGCTTCATAGCAACACATAGCTTGAATAAAAACAAATACACTTAGCTTCATAGCAACACATAGCTTAAATAAAAACAAATAACACTTAGCTTCATAGGAACACATAACTTAAATAAAAACAAATAACACTTAGCTTCATAGCAACACATTGCTTAATTAAAAACAAATAACACATAGCTTCATAGCAACACATAGCTTAAATGAAAACAAATAACACTTAGCTTCATAGCAACACATAGCTTAAATAAAAACAAATACACTTAGCTTCATAGCAACACATAGCTTAAATAAAAACAAATAACACTTAGCTTCATAGCAACACATAGCTTAAATAAAAAAATAACACTTAGCTTCATAGCAACACATAACTTTAATAAAACAAATATCACATAGCATCATAGGAACACATAACTTAAATAAAAACAAATACCACTTAGCTTCATAGCAACACATAGCTTAATTAAAAACAAATAACACATAGCTTCATAGCAACACATAGCTTAAATGAAAACAAATAACACTTAGCTTCATAGCAACACATAGCTTAAATAAAAACAAATACACTTAGCTTCATAGCAACACATAGCTTAAATAAAAACAAATAACACTTAGCTTCATAGCAACACATACCTTAAATAAAAACAAATAACACTTAGCTTCATAGCAACACATAACTTAAATAAAACCAAATAACACTTAGCTTCATAGCAATAGATAGCTTAAATAAAAACAAATACACTTAGCTTCATAGCAACACATAGCTTAAATAAAAACAAATAACACTTAGCTTCATAGCAACACATAGCTTAAATAAAAACAAATAACACATAGCTTCATAGCAACACATAACATAAATAAAACCAAATACCACTTAGCTTCATAGCAATAGATAACTTAAATAAAAACAAATAACACTTAGCTTCATAGGAACACATAACTTAAATAAAAACAAATAACACTTAGCTTCATAGCAACACATTGCTTAATTAAAAACAAATAACACATAGCTTCATAGCAACGCATAACTTTAATAAAACAAATATCACATAGCTTCATAGCAACACATAGCTTAAATAAAAACAAATAACACTTAGCTTCATAGCAACACATAGCTTAAATAAAAACACATAACAACACATAGCCTCACAGCAACACATATTAACACATCATAACAACAAACCATAATCTGCTCACTGGAGCACAGGAACAATTGATGATGATTTTCTCCTTAAATTGGGCCTTTATCACGGCTAGTTAGCAATACAACGCAAAGTTCTACCAAAGTTCGTATCGCTTTAACTGTGAGTAGAGGTAACTGGCGCCCCAGACCTTTATCCAGTGATATCTCTGTCAATTTGACAGCTAATGAAAAGATAAATGTACCAATGGAAAGCTGAAGATTGTGTTGTTTGCCATTCTATCATGAAGGCAAGGGGGTGAACTTTGACCCTAAAGTGACCATGCTCCTTTTATTTGGCTTTCACGTTTTTCTCAGGTTTAAAGCTTATAAAAGAACCCTTAAAAAATGAAGAAGGAGAAAAACTCTTGTGATCTTCTGATATCTGATCTAATCAGCTTGAACACACCTTGGAAATCATTAAGAGTCATAAAATCAGTTTTCTGCAACACTTTGGGCCTATATGTCGGCAATTTGGTAGTGCCAAATTAGTAGTGGCCCGATATCTATATCTTCTCAAATCATATAAACCTACATTTGTACCAAATGTGTTACTTTTATCGCCAAATGCACAGTTGTTGTGCTTAACTGCCAAGCTAGTAACTCTGTCATTAGCTTGGCTGTAGTTTGAGCTTTAAGACAGGATTAAACATGTGCCGTGTGGAACTAAATCACATTGCTGTGTCCTCGGAAGCTGCAGTTTAGACTGCTCATGTGGTTAAGTCTAAATCCAGCTGCTGAGGTCAGAGTATCTGAGGTTTAATATTAACCTACAGCACTGTTTCATTTCTTAAAGGGCAAATCTTTCACCATGTATGATCTTATGAAGACAACACTATAATGAATATCAAACAAATGGTATTGTTTGATTAGACTGAGAAGGTGTCACACCTGAGTTCAGTTTCACTTACTGATTATCTGACAAACTGATGAGTATTAATTATGTTATTATTAAGGGGGGAGTCAGTGGCAGTGGCAGGGTGGCAGTGGTATTTTGTATGGTGTGTGAGAGACAGAGAGAGAGGGGGTGAGTAGTGTGAAGTGTGTGTGTGTGTGTGTGTGTGTGTGTGTGTGTAAGGGAGAGAGAGAGAGATATTGGGGGGGGGGGGGGGGGGTCAGTAGTGTGTGTGTGTGAGAGAGAGAGGGAGAGACAGTCACAGGGGGGCAGAGGTGCTGTTGGAGAGCCCCACTGCCATGGGGAAAAAACTGTTTTTGTGGCGTGAGGTTTTGGTCCTGATGGACCTTAACCTCCTGCCAGATGGCAGAGTCTGAAAGAGATGGTGTCCAGGATGGGAGGGGTCGGCCACAATCTCCCCTGCCCTCCTCAAGGTCTGTCTGTAACCATAACGGTAATTTAAGAGGTACTGGTATCAATATTTAATTCTTAACACCGTTATCATCAATACCGGTATATCATGATGCACCCCTAATATATATACTGGAAAAACAAAGTTTGGAAACTTGTATTTGGTCGATTATTTCTCTGTTGTTACAATGCTAATTGGCATTGTATTTTACATAGTTGGAAAGCCTGTTTATTTACATTCGCAATGATGTCCAACTTGTAAGGATCATGCATTTGTGGGATGAGCAGCACAGCTGATTATGTGGGTAGCGCCCAAGAAAAATTTGCCAAAATGCTCCGTCAATGGTAAACAGGGTATTCTCCTGCTGGTGTTGACTCTTGTTTTGAGTTGTTTGGTGGATTGGAGGATTGAACTCTCTATCAGTAACAAGGAACAAACAAGACATATTGGCTATTTTACACTTTATTCATTTAATACACCGTCAGGAGCCTCAGTAGCGGTGGAAGATCCTTACGCTGCCACAACAGCCTGGCACCTCCTCCTCATGCTGGTCACCAACCTGGTCACACGTTGCTGTGGGATGGCGTTCCATTCCTCAACCAGGATTTGCTGCAGGTCAGCCAGTGTGGTTGTGTTGGTCACTCTAACACGTACAGCACGCCCAAGCTGATCCTACAAGTGTTGAATTGGGTTGAGGTCTGGACTCTTGGCAGGCCGTTCCATTCTCTCTACTCCCACATTGTGGAGGTAGTCTGTGATAACCCTGGCTCTGTGGGGGCAAGCGTTGTTTCTTGGAGGATAAAGTTAGGTGCCAAATTGTGGAGATATGGGATTGCCACTGGCTGCAGAATCTCATCCCGATATCTCCCTGCATTGAGGCGGCCTTCAATGATGACAAGCCTTGTTTTGCCAGTGAGGGAGATGCCGCCCCACACCATGACTCTGCCCCCACCAAAAGATGTTACTCCATCGGTTCAACAATCAACATAGCGTTCTCCAGATCGTCTCCATACTTTGACCCTGCCATCCAACTTTGGCAGACAGAACCTGGACTCATCACTGAACATGACATTCCCCCACATGTTCAGGTTCCATTGTCTGTGTTGTCGACCTCAGTGCAAACGGGCCTGGCGGTGAAAGGCAGTCATTGCAGGGTTCCTGGTAGCCTTATGAGAATACACTGTTTACCATTGACAGAACATTTTGGCACATTTTTCTTGGGCGCTACCCACATAATCAGCTGTGCTGCTCATCCCACAAATGCATGATCCTTACAAGTTGGACATCATTGTGAAGGTAAATAAACAGGCTTTCCAACGATGTAAAATACAATGACAGTTAGCATTGTAACAACAGAGAAATAATCCACCAAACACAAGTTTCCAAACTTTGTTTTTCCAGTATATATATATATATAGTTATCAAAAGTGCAATTATACTTTAAACGAGAAAAGGCAATTTCTGAAGAAATTGTCGTGTGAATGCTGTCTGTTGAAAGGCTGATGCTAAACTGGAATGCTGGCTTTAATCTGGATGAAGAAGCAGCTGAAGGAGGATGAATGAGTTGGAAAGGTGAGATATGGGTGGGTCAAACTAGGAAATCTCAATCAGCTGTGTTAAATATTTTCAAAAAGTATAAATGTGATTTACAAGTTGTGTAAAACTGCTACTTTGTGAAAGATGTGGAACATGCTAAGGTTTGATTTGAGTACGAATCAGTAGATAAGAGTTGGTAATGCATTTAAAAGCAGCTGAATCAGTATCAATAGTTGGAGAAGTGGGAAAGGATGAAGGATGCGATCATGTGAGCTGCAATAATATGTAATATTATAATATAGTATGGAAGTGTACGGTATATAAAACAGTGCAAAATGTGAATATTCATCCAGAGTAGAGAATAAGAAATCCTTGACTAGGTATTAACCTCCTAAAATCTTATCTCTTAAATATATTGAGTGGTGAGGTTCTAGCAGAGTTTTAGTGGACTGAATGTGTCTGTATCTGTACCTGCAGTGAGTCTGATTCCCCAGACCGTTATGATCCAGACTTTGATTATCTCAGCCCGGCTACGGACCCCGCTCTGGTTTATCACGGGTCGGGGCTGGGGGAGGATTCATTAATGTGACACTGGGTAAATTGATAAGTCTAATCTTGTTGGAGAGAGAATCCTATTAACCGAGCTGTGCCCTCTCCCACGGGACCATTCCCTCTAGTTTGGATTTCATGCCTTCATAATTATGTATGATGAAAGCTTTTAAACTGAGGCGTCCTGTGATATAATGTAGAATATGAAACAAAGTCCTTTTGAGAGGGTGTTTTTCAGCTTCCTTGCCTTGATTTTTTTGTCTTGAGTTTTCAGGAAAATTAGGCAAATATGAGGCATCAATAATACTAAAATAATTATAATTTTTGTTATTATTATAGATAATTCTACTGCTTAATTTTTGTGTTTGTTTTTCCTTCCAACTTACTTTTTTTTTTTTTGAAATAAGCAATGCTTTCCTATTACTTTTCAAACCTATTCAAGCTAATTAGCAGAATTTCAGGAGCAGGATCACACGTCAGTCCATCAGTCAGTTCCTGCACCCCTATAAATATCTGTTCCCACTCCTCCCGTTCTGCTCTCGTATTCTGCACCCCTCCCTCCCTCCCAATTCTTCTCTCCAACTCTCTTCCTCTCCTCTTCGTAGGGTCCTGAGGGGGGTCAGTCGTGCCCAGGCCCTACGGCGAATCCTCCATCAATGCTCCACATTATACATCTGGCTAAAGCCTCATCCACACCAGGAACGTCAGCAGCCCGTGGCGGCTGCTTTTCCTGTTGTTTGTTATTTCGGCGACTGTGTTAACAGGTGAGAGCAGCTACATCACGCACGACTCAGAGAATACAATAGAGGTCACCTATTTTTGACGCGTGTCGCACGCTTCACAGCAACAACAGTGAATGTGATCTATTGACAGTATATTGACATCATACCAGCAAGATTACTACAGTTTTGATGTCTATCTGTAGAATATTTTACTGACATGAAAAAAAGTAAAGACTTATTTTTAAATCAACACTTCCTGCTTTCATTTTCAAAATAAAAGCCCTCAAGCGTTTTTTCTGTGGACAGAATTCCTTCATTTGTTAACACAAGGCTTTTATTCTGAAATATGTGCAGGACAGTGATGTGGAACATGCAGTGACTTGCAGAGCTCCATGAATTAATAAAGTACGGGGTTTAAATCAACACTTCCTCCTTTCATTTCAAAATAAATGCCCTCAAGCATTTTTTCTGTGGACAGAATCCCTTCATTGTTAACACAAGGCTTTTATTCTGAAATATGTGCCGGACAGTGTTCTAGAATATGCACTGACTTGGAGAGCTCCAGCAGCAGACATGCAGCTGACACGTAGCTGGTGTGAACACCCGACGCGTGAATCACGCAGCCACCACACCATGCAGCCGCCACGTGCTCCTGACGTTCCCTATGTGTCCCGGGCGTAAGTTGACAATTAATTGTTAAATTGCATCTCGTTGTTGGCGTGGTCCTTGCTAGTAAGGGTTGTGTTGTTAGTGCTCAAAGTAACTAAAGACAATTATTTTTTCCTTTCTTTGTATCTAGGTGGGACCCTTAAAGGGACTCTATGTAAGAATCACAAATTGTTGGTTAACAGTGACACCTGTGGCCGTTGAGTCGACGACAGTCAGCGTCCTATTGCCTGTGCTCGCTCTACGTAGACGCAAGGGAGCATCGGTGAGGCGACACACACAAGACTGAACGTGATTGACAGCTAAAACCACAATATCACTATATTTCACCTGCTTGGCAGTAATGTTAGCTGACCAGACAAAGGTCCTTCCATGAATGGATGTTGATCCTAGTGTTAACTTTTCCTGCTTCAGCCTCCTGACCGTGGTCAGAAGGAACGGGGGAGACACCGTAGTTTAGGTCTCCTGGGCCAGAGTCGATAATGTTACTCGCTCCGGAGTTAACCCCCGTCACTCCACTCAGCAGCAGGAAACAAGACAGCAGTTATTTCTGCACAAACTTCCACTCTACATTCACTAGATATTCTCAGAGCTAAACTAACTCTCTTCTGCTTTGCTGCTCTCTCTCTCTTGCTTCACCACTCACTTCCCACACACTCTCACAACACTGGTCCCCCCCGACGTCGGTCACATTCCAGTTTTGCACGACGAGCTTCACTAGATATAACTTTGTTTTTTTTGTGCTTCCGTGGAGTTTGTGTTGGAGTCTGAGTTGTGGTGGGGGCTGGTCATTTGTTGGCGTTAGCGGACTCCATTTCTAACAGAACGTTAGCTACGGTTGCACACTGTTAGCCCTGTAAGCGGAACTGAAAATAAAGGCTCTTGCAAGCTCGTATGATCCATTGGATTTTCCTGGAAAAACCAGTCCGCATTCTTCACTTTAAAAGCAGTCTACAGGCTGATGGAAGAAACCCAGAAAGTCACGTAAGGTCTCATATTTTAGGTCAGGTTACAACCCTGTTCATACATTGGAAATAAAAAACGATTAACACATGTTTATACATATAGAAACTTACATGTAGTCCCTTTAAATGGTTAAGTGCTTACCACACAACTCTAAATCAAATAGGCAAACAGAGGCAGAAAGATCTGCATCCGTTTTAAGCACTCGTAGCTCTTTTTGCCTCTCAGAAATCGCCTGTCAATCAACATAATGGTGTGAAGAAGTGTGTTTTCTTTGAGTTTCTATAGCTCCAGTAGGATGTATGTAGGTGGCACCATCTTCTTTGTCTGTTCAGTTCTTTGTTTCTTTCTTTTTTTTGCAGATAATTATGATACAAGCACACAGGACACAGTGACAACTCCTAGTCTGATAATAAGACAAAGAACATACCAGTCAGAGTACTTTTCCTCTGAAAAACCTTAGAAGCTTCATTTGATTTCATTGAAACAAAAAAAAACACTTTGAACTCAAGATTTCATCAACATGGCATCATGTCTTACAATAACTAATGTTTTCCATCAAACACAGAAAATGACTTGAAAAAAAACCTCTTGATCTGTGTATAAGAGGAAATCAGTAAGACAAATTGCTCTGATCTGTGTCTGTGTAATTGAAATAATCCCGAGGCAAAGCAGTCCCTCTGGAGCACCCCGGCTTCCCTAAACTAAAAAACAAGACAAAAGTCTAGGAAATACTCAAACTGAAAGAAGACACATTGTGCTGTGTCAAAGGATTGCCTCTGGAAAGCTCCCGTCAACACAGAGGAAAATAAATTCTGTCTGATATTTTGGTTACAACTAACAAGATAAGCATTGTGGAGCTTGCTAAAAGTTTGAAGGGTGAAGAAAGAGAAGCAGTCGTTTTTAAAGTTTTATGGTTCATTTTCAGCAGTATCAGCAAACCACTGACAAAATGGCTGCTACATCAAATTAAACCAAATACATCACACAACTTAATTAGGTAATTTAAAATAATCTAAATGATGTGACCACAAGGCTCGCAGTTTGGGTTACCATTTAGGAATAATGAATGAATTGCTGTTCTTCTCATTCTGCCAAAATTGCGCAATTGCAACGTAACTCTTGGGCCAGACTGCCTGCGTGAGCAGTGCGACGGCTGCCTTGCTGAACTGATACGTGTCCCATGCGTGGGTTGTCCACACCGGAAGCGTTTCTGCTGCTTCTGGGCTGCTGCTGCTGCCAGCCCTTTCTTTCTACATAGAGTTTGCCTTTCATAATGGCCATTTCATTTCATTATTAATATAATTTATATTTAATTTAGACAGAAAAAGGTTAAGAACTGTGTGGTAATTTGTAAATAATAGTAATAATCCACAATTAAAACCCCATACTTTATTCATTCATGGAGCCCTGCAAGTTACTGCATTTCCTACAACACTGTCTTGTAAATATTTCAGAATAAAAGCTTTGTGTTAACAATGAAGGAATTCTGTCTATAGAAAAAAACTCTTGAGGGCTTTTGTTTTGAAATGAAAGCAGGAAGTGTTGTTTTAGAAATAAATCTTTCCTTTTTTTCGTGTCCGTAACATATTCTACAGATAGAGACATTGAAACTGTAGTAATCTTGCTGATATGATGTCAATATACAGTCAATAGATCACTTTCACTGTCTGTGACATATTCTACAGATGTCTAGACATCTCAACTGTCAATACACTGTCAAACGATCATTTTCACTGCCTGTTGTTGCTATGAACCGCGCAGCTTGCGTAAAAATAGGCGAGACCTCGAATCTCTGGAAGAGACGCAGCTGACATGCAGCCGAGCCGCGCGTAAGCTCTAACCTGATAACATGGTAAAAAACAACAGGTTCCGCAGCCGCCATGCTGACGCTGACGCTGACTGCTGACGCTGACTGCTGACGTTCCATGTGTGGCCCGGGGCTAAAATTAGCTTAAGTACGGAAATTACGTGACAAAACCTACTTAGATAGCTTTAGGAAAAGATCGCGGTTTGGGTTAAAATAACTGCGGAAGTGCTGTACGGAAGTTACGTGACAAATAACTTTGACTCGTGGTTTCACACGGGACATGGACAGCGGTCTCCTGGGCGACAGTTCCTGTGTTTTTTGACCCACTCATCCACCCCGACTTCCTCCCCTACGCAGCGTTCGCCGCTCTTTATACTTCCCGGTTCACAATTACATAGATTACATACAAATTGATTTCGTGCTGTGACCATCACGGAATTTCTTTTTTCATTTGTGTCTATGTTCACGAATCAATACAATAAATTACTTGACTATTTCACAAACTGCTGTGTGACGGGGCGGTTGGAGCATATTAACACCTTCAACATGTAAAGTCTGTAGAAGGTTTATTCTTTTAGGAACAAATTCAGCAAATTTGAAGGACATTTTAACAATTCTGAATATTATGTTATGCCTAAATTTAACTTGAGGATGGCATGACAGACAAGATCAGGCTTTTAGCCTTTTTAATGTCCAAAATGATAATGGTTTATCTTCTGGGAAGCATGAAAGCTCATTTTATTCGAACCTGCCCATTACATTTAGGTTTTTCTCATTTAGGAGGGGACTCTGGTGGCACTAAAGCAAAGATCAAAAAGTCACCAAAAAAATCCCAGGATTCCTCCGTTTGGGTTACAAATATCCAAATTATTCATGGAAATCTGGTCATCTCTTGTGGAGACAGAATGACCCAACGTCCAACCAGCGTTGCCCTCTGACCACCACTATCGGTACAACAACATTTGGTCATGAAACAGTTGTATAATTGTCAAATAACAACAAAATCAATTGAATTTCATTTGTGCTAACTCCATTTAACGTGTGATCGATAATTTCTATTAGAGAGGGAGTGTTGAAATACCGCTGTTTGGATATGCACAGCGTGTCTGTTATGATCTAACCTGACTGTAGTATCGATCTCAGGCCTGCAACCTTAATGACAACAATCAAGACATTCATCAATATGGATTTTCTGGCCACATCCACCGACAGAAGATACAATCAGAGAAAGCAAATCCCATCAAATCACACAAACAGATTGGTCTTTGAAGAATGGGTGTTTTGCTGTACATTTTCCATGACGATAAATATCCGGAAGGATATTTCTAAATGCTTCTCTGAACACTGTTTCCATAAAGAATCTATTACCTGTAACAGATATAGCACATCTATATGGTGAAGACATTTTCTGGAGCATGCGGCGAGGCCGGGGCAGGCCACCCTCTATTTTTTTAAGCAGAAAAATGAGTCTTTTATTGAATGAGCATCAGCAACTTCTTCCCACTTTATCACAGATGACAGCTTGTGGCGGCTTCATGATGAAGGAGCGGCCGGCCCATGCCAGCTCCGCCTGTGTTACCACTGACCTCTGTGTTCCTTCACCTCCTTCACTGAGGCAGCCTGCCAGACACAGCTGAGAGAAATGGCTCTCTGAGCTAGAAAGAGAAAACAGTATTTAAGTGACGGGCAAATAAAGAAGTAAGTAACGATGACAGTGAAGTGCTGAAAAAAATGATTATTTACAAATTATTATAATGCTTCAAGGTCTGCCTTGATTTACATATTCATTATATGTCAGGATTCCGTTTTGACACGTTTCATTTTGTTTCATTATCACTCAGTGATAATTTGTTTAGGACTGAAGTGATATATCTTTTTAAAAAATGAAATCTGCATGTCATAACGACACATGAAACGCACTACAGACGAAACTATTTAGAGAAATATTTAGAAAACACTGTCCATAATGTATTGAATAATAGCTATGGCTGTCAATTGATTCAAAATATTTAATCACCATTAAAGCTGCAGTGGGTACAAATGGAGCAAATATGTTTTAAAAAAGTTATTTTTATAAAACGGTCACTATATCCTGACAGTAGTGCATGAGAAAAATCATGTGCTTCTGTGTCTACTGGTGCTCCTAACGGCATCTGCAAGATTTCACAGACCGGAGGAAAACAAGCAGTCAGATCCGAGCTGGAGTCTTACCGTCTCTGAGCAGCTGTCAATCACTTGCGAACTCCGAGCAAACGGTCAAACTAGGCAGCGCTGATCAAATATGAATCAATATTCTGTTAATGTAATGCCTATTTCTCTCCTCAAATGTTCTCAGAATCATCTTGTAATGTACTGTTTAGCTGTAAAATGAGAAAGTTTGTGACCTGGCAGCCATGTTGGAATCTGCTGAGGAAATACCAAGCACCGCCCACCAGCCAGAGCACAGCCAATAGGAACGCTCTCTCTCTCTCTGAAATTAACTGTGATTGGTCAAAGTCTCCCGTCATGGCCTAGATTTTCTAAAGTCTGAAAACAGAGCCATGAGGAGGAGCAGAAATCTAGTTTTCTCTCAGAACACTTGAATTACAATATGATGAAAGGTTATTATGGAATTTCTTTGTCCAATGATGCCTAAAACATTCTGTCTACTGCAGGTTTAATCGCATGAGTGTCCATAGTTAATTTGCAATTAATCGCAAATTAATTGCAAATTTTTTAACTGTTCAAAATGTGTCTGACTTGACTATGACTTGCCTCAAACTGCATGTGATTATCATAAAGTGGTCATGTCTGTAAAGGGGAGACTCATGGGTACCCATAGAACCCATTTACATTCACATATCTGGAGGTCAGAGGTCAAGGGACCCCTTTGAAAATGGCCATGACAGTTTTTCCTCACCAAAACTTAGCACAAGTTTGGAGCGTGATTTAGCCTCCTTCGCGACAAGCTAGTATGACATGTTTTTTGATGGTGATTTCTTAGGTTTTTTTTGTTTCATATGATACCAGTATCTTCACTCTAGCTTTAAAACTGAGCCCGCTACAACCTAAAAATCACAAGTTGCGTTAATGCATTAAAGAAATTAGTGGCATTAAAATGAATTTGCGTCAATACGTAATTATCATGTTAACTTTGACAGCCCTACTAGATACTACTAAAGATTAGTGAGAGATTAGTGTTAACCTGAGGGGGAACCGCAGGGTTGGAGCTACGCTTCTGCGATAACGCTGTCGGCTGGGCGTTATCAGCTGTAACCGCCGTGACAGAGCAGTGCAGAGCAGCGGCCATCAGGTAGCCACTGGGGCATGCTAACACGCACTAAAAGGCCCGTGTGGCTATGTCGACAAAGAACAGAGAAGCTCTGATTACAGCACACATAGAGGGGGAGTGACTTCACTCTTTGCTCAGGTAGACATTACTCCTCTATATCTTTACATAGACAATAGTCGTCTACTGCTATATTAACGCTCTGGATATGGTATAGAGATTAAACCTATAAACCTTTAAAGGTTATTATATTGTAAAAAGTGAGATTTTCATGTCTTTTATATTATAAAGCAGGTTTAAGTGATATAAAAATACTGTGAAAGTATCAAAACACTCAATCCATGAAGAAATACACACAGCCCGTATTCAGAAATTGTGCGTTTTGAAACAAGCCGTTAGGATTTCTGTTTATTTGTGATGTCACAAATCTACAATATTTAGACAATTTCACAGTTTTAAACATAAACATTCTAAATGTGTCCCAGTTTATTTCCTGTTGCAGTTGATGTAAATGACATCAGCTGACAGGATGTAAACATGGACCCAAACTGTTGCCTAGCAATGCAATTCCGTTGAAATGCGCTAAAACGGAGCGTTTCAGACACAGCATGAAAACAGGTATATTCAGACAGACAGTATGAGAAAAATAATGTGTTTTTTGAACATTAAAGCATGTAAACATGTTCTAGTAGAAACACAAAATACAAGTATGAACCTGAAATTGAGCATGATATGTCCCCTTTAAAGCTAAAATCCAGCACATTAGCATTGTTGGTCACTGTTTCATGTCAAATCCAGTGTGCCAAATTGTTCTAGTAAATAACTGATTTCCAACATTCATGCTTTATATTGGTGCATTCAAACTGGACCATGCTTCTAACAGGCCGCCCTCTGTGCAGAACTCCTGAAACTCTTCTAATCAGGCCAGTTTGCAGCTGAAGAGCGTCCACTCAGCAGGCTTGACTCATTAGAAATGGAGCAGATGCTGTTGTCAGCCATTTAGGTTCCAGTGTGATTAGTGTTCTGCCTTTGAGGACTTATGACTTTGTGACTGTGCAGAGCTCATGCTGGGGCTTTTTTCCTGCACCTGAACCTGTTTGGTATTTTGATGACTTCAGATGGGAGGAGGGATCACAGCTGCACTGCTCGGTACAGACCGGGCCAACACCACTGTGCACTGTGCTACATTCATTTTACACTGGCTAAGTTTGACTAAGTTTACTAAGCTAGACCAAAGACAGCTTTGTAGATACTGTGGAAGTTATATATTCATGAGACGGTGGGGGATCTGTGATGCAATGTTGTGTTATTTCCACCTAATAGCACACCAGCTGGAAAGAAAGGCGTCTCCACAGCCCTCGGATCTAGGTCCGATCCAGCCTACTTCAATATTCAGGAAAGAACACTGCGACTTGTCTCATAATAGAACACTAACTCTTGACTCTTTTAGTTTTGGCATAAAATGGAACAGACTACCCGGTCAAAATGGACTGTTTATCACGGTTATGATGTAGAACGAAACACTTTCTCAAAGTGAGGATTTCTGCTTTTTCATGCTGAAGCTGCCGAGCATGCCTCAGTGCATGGGGACACTGCAGACAGCTGTGGCAGAGCATTTAGTGGGCGGGGCTGGTCTCAGACAAGAATTTCTTTAAAGTTCCCATATTGTAAAAAATTTTATTTTCATGTCTTTTATATTATGAAGCAGGTTTAAGTGATATATAAATACTGTGAAAGTATCAAAACACTCAACCCATGGAGAGATACCGCAGCCCGTATTCAGAAATTGTGCGTTTGAAACAAGCCGTCAGGATTTCTGTCCATTTGTGATGTCACAAATATACAATATTCAGACCATTACACGGTTTTTAAACGTAAACATTCTAAATGTGTCCCAGTTTATTTCCTGTTGCAGTGTATGTGAATGACATCAGCTGACAGGAAGTAAACATGGACCCAAGCTGTTGCCTAGCAACACAATTCCATTGCGGATACAAGCACAGCAGTTTTAACAGCTTTTGACCTGTTAATCAGGGAAATACAGATCAATGAGGTTGCTTCCTGAACAGATTTCACCATCAGCAGATGGATTTATTAGTAGTTTAGCTTTTGAAATCATGCTAAAAATCTGTGGTTGACTAGTTTGCTTTCAAACCAGAGTTAAAGTGGTAACTTAAAGTGGTCCGGTTGTTTGGTCCTCACTAGGGTTCGACTGACAGCTTTCACACAAGCCCAAAACGAACCGTATTAACCTGGCAAACAGACCTGAGTTTGTTTTAACCGAACCAAACGGGTTAGGTGTGAAAGCACCCTTCGTACAACTGAACACTGAACAGGACATTTTCAGGTGACCAACACACATTTGAAAGCATCAAAGTTCTGAGACGAAAACACGAATAACTCTCCAAGTCTACGTCTATTTAAACCATGGATGTAATAAGAGAACTGGTTACAGCGTTGGAGGCGGAGCCCCGGTCATTCCTATGAAAGTTGCTCAATTGTGCATGAAGCCTAAATGGCTCGACTTCTGTCTGGAAAAGTTCCGAGATGATTGGTGGAGTAGCGTCCGTTCGGTCACATGACTCAGTCACGGGGTCCTAACATCACGCCGTCATCACGGCTTGCGCTCCAGCCTCGGTCTGGGTCTCACTCACAAGAACGGAGGAATGGAAATAACTCTGGATTCAGCTATTAGTTCATTTTACAACTTTAAAAACGTAATTTTTTAAATAAGGACTTTTAGAGTGTTCGTACTGGGGATTTGATTCACCTCAAAAAAAATTATCCGCTAACTTACAGACGTCTCTTTCCAAATGTAAGTCTATGGGAAAAAGTATTTTTGGGCCCAATGGCATCACGTGACGGACACAGAAGTTGCAGTACCACCGTTTGGCCACTACGAAAGTCGGGATCGACGACCGGTGCTCTTCCTGGGGGCTTGATTTAAACGTACACAGTGCCACGGATACGCCTGTTTCCTGATTGAAAGGGTCACCGTGGTAGCGTATTGTAAATCACAAGGTTGCCCCGCCCTAAAGTATCCCCTGCTTTATGGTCTATTTGACTCTAAATGGCACCACAATTTACTAAATGACCATTATGCTGTATTGAAGAAGACTTGAAACTAGTGATTGAGACCATAAACTCATGTTTACAATGTTTACTGAGGTAATAAATCAAGAGGGAAATCATTTTCTCATAGACTTCTATACAATCAGACTTCTTTTAGCAACCAGACGAGTCGCCCCCTGCTGGCTGTTAGAAAGAATGCAAGTTTAAAAGTCCCATATTCTGCACACTTTCAGGTTCTTACTTGTGTTTTGTGTTTCTACTAGAACATGTTTACATGCTGTAATGTTAAAAAAAACAACTTATTTTCTTCATACTGTCTGCCTGAATATGCCTGTATGCCCTCTGATTTAGCGCATTTCGACGGAATTGCGACGAAATTGCAACGGGATTGCGTTGCTAGGTAACAGTTTGGGTCCATGTTTACTTCCTGTCAGCTGATGTCATTCACATACACTGCAACAGGAAATAAACTGGGACACATTTAGAATGTTTACATTTTAAAATCTGTGTAAAGGGCCTAAATATTGTATATTTGTGACATCACAAATGGACAGAAATCCTGACAGCTTGTTTCAAAGGCAGAGTTACTGAATACGGGCTGTGTGTATTTCTCTGTGGATTGAGCGTTTCGATACTTTCACAGTTTGTATATAGGCCTTAAGCCTGCTTTATAATAAAAAAACATGAAAATCTCACTTCTTTATAATATGGGACCTTTAAGGTACTTCAGCTTTGGCTTCACCTTTCAGACCCGGAGGTCGCCTCTTGCATAAAACGGAAATTATACATAGCAGATGGCTCTCAAGTTAAGTGAGGAAATATTTTTTTTTTTTCTTTGTAATTTGGGTGAACTGACTCTTTAATACAAGTGCCATTAATGATTGGAAATTCAGATTTTATTTCCCCAGTCCTCTCATTGATCAGAACTGATCCAAAGTTCTTACCTGTCATGCTTGTGTACTCGCATTTTTGCTGCGTCAGAACATCAGCATTCATGCATGCATGTAGTCCTGCAGCTCCTTTACCCCACACATCACCACAGTCAGCATAAAGCTGTGAGCTTACATTATGCAAATGCCTGTTGGTTCTGTACGTCGCCTTTAAAATTGATAACGCAGTGAATGCCCGCAGTAAATTACACTCATAAATCTGACCAAGGTGCTTTTAATGCGCTCATTGAGAAGCTAATGTTTCCTCCTCCTCCACCCCGGGATCAACATTAACTTTGAGATTGGATGAGGCAGGGTTATTGATTATGACTGATTTGAATATGGGAATGAGGTGTGAGGAGAAGTGTCTTCTAGGCGATGTTTGCTTACTGTCTAGTGCAATTTATCAGTTCTGTTAGCTTGTTTTCAAAACCCAGTATTGGCCTTAATCAATCAATATGAGGACGCTGAAGGGAAGCAAAGCAATGTTTCCTCACTCGTCTGATTATTGGAAACACTGAAATTACACTGCTCATGAGCTAATTTCCTATTTTTATTCCAGCAGGCAAAACTAATCTCAACAAGGACTCGGTGTACTGATGTGATGTGCTGATGATCTCTAACACCCAGTATTTTCTGCAGCACAGTTTCCTCTGTGCAATTAACCTGACAGGAGGCCCTTCCCCCAGGTAGGCCGAGAACAAAGCGGGAGAGCGGTGACACGCAGGAAGCTGACGACGCAAACAGGGCGTCAGCACAAAGGCCTCTGGAGAGAAGCTATCCTTGGCTGGCCGGCCGTTAGCGAGGCGCCATTGACCTTTTCCGCTGCACCCGCGACTGTGGATATAAGATGTAGACAGAGCAGAGCCTCACAGGATCAGAGAAATTAAGGTCACGGGGAAAAAAAGAGTCATCGTTCACACAGTGGCTGCTTGTGTGCTTCTTTCTAACTCAAGCTCAGAAATTACAAGTATTCATTGCTCGCCAGAGAGAGATACAGTTGAGTTATATTGTGTTTACTGGATCCTGAATAGGAAGAGATGAACAATGACTATGCACTTATGTTATGTACCATGCACTGTAACATGGTAAATGGACTTGCATTTATATAGCGCTTTTCTAGTCTTCCGACCACTCAAAGTGCTTTACATTACATGTCAGTATTCACCCATTCACACACACATTCATACACTGGTGGCAGAGGCTGCCATACAAGGTGCCAACCTGCCCATCAGGAGCTAATCTAGATACTCATTCACACACCAATGGCTCAGCCTTCAGGAGCAATTTGGTCTAACTGGATATTTGATACATTTGCCTGTTTTATTTGTGAAGGTGTGACATGGGAGACTACCCATTGTTCTGACAGCCTATTATTCCTAAACCTCAATCCGAAAATAATATGTCCATTGGACCGAAAGCACATATGTCCGTCAGCCCGTTATCCCTAAAACAAACGTCCATTTCTCTAAAAGTACACACTCTCCCTGCAACAAACAGAAGCACATATCTAATTATTATGCAGAATGACGTCATCGGACTTTCCCGATTTTTTTCCCCTGCTGGTGGATGTATGATCCACCACTCTGGTTGGGTTGGTTAGGTTTAAGCATGAACACTGAGATAAGAATGGCGGGGCCGTGCCTTCTCCATGGTAGGAAATAAAATACAGCGACCGCGACGTCATTTTCAACAATGATCGGCTCCAACATCTCTGATGAATTCCAGATATTCCAAATTGACTTTGTAAAAGTTATTGTGACATCTTAAGGCTGCTACACTACTAAACATTTATGCCATCCATAAATCCAGTTATGATCCAAACTTCCTTGTCAAGCGTTTACGGCCCCCGCTGCTTTCTCCATGTAACTTTAAAGGTGCCAAATCCGCGATTGTGAGCATTTCTATTGCCTCTCAATGGCTCTCAACATCACGACGGCGAGCTAGCAACTCACAATTAACGGTGCTAATAGCACTTGAGTAGTGCAAACAATGGTGAAAATGCTGACAGAGCTAACAGTGTTAACCTGGTGGGGGGGGGGGGGGGGGGGGGGGGGTGGGCAATGGGGCACACTCACATGCACAAACCTGCACTAAAAGCACACACGGCCAACCCGGTTATGGCTATGCCCGGGTATTTCAACACACAGAGAGGGAGAGAGACTTCATTCTCTGCTCAGGTAGACATTACTCCTCTATATAGTTGCATAGACAATAGTTGTTTGCTGCTATATTAATGCTCTGGATATCGAATTTAGCACCTTAAAGTACTCCGTAACATATTGGGGAACTTCATGCTTGCTCTATTTATTTTTCATTCTCTCTCTCTCTCTCTCTCTCTCTCTCTCTCTCTCTCTCTTTCTCTCTTTCTCTCTCTCACAATCAGCTGACACACTCTTTAAGTTAAACCAATTAGATTTTGCAATGACCACTGTGAGTGATCCAATCATCTTGTTGCTGTCAAACTTAAAAAAAAAAGTCAGATCAATGTGACCCTCCTCCACTCCATTCACCTCCAATTTTGTATCACTACCAGCACCCCTGGGTCCTTCCACTGAGCTCATCAGTCAGCATTGCTCTGCTCTGCATCCCCTCCCCACCACCAGCGTCTCCATTGGGGGGGGGTGTTTCTGTACAGCATGGCATCACCTTAAAGGTCCCATATCGTGCTCATTTTCAGGTTCATATTGTATTTTTATGTTTCTAATAGAACATGTTTACATGCTGCAATGTTTAAAAAAAAACTTTATTTTCCTCATACTGTCTGCCTGAATATACCTGTGTTTACCCTCTGTCTGAACGCTCCGTTTTAGTGCATTTCAACGGAATTATAACAGAATTGTGTTGCTAGGCAACAGTTTGGGTCCATGTTTACTTCCTGTCAGCTGATGTTATTCACATACACTGCAACAGGAAATAAACTGGAACACATTTTGAATATTTACGTTTAAAACCGTGTAATAGTCTAAATATGGTATACTTGTGACATCACAAATGGACAGAAATCCTAACGGCTTGTTTCAAACGCGCAATTTCTGAATACGGGCCATCTGTGTTTCTCCGTATATTGAGTGTTTTGAGAGTTTTAACAGTATTTATAAAGCACTTAAACCTGCTTTATAATATAAAAGACAAGAAAACCTCACTTTTTACAATATGGGACCTTTAAAGTGACGACGTCAGGATGGGATCTAATTGCCAAAGACTCCGCACACAACTATTCAACTTTCCTTTAGTGCACTATGTCAAATGAGTTAATTTAATTACTTAATAAATCTTAATTAATAAGTCTCTCCTGATTGAAATAAACAAGTTTGAGATGGTAAGGTTAAAGCTGAAGAAAAAGCAATTGACAGTGACTGATTTGACACGTTAGTCAGATTATGATATTGATCCTTTTTTTGCCATTTCAACAATGGCACTTTTCAAGTACTGCAGCTCTCTTCTCTTGTTGCTGTTACTGTTAATAAAAGCATTCACAGCACCATATGGTTGCTGAGACCCAGGAGACGACACATAAAAAGCCTCCGTACTCAAGAATTTCGCAGGAGGCAGTCGGGGGAGCCGTCTCAATTAACAGCAGTCTGCTGAAGCTCCAAGCCTCTCTCCTGAATAAATGACTCCGAGGTTTATCCGAGCACGCGTGTTAGATTGAACCCAGTGTTCTTATAAAAAATATGATTTGCATGGATAGTGAGAGGACTGGTTCAATTAACTGTGTGAAATGATCAGTCTGGCGATGCAGGTCCGGCCACGGTCTGACTGGAAGTCAGAGAATGCTGATCTGAACCAGAAGGCTGTGGCTGACATCAGTTTATGGCTCTTTACAACCACATAGTTCCAGGAACTAAACTGGGTCCTGTTCCCTAATTCTGTGTAGTAATATTCTAAGAAGTTTGCAGTACGCACAGGAAAAGGGACAAAATTGCCTTTTGAAAGCACTGAGTGTGCTGAGTCGACACTGTGCATCGTTGTAGACGCTCATCCGTGGTTTGGTGCCGGCATTCCGGCATTCCATAAACATTTAAAAGGGACTGTATGTACGTTTTTACACGTATAAACTCACTTTGACAGCGTGGCAGGTGCAGTTTGGCCGGTCTGAAGCATTAGAATGATACTGATAACCACTGATAACGCCTATTCAATCTGCTGTTAGCATTTTCAAATGGGTGCCCTTGTCTTGTTAGAAAGTCAGACGTTAGTGAACTGCCTTTTTACAAGATCATTTGGTAGTTCTATTAAACTTTAATCATCCAACTAATCCAACTAATCAATGCATACAAGTTGAAGAGCCAGTATTTGCACATTGTTTTTAAAGAGTGTGGTTGTGGCACAGAAATGACCCAGACTGATGTTAAATCTGTACTGGACAGAACCACTTCATTCAGCTCCAGTGAAATGACAGCTGAGCGTCTTGTCACTGTGTTAACAAGCAGATTAATCCAACTTTGCACACTTTTACTTCAGCACTGTGCTGTAAATCGGGCTCACCCTGTGGACTTAAATAAAGCTATTCAGAGTGGGAGGATGAGATAAGGCAGGAGGAGGGGGAGCTTAGCTCGGGATTTTAGCTGGAGGATCAGATTCAGGCTGGAGAGCTCTGTGAAGGCAGTCCAACCTGCAGGTGTCTCAACAGAGACCGTAATAAAATGCTTTCCTGTTTTTATTCAATTTAAGTGAACTTCATCTTCATCTCTCATATTTGTTTGACGGGTAGGTGTTTGAAACATTGAAGGGCCGCCTGAATGAATATTATTTTAACTCTTGCTTTAAAATACATTACCTCTGCTATTGATACTCAAGCTGCTCTTTTCAATCACATGAATGCTGGAATTAAGACATTTAAATCATTTGACTGGACTGCTGAACACAACAGACTGAGTAGCCCTGCGATTGTTGAAATGTGCATGCATGAGATGAGGTCCGCAACACAGTCAAGGTGAGACAAGAATGTGTAAGAATTCACAAGAGTTCACAATTTAAATGTTGTGTAAAGACGTCAGAACACATCTTAAAGCAGCTACAGTGGATATTTTCAAAACTGTGAATAAAATTAAAAAATATGGTCCTCTCTCTAGGTTCCATGGTGAGAGGAGGTCGTGTTGCTCTGGCTCTATCTATCTGGCATGGAGAGGAGGTTGTGTTGCTCTGGCTCTATCTATTTGGCGTGAAGAGGAGGTCGTGTTGCTCTTGCTCTACCTATCTGTCGTGGAGAGGAGGTCGTGTTGCTCTGGCTCTACCTATCTGGCGTGGAGATGAGGTTGTGTTGTTCTGGCTCTTCCTGTTTGGCGTGGAGAGGAGGTTGTGTTGCTCTGGCTCTACCTGTTTGGCATGGAAAGGAGGTCGTGTTGCTCCGGCTCTACCTGTTTGGTGCAGATAGGAGGTTGTGTTGCTCCGGCTCTACCGTGTCCTAGACAGATTGTAAAGCCCCCCGAGGCAAATTTATGATTTAAGATTTTGGGCTATAAAAATAAAATTGCCTTGACTATTTTCATCTTAACAATGTTTCAAATGTTATGTGAAAATCAAGTCACAATGTGAGAGGCGTCACTCGCAGTGATGAACCTACAGAGAATTATCACCTGATTCTGCAGCTCCCCTCAGCTTTATGGAGCTTGTTAGGGAGTTTTAGCTCATTGTTTATCCGTCCGGCTGCAACTTTACTGTTTTGTAGGGATTCTGGATTGATACTGTGCTATCGATACTTTGATACCCACAAGCTACTCATTTGGTATTGATTCCTTTTAAAAAATATCGATAATAAATTATAGATACAAAACATAGGTGACTGCATCGCTGCATCCAAACGTTTTCAATGTAATGTTTGTGCCAAACCAGCCCTGAGCTGGCCCCTGTCACATGACTGAGGAAACCTATGTGAGATCAGAACGTACCGCACAGTTGCAAACAGCAGACAGACACAGTTAGAGGCTAACACCCGGGACACACAGGGAACGTCAGGAGTGCGTGGCGGCTGCGTGGTGTGGTGACTGCGTGGCGTTCACACCAGCTGTGTGTCTGCTGCGTTTCTGCTGCTGCTGTCAGCCCATTCTTTCTACATAGAGTTTGCCTTTTAATTGCCATTTAATTTCATTATAGATATCTTTTATAATTATTTTAGACAGAGAAAGATTAAGAAACGTGTGGTATTTGTAAATAATATATATAATAATAATATAATAATATTCGACAATTAAAACTCTGTACTATATTCATTCATGGAGCTGTCCAAGTCACTGCATGTTCTAGAACACTGTAATAAAAGCCTTGTGTTAACAAATGAAGGAACTCTGTCCACAGAAAAAAACGCTTGAGGGCTTTTATTTTAAATGAAAGCAGGAAGTGTTGATTTAAAAATAAGTCTTTACTTTTTTTCATCTCCGTAACGTATTCTACAGATAGACATCAACACTGTAGTAATCTTGCTGGTATGATGACAATATACAGTCAATAGATCACTTTCACTGTCTGTTGTTGCTGTGAAACGTGCGTGGCACGCGTAAAAAATAGGCGAGACCTCTATTCTCTAGAAGAGACGCATCTGAGACGCGTCTCACGCTCATCGCACAGGCAGTGTGGCTGCTCTAACCTGTTAACACGGACGCTGAATTAAAAATCAACAGGTAATGCAGCCGCCACGCGTTCTTGGCGTTCCTGGTGTGTCCCGGGCTTAACAGGTGAACATAGCAAAGCATTTAGCAGCTGCCAGTACTGGGAAGTTGATTTACCTCTATTTGCCGAGTTACAGACGTCTCTTTCCCAATGTAAGTCTATGGTGAAGTCTTTTCTGGCCCAATGGCATCACGTGACGGACACAGAAGTTGTAATTCCACTACGTAAATTTGCTTCAAAGCCAGCGTCCTTCCTGGGGGCTTGGACCTCCTCCCCTACACAGACTTTGTTGCTCTTTGTACTACGTCACCTTTCCTGACTCATGATCACGTGGATTAAATACAAATTGATTATGTGGGTTATATATACAAGTTATATTGCATTACTTTTCTTAGGTATAGCTTTGAAACAGTGTAAAAGAAACAGCCTGCTGTGCAAGGATTTTATAACAGAACTGTCACAGCCGGTGAATTCAGGCAACAGAAGGAGGAGGGCTCAAATGCTGACGATCAGGCAGACCGGAACAGTTGAGGGATTTATTGACCAAGTGAACATCCAGAAGCTTCCAGGCAGGCAGGCAGGTGCTGGCGGCTCAAAAGCAAAGGCATGAAACAACAAAAAAACAATCTGGCAGCTGACTGGGGAAAGAGGTTGGTGTATGTACGGACAGGCTAATTATGAGGGAAATGGAGAACAAGTGGAAGTCAGGTGATGGGAGTGGTGAGAGAGTGGTGAGTGCAGGGCAGATGCAGATGCAGGTGAATGAGAGGGTGGGAAGGTCTGAGCAGGACTGTACTGTATCTGAAGAGTGAATTATATATATATATCTATAGGATCGACTCCAGTCCCTGAATAGGATAAGCGGTTACAGATAAGGAATGAATGGATAGATATTATATTCTATATCTGTATTTCATATTATGTTTCTACATATTGTATTCTGACTTTCATTGTCTGAACTGAATAATCAATCTCTTTTTACAGTTTTTATGCTTATATTATGGAGTTATATGAAATGCTTTACATTTTTATTTCATTATTTTTCTTTTTTAATATTTTTGTTGCTTAATTCATCTTATGTGATTATTTTCTTTATCTTGGATATACAGTAGGTCATTACCTTTGCTGCTGTAAGCACCTAATTCCTCCACAGGGATCTTTTGAGTTCCATCTCATCTGAACTTATTTCAAGGAGACAGTGTTTTTTTCAGTTGCATGTAGGTCACCAATCCAGCTGCTTTTGGCCATGAATCTGTAAACTGTAGCATTGTGTAGAACAATTGTTGCTTCTTGCCTCAGGGGTCACTCCCACATCGCCCTTGTGCTTTTTATCCCAGCCAGAATCATCTTTGTTCTCAGACCATAGAACCCATATTTATGTAAAGCCGACTGGTTGGGACTGCCAATGTGCTGTCACAAAGAACAAAGAAACTATATTGATTGTTGCAGATGTGGTTTTTCCTTTGTTTTAAATTCCAGGTCACAGCCCACAGGCTTCCTCTCAGATGCCTTTCCTCTGGAGTTGCAGGAATCGGAACGTATGAGCACAACATAAGAGCTGGAAACAAGAGGGCAAGGGGTGGCCAAACTTTTTCCCCTCGAAAGAGCCAAAACTGGAACTCAATGGTGGGCCACAGGCCAAAAGTAAACACCTATTGTCTTGTATTGGTAAGATGCAAAATGGTACTGGGATCCCAAGTTCCCCCAATTGAATATTATTATAGCTTTTACATAATTAACCCCTTAAAACCCATCTGCTGAATACAATTGGGCTCATTTCCAGTCATACCCAATTTATGCATTTCCAATAAATTGAATTGGATTGAATTGAATTATTTAAGTGGATGTGAGTCTCGGATCTGTTCGACTCTGATGAAGACGCAGTTGACGTCGAAACGTATTTAATAAAGTTTACCGCCTTAAATCCGTGTGCTCCAGTGTGCTTTGGAACTGCTCTCTGAAGTTCCTCCCGCAGCCAATACTCTGATGCCACCGCGTGTTATCACCACGTTTTGTAACCGCACGTAACGTAACATAATTATGTCACCACGGGCGTACAACGTGATGGCGCAAAAGACAGAAGCCGTAGCTTTCTGCTGCAAAGGAATTAATGCTCTAGCTTTTATGTTTTTTTTATCTTTGATCAATTCAAACAGAATAACGCAAACATCAATCTCCTGCGTCTGTTTTACAACTTTGTTGTAATGAGCTATTTTGTTATCAGAGATGACTAAGAAACCAACTTTCCTTACAAGCTAGCCTTGATTCAACACAACATCCAGAAAAAGTCAAAGCAGTATTGAATGTATACAATACACAATACATGTTTTGTTGTTTTTAAAGCCTTAACCCTGAACACCTCCCTTCGCTGATTTATTCATAAATGAATATTTGCTTTCCAGCCAACCAATGGATGCACCTGTCACCCAGGAAACTAAGACATTTCTGTATGGATACTACAAATTCACACACACACACACCCACGTATAACAGATAGCATGAACACAAACACAGTGTGTAACGGTGGATGTTCAGCCTTGAGTATCTGACTCTTCCATCCTACATGTTCCCACGAGGTTACAGAGACAGACAGTAATGGTTTCTAAAAGCATGATTGATGAACACCGCACACTGTGTCCTCACCTTGGAAACAGACAAGCTTAGGCTCCTACACACACACACAAACACACACACACACACACACACACACACCAAACGCTCTTATTTTAAAGGAGATGGTTAAATGGAGGTTTGTACCAATTATCATAATAGCAGTAGCTCAGCATGAATAGATTTGCATTTGTCAAAGCAAATGAAAGTAAGATTCTTCGCTGACTCCTCTGACATCTCAAAATGGTTTTTCATATTGCCAAAGAGCTGATGGGCTACAACAGCTGCAGTGGAGGTTTAAGTGATTTTCTCTCTGCTATCGGTAACATGAAGGCATGATCTTATACGAAAAGTTCTGTGGAATTGAAATGACTAGGTACAATGTAAAGAAATTTAAAGATTAATTTACTATGCGTGGAGGTCACAGCAGTACTCTATACTGAGTGATGGATGAACTGTTAACCCAATAAACTTATTCTCTTTCTTTGAGAGATAAAAGGATCAGCATCAACATTGTAGGTTTGCTCACAGAAGTAGTCAATGAATTCAGATATTCTTAAAGGTCCCATATTGTAAAAAGTGAGATTTTCATGTCTTTTATATTATAAAGCAGGTTTAAGTGCTATATAAATACTGTTAAACTATCAAAACGCTCAATATACGGAAAAAATACAGACAGCCCGTATTCAGAAACTGTGCGTTTGAAACAAGCAATTTTTGTCCATTTGTGATGTCACAAATATACAATATATAGACCATTACACGGTTTTAAACGTAAACATTCTAAATGTGTCCCAGTTTATTTCCTGTTGCAGTGTATGTGAATTACATCAGCTGACAGGAAGTAAACTTGTACCACAACTGTTGCCTAGCAACGCAATTACGATGCAATTCCATTGAAATGCACTAAAACGGAGCGTTTCAGATGGAGGGTAAATACAGGTATATTCAGACAGACAGTACGAGGAAAATAAAGAGTTTTTTTGAACATTACAGCATGTAAACATGTTCTAGTAGTAGAAACACAAAATACAAGTATGAACCTGAAATGAGCACGATATGGGACCGTTGATTGATTTTTTTTTTCTTTTGTGTTGAACCTTCTGTAGATTGTTGTAGATTATTATTATCACTTCCAAACTGTTGTTACATGAAATAGTTCTATCGACGAGTGTGGAGTCATCACATGCTGCACTGTGTGTGTGTGTGTGTGTGTGTGTGTGTGTGTGTGTGTGTGTGTGTGCAGAGTGGTGTGTCAGCACACCGCGGTGAGAGCAGATTAGGCTGGAGTGGATCTTTTATTTGACTTTGCAGGGGTGTGGGTCCAATGTACTTCGACCCGAACGGTGATGTCGCCACGCGTGTGTGTGTGTGCGTGAGTGTGTGTGTGATAATTGCTGTGGGACACGGCCAACCAGAGAACACACATAATCGATCAGGATGTTAGGTGAGAGTGTTTCCTTTCATCCAGCGGCCAGCAGCTCAGAGTGCCAGGGCGGCCTTGTTTTGCACTTAGCTAATTGCCTCAGTGAGAAGCCGAGCTCTCACCAGCTTTACTACCGTCTGCTCTTTATTGATATTTGCTCAGCGTGTTTGGATAGAGCAGTTTCTTTTAAAACTAACACCAATAAATACACATTATGTGGTGTTATTTACCAAGAATAATGTAAAAGGAGAAGTAGAAAAAAAATATATTCATGTACACTTTATACTTCATTAGAATATATGGCTACACATTACTTTAAGCTCATCTAGTTAGCATTTATACAAGGAATATGAGCATTTAATAAATGGTTTATAATACACTATATTGTAACTCCTCCTGGACATCAGTAAGAGGAGGTTGCTGTATAACAAGTCAATGAAGGACAGTATAGTGCAACACAATTGTAACAACATGAAATATGTCTTCATAGGATAAATTATAATTGTTGGAATTACTGTATATTAATAAACAATATCCCAACATCTGCTTATAACTATATTATAATGCATTATACCATTCATTAAATATCTGTATACTGCTTATAAATGCTAAAGGCATCCAACAAGACATGGGTACCTTTTAAATATTTCAGTAAAACCACCATCTGAACCTGATCTGATCAGCCAAAGCGTTATACGCCCGGGACACACAGGGAACGTCAGGACGTCTGCTGCTGCTGTCAGCCCTTTCTTTCTACATAGAGTTTGCCTTTCATAATGGCCATTTCATTTCATTATAAATGTCATTTATATTTATTTTAGACAGAGAAAGGTTAAGAAACGTGTGGTAATTGGTAAATAATAGTAATAATCTACGATTAAAACCTCGTACTATATTCATTCATGGAGCTCTCCAAGTCACTGCATGTTCTAGAACACTGTCCGGCACATATTTCAGAATAAAAGCCTTGTGTTAACAAATGAAGGAATTCTATCCACAGATAAAACGCTTGAGGGCTTTTATTTCGAAATGAAAGCAGGAAGTGTTGATTTAAAACCCCATACTTTATCAATTCATGGGAGCTCTTTAAGTCATTGCATGTTCCACAGCACTGTCCTGCACATATTTCAGAATAAAAGCCTCTTGTTAACAAATGAAAGGAATTCCATCCACAGAAAAAACGCTTGATTTTGCTTTATTTTGAAATGAAAGCAGGAAATGTTGATTTAAAAATAAGTCTTTACATTTTTTTATTTCCGTAACATATTCTACAGATAGACATCGAAACTGTATAATGTTGCTGATATGATGTTGATATACAGTCAATAGATCACCTTCACTGTCTGTGACATATTCTACAGATGTCTAGACATTGAAACTGTAGTAATGTAGCTAGTATGATGTCAATATACTGTCAATAGATCACTTTCACTGTCTGCCGTTGCTGTGAAACGCGCGTGGCACGCGTAAAAAACAGGCGGGACCTCTATTCTCTAGAAGAGACGCCCGAAATAAAAAAACAACAGGTAACGCAAACCAGCCACTAGCTCCTGACATTCCTGGTGGTGTTCCGGGCTTTAGTCGTCTCAACCGCACAACATTTGGGTGCATGAACAGTGGTCTCTTGTGCCCCAAAAATGTCTCAATAAACCAACCTTAAAAACAAAGGGAGGTTAAAGGGTAAGAGCTGCATGGAATGGCCAAACGGGCCTTTGTATCCTGTGTTGCATAAATGTAATGGCATAAGATACAATACAAGCAAAACAGTATTGTTTTCATGTTGTATTGATGTTAAAAATGTCTGGTACTACGTATTTTTTTCTTAAGTTCATGCTTTACTATTATTTTATTTCTGCTTTATTTTCCCCTTTCCAGTTCGTGTGGTCCGAAGGCTAAAATTGAGAACAACAGATGCATTCTCAGTTTGGTGTCTATTTCCGAGGTGAGCAGATGGGAGGCCTGAGGAGTGGGAGTGGGAATGATTGTCATGACTGATGACTGAAATACATAGATTTACAATGCAGCCTTTGGTCATGTTCTATTTTATGAGTCCGCAATTTCCTTATAATTTCCTCGAGGAGGTTTCCTGGAAAAGATCTCATCTTCACTGTAGGGTACACTCACAATTCATTTGTGTTAATTAATTGGAAGTGCACCAGTTTGGCACTGAACTACATTTTCCCTATAGCAATAATTTTTTTCCCCAAAAAACTAAATTATGTTAATTATCGGCCCACAAAACCGTTACTCAAGGCTATTTCAAAGTGAAAACATTCATTTACATTCATATAGTATATGTCACATAGGAATTATAACCCCAGCCCAGTGGCGGCCGGCCAATAGAGGGCCACGGGGCCTGGCCCCACCCACCTTGAGCCACAAAAAAAAAAAAAAAAAATTATAAAATTATTAATTATAAAATTCTAAAAATTATAAAAATTGTCAATATGTGTGTTTTTGACATATGGAATATACCCGTAATATTTGTAAAATAGGATAACTGCCGCCAAATATCTGCTTTCCTCCTTGAACTCTCTGCTAGTGCACCTCTCAGCTGCTCTGCTGCACGTGCACTTTCTGGGGCCAAATGGATTTGGCCCAAGGAAGGCGGGTCTAATAAGCAGTACAGCCAATCACTGATTAAAGATATATGATTACAAGCATGAATGACATACAATTCATCCAATCAGCGCCGTAAAAAAGACTTCCGGGAGGGCCAAACTGATTTGGCCCATGGTGTGCGCGCGCACGTTCACGTGTGTCTCTCTCTGTTCTCGTCAGGGCTCATGTCAGTTCTCGCGTGATCTTGTCTTCTCGTCTCTCGCTTCTCTCCACTTCTCTTCTCTCACAGCCCATTTTAACGGCATGACAATGGAACAGCCAAGCACTAGTAGCGCTTTTTGATACCTTTTTTTGCATTGAATCGTACTAGGATGTTTGTTGAAATTGATTGGCCCTACCCAAAAAAAAATCCACCAGCCGCCACTGCCCCAGCCCCTGACATCACTATTGGGTCTCTGTGTGGGAGGAATGCAACAACGCAGGAGTATTAAGCATGGCCAAATTAAATTCTTAAATGGTCCATGGGCAAAAAAAGAAAGGAAAATGCTATGAGGTGTCTATAACCATTTTCTCACATGAACTCTGGACAATGATCGGAGAATCAGTTCCCAACATTGTCCGGAGTTTACGTTTCGCACATGTAGCACCAGCCCGCTCTCATTCCGGAGCGTAAATTACCGACGCCCCTGTCGTGTCATACTACCGCACAAGGCGCCCTTAAGCACCTGTATGAGACGCACCAGGCTTTCAATTAACTACAATGTAAACCCATCCGCAACCATGTGGAAACGCTCAGAGAAAGTGCTCCGGGGAGTGTGGTGATGTAGTTTAAAGAGCAAAAGACGGGGTAGGGAGGGTGGGAGGGGAGAGGTCGATCGGTCCAACAAACACAGGGCTTTCATCCAGGAGACTGCTGTTTGTGTCCCGTGCGTTAAATCTGCAGTAGGCAGAATGTTTTTGGCATAATTTTGCCAAAAATTCCATAATAACCTTTCAGCATATTGTAATTCAAGTGTTCTGAGAGATAACTAGACTTCTGCACCTCCTCATGGCTCTGTTTTCAGGCTTTAGAAAATCTAGCCGTTTGACGGGAGACTTTGGCCAATTACTGATCATTTCAGAGAGAGCGTTCCTATTGGCTGTGCTCCGGACGGTGGGTGGTGCTTGGTATTTCCTCATCAGATCTTTCTCATTTTACAGCTAAACCGTGCACTACAAGATGTTTCTGAAAACATTTAAGGAGAGAAATGGGCATTAAAGTAACAGAATATTGATTCATATGAACAAACAAAACCTTCAGAACATAGATAGAAATGAAACTGGAAAGTTTGGTGGACTGAAGTGGAGATTTCTGGCTCAGAGTGAGAAAAAGCTCATTCTGAGAAAACTGTCTTTAAATATATGGATTGTAAAATTCCATACATTCCATTTTGCAAGACACTACAGGTGAATATTGTAGAAGATTTAACTAATACATATCACCATGAAACTTCCCCAGTTGATTACTTACATTAAGAAAATTGTTTTTTGTATTATAAGTTTTCTGAAATTTTGTTTAAATATGAAAATGAAGCATTATCTAATAGTAACTTTTGCTGAATTTAGCTAACACCTAAATATGTATTTTGGATATTTTCCTTCCTCTGGTCTGAAAAAGACATGTTATGGAAGCAAAATAGCCCAAAATCTCAAAATTGATGATTGAAGGTTTTTGCCTGCGGTGTCTCGCCTTGCTTTACTTTTCACCTTCTCTAACTGGGAATGTTGGAATTGGCAGTGGTTGAAGAATTAGGCTACTCCAAACTTTTTTTTCTGAAGTAAGTAACTATTAATACAGCACAGTAAAACTTCAAGTGAAGAGTGAAAGAGAAGCATTATCAGCACAATGTACTTAAATTTACTAGTTTACTAGTTTACTAACGTCTGTTCAAGATGGAGCTTTCAGTTCTAATATGATGCTGGATAGATTAATGAATGTCATATTTTAATTATGTTTCTGAGTCAAATCCAAATTTGCAATGCTATAATGTTTTCCTCTAAAGTAGAAGTACACTGTAAGTAGTATACAGTTGAGGTGCATATTTTTAAGTGTTTTTTAAGTTGTTTCAGGGTACAGTGAGTTAGAATAGTACAGATATTTGTCATATCTATCTAAACATCATAATACATCTATAGCTGTTTGGGGTCCTTTTAGTTGGTAAAGTCGGTCCCTGCACAGGCCAAGCATTTGTCCCGTTCTGAACATATACATATATACAGACGCTGCATGCCCGTTGCGACGATGCGTAAACGTGGGCGCCATATTGGACAGGGAAAGACTGGCCTGTAACCGATTCAAGTGAACGGGGGTGCTGCTGTTTTTCAGTATAAAAAGCACTATAACGTCTACATTTCTCAACTGATTTCAAAGAATCATTATTATATTAAAGGGTTTATGAATGAGGAGTAGAAAAATAACGTTTTGTCTCCAATTACTTAGAATCTCGACAGTTAAGCTGTAATCGCTGCTAGATGCTCTATGCTGTCTACTATTAGACAGTAACAAGACTGTATTAATATATTTAATAACATAATTGTTACCCAAGACATGCCATCAGTTTAGTTTGAACAGTTGATAATGTGAAAAATGCTTAAAGGAAAATGTGATATGATAGTGGTAGTTTTTAATAATTACCTAATAATTGATTGAATCCCACCATATCGAAGGACAGACCGCTGATCCAGGAACCGGAAGCAGTGACATTAACGTATTTAACAGTTTTTCACCCAAATCTTTGGGAAAAGAAACATAAATCGTAACGTTAACTTAACGTTACTCCTCGTAGATCATAAACGTTTGAATATAAAAACGACTCGTTGAAATCGGTTGAGAAATGTAGATGTTATAGTGCTTTTTATCCAGAAAAATGGCAGCTCCCCCGTTTACTTGCATTTGTTTTTCGGGCCAGTCTTTCCCAATCCAATATGGCGCCAACGTTGACAACGTTGGAGTCAATGCAGCATCTATGTATATATGTCTATGGTTCTGAACAGGTATGTTTGAACGGGCACTGCACTAGTGTCATTTGAATCTGAAACATTCATGTACATATGGACTGTATGGACTTCTCACCTTTTTCCAGTGCTCACACCTTTTCCACGGACTACCTGTAAATCATTTACTCCACCTCAGCGGAGAGAAGACGTGCTCACATCCACTCCTCCCCACCTCCGTCTCGCTCCTTCCCCCAGAAGCAATGGGAGGGCCTCAGTGAGCCAAAAGCCGGCGTGGAGGCATTTATCTTTGCTGTGCTCACTTCCTCTCAGCAGCTTACCGTCTTCCATCCTGTCTTGCCTGATGGATCTCACTGGCTCCAAAAGCTGGCATCTGCTTCAAAGCTTGAAACCCATTCCATGCCCGCCCGGCGAGCTGACAACCTTTCGCGCTCTGGGTTTTTGTTTAATCACCAATCGCTGTCAGACTGCCTTTTTTCACTTCTTACATCGTGCTTCCCATCAGTCTTACCTTCTTTATTCACTATAAAATAATTAATTACTTCTTCGCAGTTCAGGAGTGGACACGCAACCCCTCCATGTGAATTTCTACCTTTTACTTTTTTATTTACTGTACACTTTCATTATGGACTGGATTGGACATGATTCCCTGCCGAAGCAATTTCCATCATTGTTATTGTAACTGTGCACAAGACGGTGTCAAGTCATCAATCTGCTTCAAGTGAGATACGACTAATGCCAATACACACACATCCACACACATACTTGTTCTTGATCTTCTATTCCCGTGAGACGCGGGTGTGTGTGTGTTTGCTACACATGGTTGCATTGTGTGGAGGTGCTATCGGCCTGCAGCTTTAATAATGATTTCTGCTGGCTGACCCACTGCTCAGTGGGAGCTTTCAGCAGCTGGTAACTTCAGACGGCGAGGCAGAGTGAATGTCAGAGACAACACAGTGGCAGACAGACAAGCTGTCTGGAGCCTGTGGTTATTGGCCTCATTGATTGAGACAGATGCTTTGCTGAGCTGAGGGACACTCTGGTTAATGGAAGCTGAAGACACAGAAGACTCTGCAGCGAGCAAGGTGGCTCACTTCTGTCTGATCATCAGTTCTGGTCCGGGGTGTCCAATGTTCTCACCTTGCCGATGTGACTTCGCCCTGGACAGCTGGCATTGATTGAACATGGGGGACGACAACGTGATGACTGATGAGCTGAGTTCTCTGTTATTCTGGACCCGCCACACACATTCTAGAGGGTATCCTCATGCTAACAGCACAGTTGGCGTACTGAAACTTTCATAGAAATGCATCAACTAAACAAGAATACACACTTACATACAGATCACCTGTATAACATTTATCCACAAACATGCATACACATTTGCACACATTAACCTTTTAAGCCCTTGGATGCTGGAAGGTGTGGTTCGCCTAGACCAGGGTCAGCAACCTGCGGCTCCGGAGCCACATGTGGCTCTTTAGCCCCTCTCCAGTGGCTCCCTGTGGATTTCTAAAAAAAAATTGTGGAAATGAATAACTGTTTTTTTGTTTACATTTTCATTGTATTTATCATTGTTGTAGGTCTATGGTACGACGGTACGACGGAGTATTAGGGCCACATTGAGGAAAAAAAATAAATCTGAGATTTCGAGAATAAAGTCATTATATTACAAGAAACAAAAATCATAATATTATGAGAATAAAGTCAGACGTTTATGAGAAAAAGTCGTAGTATTATGAGAATAAGTCATAATATTAGTATATATATGTTTAGTAGTATAGTAATAGTAATTTTACAAGTTATTTTCTTTTTTCTCGTGAAGTTATGACTTTATTCTGGTAATATTATGACTTTTTTTCTTGTAAAGTTGTGACTTTATTATCAAATCTCAGATTTTTGTTTCCCTCAATTTGGCCCCCTATACCTCACAGCAAATGTTTTGCGGCTCTAGACAGATCTTTTTTTTTTTTGCCTTAAATGGCTCTTTTGATAGTAAAGGTTGCCGACCCCTGGCCTAGACAGACATACCCAAAATAAATCAAGAATAGCTCCACAACTACCAGGTCTAGATGCATGATCTTGGTCTCTATGGATAGATAAGACCTCAGAGAATTCACCCCCAGTGTCAGTAACATTGTGACATTACATTTTTATCCTCGCCTAAAATGTTTTCCGGATTAGACAGTGGATAAACACCATTATAGCAATGATGCCATGCACAGAAGATGCCACTGAATTCATTCAGCAACTCTTTGACCACAACTGTGCCAAAGCAGATATAAACTAGAAGTGCACTTGGAGAGCGCAGACCTCCGCACAAGGAAGGTTTCATGTACGTCGCTGCCATGACATTTACCCTGTGCATCAGCACATTCTACCATTCTGGCACAGTATTAAATCAATAAAAAAAAAAACTAAATTGTATAATTTTAACTCCAAATGGAGTAATTTTATTATAATAATTAAATATGATCAAGTAAAAGTTAGATAATAACAAATAATATCAATAACAATGTAAATAATATAACTAAAAAGAATCCAAAGTCAAGTATGTATAGTCATTCAATAAAAAAATGGTCCAAAAATATTATAAAGTAAAAATGTAATTACTGGTGCATTTTTTTTGTAACTAAAAATACTGAAATTTGTTTTGGAAAAAATACACTTGGAGTGTTGTTTTAGTAGCGTTAAGGCCTCGTCTTCTAGAAACAATTCGGAAAAAAGCCCAGCACAGCATTTTAGGAAGTCTTTACAGGCAGTATTTTCTCTCTGGCAGCACTTATGGCGATAAGCGGTAACTGCAAGTGTGATCTAGCTTCCGTTCTGTGCGGCGCTTGTGATTTTTCCCTGGAATGTCACCACAGACACCCAGTTCCTAATATCAAATGCTTTCATCAGTGGGCCATAGGCTCAATCACCAGTGTGTCACCTCATTTGGGCGATAGTTAGTGACTTAACAGACATTTATTTAAAGGACAATCTTCAAAATAATGACTTAACATATATAGAAAAAATATAAACATCTTCAATAAAACTCATATTTCTTCACTAGACTAGACAGTATATTATACTGGCATGGAAGAGTTGAGGGCATTACCTGATTGGTTGGTAATTTAGATTTCTTTCACAAAGTAGTAGGCAAGGACAGACACTTTTCTTCTGTATGCGACCCTGGTGGCACTCCCCACAGTCGTGGGATTTTAGGATTAAAGGATTTTATCCTACCCCTCTTCCTTTTGTGGAGACAGAGAAACATAACAGTGTTTTTATACATTACTTCTATCAGGCTTGTTCTAAGAGCACTGCCATCCATTCAGGGGCAGGAGATTAACACCGTCCTGTCTCTGTCTCTGGTAGCCCACAATCCCACATGAGGGACAATTGTTCCAATCTACCATGGTCACTGTGTGAAGGTAAAAATAAAAAAAAGTTATCATAATTAATCACAATCTAATCCTTCATTAGTAAAGGGTTATCATACTGAGGACACAGTTTTGTTTATTAGAATCCCAATTAGCTGCTGCATCACGCCAGCAAGTTAATCTCCTTATCTAACACACATAGACAATACAACGCAACTTGTAACAACTCACTTACATATTGACGATGACAATACAACGAGAATACAACACTTACAATCATGTAACAACAACAAACTTATACTCCAATCAGGACTCTCCACTCTCACAGCTTGTCCACACCAGGAACGCCAGGAGCGCGTGGCGGCTGCGTTACCTGTTGTTTTTTATTTTGGCGTCCATGTTAACAGGTTAGAGCATATCATACACCTTCTTGTGGAATAACCTCCCTATGGACATCAGACAGGCTGATTATGTTGAGGCCTTTAAATCTGAGCTCCAAAACTCATCTTTTTGCCTTGACTTTCAATTAGTTACTTATTCTTTTAATATCTGGTTGGCGGGTTGGTCTCAGTCTCAATGTATTACTTAGGTTTAGCAGTCCTGCTGACGAATAATATTAACTTTAAACCACTGCTTCTCAGTAACCCTCTGTTGTTTGTGTCCCACAAGCACTGCTGTGCCTCTCTCTCTATGTCTCTCCAAACCCCTCTATTTTCTTTTAATTCAGGCTTCTCTGTGCTGGGCCATCGGCTGTCTAGGGACCTCTCTCTCTGCTTCTCTTGTCTGTCGTTTGCCTCATTCCACATCTCCGTCCTCCAGGAGATTCAGCCTTTACTTCTCTCTCTCTCTCTCTCTCTCAATTATAATTCAATTCAATATGCTTTATTGGCATGAATGTAACAAGGATGAAATGTTCTCTCTCTTTGTATGTTTGTTTGTCTCCTATCTGTGTGAATGATGTGCTTTAGATTGCTTCCTGTGTGTTTGTGTAGCCTGTCCTCTCTCTAGTTAGGCCTACATGGTGGAGAGGAGGTTGTGTTGCTCAGGACAAGATTTGGGCATTTTTCGGAAGTTTTCCGTTTGTAGTCCGAGTAGTATTGACCAATCGCGATTGAGCAGGCTTTGGTTGAATGCAGGTAAACAGTCCACAGTGTGGAGAGCAACAGAGGTGGAATGCATCAGTGGAAATGTAATCTCTGAACCCACCGGCTATCGTCTGATGATTTAGCTTTTAATTGGTTTAAAAATGAGCTTGTAAACTAGCTACTTGAAACAATCTGGTTGTCGTCGTCGTCTGTCAACTCCAACTCCATTCCAACTCCATTCTCGTGGCTCAAGTTACTAATCGGACCTGTAAACAACAGAAGAGGACCCAGATATCCGCTGGCTACACCGGAACCCCAGAAATAGTCCAGTTTTCACTCATTTACATGCATAGTGTCTTTTCCAAATAAACTTCACAAAAAAAGTACAGTTTCCACACGTTGCATACATACATACAGTCTAATTTTTCTTTAGGTTTATTTGCACAATAAAAGTACTAAAGTATGTGGGTAGGCTTGGAAAAAAAACATGGTTTGGGTTACAATAAGATTATTATATAAAATAGTGTGATCCGTAACTGCCATTAAGTAGGCTACGTGACTTACATAAAAAAAACTATGGTAAATAAGTCAACATTGGCTTGGTTTCACACGGGGACACAAACAGTGGTCTCCTGAGTGAAATTCATGTGTTTGTTTGACCTGCCTTACGCTGACATTCTCGCTCTTTATGCAACACCAGTTGCTCTGACAGCCTAATAATGCCACAGGTGGGTTGACATATGAGTTAGTTGAAAGCCTGACGCTAAAGAGTTCTCCGGCGCGTCGGTAACAGATGCTGAGCGGCACTGGTCAAGCTAGGGTATTTGACAATTTTGGAGTGAGAACGGGAGGTGTAGAAACCCATGTAGAGCAGGCAGGTGGAGGACAACTGGCCTACTGTTGGACTCAGTAGTGTGACGCCTCATCCACACTGAGAACGTCAGGAGGGGCATGGAGGCTGCGGCGTAGCGTGGCGGCTGCGGCGTCGCATGGCGGCGGCTGCGTGGTTCACGCATCAGGTGTTCACTCCTGCTGCGTGTCTGCTGCTGCCAGCCCTTTCTTTCCACATAGAGTTTTACCTTTCATAATGGCCATTTCATTTCATTATAAATGCCATTATATTTATTTAGACAGAGAAAGGTTAAGAAACGTGTGGTAATTTGTAAATAATAGTAATAATCCACAATTAAAGCTGCAAGCAGCGATGAACGGGCCCTCGCCCCCCGCGGCACGTCTGGGGAACGCGCACCGTCGGGGTTACCCGCTGGTCGTTCATTCCCGTGAAAGTCGGAAACTGCACGCAACAGTTAGAGTGAATTTTCTGCTTGGAGGATGTGGCGCTGGAAATGAACTGTTGGAACATGTGGGGCGTCCTTTAAAGCACTTCTATGAGGGTGGCTGGCAGTATACAACCATTTCCTGTGGCAGTAGGGTGGCGCTATGACTTTCACTCATAATACCACGTATATGTCTTCCAGGCCTGGACTCTTATAAACATGTCAAATTGGGGAAAGATTGGACAACGTATAGTCAATTTACAACAATTTCCTGTTTTCCTGTAGGGGGCGCTAGACTTCACTCATAATGGCACATATATGTCTTCAGGCCGGGACTCTTATCAGCTTGTGAAATTTGGGGCAGATCGGACTATGTAAAGTCAAGTTACAACAGCTTCCTGTGTCATGGCGAAACATCAAAATTCGCCGCGCGCCACAAGAACGCCGTTTCACGAAAACAGAAAGCTTCGCAATTTGAGCATCCTGAAGGTGTTGAGGATTCTGCTGCCCGACTTTGAGATGGATCGCTTGTATCCTCTAGGAGGAGTATCGCAAAGTTTCCATACCTATAAAGTGACAAAATGGCGTCTTCGCACATGACGTATGACATCACCGTTTGAGCGATCAAAATTTCTTCACAATTTAGCATCACAGTCGTATGAGGGTTATACCACCCAAATTTGGCGCGGATCCGATAAACTCTCTAGGAGGAGTTCGTAAAAGTATGCATAAAATACATGAAAAAACGCACATATTGCAAATATGGCCGATTCCCGGTGGGCGGAGCTAATGAAACCCGATGAGGAATATGTCTGAAATAATGAGCAGGACGTACCTACCAAATGTTCATGAATATAGGATCAACTTTGACCAAACTATGGCCTTCCACGCGTTAGGGGGCGCTATAGAGCCGGCTAAACATGCTGAACCCAATAACTGTACATTTACATAAAGTTCACAGGTGTCCCATCATTTTGCCAAGTTTCATGAGTTTTCGAGTACCTCAAGGTATGTTCAAAACCTAAAAGACAATAAGGGGGCGCTAGAGAGCCAACATGCCACGCCCAAGCAAAATTTCACCACTAAATCAAAGTAATTATGAGTTTGGATGTTCGTGTAAAGTTTCATGAGTTTTTGTGCATCCTAAAGTCTTCAAACATGTGTTCGTAAATTTTAAAATCATGCAGGAAATCCAAGTTGGCTGACTTCCTGTTGGTCGAAAAAAATCTCAAAAATATTTAACACGAACTTCAAGACATATGCAATTACATACTTGAATTTCGTGAAGATCGAAGAAACTTTCCCTGAAAAAAACTGCCTACATTAGGGGGCGCTATCTCGCCCGCTGGCGACACCCGTTCCGAATCACTACAGAACTTTGAATTTCGCGCCACTTCTGACGCATATTCCACTTTTGGTGAGTTTTTGGGGATGGAAAAGGTCCCAAAAACGCGATCTCCCGGCAGAAAAAGAATAATACAATAGGTTTCCTTGCACTTTCGTGCTCGGGCCCTAATTAAAACACGGTACTATATTCATTCATGGAGCTCTCCAAGTCACTGCATGTTCTACAACACTGTCCTGCACATATTTCAGAATAAAAGCCTTGTGTTAACAAATGAAGGAATTCGCTTGAGGGCATTTATTTTGAAATGAAAGCAGGAAGTGTTGATCTAAAAATAAGTCTTTATTATTTAAATAACTTTTTTTCATCTCTGTAACATATTCTGCAGATAGACATCAAAACTGTAGTAATGTTGCTGATATGATGTCAATATACAGTCAATAGATCATTTTCACTGTCTGTTGTTGCTGTGAACCGCGCAGCTCGTACCAAAAATAGGCGAGAGCTCTATTCTCTAGAAGAGCACGCAGCTGAGACGCGCATGAGACGGGCAGTGTGGCTGCTCTAACCTGTTAACACGGACGCCGAAATAAAAAACAACAGGTAATGCAGCCGGAAACTGGAAGTAGCATGTACAGTCTTGCTGCATATTCAATATATATTGATTTGAAAAATTCTGATTTACTTGTCTTTGTTTTTTCTTGACTGGCGTTAAAACAAGAAATATAGGATCGAGTTTATGACGTGAACATATGAAGTAGGATTCCTCCCTGTAAGGATGCAGAATATGGTATGTGTATAACCTACTGAGCCTCCTCACCTCTGGTGGAATCTAAATGGCTGCAATCACACTTATCTAAACATCATGACCAGTGGCGTGCAAGCGAACGGTTACCTTTAACTCCCAGGAGCCTTTGCATATCCTCCGATCAGCTGGCCTGGTAGAGCGCTCCACGGCTCCGCTCCATTTCCCTTTCTCCCGTTCCGGGAGCAAGACACTATTGCCTTTCATTTTTCACCTCACTCAGGCATGATGGGGGGGAAAAAAAGTATGAAAGGTCTGCCAGCTTCAGAGAGGAAGAGATGTCAGCTGCAAGGGACCATGGGAGGCACTCTTTTATGGGCATTTTTAATAGTGACATTTTATATGCGGACGCACCTCATATACTCTCTATTGAGCAGTGCCTTTTAAAAAGACATCAGAGAGCCAAAGTGTTAAAGCACGAGCTGATGAAACCAAATTCATCATTGTGGCCTCAAAGGTCTGGTAATAAAATGTTAACGGCTCTGTGATCCCTTGAGAGCAGTCAAGCTGTAGATTACACTATTGTGAGTGGATGGTTACCTTATTACAGAGATACAGGCCTTCATGTACACTGACAGTGTCGGGTTATCTGACATGTTCTATCAGGCAGCACACAGTGAATCGTCCAGTGTTGATAAGTGCAGATAACTAGACAGTTAAAGTGTAGCAAACACTGGAAGGTCATTTTTACATTTAACAAGCACATTTGGTGTACAGTGGCAGCAAACTCTATAGAAGTTCGGGCTGTCGCAAAAGTGCTTCAGGAATGAGTCCTAAAACCCAGAAATAAGTTAGCATTTTAGCACTTCCTGTTCCCTCGTCTGGAAGTCGAAGGAATTGTTCTCTGGACCCCATGCCCACAGTCTTGGGTCATGGCTTGCCTACCTGCCCTGTGCCCCATTATGATGAACATCATCAACTCCTCCTTGGCATCTGGTTTGGTACCCTACAGCCTCAAGATGGCCGCAGTCACTCAAATCCTCAAAAAGCCAGGTTTGGACCGGGATGACTGCAACAACTACCGACCGATTTCCAACCTTCCTTTCCTGAGCAAAATCCTGGAAAAAGCAGTGGCCGCCCAACTCCATCAACATATGTCCAACCACGAGCTCTATGAAACCTTTCAATCTGGCTTCAGACCTCACCACGGCACGGAGACCACCCTCATCAAAATCACGAATGACCTTCTCATCGCTGCTGATTCTGGTCACATCACATCCTCATCCTCCTGGACCTTCCCAGCGAAGCCCTGGACAGGCTCCAATATGTTGCAGAACTCCAGCTGCCAGGGTATCACCCGCACCAAGCCCTGGCAGCAACATTACCCCCACCCTCATCAACCTCCATTGGTTCCCGGTCAAATCCCGCATCACCTACAAAATCCTCCTCCTCACCTACAAATCCCTCAATGCCCTGGCTCCTCAGTACCTATCTGACCTCCTCCAACCCATACACACAGTCCTGGAAGCTGAGATCCTCAGGCACGGGTCAGCTCTCCATCCCCCCCACACAAACCTGCAAACTTTTGGGCACAGAGCTTTCAGTGTGACTGGAACTCTCTCCCCATAGAGCTCCACAATGCCCCATCTCTGGACAGCTTCGAAAGACTCCTTAAAACCCAGCTCTTCAACAAGGCCTTTGGCCTCTAGCTACTGCTATGTTCCGTTTGTTGTGTCTATTTATGTCTATGTTAAGTGTCCTTGGGTTTCTTGAAAGGTGCTATATAATCCAAGTTATTATCATTATTATTATTATTATTATTATTATGAAGTTATAGAGGTACACAATGACCTTGTTACACCCAGAACGGACATAACAAACACTTCTGGCTCTAGATAGCGCCATTCACATTTTCACGTTTGCCTACACGCTTGGCACACACAAGGTTGAAATGTTCAGCCTCACCGCTAGATCCCACACGCTGGACCTTCAACGCACATCCGTAAGAACTGCTATCAGTCTGTCACTCTCAAAATGTGTGATTCCCAAAATTTCGGAATATTCCTTTAAACCTGGCAATCTCACTATGAGAACGAGTTTAGAGGTGCTGTGTGCAGTGACTGTAAGAAAAGACAACTTACAAAAAACAATAACTGACTCAAGTGTTTGTTCGAAAGAAATAATAACTTTATTTTTCTGACTTTGGCTGAGCTGAATGTTTCTCTCCCTCAGTCATCTCTGGATGTGTTTTTGCTGTCTATCGCTCCCCTTCCTCTGGTTATCTGCGAGTTGTAACGGACGCTTGACATTTCCTCGACTTTGTAGCATAATTCATTTACAGTTACAGGAACTCATTGTTCATGAATTCACTTCTCCAGCTGCCGTGAAAACTCTTGCCTTGGCATTGCATCACTGTGAGCGAATCTAATTTACACATGAAAAAAAAACGTCAGTTACAATTATATTCACATCACTTTGCGGTGAGATCCCGAACTCATTACGTGCTCCTCCGGCTAGAAATAGGTTGTTGATTCATCGACTCCATCTCCTAATGAAACAGAGGCCGTATACCACGATTCCCTTGTCCCACCCACCCACCACAACCTGCAGTGATTATCTCAGGTGAGTGTGGAGGTGGAAAGTGACACAGATACGTCCAACTTGACACTAAGCTATTTTTTTTTTTCAGTGGTCTCATATGGTGTAAGGTGACTCCAAGGTTCCATGTGGCTTTAAATTCCCCAGACCAGCCGTGTAATCAGGCTGCCACTTCTGATTAGCAAACACACCAATCACAGAGCCCAGGGGTCAGGCAGATACAGCCCTGCAGGGCTAAAACATCCAATCCTGGATGTGTGGGCGCTCACACAGACAGGGGGGAAGTACTAAATCCCACAATTAGATTTAGGACCCATTTACAATTAAGTTTTCAAAGTTTCTGCTAAATGTGAGAATACTGCTGCTGCTGCATTGGTCCCTGGATCTTTAGCTCTTCCCCCTGAGTTCACAGTGTGAGCGGAGCGGCTGATGGATTGCTCTATTCTGACACATGGTGGGTGGTGTGAGAGGCTCTGATTGGATCTGTATGGTGGAATGCAGCTAGATAGATTTCAACGGGCATATGGATTTATTCACAGCTTTACTCTTTATACGTCCCCAAGGAGTTCAGAGTGGGAATTTGTCTTCTGAAACTCTTTTTCTCTGTTACCCTTTCAATGCTGTCACTGTTTCTTTACTAAAAAACTGTATTCTCTCATATACTATACATCAAGCTGCATGCGATGTGAAGTTGACCAAAGTACCGCATTTCATCCCAAACAAGAGCAAATACATCCTCTAGATTTAGGGATGGGTATATTGTTGGGATTCTATCGATCCTACTAGTCTTTTCAATATCTCTTTATCGATTCTGTTTCTTTATCAATACTCTTCTGGGTTCTTTTTAATTACTAAATAATTGCCTTTTTAATATATTATTTAAAAAAAGAATAAATTCAGAACAGGATTAGAATTTATTTATATTTTAAATTTAACTAAATGTTTCTAGAGCTGCAACAGTAACGTTTACAACAGCAAATCACTATAAAAACTCAATAATATCTTACTGGAAACTAATCTAGAATGTAAAATAAATAATATTCCTGAAGTCGAATAAAGAACGAAAACCCACAGACATCAGTCAATATCAGTCCGTCCTCCTCCCTCTGCTGATGTGATCTGCTGCCTGCAGGTATCGCTGGTAGAGGGATGATGAGCTGCTTTGTCTCAGCCGGCTGATCAGTTTATAAGAATTTCAGATACGTAGCAAACTAAGCTAAACAATTAGACTACATATAGACAGCTTTTGCTTTAGTTTGTTTGTAACAGTCTGTTATTAGCTGAACAGCAGCGGTGGATGAGAGACTGCAGACAGAGAAGATTGAAATATAATTTCTCTACATGTTTACATCATGTTTATGCTTGTTGAACAGGTGTATTGATAGTATTCGTAGTATTAGTATAGTATTGGCTTTTTTACTCACAAAGGTTGTACTGCACTTACTTACAGTAACAAGCGTAGTTGTTGTAGTTATCTTCACCTGATTTACTTCACTGTCTGATTCTTTGTTGGTAGCTACCACAGGAGTCCAACATGCGTCTGCTCTGGATTAGAACAGTGTTATTTATAATTCCTACCTCGTTACAAATCAACAAAAAGTTTTTTTCTAATGAATAAGACCCACTGAGTGAAGGTTTACTCAAGTGGCAGCAGTCAGAAATCCTTTTTTTGTTGCCAAATCATATATCTGTAATTTATGAAAATATAATAATGTCACAAATGTTTTCTTTTTCTCAAAGAAATGTGTGAACAAGTGATAGTGTAAATATAAGATTGGTCAAATTTAGACTGCAATTATTTCAGTATAAATTATATTTTTTTTAGTCCAGAAGGTGCTCTTATACTTCCCGGTTCACAATTACATGGATTACTTACAAATCGATTTCATTCTGACCATCACGAAAAAAATGGAAATTTGTGTCTATGTACAGAAATCAATATATTACATTTTGTGACTATTTCCCGAACTGCTGTGCGACAGGGCTGCCAGCCCACCTAGACCAAGACCAAGTCATGACCAAGACCAGAGTGTATGGAGACCGAGGCAAGACCAAGATTTTTTCAATACTTTATTTATTGTTAAACAACAGAACAAACATTCACAAACGTCCCCAATAACAACATTCACAGTACAGAGAAACTTAACAAACATAATATTAATATAAAAAATAAATATAAATTGAAAAAAAATATTATGGATACAGGAAAAACATACATATACTAAAAATAAAAATTAAAAAGAATACAAGTACAAAAAATAAAAAATATAATAAACAGAATATATATTATTATTATTATTATATAATATACATACACATATACATACATACACACACGCATATACAGTATATACACATACAAATATATATATATATAAAATCAATTTAAAAATCAGTGTACAATTCAGTCATCATCCTATTCTCTCTCTTTATTCACAACCATATTGCTCCAGCTATGATACAAATTACCAGCCACCTTGGAGTGACGGTGGTAGCCTGCGTGACACACTTGCGCCTAATAAAAATGTAGAACATGCAAACCAGAGGCATTCCTCTGAATGATCTGAAAGATCTACATTCCCACAGAAAACAAATGAATTATTCAACGAAAAGCTTTGAAAACCTGGAGTGAATGTCCCCTTCCATTTTATTTTACACTTGCAAGGCGTAACCTATTTGTGTAATCTGATTGGCTACTGTGGCCTGTGAGCATAAATCACATCACATCTGTGACTTGTTGATAGTGTTGCTCACAGCAGGAGTGTGTGGTTAATGCTCCTAAAGCTGCACATCCCACAATGTTCCCCCTTGTCTCTGGCCAATATCCAACTTTGTACAGAAGTTAAAATGAAGTGGAAACTTTTATTTGATCCCAGCTCGGGCACGGTGGAGGTTCTGTGTGCTCAGAGGCCCAGATAGCAATCAGCTGGCTCTAAAAGGTCCCCACTGGAATCCTCCTAATCTCTGAAGACTTCTATCAACCTAAAAATCTTAATAGCTTATAAAAAAATAATCTGTGTGACCTTCAGGGACACTATCACTTTAGATGGGATCGTGCTGGTGTTTGTTCTGCCCACTATTCCAGCAAGAAACAAATGAAAGCTGCAAGCAGCGATGAACGGTTCCCTCGCCCCTTAATGTCGGGGGGTAGTGGCGGGACAACTGTAACTGTGGCATTTCCGTGACCGTCAGTGTGTGGCGCTGGAAATACGTATTGCAAATTTTGTACCACTTTACTGTCTTCAATATGTGGCGCTAGAGAACACACACAGACTAATTATATGCTGTTGCTGTTGTATATCACGTGTAGATAACACCATGTAAATCTCATGTAAATTGATGATCTTTGTCACATGAGGCTGACTTCCTGTTGTCAGTAGGTGGCGCTATGACTATTTCTCAATATGGGCATGTAGATGTATTCAGGCCTGAATCTTATCCAGCATGTGAAATCAGTTTTGTGAGGTTTTTGTGCATCCCAAAGGTCCTCAAACATGGGTTTGTAAAATTAAAATTAACTCAAGAAATCCAAAATGGCTGACTCGCTGTCAGGGGGAAAAAACTGGGAAAAAATGTATATGTTCTTGAACATGAAAACAATTATCCCGCCAAATTCATGAATATTGAAGGAACTTTACCCTAACCTGGCGCGCCTTTGGAGGCGCTATGGAGCTCGCTGGCCACGCCCGAGACCAATCACCTCAGAACTATGCAATTTTTGCCAGTTCTGAGTATCGTGTTGCAAACGTTAGGGAGTTTTTGAGCATCCAACGCCCATCACAAATGCGATTGCGCAGCATATACGTTGCATTTTACAATATATACATACTTTTATTTTGAGTTATAAGTTTATCAGCGTTGAGATATTCCGGCTGTCATCACTGACGTTGTTGCTGCCGTATTTATTCCTAGATGGAGTGTTAATTGGAGCAGCTACGATGTTATCATAGCCTGGCTCTGATCGATCAGAACTCCATTCAGAAAACAAGCATTTTTAAAGTTGTTTGCTTGTCGTGTTTGCGGACAGACCTGATAAAGCATGTATTCAGACTTTTTACTAATCAGCATCATTATGTAGTTATTTCGGCTTCACTTTTGATCCGTTTACAACAACGTCGCTGCCGTATTTATGCCTAGATGACGTTATGTTGAGTGTTGATGGAGTAGCTACAATGTTAGCATAGCCTGGCACTGATCGATCAGAACTCCATTCAGAAAACAATCATTTTAAAAGTTGCGGAGAGACTTGACAAAGCATGAATTCGGTCTTTTTTACAAATCAACATCATCATGTTGTTATTTCAGCATCATTTTGATCCGTTTATTGCAGTTAAATCACAGCAAGGTCTGTTTATTTTGGGTTCATCCCGCAGTAGTGATGTGTGGCTTGCTAGATAGTCAGTTCAATGGCGCTGTATATGAATACAGCTCACCGCCGGGTGACGTTATGAACCCAGACACGACGGCGTTTGGTTTTCTGACATATCTGGGACTTCAACAACATGTACAAAGCATTAACAGTGTTATTTTCTTCCCATGGCTGATGGAGGAAATGGAGGAAAGCGAGGCAAAAATTTGCTTTGCGCTTGGTGGAATGAACGGTAACACAATACGAAGCACAACATAACGTAACTTAAACTAACATAAACAATAGCACATTTGCAACAACAGCACTATGTTATGATAAACTGAACCGCTGACAGGCTTCCCAGAAAACCTAAACACAGAACTGTTTCTCCGCCTTTTCATTTTGAAAGGGCAACGGCCAATGAGGAAACCCCAACAGTCGGCCGACCAATCCTGTAACTTCATCACTCACTCACTCACTCACTCAGTGACAGACTTTTGCGTTTGTAGGGCTGGTCCTCTGCGGTCCAGCCAACAATAGGTGTCCTCGCACTTTACTGCTCGGGCCCAAAAAAAATGCTGCAGAAACAGTTTGCCGATGTTCATCAGCGAGTGAGGGTATTCTCATTGCATCATGTATGCAAGACAAACAAGGCTAAACATGTCCTAATCAAGATGGCCTTTATATCGCTCTGCACTGAAGGGCAGCATGCTTCCGAGAGAAGAAATAGGTCAGCCTGGACAGTAACAAAGCTTTAATTGAAAAAGATTTGTGTACATGCCACGCAGCCTAAGACAAGCTATGAATCTCAGACTTTTGTGTTTCTACTGAGGTGTGCAGGAGTGGCAGGGAGTTTCTATGTACAGTAGATAGAGTTGGCGCAAGGGGCTTGCATAATGTTGTATTGTGGTGAAATAGGAAGCCACAATCAATTACAAAGGGGCCGTATTGGGCGCGAGTTGCAGCTGTGTCCTAATCTGTCAGAAGCTGCAGGAGGTTTTGTTCAGGCAGTGACATTCTGCGGAAGGAGAGGTGTTTAGGGGGAGATAGCAGGTCAACAGTAGATGTTACATTGAAGTGGTGTACATCATCTGAAAGCTGGAACACTGAAGATTAATTTGAGATGCAGCTCAGCACTGTGTATCAAGTTGTTCTAGTCATAAATCAGAAATAAAATTAATGAATAATGAATTATTTAAAATAAATTGTGAAAGTGTATAAGGGTTTAGAACATTATGATATAAGTATATGATGGTCATCCCCATGCTCTATTATGTCTCATAAGTTGTTTGCAGCAATTTTTGGGTTGATACCATTTTTTACACAGATTTGGTGCTAAATTTAACAATTTTTTACCACTGGAGGATTGATCAAAATGATCAATAATCCCTCCAAAATACGCATTAAGACACCAAGACCTTGAGGAACACCATAGAAAAAGCCATGCTGTGATTTGGTATCAAAACTTTTAATATTTGGAGATTTCTGCAAGAATTGCATTTTTCGGCGATTGGATGGCGAGCACTTCTGTTGTGTAAACTGCTCAGAAAACCCCTTATTGTCAATCTAGCTATCAAAGCCATCCATCCTCTGAATGCTCTAGGTCTCTAGTTTGATCCATCCATCCTCTGAAATGCTCTAGGTCTCTAGTTTGATCCATCCATCCTCTGAAGGCTCTAGGTCTCTAGTTTGATCCATCCATCCTCTGAATGCTTTAGGTCTCTAGTTTGATCCATCCATCCTCTGAAGGCTCTAGGTCTCTAGTTTGATCCATCCATCCTCTGAAGGCTCTAGGTCTCTAGTTGATCCATCCATCCTCTGAATGCTCATGATCTCTAGTTTGTGGCTGTTCAATTTCCTTTACAGACATGCCCACTTTATGATAATCACATGCAGTTTGGGGCAAGTCATAGTCAAGTCAGCACACTGACACACTGACAGCTGTTGTTGCCTGTTGGGCTGCAGTTTGCCATGTTATGATTCGAGCATATGTTTTATGCTAAATGCAGTACATGTGAGGGTTTCTGGACAATATCTGTCATTGTTTTGTTTTGTTTTGTTAATTGATTTCCAATAATAAATATATACATACATTTGCAAGTAAGCATATTTGCCCACTCCCATGTTGATAAGAGTAATAAATACTTGACAAATCTCCCTTTAAGGTACATTTTGAACAGATAAAAATGCAATTAATTTGCAATTAATCATGGACAATGAGAATAAATATTTGAATTGATGGACAGCCCTAGAATGAATACATCGCTTCAGAAACCAATAATTTGCATGAGTTCAGCTGCTTTTTCGATAACCTCCCTCTGAGTGGTGGGGAAAAGAATGAATTCAGTCATTATCTGAGGAGCTGTACATGGGACCAACGTTTGATTTATTACTGCAGAAATTGTCGGTCACAACTCAATCACAACTACTGTAACGTTGCATCTTCCAGGTCGCTGTGAGGTTTTAAGGACCTTGCTTCCTGTGGCCAGAGCATTCGCTCTTTTTTTTAATCCTGCACAAGGTCAACAATGTTATATTTTTGGTCAAAACTGTATCTTTTTATCAACCTTATTGTCACCAATGAGTTTTTTCTCCTTCTGCGATATCTTTGCCTGAACGTCATCTTCTGGCAACTCTAAACAGGTTAGGACACCTCTGGAGCTCCTCTAAATATCAGCAGATAGGAGGGATTTCCTGAGTTGAAGTGGCAGTAGGCAGTATATTTCTGGTATCATTGGGCAAAAATGACATAATAACCTTTCAGCATATTATAATTCAAGTGTTTTTGAGAGAAAACTAGACTTCTGCACCTCCTCATGGCTCTGTTTTCAGGCTTTAGAAAATCTAGCCTGTGATGGGAGACTTTGACCAATCACAGGTCATTTCATTAAGAGAGCGTTCCTATTGGCTGTGCTACGGTCATGTGACCAGAACTTGACGTTCCTTCACCAGATTCCACAATGGCGGCCGCGTCACAAACTTTCTTATTTTACAGCTAAACCGTGCACTACAAGATGATTCTGAAAACATCTGAGGAGAGAAATAGGCATTACAGTTACAGAATATTGATTCATATTTGATCAGCGCTGCCTAGTTTGAGTCGGAGTTTGCGAGTGATTGACAGCCGGCTCTCATAGACAGCAGATGGATAGCAGACCTCGGATCAGCTCTTACTGCTTGTTTCCTCCGGTCTGTGAAATCTTGTAAATGCTTTTAGGAGCACCGGAGGTTGTCAGGTTACCTGTCTCATGTACTACTGTCTGCTACTACTGTTGTAATTTCATCTTTTTTTAATCATATTTGCTCCAATCTCGCCTACTTCAGCTCGAAAGAGTTAATAAAATGTTTTTACTCCTATGCCTAGAAGTAGGATCAAAAATGCAGTCACATGGCATGTTAGGACTGATTTCCTGTTAAATACAGATGTACGTACCTATGTATGTGCGTCTACATGAGAAATAAACAATCAAGCTTGACAGAGAGCACGGGGGGCGAAAACAAAAGAGACAGACAGGCTGTTAGTTTCCTAAAAGAAGCCTTATTACATCAGGGGGGAAATTAGTGAACTCTTTAGATGGATGCAGTGCTCCGGCGTGATGGAGAATGATTGTGCAACCAAAGCATTGAGAAGTCATTGGTCTCAGTAGGGCGATGGTATCAATCACAGAGCCATATGAACACAATCAGAAATGTGTCACGCAGATGTTGTGCTTAACCTTCAGGATTAATGACACAACTTCCTGGTCATATTCAAAAGGTTACTAGCTTTGGTCATAAATCAGCATCCACAAACACGACGTGTAAAACCTTATTAAATGACGAGATGTAACCCGTTCCAAAAATACAATACTGACGGAGGATAAACCCAAATGTGACTCACTTGACTGATTCATTTCACACTGCACATTACAGCATCACACAAAGGCCACTTCTATCAAAAGGCCATCAATTATGAATGTCACCATATGGGTAGCCTGACCCTCTTCAACGCTCTAATTATGTGAAAGTCAAGAAAAATCCAATTTTCTATTTTGCATTATTAAGGAATACCAAGCACGTTCGCACTGCGTTCAGGAAGTCCAATTCAGAGCCTCAAATTATTTGTCTGCTGAGAGTTTTTTTCACTGTTTAACATTCTGCAAATAGCTAAGACACATTTCCTTTGTTTTTTTTTGTTGTGAATTTTTGCGTCTATCTGTGAACATCAGACCGAACATGTTGGTCTCACGTGACAGGATTGCATTTCACTGGAGTTGTAACGTTAGCCAACCTTGTGCGATTTCGGTTGACTATAAAGTGAAATTGATCGATTGATTGAAGAAGTCTGCGCTCTGTTTTTTTTTTTCCGGTGAGTGATATTCTAACATTAGTATTATTACCTCCGCCAAGGCCAAAGGCCTAGGAAGGAGGTTATGTTTTCAACGGCGTTGGTTTGTTGATTTATTGGTTTGTTGATTTGTTGGATTGTCCTTTTGGAGGATTACTCCAAAAGTCTGCGATGGATTTGAATGACATTTTTTGGAGGGGTGGGGTTTGACACAATGAACAATCCATTGGATTTTGGTGGCGATCCGGATCATGATCCGTCTTTGGGAATTTTTTCGGGGGCAAGCGACGCACATGAAACCTGCCTTAGCGGAGGTCTGCGCTCTCCAAAGGCACTTCTAGTTTTATGTATATGTTAGCACCGGTACCAACCGGCAACCGGAAGCAACCGTTACGGCACTCGGTTTTCTTCCCATTCCGCAACGCACGGAGCTTCCCCTGCTCACCTGCTCAGAACACTGGCAAATTGCGCAGACTTTTGATGGCGGTGTGTTTTTGAACGGGTGAGCACGGCGAGCTCAGTGGTCTGCAGCATGGAGTAGAACCGGGTTCCGTTCATCTGCCTGTAGACAACTGTCGGTACTGCAGTGCAGGATTAACATTAGCCAGCTACTCAGAGTAGCATACAGTTTGTAGCCCGTTCTCTGCCATGATATAAGAAGAAGAAGAAGAAGAAGAAGAAGAAGAAGAAGAAGAAACCTTTATTTGTCATAGTACATACAGGTACATACATGAAATTTGACCTCTGCATTTAGCTACTTAGCCTAGTTTGGTAGGGTAGCCTTAGGAGCTTAGTAGCTTCGAGCTAGGTGGGCGTGCTATAGTAACCAGGCTTCATTCGGCCTGCCTCAGCTCCATCCACGCTCCACCTCTTTGCCCATTTTAAGATTAACTGAGGTCATCACTGCCAAGATGGCGACGGCCAGAGTCGCTGGGAGCTGCCCACTTTGAGCTAATTTTTTGCTCCCAGAAACCTATGGGTGACGTCACGGAGGCTACGCCCATATTTTATACAGTCTAGTCAGCGCACTATTTTCCCCCCAAGACGTTTCTTTTTTTGGATTTGGAATCCATGGCTAGCCTACTGTAGCTAGGGAGACTCAAGACTAGCTACCGCTATTGAGGGTCAGCAAAATTAGAGCATAAAGCAACGGTCAGTAGATGCCCACATTGAGCTGACTGAAATGTTTAAAAAACATTATTTCGTGTATAGGCTACGCATTTTTTGCAGTTGGAGAATGTAAGAATCGCTTACAACAATTATAAAATACAAAATGTTAAGAACTAACATTCATTTCCATACAATTTTTTGTCAAAGCCACAGGGAGTCACTTGAAAGGATCTAAAGAGCCTCATGTGGCTCCAGAGCTGCAGGTTGCTGACCCCATGGCCCATGAGAATCAATGATAAAACCTACCAGTGGGTGTAGCTGGCCCATTTTGACCCATATCTATGAACACCCATTTAATAACCTGATAACAGTCTAACCGGCTACACAGAAATATAAACACGTGGCAAAGTACTCAAAACCTCTTCTGTGGTAGGTCCCATCTACAGCAGGACCAGACTTTGCTATGACGACTCACACAAAGACTCACAAGGTGCAAACAATACCAGTGTCACGGCTGGTTTCTCAATGCCCATGAAAAGCTTTACAGATTCTATATTAGGGGTGAAAAGAGCAATGGTATCAGCAGTACTCAGTATCAGCCAGAGTTTAAGTAACAGAATCTGTATCAGGGAGAAAAAGTTGGATCCATGCATCCCCTACTTATTAAATACTTTCCATGTCTACTGGATATTTCTCAGTGTTTACGAGTCTTACGGTAGAATGTGGTAAAACTTCCCCCCAACCTACTTTCCATGAGGGATTGTATAAATAATTCACATGATGTTGAATTTGTTTGCATTGTCAGGATTATGTGGGGGCATCTGCCTTAAACTACCTGCGTAAACTTGACAACAATTAGCTAATGTGGCAGCGCTGCAGCTTACAGCTCTCCAAAGCCCCTCCTGCATGGTCTCCAGTCAACAGACGCACTCCGAACACTTTTTACCAGCTTCGATTACCACAAAATTTACCTCACCTCCTAAAAATATGAACATAATAACAACAAATTGCTGAGAGACCACAAGGCAATATACAAAGACGTGGCCAAAACACTTGTTCCCAATTGCAAAATAATGAGCAGGAAGTACTGCGCTGCTGTTGAGTAACAGAAAAGAAATCAGTGCAGCTCTCTCTCTCTCTCTGTGTGTGCCTCTTGGAAGTTGCTGCCAAACATATCTCCAAGACCACAGCTATTACCTCTGTTCAGTGGCATGCAATTTATATGGCGCTCCCTGGGGAAATTAACTTTGTGGTGACAACTCTCAAGATCAACAATTCTGAAAGGAATTCAGGCCATTCCTCTACAGAGAGGAATAGTATAATTACAGGCCGTGAACTTGAGCGCAGCCCCCTCTCCAGGAGAGGAATTTCCTCTCTCTCTGGACTATTTATATCATTGTATTTGTAGGGGTGTTTTTTCCTCGTAAGAACTGATGCCGAACTGTTTGATTTACATGTCAGAACTAGGAATTTGACCATAGAACTCAGAACGTTTTTGAAGGTCCCATATTGTGCTCATTTTCAGGTTCATATTTGTATTTTGTGTTTCTACTAGAACATGTTTACATGCTGTAATGTCTCATTCTGTCTGCTTGAATATACCTTTATTCACCCTCTGTCTGGAATGCTCCGTTTTAGTGCATTTCAACGGAATTGTAATGGAATTGTGTTGCCTGGCAACAGTTTTGGTCCATGTTTACTTCCTGTCAGCTGATGTCATTAACATGCACTGCAACAGGAAATAAACTGGGACACATTTAGAATGTTTACATTTAAAACCGTGTAATTGTCTAAATATTGTATATTTGTGACATCACAAATGGAAAGATATCCTAACGGCTTGTTTCAAATGCACAATTTCTGAATACGGGCTGTGTGTATTTCTCCGTTTATTGAGCGCTTCGATACTTTCACAGTATTTATAAAGCACTTAAACCTGCTTTATAATATAAAAGACATGAAAATCTTACTTTTTTACAATATGGGACCTTTAAGGTTTCTTGAAGCAAAATGTTTCTAGCTTTTTAATGTAAAATATTCATTGTCTACTTTTTTCCCTGTCCCGATGCCGTTGAGCAGAGCTTTCGGCATCAGAGGGGTGAGAAATGTGCACACGCCATAATGAAACTGAGGCGACGATTATACCCAGTCGGTGCCGAGAGCCAAATGCATACCAATGGGCTGTGGAAATATACTGATATGCGGGGGGGGGGGGGGGTCAGCCAGAAGATGAGCAGCGAGCAGTCTGGCCTGCCAATGTCTCGGGCTGTCTTGCATTCCAAAGCGTGTCCTGTTGCATAATGAAGGCGAGCTCAAGCACACAAAGGCTTCTAATCCACAAAGCTATTACAGATGCACTGAAAGGAAATCAAAGTTCATCCACCAATGTTCCTCTGGAACTTGCAACATTTGAAATAAATGCAAGATAGACTTAAAAAGAGATTAGTTTCGCTATTGTGTCCATCTCATCTCATGAATATTTATGAACATATTACAACACTAGCTGATAATCAAGCAGTTTCTACATGACAAAAGCTCTATATTGTGATATTATTACCAGGACCGAATTCACCTGCTGTGGTTACGGCCGCAGGGGCGAAATTGAGCTGTGGGCCGCAATTGATTCTAATATAATAAGTCTAATGCAGTGAGGGCAAAAGTGAAAATGTACTACGAAGTATTAGGGTCACATTGAGAGAAAAAAAATAGGAGATTTACAGAATAAAGTCATAACTTTACGAGAAAAAAAGTCAGAATATTATGGGAATAAAGTCATAACTTTACGAGAAAAGAAGTTGGAATATTACGGGAATAAAGTCATAACTTTACGAGAAAAGAAGTTGGAATATTACGAGAATAAATTCATAACTTTACGAGAAAAAAAGTTGGAATATTATGAGAATAAAGTCATAACTTTACGAGAAAAAAAGTCGGAATATTACGGGAATAAATTCATAATTCTACGAGAAAAAAAGTCGGAATATTACGAGAATAAAGTCATAACTTTACGAGGAAAAAAGTCAGAAGTTTACGAGAAGAAATGAAAATAACACGTAAAATTACTACTTTATAATATTATGACTTTATTCTCATAATATTATGACTTTTTTTCTCGTAATATTATGACTTTATTCTCGAAATCTCAGATTTATTTTTTTTCCTCAATGTGGCCCTAATACTCCATCGTACCGTCGTACCATAGACCTAAAACAATGATAAATAAAAATGAAAATGCAAAAAACAGTTATTCATTTCAACTAATTTTATTAAAAATCCACAAGGAGCCACTGGAGAGGAGCTAAAGACCTCTGCTTTAGAATGAGCCGTTTATATTTACATCGAGAGCGGGTCCTCTTCATAGAGCCGGCCGTTGTTTCTACATGCTGAACTGCTTTAAGTGCTACATTTAGAGACAATAGGAGAGAGAGATTGAGAGAGGTTTTGTTTTAATATTTTTTGTTTTTGTTATTTTTTGGGGCAAGGTGCAGTCAGAACAAATGAGTTTTCAGTCTGCGGTGGATGATGTGTCGAGTTCCTGCTGTCCTGATATCAATGTGGAGTTCGTTCCACCATTGTGGAGCCAGGACAGCAAACAATAGAGCAAATAATGGAGTTCAGGTCAGACAAAAAGTCTTAAATGGTCTTCAGTTATACGTAAACATTGCAGTAGACAAAGTCAACTTTCTACTTGACCACCCATGAACACCAGAGGACAATGGATTTGTGAAAGGCAAACCAATCAATGCTCGATCGCTTCACACTCCGTCAACTCCACCCACCTGCTCGTTCAGCGAGCCACACCACTCTTTACCACCCATCAATACACTCAAAACCTTGAGACCGTTGAAGTATCTTTCTCCGTCACGGCCTGTACGGAGTGCCTTTCCGAACGCCATGTTCTTGACCATTAGGAAGTGCCCCACTGCTTTGATATCTTACTTTGTTAAAGTGTACTGACAGTAAATAGATTTGGTCGATCCATATTTCATTTCCTGTGCGCTCTCCGGGGAGCCTTCCCCCTTGTCCTTGTCAGGCAGCCAGCATCCCCCGGTACCAGGGAAACCTCGGCCAGCCTCCAGAGGCCTCGCAAACACATCCTCCCTCTACTTGACAGCATCAGTGCCAACAGCCAAAAAAAAGAATCCACCATAGCTTGATTGAAAACATCCATCATTTTGTGTTGCCTTGAGTTGGGTGCTGCAGAGAAACAGTGTTATCAATGTAATCAAAAAACCTAAATCATGTTAATGGTTGGTGGGCGGCAACTTGACTTTTAATAGTTTGGAGGTAACTTCAGCAGCATGATGTCAGGATTACAATTTCAACTGCAAAACATACAGTTAAGCCATTATTACTTCATTGAATTTATGAATTAACATGGTCCAGTTGTACTAGAGTTTAAGGGGTGCTTTCACACCTAACCTGTTTGGTTCGGTTAAAACGAACTCAGGTCCGTTTGTCGGGTTAGTACAGCTTGTTTGGGTTGGTGTGAAAGCTGTCAATAGAACCCTCATGAGGACCAAACAACTGAACCGAGACCGCCTGAAAAGGTGGGTCTCGGGCCGCTTCCAAGCGGACTCTGCTCAGTGTGGTTTGTTTGTGGTGTAAAAGCAAACGAACCAACCGCAGGATTCTATAATTGCAGATATGTGATTTTATCATGATTTACAAAGCTAAACTACAAATAAATCCATCTGCTGAGAGTGAAATCTGTTCAGGAAGTCATCTGTACATGGCAGGGGTCTGCAACCTGCGGCTCCGGAGCCACATGCGGCTCTTTAGCCCCTCCAGTGGCTCCCTGTGGATTTTTAACAATGGAAATGAATAACTGTTTTTTTGTTTACATTTTAATTTTTATTTATCATTGTTGTAGGTCTATGGTACGACGGTACGACGGTACGACGGTACGACGGTACGACGGAGTGTTAGGGCCACATTGAGGAAAAAAAAATAAATCTGAGATTTCAAGAATAAAGTCATAATATTACGAAAATAAAGTCAAAGGTTTACGAGAAAAGAAGTCGTAGTATTATGAGAATAAAGTCATAAGTTTAAGAGAATAAAGTCATAATATTATGAGAATAAAATCAGGTGTTTACGAGAAAAAAAGTCGTAATATAGCGAGAATAAAGTCATAACTTGACAAGAAAAAAATTTGTATTATTACGAAAATAAAGTCAAAGGTTTAAGGGAAAAACATTATAGTATTATGAGAATAAAGTCATAATATTATAAAGTAGTAATTTTACGTGTTATTTTCTTTTTTTCTCAAAGTTATGACTTTTTTCTCATAATATACGACTTTTTTTTCTTTTGAAGTTATGACTTTATTCTTATAATATTACGACTTTTTTTTTCTCGTAAAGTTATGACTTTATTCTGGAAATCTCAGATTTTTTTTCCCTCAATGTGGCCCTAATACTCCGTCGTACATTTGCACTTTGGCCCTCACTGCATTAGACTTATATACTATATACTTAGACTATAATCTGTGTTTGTTCATGTTTACTCCTCTTGGTTTGTTTGTAAAAGGTCAGTATGAACGGGAACAACGCATTCTCCCTGCCAACTCCTCAAATACCGCCGCTTGGTCAGTGCCCCTCGGCATCGGAGACCGGTGCACGGGGTACTCCCCTTGCGTTACTTTTGGACGGACCAGGGACGGCGTGTCAATATACGCTCGTTACATGCATAGTGTCCTTTCAAAATAATCTTCCATTTTCACAGGAAGTTAGGTTTAGGCAAGTCTTGTGTTTGTTTGCTTTGCTCTTGGTCTGAACACAGCATTATGCTCACTGGTACTGCCAGTGTTACTACTTTTAATATACCACTCGTAGTGTAATGTACAAGTATCACTCTTGTAATACAATGCGTCTATTTGAATATGCAAAAAATCATTCAAACATCGTATTAACCTTTTTGAACCTTATTATCATAATCACCATTTTGAGTTGCCATGACTCATGAACTTGGCAAATGTAACTTGATTTTCTACTTCAGACTGAGGACATGGTTGACACCCTATGAAGAGCAAAATATTTAACAGTCCCTCCTCTCTCAATGAGCCTTGATGCAAGCATCGACCACCACGCCAAGAAGCTGTCAAGCTGTCTGATGACATTGCCTCCCCGTCCTGCCTGGAGATCCACTCCAATGTACCCGACATTCACCGCAGGTCGGAGCTCATTTCATTTATTCGGCTCAGCTGTATGCAGCTAACAGAAGACTGTTGTGTCACCACATGCGGGTGCTTCTTAATCCTGTATGGGAGCCGTTCTATAAGGAGGAAAGGTAGTCATCACCGACAGTCCCGTTTACATTATAATACAATAGAGATCCAAGCTAAAGTCAGTTCACATAAACTTTTACCTGTTTCCCTCTAAACCCCAGGGGGCCAGAGGCTGACAACTCCTAAAACAACATCACACAAAGACAGAAATATGCATTTGATTTCTTTTCATCAGATTTATAAAGCTGCATGTATGCATGAATTGTGGACACAAGGGCACAAGCCTCATCTCCGCTCCCGAAGTTAGACATAAATGGATGTAGAAATGAGATTTGTCAAGTATTTAATACTCTTATCAACATGGGAGTGGGCAAGTATGCTGCTTTATGCAAATGTATCTATATGTTTATTATTGGAAATCAATTAAAAACACCAACAATGACAAAATATTGTCCAGAAACCCTCACAGGTACTGCATTTAGCATAAAACAATATGCTCCAATCATAACATGGCAAACTGCAGCCCAACAAGCAACAACAGCTGTCAGTGTGTCAGTGTGCTGACTTGACTATGACTTGCCCCAAACTGCATGTGATTATCATAAAGTGGGCATGTCTGTAAAGGGGAGACTCGTGGGTACCCATAGAACCCATTTACATTCACATATCTGGAGGTCAGAGGTCAAGAGACCCCTTTGAAAATGGACATTAATTTAGCGCAGGATTTGGAGCGTTATTTAACCTTGTTCCTGATAAGCTGGTATGACATGGTTGGTACCGATGGATTCATCAGGTTTTTCTAGTTTCATATGATGCCAGTATCTTCACTCTAGCTTTAAAAGCTTTAATTTTTATTAGACTTTAATAGTCCTCAAATCTAAATTCTAGGCATTGATTAGTTTGATGCTAGAAGACAGATCAGTATTGATTATACTGTAGATAGACTGATGAAGTTTTGTAACTAAGTTCGGGAACAAACACATCCCATTTCCGGAAAAAGTATTTAAGCACACCTGATCCGTTCAATCCTCTTGACTTAGTTTTCACATTCGTCCGTTCATTCGTTCGTCTAGACCAGGAGTCAGCAACCTTTACAATCAAAAGAGCAATTTTAGGTACAAAGAAAAAAAATCTGTCTGAAGCCGCAAAACATTTGAGTATTGTGATGAAGGAAACAGCTTACAGTCTAAGTATATAAACTGGAAAAACAAAGTTTGGAAACTTGTGTTTGGTCGATTATTTCTCTGTTGTTACAATGCTAATTGGCACTGTATTTTACATCGTTGGAAAGCCTGTTTATTTACCTTCGCAATGATGTCCAACTTGTAAGGATCATGCATTTGTGAGATGAGCAGCACAGCTGATTATGTGGGTAGCGCCCAAGAAAAATTTGCCAAAATGCTCCGTCAATGGTAAACAGTGTATTCTCCTGTTGGTATTGACTCTTGTTTTGAGTTGTTTGGTGGATTGGATGATTGAACTCTCTATCAGTAACAAGGAACAAACAAGACATATTGGTTATTTTACACTTTATTCATTTAATACACTGTCAGGAGCCTCAGTAGCGGTGGAAGATCCATACGCAGCCACAACAGCCTGGCACCTCCTCCTCATGCTGGTCACCAACCTGGTCACACGCTGTGGGATGGCGTTCCATTCCTCAACCAGGATTGGTTACAGGTCAACCAGCATGGTTGTGTTGGTCACTCCAACACGTACAGCACGCCCAAGCTGATCCCACAAGTGTTTTATTGGGTTGAGGTGTGGACTCTTGGCAGGCCGTTCCATTGTGGAGGTAGTCTGTGATAACCCTGGCTCTGTGGGGGTGAGCGTTGTCATCTTGGAGGATGAAGTTAGGTCCCAGATTGTGGAGATATGGGATCGCCACTGGCTGCAGAATCTCATCCCGATATCTCACTGCATTGAGATGGCCTTCAATGATGAAAAGCCTTGTTTTGCCAGTGAGGGAGATGCCGACCACCAAAAGCTGTTACTCGATCGGTGCAATAATCAGCATAGCGTTCTCCGCGTCGTATCCATACTTTGACCCTGCAATCCAACTTTCGCAGACAGAACCTGGCCTCATCACTGAACATGACATTCCCCCACATGTTCAGGTTCCATTGTCTGTGTTGTCGACAACAGCGCAAACGGGCCTGACGGTGAAGGGCAGTCATTGCAGGCTTCCTGGTAGCCTTATGAGAATACACTGTTTACCATTGGCAGAGCATTTTGGCAAATTTTTCTTGGGCGCTACCCACATAATCAGCTGTGCTGCTCATCCCACAAATGCATGATCCTTACAAGTTGGACATCATTGCGAAGGTAAATAAACAGGCTTTCCAACGATGTAAAATACAATGCCAATTAGCATTGTAACAACAGAGAAATAATCCACCAAACACAAGTTTCCGAACTTTGTTTTTCCAGTATAGTATATAAGTCTAATGCAGTGAGGGCCAAAAAGAAAATGTACTACGGAGTATTAGGGCCACATTGAGGGAAAAAACATCTGAGATTTCCAGAATAAAGTCATAATATTACAATAAAAAAGTTGTAATATTAGAAGAAAAAGTCGTAATATTACAAGAAAAAAGTAGTAATATCACGAGAACAAAGTAATAACTTTGTAAGAAAAAAAACATTGTAATATTACAAGAATAAAGTCAGAACTTTATGAGAAACAAAAGTCATATTGCAAGAATAAAATCATAACTTTACGAGAAAAAAGTCGTAATATTATGAGAATAAAGTCATAACTTTATGAAAAAAAATTAAATAACATGTAAAATTACTACTTTATAATATTATGACTTTATTCTCATAATACAACTTTTTTTCTCGTAAACCTAGGACTTTATTCTCATAATATTACGACTTTATTCTCGAAATCTCAGATTAATTTTTTCCCTCAATGTGGCCCTAATACTTCGTCGTACCGTCGTACCATAGACCTACAACAATGATAAATAAAAATGAAAATGTTAACAAAAAAACAGTTATTCATTTCCACTACTTCTTTTAAAAATCCACAGGGAACCACTGGAGAGGAGCTAAAGAGCTGCATTTGGCTCCGGAGCTGCAGGTTGCTGACCTCTGGTCCAGACTGACACGCTAACTTACTCTTTTTATCTAACAGCTAGATCGCTTACCTCGCCATGGACTATGAGCTGGTTCTCATCCCCTCCGGATCACGATCTGTCCAATGATCGATCTGTGCTCTCCGAATCTCCTCGTTCCAAAACCGCCCCCACTACGATGCCACCAGCCATCGCCGCCACACCGACAAATCCACAGAGGGGCCATTCATAGCCACCACCGCCGTCCCTCGGGAGAAAGACGCTCCTCTAGACACCATACGGGCAGATTCCTGACGCTTGACCCGCAGCCACACGGCGGCCGACCCGTAGCTCCTGTATCCAGCTCCTTCCTGTTCTTACTAACTAGTCTGCCCTTGACTCTCATCCCCTCATCCTCCTTCCTAACCCATCCCTCCTACATCATCATTGCACCCCTCCATCTACAATACGTAATAAAGTATTCTAAACCCATATGGTCATTGGCATGGTCTTTCTTAGTGAATTTCCGTCCATCCTAACTCCTTAATCACTATATTAACACTGGAAAGACACTGTTGCCTATTATGGTCTTGAACAGGACTTGATTTGCGCTGAACTCTGTCTTGACTTGGTCTTGACAGGCCTTTGGACATGGCCTTGACTCAGATTGGATTGGACCTTGCCTTGGACTCGATTAAGTTGGTCTTGACTACAACCCATCATTGTGATACCACGTAACTTTCAATGACACCCGCTCGATATATATTTGCAGAAACGTACAATGCCAACTTTCTTTCCTGCCGTCTGGGCTGGGCACACCGACCTAACACAGAAGGGCATTCTGGGAAATGCAACGTAAGGAGCAGAACAGCAATAAGCACCGCACCCTGCAATACAAAGACATGTTGTTACAGCCACAGTGAATTGGGGGGAAATGAAGAGGAAGAGTGAATGGATTTCACTTCTCCAGCCGTTTCAGACTCCGATTATGTGGTGTAATTGCAGATGATTTCACAGCTATTTCTGACTAAAGCAAACATCTCTGTGTAAATGACCCGATGATGCTGGAGCGGGATTTTAAGGAAAGTAACGTTTTATGGTTGTGTTGGCATCCACTGACAGTTGCTCTGGCAGAAAAAAGGATCATTTCTGCATTACATGAATGCATTAGACAAACAGCATCTGAGCCAGCACACTCTTCAGTTTACATCTGATCCAGTTTTTGGAACGGCTTCACATCAACACATTCTCTCTAAAATCCAGAGATGAAAAAAATATTAAATGCTTCTCAAATGAAAGGGGTGGGCAAATAACACAGAAGCCTTTGGGTCCTTTGAGGATTCATTGCTTTGTCTTTCAGTTCTCGGGAGGCTTTGAAAAACAGAAATGTGTCGTCTGTGTGATGCAGACAACTAGCTCAAGGTGAAAAGAGCTGCTTTCCCATCACTCTGCCCTGATGACATGATTAGCAGTTGACAATTTGTCACTTGCTGGAGCTAGGACCTTACAGACGGGATTATGACACGCTAAGTAGATCAAAGTCTCTCCCTGTCACAGCATTCATTTCTTCACCCATATCAGCTCTCAAAAGCTGAGACGTACACTTGAAGTAACTATCATCCCGCAGCACCAAATCTCCAAGGAGAAAGTCTGACAGTGAGAAAGCGAGCTATAGCTGCTGCAGGAGAGAGAGAGAGAGAGAGAGAGAGAGAGAGAAGAAGATTGACAATTTTGCACTAATGCCTCCTGACACCGGTGAAGGCTTTCTGAGGGAAATAAAGTACATTACACAAACAAGGTGCCTCAGTTTAATCCACTGCTAACCTGATTTATCCTCAGACAGAGTGGGCAGCACCGAGGAGCCCGCTCAAGCCGCTTTGAAAAGCAGCGATAAAGACCCTCTGTTGTCAAGGTGATGCAATCGCTTCTCCCCCTCAGTTGTTTGACGGCTTGTATGCTAAGCCTTCAGGTGTGTTCACTACTTAGCAAATGGTTTCTCTATTCTGAGTGACTGAAAAAAAAGCTGCAACTTCATCTATGTAGGGGCTTTGATCAGGCCCTATATTATAGATAGTTTTGGGGTACTTACTTTAAAGGTCCCATATTGTAAAAAGTTAAATTTTCATGTCTTTTGTATTATAAAGTAAGTTTGAATGTGATATAAATACTGTTAAACTATCAAACGCTCAATATATGGAGTTTGAAACAAGCTGTTAGGATTTCTGTCCATTTGTGATGTCACAAATATACAATATTTAGACCATTACATGGTTTTAAACGTAAACATTCTAAATGTGTCCCAGTTTATTTCCTGGTTGCAGTGTATGTGAATGACATCAGCTGACAGGAGGTAAACATGGACCCAAGCTGTTGCCTAGCAACGCAATTACGTTGAAATGCACTAAAACGGAGCGGTTCAGGCAGAGGGTAAATACAGGTATATTCAGGCAGAAAGTATGAGAAAATAAAGTTGTGTTTTTTCGAACATTACAGCATGTAAACATGTTCTAGTTGAAACATAAAATACAAGTATGAACCTGAAAATGAGCACAATATGGGACCTTTAAGGATAACATTTTTCAAATGAGAAACTGAAGGAATCCAGGCGAGTGCTCTTTTCAGGAGTGGTTCTCAGAGCTGGCAAAGTGGCATCATACGAACAATTTTCTTTCTGCTCGAAGAACAGGGCTGATGTTACCGATGATGATTATCTAAGATGATATCATGTTAGTGTTAATAGTTCAGTATTAAAGATCTATCACAGAAAGGATCCCGTGTCTATTAAAAAGAAGTGACGTTTTTGCTCCAAAACATGTTTATGAGAAGTTTGATGCATGGACTGATGCGAGTCTCAGATCTGGTGCTTAGATGACATTAAAAGAGATTTTCATTTGCTTTTTTTTTCCACATTCTTATATGGCGAAGTGGGGAGACTACTTGGAACACATTGTTACAGATCTTGAAGTAAAGCACACAACATCACATAATACTCTCACACACACACTCTTTATGTGTCTGAAAATGAATTGGCTGCTTGTGAATTAGAATAGACCATGTTCCAGATTAATGTAGGAATATGTATTTGATTTGTGTCTCTTTTTGTATTATGTTTGTATATTATGATTTTGTCGATATTTTTTTAATTTACGTATTTATTTATTTATTTCTGTATTAATATTATTTTGCATATAACGTTAACGTTAGCTTTAGTGGGAGGCTGCTGCAGTAATACAGTCATACATTAACGTTATAGCAGCATCAGACTGTCGTCTCCAACTAAATCCAAACAGTTGGCTATTAACACGTTGGTTATTTACAGACAACAATTAGCCTAACGTAATCCAATCAGATGTGTAGAGATGTCTGGATCAGCAATATCCGCCCACTGTGTTGGACGGGGGAAGACTGAAGGGACGTGGGGGAGATCAACCTTCATTTATTAAGGTATCAAGAACACTCAGGTTCAGGCAAGGTCGCAAAGTCATTATCAGACGTGTATTAAACAAATGTTTGGTTAACAACAGATGAATGCATACATATTTGTCAACAAATTACAATCCAAACATGTCAAATTGCATCGAAGTTTATGGGATCTTTGGTTTTCTTTCCCCCAAAAGGGGGCGTGGTCTTGACTTTTTGCAAAGTATCCGTATGTACCGGTCTGATGTAGCGGTATGCTTAGTTGTGTCTTTCTAGCCAAACAGCTACCGTGATGCTAAAGTAGTAGCTAGGTGGCTCTCACGCTAACAAGCTGCGGCCGCGCTGGGCTCGTGATTGGCTTGGGCAGTTGTATGGGCGGGAACTCGATACCGCAGCACCAGCCCCCTGTTCACTACTGCACAGACGCTAGCTCCAAATTATGTCAAAAGCGCAAGACGGCAGCGCCCGTATACGGGATATTTTGGCTTTGACTTTTTTCCAGTGGGAGGAAGTTGATACTCGATTTATTTACACAGTCTATTGTCGTCTTAGTCACTTAACTCTGTAGGAAAAAAATGGACATCCACAGACTTGTTGATCATGTTGCTCAGAGTGTTATAGCTGCATTGCTGTGAAAAATGATTGCTTCCTGTTAGAGCTGGCCTCAGATCAGCATGTCAACCTTCAGTTCTTTGATGAGTTTTTGAGCGTCCTTGAATGTGGCCATCGAAACAGGATGGGGGACACTTCGTGCAGACACCTCATATGACCCCCGCCAATCTATTTTTGCAAGTGAGAGCTTTAAATATTCATCAGTGATTGCCTTGCCAAGGAGAGGAGCCCTGAGCAAACAGGACGATAGGCATTTGGCGTCGCTCTGTAATAATCACACCACATATCTGTGCGATAATCGGAAATTAAATAGAAACAGAGAGCAGGGGAGCGTGTCTACCTTCAAATGACATTCTCACTGCTGTTTCTGCTCTGTTTGATCTCTGTGGGCTTCACACTTACTCTGTGTGCTTTCACTTTCTGTGTTCACTCAGATAATCTTGATGCAGACATGGTTTATTTGAAATGTACTCCACAAAGACAAAGCTTTTTATTTATGATGTTTGAATACCCGCCAGCCACACGCTAATTGTGAAAGGGGTTGCGTGGCATTTCGATGGGAGCAATTACCTCGCTCTATTCAACCTCAGAGGTTTTGTTCCTGCTCTCCAGAGGCGAGGGTCTTAAACTGAGCAACGTCACTCTTCAAATAGATAATCGGCCTAATTTTACAGGAGGTTGTGTGCACTTATTAGCTGCTTTATGACTCATGGCTGATAGCGGTTATCTGCCTCATAGATATGGGTTAGAAGGGGCCTGCTACACCTACTAGTAGGTTCAGAAGGCGCCAACCTCTAGTAGCCATAGTAATTATGATGGGAGCAAAGGAGGAAGTACAGTACAGTACATTACAGTACAAAGAGTGACAAAGTCTGTGTAGGGAGGAGGTCGGGGTCGAAACTTAACTTAAACTTAGAATTTAGAATCCTCATATACATACAGGTACATACTGTATGTGAAATTTTACTTCTGCATTTAACCCATTCTAAGCATTGTAGGAGCGGTGGGCTGTAAAGTTTGGGGTTCAGTGTCAAGAACACTTCAACATGCAGACAGTAGGGGCCGGGGATCGAACTGCCAACCTTGCGGTTAAAGGACAACCCGCTAAATCCACTGAGCTACAGCCGCCCCTGTGATGGAATTTTCTATCTATTCCTGTCTCCTTGGTCGGGAGGTCAGAGTGTCTCTCAGAGTGTCCCTTTTGTTGACATTATTGGGTTGGATTCCTGTCAAGGGGCGCCACCGTTATCTGTACAGCTGTGTCTGTAGTAGGGATCATAGAGCCAGTCGCTGGGGCAAGCAGGGTCAGAGATGCCAGAGGAACCGCGCAAGTCAAAACATGATGAGGATAAAACACTGAGCACCAGGGAGAAAGGGCAGAGTTGTGGAGGACCTGACAATTGCTCCTTGATCAAGCTTCAATAAACTTAATGTGTAAGACAACAACAGCTCCGGGGCCTCTTCCTTCCTGTTGACTGAGTTAACCTGAGTATCAGAAAATCCACAACAGCCCCAACCACAGGACTTTGACCCAGGAGACCGCTCTCTGTGTCCCGTGTGAAACCAAAAGTCAACATCGACTTATTTTACATTACTTTTGTTACGTAACTTAGGCTACGTGGTTAACTAACACAACGCGTGTAAGTTACGCAACAAACATTCTCATTTTAACCCAAACTACACTCATTTCCTAAACCTAACCAAGTAGTTTTGTTGCCTAAACCTAAAGTTTGCTTTCACAACATTATAGGTTTCAATCTCATAACGTGGAAGGGGCAGTTTGACTCGTCTGAAGCATTAAAATGGTACTGATAACCACTGATAATGACCATTCAAACGGCTGATAACATTAAAAATGGGTGATTACAACAAAGATGGCAGAGCTCTCGCCAATGTGCATGAACAGCTAGCTGATCGATTTGATGTTTCTGGGACATTAGGGGTTTAAAGGTCCCATATTGTAAAAAGTGAGATTTTTATGTCTTTTATATTTTTAAAGCAGGTTAAAGTGCTTAAATCCTGTTAAACTATCAAAACGCTCAACACACATCCCGTATTCAGAAATTGTGCGTTTGAAACAAGCCGTCAGGATTTCTGTCCATTTGTGATGTCATAAATATACAATATTTAGACCATTACACAGTTTTAAACGTAAACATTCTAAAGGTGTCCCAGTTTATATCCAGTTGCAGTGTATGTAAATAACATCAGCTGACAGGAAGTAAACATGGGCCCAAATTGTCGCCTAGTAACGCAATTCTAGTAGAAACACAAAATACAAGTATGAGCCTGAAAATGAGCATGATATGGGACCTTTAACAACATGAGGAAAGCTTACATTACGCAGTTACATACAGATTACACATAAAGGCCAATTCTGTTTTGTTTTACACTATATACCTCTAAATTTAACAGTTTTCAAACAAAAACTATTTAATTAAATACAAAACAAGGATGTAGTATTTTGTAACTAGAAAATCCTCGTAGTGTGGACAAGCCTTTGCAAAAGCATTTAGACCTTCATGTAGGGAGATACAATTGTTAGAATATATAAAGATTAGTACTTATATAGAAACTTTCAGACTTTTTTTGGTGGCTAATCAAAAATAATTCTATGGGGAGGGTTGCAATTGGAATATTTAGACTCATGACCTACTCTAAGTATTTCAAAAATCCTGGCCATGGCCTTGACGGACAGGTAGCGTCTTTAGTAATGTATTTACCTAAATAACAGAATTACACAGTAAAGTAGCAGAGGTGAGGTATTTTTTGTGATATGAAAGTAATTTCACTCTAACTTCCATCTACATCACTTTGTGTTCACTAGCTCAACTTTGAAAAGGCTTTGTTGGCATTGTCAGGTAAGAGCATAGACTGTTTATTAGAAGTGGACAGTCACCGTAACGTCACCCATTGGTTTGTGGACTACGGTTTTGAAGCCTCGAATTCTGCATTTTAGCCGTAATCATCTTGGTTTTTGGCCGTCGCCATCTTGGTTCTTTGGAACCAGAAGTGATACGAGAGGGTGGAGCTAAGTACAACCGAACGCTGAATAAGCCTTTTTTAGGTGACCAAAAAGTTACAATTAACTTTCATGAACTAAAAGCACACTGAGAAAGGGTTAAAGTTGTAAGAGGAAAACACGGACAACACCCAGACAACGTTGTGGTAGCGACCTGTCAATCACAAGGTAGCCCCGCCTTAAAGCTTCCCCTGCTTTATGGTCTATCTGACTCTAAATGGGACCATGATTTACTAAATGAACATCTTGCTGTATTGAAGAAAACTTGAAACTAGCCATTGAGACCATAAATAACTTTTACTGACGTAATATATCAAGAGAGAAGTAGGCTCATGTTTTCATAGACTTCTGTACAATCAGACTTCTTTTTGCAACCAGAGGAATCGCCCCCTGCTGGCTGTTAGAAAGAATGCAGGTTTTAAAGCACTTCCGCATTAGCTTCATTTTTCAGACCCAGAGGTTGTCGCATGTGAGAAAGGTATGAGATCTAAAAGTGGCACAGAGACAGCCAGTCCAACCACAATCAATGTCTCCACCAGATGAAAATAAATGATAACATTTTAACAAGATAATAACGTACCAAAAAAGATTCAGTATGTCAGCTTTGAGTTAAACTTTGGGAAAACAGGCCAAAACAATTGTTAACAGCCACAGCTGTGCTTTCCAATGATACACCAATCCTGTAGATTTCCAGTCAAATCTGACTTAGGGGCACACAATGCAAGTACTACACATTGAAATAAAAGAACCAACTCTCTGTATCATTTTCAGCGTTTTGTTCTCGGTGGTGTCTGATCCACCTTGATGGAATGGTGGAGTAACTTTTTGTAGACGACGACATCAGTCGATTTCGATCACAGACCTTATGTGACATTGTCTTCGAGCACAAAGCTATCATTCATTCCTGAAGCTCCAAATAGAGCAGCAGAATGAAAGAGATGTACAGATCAATTTGAAGTGATGCCCTCAATCCCTGCCACAGGCTGATCTCTGTCAGTGAACAACCTGGGTGTGGTGTATAATGTGTGGAAGATGAAAAACTGAACGAAAAGAGAAAAGAAATTTAAATTATAAAATGACAAACAAAACATTTGCTATGTAAAGATAGAGGGAGAGTGACTTCATTCTCTGCTCCACTATGTTTGTCTTCTCTGTTCTTTGTTTCTGAGGCGACTGTTTGTTCTAAACAACAATGGCGGCTCCTGAAGAGGTTAGCGTAGATGCTGCAGTAGCATCAGTTCCATTAGAACTGGAGAGTATTTCTTTATTGAAAGAAGAGAAAAGAACGACACTGAAGGCTTGTCTCAACGGAAACAATGTTTTCACTCTTCTCCAGACTGGCTTCGGTAAGAGTTTGATTGACAGGTGGTTCATCCAGTCAATCTGCCAAGTAGTTTTTGAAAGTGCTCGCCCTTTTCCAAACAGTTTCCAATGACGGCTTCTCAGATGGTTCTGTGTAACAAACCATTAACCACTAGTGTGTTAAAGAGGAACTTGAAATTCAACAAAAAAATGGCAAATGGATAAAGAAACAGAAAAATAAAGTGGAAAATGATCAAAGAAAATATTAAAGCTTCAGTAGGCAACACATTTTTGGCATCATTGGGCAAAAGTTCCATAATAACCTTTCAGCATATTGTAATTCAAGTGTTCTGAGAGAAAACTAGACTTCTGCTCCTCCTCATGGCTCTGTTTTCAGGCTTTATAACATCTAGCCCGTGACGGGAGACTTTGACCAATCACAGGTCATTTCAGAGAGAGAGAGCATTCCTATTGGCTGTGCTCCGGTTGGTGGGCGGTGCTTGGTATTTCTTCAACTGATCTCAACATGGCTGCTGGGTCACAAACTTTCTCATTTTACAGCTTAACAGTACACTACAAGATGATTCTGAAAACATTTGAGGAGAGAAATGGACATTACAGTAACAGAATATTGATTCATAGATTCAGCTTGTTTTAATCATATTTGCTCCATTTCTGTCTACTGCAACTTTAAGTTATTACTCAAATACCCTCTATAGACAACAATATTAATCAGTAATTGCTGTGGCATCTCGAATACCAACAAAAGGAAAAGTGTAATTCAGTAGTTCATTTTCAATATCAAATGTCCTATTTTAAAATCCCCTTTTTAACCTTTAATTATGGCCTGGTTGTCCCTAGGGTGATAGAACAGCAGAGTAAAATAAAACAAAAATAATTCTCTCTTTCAATTTCCTTAATTAATCGTTCATATTGATGCGATTCTTTCTGCAAAATAGCACAATTACCCATTGTCCTGAGAGTGGGGAATGAAGTGTAAATAATTCAAGTCTTCCACAGAGGCTCCGTCTAGCAAGACGAGCCTGCAGTTGACCTTCACTCCATGTAAATGAGCTGAGCCGTGTGAGGCCACAGGCTTCGGTCCAGACACACACTCTGTTATGTTTTGACAAGGTTACGTTGGAATATTGTAGCCGGAGCCATGACTTGACATGCTGAGTGAAGCTAAAAAGAAATGTCATCTTAGATCAGTTTAATTTGAACACCATTCATGGTGGCTTCATGGAATGTTCTCGAAGGTATTGACTTTCTTTGCAATCAAAGAAAATGCATCAACAACACACACACAGGTCACTGAGCCGATGAGAGAGACGTTTTTTTATCGGGGAGACAGCAGGAAGCTGTGCCGAAGCAGAGCTGCAGAACTGAGCTTTTGACAATCTTCACACTTTGATCTCCGAGCTGCACATTTCGAGGACAGGAGGAAACTTAATCCGATTGGTAGTATTGCAGGAACACTCTTCCATTCTGCTTTTTTTTCATTCGGGGTGATATCAAAGCTCTGTGTCAGGGAGGCGTCGTGATTAATCTGCAGGGTTTGCCTTTTCGACACTTCCCTTACGGGACTCAGGGAAAACGAAAGGTCACGGCAGCATGGAAATGACTGTTATGCATGCAAGGGGAGGCATGAATGTATGCATGCGGTGGGATTTTGACACAGGAAAGCGCTTGCTCGACGCTGAGTTGACCCACAAGAGCTTGTATGACATGGTAATCATACTGCTCACTGTATATCTTTTTTTTCCCCACAGAGTATTTAGCCCCATTTAAAAGCTTTACTATACTTTGATGCTGAGTTTTTTTTCCACTATCATGAGCCCCCTGCGCTGATTCTAAATATTCAAACAAATTCATAATGTGGTGAATTGTTCCTCTAATCAAGTGGTAGAAGTAAACTTTATCAGACCTGGTCATCTTTCACGTTTCCAAACACTATTTTTTTCACGAGATTTGGAAAAGGATTGTATCAGGTCTTATCTTTAGAGGGACTACGTTTGATTAATCTTTGGCAGCCTTCAAAGACATTTAGGTTCATTCAGCAGTTCATACACACTAATTAACCATTCAACAAACCCCTTCCCCAAGCAGTGATTATCATATCACTAAAATCTGTACAACCTAAGTTAAAAGGTTATGTAAGTCAATAAACCATAATAATTAATAAAAGCATTGAAATTGTCATAAATATATTTACTGGGAAAAAAAAGTTCTCAAACTTGTGTTTGGTGGATTATTTCTCTGTTGTTAAAATGCTAATGGTCATTGTATTTTACATCGTTGGAAAGCCTGTTTATTTACCTTCACAATGATGTCCAACTTGTAAGGATCATGCATTTGTGGGATGAGCAGCACAGCTGATTATGTGGGTAGCGCCCAAGAAAAATTTGCCAAAATGCTCTGCCAATGGTAAACAGTGTATTCTCATAAGGCTACCAGGAAGCCTGCAATGACTGCCCTTCACCGTCAGGCCCGTTTGCGCTGGTGTCGACAACACAGACAATGGAACATGAACATGTGGGGGAATGTCATGTTCAGTGATGAGTCCAGGTTCTGTCTGCGAAAGTTTGATGGCAGGGTCAAAGTATGGAGACGACGTGGAGAACGCTATGCTGATTGTTGAACCGATGGAGTAACATCTTTTGGTGGGGGCGGTGTCATGGTGTGGGGCGGCATCTCCCTCACTGGCAAAACAAGGCTTGTCATCATTGAAGGCCATCTCAATGCAGTGAGATATCGGGATGAGATTCTGCAGCCAGTGGCAATCCCATATCTCCACAATCTGGCACCTAACTTAATCCTCCAAGAAACAACGCTCACCCCCACAGAGCCTGGGTTATCACAGACTACCTCCACAATGTGGGAGTAGAGAGAATGGAACAGCCTGCCAAGAGTCCAGACCTCAACCCAATTCAACACTTGTGGGATTAGCTTGTACGTGTTAGAGTGACCAACACAACCTCGTTGGCTGACCTGCAACAAATCTTGGTTGAGGAATGGAACGCCATCCCACAGCAACGTGTGACCAGGTTGGTGACCAGCATGAGGAGGAGGTGCCAGGCTGTTGTGGCTGCGTATGGATCTTCCTCCCGCTACTGAGGCTCCTGATGGAGTATTAAATGAATAAAGTGTAAAATTGCCAATATGTCTTGTTTGTTCCTTGTTACTGATAGAGAGTTCAATCATCCAATCCATCAAACAACTCAAAACAAGAGTCAATACCAACAGGAGAATACACTGTTTACCATTGGCAGAGCATTTTGGCAAATTTTTCTTGGGCGTTACCCACATAATCAGCTGTGCTGCTCATCCCACAAATGCATGATCCTTACAAATTGGACATCATTGCGAAGGTAAATAAACAGGCTTTCCAACGATGTAAAATACAATGACCATTAGCATAGTAACAACAGAGAAATAATCCACCAAACACAAGTTTCCAAACTTTGTTTTTCCAGTTTATATATATATATATAATATTTTTCATAAAATGCTACTAAGTAAACACACAAAACATTATTGATCAAAAAGATTTCGTAAAGTAGAAACATGAACAAAATAGGTTATGTCTTCTTAACACTCCTTAACACCTCCTCCTCCTTAACACAGCTTTCTGCTACACAAAGAATGAACACTGTCCTGCAAATATTTCAGAATAAAAGCCTTGTATAATGCCGGGATCAGACTACATCATATCAGCCCGATTATAGTCCGACACGGCCGTCGTAGGGGATCGGGAACGATAAATGAGTGTCGTGTGTGAAAATCGCTCCTCTTATCTCGTGTAGTGTGTCATAGTACACGACAACCGACGTCATGTCAGGGACGCCCCACGACGCCCCGAGGAAAAGTCTAGCCTGTCCGAATTTTTTGTCTTGACACGCCTAGTGCACATCTCCAACGACGTGTTCCTTTGCGTTGACCAATCAGGTGCTCTCTCCAGCGCGCAGTCGCAGTCGGGTCACTTGGTAATAAACAAACATGGAGAAAAAGGAGGAGCGATGCCGAGTTTGATGCTGTCAGGTGGGACAACCAAACTGACGAAAAATTCATTGAGTTATGGCAACTGTACCCTTGCCTATTTGACGTTTCGTCGAGGGAGTACCATGACAGAGTCAAAAAAGGCAAATGTTTTGCGAGAAATAGCAGAAGCACTTCATCAACCAGGTGAGTAGATATGCTATGATATGCTAGCTATGCCGGCATATCCCCGGTCCTAATTGTGGGAATATGCTAAATTATCATTACCCAAGCACTGACAGTTGCTTCAACCACCTCCCCGATGACGTCTGAACTCGCGCCTGATCGTGGAATATGACGTGCCGTGATTCGTCGTGGTCACACTTGTAGTCTTGCCAGTCACCCGACCAAGACACTGTAAGAGTTTATGGTGCTGTGATCATTAGATCTGACATGGTGACCATCGTCAAAGACAAAAATATCCTGTAGTCTGATCCTGACACTAACAAATGAAGGAACTCTGTCCACAGGAAGAAAAAAAATGCTTGAGGGATTTTATTTTGAAATGAAAGCAGGAAGTGTTGATCTAAAAATAATATTCAGATATTTTCATGTCTGTGACATATTCTACAGATGCAGACATCAAAACTGTAATAATGTTGCTGGTATGATGTCATTATACAGTAAAAAGAGCTTCACTTTCTGTCGCTGCTGTGAATCGCGCATGGCTCACAGTAAAAATGGGCAAGACCTTGAATCTTTAGAGACACAGCCGAGCCGCTCGTAAAACATGCTGCTCACGCGGGCTGTGTGGCTGCTCTAACCTGTTAACATGGACGCCGAAATAAAAAACAACAAGTTCCGTAGCTACCACGTGCTGCTGATGTTCCCAGTGTGTCCTGGGCTTTTGACAGCATTTCCAACAGGCCATTCATTTTGGCATTTCTTTGACTGCTTTGACAGCACTATAAGGCATACTTGGTATTTGCCATCCCGATCTTCCAAAGGATGCTAGGACCCTCCTCAGGACTAAGACAAAATACTCAATTCTGGAAAGGGCTAGGGGACAGAACACTATTTTGGTATTCTGCCTTTGCTTAGAAATGCGCTAAGTACGTACACACAATGGCAGAGACAGTTTCACTTTGAAGCTGCAAATAAACACAGATGGACTTCCTTTATTCTAGAGCTCTAGTCTGCAACTGTGTCCCATCCTCGGTCTGCTACGGAGTGTTCCCATGAAAGAACCAGTAGTGATAGGTTTGTTCTGTGGACCAAAGAAACCGAGCTCAGCACAAGAGTTCCTTGGAGATTTTGTTACTGAGTTACAACAGCTTGAAAAAGGTTTTGATTTTGAGGGAAAGAAATTGATGCTCAAACCGGACACAGTCATTGGTGACACACCAGCCAGGTCATTTGTTAAAAACGCAATGGTTGTGACAAGTGTGCACGGCCTGGAAAATACATTATCAGACGCAAGACATTCCCATGTACAGACTACGGTCTAAGGACAGACGAAAACATGGTTGAGGAGAGTCATCATAGTGAAGGGCCACATCCATTTCATGGCAGCAGTGTCGGTATGGTTTCACAATTCCCTTTAGATTACATGCATTTGGTTTGTGTAGGTGTTGTTAGGCGAATGCTACACATCTGGCTCAGGGGTCCTTTGGATTCCGGCAAAACTGTTAGAAATGCGTCCCTATCTATGTTCCTGTGGAGTTTGTCCGAAAGCCTAGATCGATGAGGGAATTAGATCTTTGGAAGGCCACGGAATTAAGGCAGTTTCTGCTGTACACAGGACTTTTAATGTTAGGTACCTTTCTGGACAGAAATATGTACAGAAATGTCATGCTACTCCTCTCTGCTATTGCTATTTTATTAAGTCCTAGACTATCGTGCCACACACAATATGCTCACTCCCTACTTATATCTTTTGTTCGTCACTTTGGTGAGATATATGGCAAAGATCAAATTGTTTCTAATGTACATGGTTTGGTCCATCTGGCAGATGAAGTACGACGACATTGTTGCCTTGACTCATTTTCTGCATTTCCCTATGAAAGTTATCTGCACAAGCTGAAAGAGCTAGTCAGAACACCACTTTCCCCTTGGCCAAGTTATCCGTCCATCGTCAGAGAAGATAATTACCGACACTCTTTTAAGTAAGTAAGTAAAACATTTTTATAGAGGGCTTATCGTTTATCGCTTAGCGTTTATCACAGACACAACATCACACAATTCATACGGCAGACTCCAGATCAGCTCTTACTGCTTGTTTTCCTACAGTGAAGAGGAAGAGGAGGAAATTCAAATGAAGAGAAGCCCAAAGCCGATGTAAGTATATATATATATTTTCCTTTATATTCTACCTGAACGTTTTGACCTCAAGTGTCACAACAGCGTCCTTCAGTGTTATGGTCTGACGAACCTGACAACAACCATGCAGGCAAAACCAGCTGTAACTGAGTGAAAAGGTCAGTCAGTGACCTGGTTTCTCAGAGGAATCAGGTTATTTGGGTAATTGAAGAATGCATTTAGTCAGAAAGTATTGACAGACCTAACACATTGTTAGTTGTGGTCTTTTGATTGGATTTGTTGAGAAAATAAATTAGAATAACACTAGACATATCGTTAGGTTTGCAAAATTTGAGTTTATGATACTCGGCCTCCAGACAAGAAATTACAATTAGGATATAATTATGTCTAATAATATATACTAACATACATTCTTTTGCAGCTACTCAAAAGTGAATTTTTTGCATATCGTATATAATGTTACGGAGACAGTCTCTCTGTTCTGTGGGAGGCATATTTAAGGAGGAGTACATATTTTTTCTGTAATAAACTCCAATGGTGGTCCACCGGAAGGGGGCGGGATTTTGCCTATAATTCCCTTAAAAAAACACACATTTTCAAGAAAATAAAAGTTCGACCTGTTATGGTCCCAGCCATAACTTCAGTTTCCTAGTGTGTCTTTTCCCTTTTTCCCTGTTTTCCAGTTCCCCTGTCTGTCTTGTCTGTGCGTGCATGGTAGTGTGTGTGTGTGTGTGTGTGTGTGTGTGTGTGTGTGTGTGTGTGCTCTCCTCCCACCAGCAGTTTTCCGCGCTCCATGACACAATCAACCCACCTGACACAAATCACACAGTCGGCAGTAATCAGATGATCAGCTCACTACTTAGCCCGCGGACACACTGAGAACGTCAGGAGCGCGTGGCGGCTGCGTGATACATGCGTTGGGCGTTCACACCAGCTGCGTGTCTGCTGTGTTTCAGCTGCTGCTGTCAGCCCCTTCTTTCTACATAGAGTTTGCCTTTTACTGGCCATTTAACTTCTTTATATTTATTTAAGACAAAAAAGGTAAGAACTGTGTGGTAATTTGTAAATATTAATAAAAACAAACAAATAACTAGATACATTAGTAGTAATGGAAAGCCTACAGCAATCCCTCTTCACTTTGCCTTGCACAGTTTTAAACAACATTTCCATTGGCTTTGGGGTTTCTGTTCTACAGCATTCCAGGGGTAGGCTTTTTATCAAAAACTATTTAATTTACATCTGGAGCGGGAGATTAATTTACATTACAGATGCTGATGTTCCGACACCGAGTTCAGTCTCTGCTGTGCGTTTGTCTTGTTATGATCTTCTTTCAACTTCCAGACTGTTTTTCACCATGGGTAAAAGTAGGCTCTTCTGCTATTTGTTTAATTTAAAAGATATTTAAAACTGCATGTTTATCATGAACTTTGTTTTATATGTAGGCTATGAAGTTATTTCAATTGTTTTGATCAACTTACCGGCCTATTCGCATTTTTTTTAAAAAAGGAACGCGGTTTATTAATTATTTTTTATCATGTTTTCATTTGTTTTCAGTGCGAGTTTTTGACAGAAGAAAAGCCATAGCGCTTTATCTTTTGCTCCAAAGGCTCCAGAGAAGACAACGTCGAAGAATGTGGGTTCACCCGCTCAATCTGAGAAGGAGGCAACTTGGAGCTTTTCACCACCTTGTGGCAGCTGCCAATTCTCTGGTGCTTGCTGTTGTTTCCCTTTTCCCTGGTGTTTTTTGGTTGAGTTGCTGAGTGATTAGAGGGTTATTCAGTTCACCTGTTGCGCAGAGTGTGGGGACTGGCTCTTAAATGATAGTTGAGAGCAGCTTGGTGCATTCCCCTCTTGGCCAATCAGGGTGTAACGACGCCCTTTCTGTAGGGCTTAAAAGAGGAGGGAAACTGAAAAACCCAGTGTCATTCTGATCTCTCCTTCACTCAATGCAACATGTGTTATCAGCCAAACCAGAAATCTGGTCTGTTTTAGGCCCTTTTGAGATTCTGTGCTCTTTGTGTTTTTTTTATTGAGAGTGTTGACTATCCTAATTGGGGAAACAAAATAAATACCATTCAATTGGGTTACCTGCACTAAGACGTTTAGGTGCTATTAGTGCAAGGATCTGGCTTGCCTCATGATAGCCTAATGCCTGCAGGCTTTATTTTGTTATTCTATTCATTTGTTGATTTTCACTGAAACCCTTTATACCCATTTCTTTCAGTGTACTTTATTTGGGGAAAACTTTAAAGGAGGGTAAAAGGAAAAATAAAAACAATATTTCAGTTTCCTTAATTGTTTGTTATTGAGGCATTTGTTCATTATTATTAAGGAGGCATTTTATTTTATATTGTTATGTGGATGGGAACTGTTTTTCAGTCTTCTGCCTGAACAACTAAAGTCTGAGGAAATCGGTACTGCCACAACCTTGTAGCTGAACTACACCTTGATAGAGAAAAACACCTGATGTATTTCAGAATGAGCGCTGAAGAAATGAATAATCTACTTTCATTGTTTGGAACCGACCTGATCAGGCAGACAACAAATTACAGGGCTGCCATTGAACCAAAACAGCGGCTTGCTGTCACACTGAACTAATTAGAATTATTTCAATTTGTGGACATGCATTAATAAAGACCAGAGTAAATATAAGTAAAGTGTTTTGTTTTTTTATTATAATACAAAGCAAAATAAACAGTTTACTTATGTATTAACCTTTAAAAAAATAACTTTATAATAAATAAATTACAATACTATGGAAAAAAAACCCAAACATGAATAACAAAAAGTAAAAGAACAACATAAGGACTACAATGAAATGCAATATCACTAGCGGGTGTGGTTTGATATAACAAACAAAAAATAACTAACTTTATTCAAAATTGTGATATGCTGGTAGTGAGGGGTCTTGCAGTTCCTCCATGAAGGAGCGTTGGGGTCTCTGTTAGGGGGGTCTTGGTGGAGGTGCTTGCTGTTCAGTGGACTGGTCCTGGTAGTAAGGTGTGGATTGGTAGAGAAAACTTGTTGGATGTTGCTGACTTGTTGTTGGGATCTTCGCCGGGGGTGTGGAAGGAAACTGTCCCCGGTCTTGAGCTTCAAGACCAGCCAAATGGGTCAGGATGTGAATTTGGGCCTGGTCTTGGCACCCATGAGACAGCCTGTTTAGTCTTGGAACCAAACTTAGACAGAAGTAATACTTTTCTTCATGGTGAAGGAACATGTGGTGCAGGTGTTATTGCAGGTTGAGTTATTATGTCCAGTAACTGTTGCTCTGTTGATGTGAAGGGAAAAGATGCTCTTCTCCTCTCCCATGTTGTTCTGTTTAGTGTAGCAGACTCTGTTATCAGAGCTTGCACTCTGGGTTGGGGGGAAGTAGTGGTGGACCTCTGTGTTGTAACCTGTGAGGAGGGGTGGGGGTGGGGTGGTGGACCTTACAGATGCTAATGACGGAGTTGGGGTGGATGGCCTTAACGGGACTGGAGTTTCTGGTCTGGATGATGGTCCTGCATCAGAATCTTCTTCCGTTGTACTCCAGTCCATTAGACGTCAGTATGAAAACCAGGTACCAATACTATTAAAAAGAACACACATTTTAGACAACTTCACATACTATTGTTTTAATAATTACGAAAATGCAGTATGTTTGGCTTGAAAATGAAGCATGAACAAATACTAACCTTCTTGGCTGCACATGAGGCAGCAGGAAATACATGACTTTATCATACTTCCACTCTTATGGTGCCACCAGCAGAGCCACTTGGCACATTTTTTTTGTTTTTAACAAATGCATCCCGCAGCACCTTGCATTCATCAACTGTAGGGGGAAAAAATATTATAACGTAATAAAAATTACAACTTTTTTTTCTTTCCTACACAGGTTCCTAGGCACAGGAGAGAGCTTCTTGAGCCTTGCCTTCCAATATCGTCTTGGGAAGAGCACTGTTGCCGCTAGTGTTCACATGACCTGCAGGGCAATTGAGAGGCGGATGACAGAAACTCACTTTCTGAGGCCAAATGAGGACATGTGGAAAGCCATTGCCTCATCGTTCTGGTCCAAGTGGGACTTCCCTAACTGCATAGGTGCCATTGATGGAAAACATGTGACCATAGTAGCACCTAAAAAATACAGAAGCAAGTTCTTCAACTACAAGAAGACATTCTGCATTGTACTTCTTGCACTGCTGACCACAGCTTCACGTTTGTCCAGGTGGGGAACTTTGGAAGGTCAAGCGATGGTGGAGTCTACTCAAACTCTGCACTCAGAAGAGGGATGGAGGCCAAAAGTTTGGACATGCCTGCGGACAGTCCTCTACCAGAGTCAGGTGTACAGGGCCCAATGCCATACACCATGGTGGGTGATGCTGCATTCCCGCTCAAGACCTACCTGAAGAGGCCGTTTCCTGGGACCAACATCCCAAGATGGAGAAAGATTTTTAATTACAGACTGTCCCGGGCTAGGACGGTGGTTGAGTGTGCCTCCGGCATCCTGTCAGCTAGATGGAGGGTGCTCCACATGAAGCCAGAAAATGTTGACTCTGTGGTCATGGCGGCGTGCATCCTGCACAATTACCTGCTAACCCCATCCCGAAACCAAAGGTGGCTGGATGAGGCCGAACACACAGGGGCCGTACTTCCACAAGTTCCAAACCGGGGTGGAAACTGCGGAAGCAGAGATGCATATGAAGTACGTGAGAAGCTGAGCACATTTTTCACCTCCCCTGAAGGCTGAGTTTCCTGGCAGGACAGAATGGTGTAGGGCTCCTAAACTCTAACTAACTAATCACAGAACTTGATTAAAGTCAAGTCACCAAGACTGTGTTAGTGTTGAAATGACAACATTTAAGATTTGTTAATAATTACACAGTAGCCTTGCTAACATGTAAATTTGTTTTTTTGAAAACTTGAAATAAAAAAACGACATGTAATCAATCACTGTTTCCATTATTTTCAGAGATTTAATGAAATGTTGAAATGGGGTAATAACAAAATCATTTTTCCAATAACAGCCACCATTTAAAATATTTCTGTGTTCCATTGTCCTTTAACATTTAGTGAAGGAACTTTGCTTTGGCATGGAAGGGGAGTTGTTGTTGGAGGGGATAGTGACAAACCTTCAGGTGTGTGAGTGTTTGTTACAGACGGAGGTGAAGGAGATGTAAAAACTAATAAAATAATCTTACATTCATAACCAATAGCAGAGGCAATTTCTTCCCATTGCTTTTCTTTTGACATCTTTGTAGAACTTATTCTGTGGGTCATAGAGATCAGAGTGCTTTTCAACCTTGACGATTAGTTCAGTGTCATCCATCATTGATGAGTAGCCAACAAGTGAGGAGTTGTACTCAAGAAGAAGTCGTGGTGTTTGTTTGGATAGAGCTATTAACCCAGTCTATTATATTTGTAGCATATGTAGGGTTTCTGCTATAACTAGTGTTTACAAAATGAAAAGCCTGTACTATATTAACTTTATGGAAACCTGCAAGTAGACCATGATCGTGTTTTCTCTGTTCCTAGGAGCCCTGCCTGCCTGCGTGGCTTTAATCCCCAGCCCTGTTTTTGCCCTGATCATTTCCTCTGCACAGTTTGGCAATAAAGCCTTTTGTTAATTTTTCATCTGCCTCCTGTGTCTGCATTAACAACACCGTGTATTACTTAACATAAAAATAGCATGCACAGCATGTGAAATAACATTTTACAAAGTAAAATACAGATAAACCAAACAAAATACTTCGTTGGCGGTATGCTGCAAAAAAGGAGTAATCTTCAGAGATTCACATCCACTTAAAGTCCGTTGTGACGAGCCACTAACTCTTAACCGGTGCACAATTGTCCATGCTTACTGCTTGCTTGCTTACCGGTGCTGCTGGTTGAGTCCTACTCACGCGAGAGCAGCCTAACGAGATTCTCAGGTAACTTAGCGGAGCCTTCAAAATAAAAGCACTACATTTACTGAATGAAACGATGCTTAGCAGAAGTAAACAAATTATACAAATTATGTAGCAATATATTGACAACAATTACTTTGCCTCTCTATGAAGGAGGAAAGAGGGCTGTGGATGACGGTTTTGCCAGGTTGGCCAAGCACAGTGCTTTCCAGAGGGCGTTGGAAGGCAATCCATGGCCCATTCAAAGCTGTGAATGTAGCAGTGTGCGTACAGTTTTTTGTCGGTGAATATTACGACCCCGAGAAAAGCTCGTTGACGAGGTCGAACATAATCACAAGAATTTTCAAAAAATATACAAATTTTTATGTAAGAGCAACACAGAAATAGTAGACCAATAATTAACAAAAGAGCCAAGTTAAGTAAAAGAACCAAACTAACCCCTAAAGTTTTACCCATAACTACAGACGTAGGCAAAATTGTTGGTACTCTTCCGTTAAAGAAAGAAAAACCCACAAAGGTCACTGAAATAACTTGAAACTGAGAAAAGTAATAATAAATAAAAATGTATTGAAAATTAACTAATGAAAATGAGACTGCTTTTGAATTTTGGTTCAACAGAATCATTTTAAAAAACAAACTAATGAAACTGGCCTGGACAAAAATGATGGTACTCTTAACTTAATATTTAGTTGCACAACCTTTTGAGGCAATCACTGCAAACAAGCGATTTCTGTAACTCTCAATGAGACTTCTGCACCTGTCGACAGGTATGTTGGCCCACTCCTCGTGAGCAAACTGCTCTAGCTGTCTCAGGTTTGAAGGGTGCCTTCTCCAGATTGCATGTTTCAGCTCCTTCCACAGATGTTCAATAGGATTTAGATCAGGGCTCATAGAAGGCCACTTCAGAACAGTCCAATGTTTTGTTCTTAGCCATTCTTGGGTGTTTTTAGCTGTGTGTTTTGGGTCATTATCCTGTTGGAGGACCCATGACCTGCGACGGAGACCAAGCTTTCTGACACTGGGCAGCACATTTCGCTCCAGAATGCCTTGATAGTCTTGAGATTTCATTGTACCTGGCACAGATTCAAGACACCCTGTGCCAGATGCAGCAAAGCAGCCCCAGAACATAACCGAGCCTCCTCCATGTTTCACATTAGGTACAGTGTTCTTTTCTTTGTATGCTTCATTTTTGCGTCTGTAAACATAGAGCTGATTTGACTTGCCAAAAAGCTCCAGTTTTGTCTCATCTGTCCAAAGGACATTCTCCCAGAAGCTTTGTGGCTTGTCAATATGCATTTTGGCATATTCCAGTCTCGCTTTTTTATGATTTGCTTTCAACAGTGGTGTCCTCCTCGGTCGTCTTCCATTAAGTCCACTTTGGCTCAAACAGCGACGGATGGTGCGATCTGACACTGATGTACCTTGACCTTGGAGTTCACCTCTAATCTCTTTGGAAGTTGTTCTGGGCTCTTTGGTTACCATTCGTATTATCCGTCTCTTCAATTTGTCATCAATTTTCCTCTTGCGGCCACGTCCAGGGAGGTTGGCTACAGTCCCGTGGACCTTAAACTTCTGAATAATATGTGCAACTGTAGTCACAGGAACATCAAGCTGCTTGGAGATGGTCTTATAGCCTTTACCTTTAACATGCTTGTCAATAATTTTCTTTCTCATCTCCTGAGACAACTCTCTCCTTAGCTTTCTGTGGTCCATGTTCAGTGTGGTACACACCATGATACCAAACAGCACAGTGACTACTTTTCACCCTTTAAATAGGCAGACTGACTGATTACAAGTTTGAAGACACCTGTGATGCTAATTACAGGACACACCTTAGTTTAATATGTCCCTATGGTCAAATTATTTTCAATCTTTTCTAGGGCTACCATCATTTTTGTCTAGGCCAGTTTCATCAGTTTGTTTTTTAAAATGATTCTGTTGAACCACAATTCAAAAGCAACAGCTGATTTTCATTAGTTAATTTTCAGTAAATTTTTATTTATTATTACTTTTGTCAGTTTCAAGTTATTTCAGTGACCATTGTGGGGTTTTCTTTCTTTAACGGAAGAGTACCAACAATTTTGCCTACGTCTGTAACCAAACTGGTGAGCCGGCAAAAAGGAACAAAAGAGGGGAAGCCACCTCAGCCCAGCTCTTACAGAGCCGGCGGAACCAGGTACTTCCCTCTACCCCTGAACAACATAACCCCAAACTAAACCCTGACAAACAGAAACAAAACACCGAAAACTAGACCACCGGACTCACCAGAAAAGATGAACAAAACAAACAACAAGTGGTCACTATGCTGCTGCTGCCAGGCCAGGCCAGAGTGGAAGAGAGAGTGATCCTAAATCCCACCCCCCTCTTTATTGACTCCCAATCAAGAGAGCAGCCACACCTGGAGAGAAGAAACACAGACTTTGGGTACGTCCCAAAGCTCTTAATTTCCGTTTCCTCGCTCCTCGATCCTCGCTTGAACCGGAAGTTGTTCTGGTGCGCCATTTTGAAGACCGTCCCAAAGCTCTGATTAGTGCATCGAGGATCGAGGAGGCTTGCTGGAGGAGCTATGAGCGAGGATAAACCAGCGTATCCTCCACGGAAGTCTTTTACCGACCGACACGCCCCCTTATTGGATATCAGTTACTGATTGGACGCTGCTGCCGATCAGACTGATCTAATAACTTTACCTCTCAACATCACTGGAGTTTTATACCGGAGTGAAAACAGATCACAGATTAAATGTTTTATAGTTTAGTTGTCTTCTGATTCACCATCTAGTTCAGATCTGTGTTAATTGAAGCTCTGAAAAGCAGCAGAAGGACCTGTAGTAGCTCTCCTTCACACACCGCCAGTGAAGCAGCCTGACACTGGGAGGGGTTTATAAAACCTGACAAACTGACTCAAGATAACTTTCTGCATTTTTTTAGAAAGGTTTTTCTTTTCATGATCTGTTATTTCCCCCGTTAACTTTTATTAATGAAACTATTAAAGTCAGAGAGAGAAGGAGAGTCTGTCTGTCAGCAACAAACACCTTTTACATCATTTATCCTCATTTCCATTCAGTCACATGAGGCTGATCATTCCTGAACATCGGGTTTGATATGAGTTACATCATTTACATTTTCCCTTTATCCTAATAAATAATGTCCAGTGTTCAAAAAACACCGTAGTCATATTCTGGGTTATGAAATAATTAACTCAAAATCAGAATATCAATAACTACAGACGCTAATAATGAATAAATAATATAAAGAGCACTTGTCTTTATTAGTACTAGTACAGTTCAGACGCAAACAGCTGTTAAAGTTGACTGACAGCTGATCCAGATGTGATCAGCTGCTGCTGTCATCAGAAACGGACGTCGCTTCACGTGACGCTTCAGAGGAGACGACCGTCTCATGTCGCTTAAATCGTATTTCCTCGTTTCCTCTCTCCTCGCATGGTTTCCTTGCGTCTCTCCATGCTTCCCTGGTGGGAGGGACTAAGACGCAAGGAAAAGACGCAAGTGAGGGAAACAGGGATGCAATTAAGAGCTTTGGGACGTACCCCAAGATTAGGCATGAGACAGGATCAGCATGATCAGAAGGAGGGGGAGCATAACAGTGAATAAATGATACAACTCGTCAGCTCAATACTACAAAGCCCCCAGGAAGAGCGCTGGTCGTTGATCATAACTTTCGTAGTGGCCAAACAGCGGTACTACAACTTCCGTGTCCGTTACGTGATTCCATTGGGCCCAAAAATACTTTTTCTCATAGACTTACATTGGGAAAGAGACGTCTGTAACTCAGCGGATAATTTAGTTTTTTAGGTGAATCAATTTCTCAGTACGAACTATCTAATAGCCCTTATTTAAATCATTAGGTTCTAAAAGTTGTAAAATGCGCTAATAGCCGAATCCAGAGTTATTTCCCTTCCTCCGTTCATGTGAATGAGACCCAGCCCGAAGCGAGGGCTGGGAGGCGAAGTTAGCAAGCCAAGACGACACCGTGACCGGGTAGAAGCTACAGGGTACTTTCCAGTTGGAAGTCGAGATATTTTGTCTTCATGCGCCACTGAGCAACTTTCATAGGAATGAACGGGGCCCCGCCTCCAACACTGTATTTAGTTCTCTTTATACATCCATGCGAGACCAGAGCCAACTTCCTGTATCCTGCAACGCCAGCTCAGACTCTCTTAAGGTGGACCAGCTTTTCTCCTTAAAGTAACAAGCCACTCCTGAGTTTTGCTCAACTTTCAAATTTTATTTTACATTTCTTTATTAGGGTTATAGCCCCGAAGGGGCATAACCCTATTGAGTTTGCGCCGGTTTGTTATTATTAGGGTTATAGCCCCGAAGGGGCATAACCCTATTGTCTTTGTGCGAATTTATTATTATTAGGGTTATAGCCCCGAAGGGGCATAACCCTATTGAGTTTGTGTGAATTTGATATTATTATTATTATTAGGGTTATAGCCCCGAAGGGGCCAAAACTCTCAAACACTTATATCGCAAGATCCGGTGGACAGAATTTTATCAAATTTGGTGCACATACTCTGGGGACAAGTATTAACCAAGATCTGAAGTGTGATATTGATCGGTGCATGTGGGCGTGGCCTATTCAGCATTTTATGCTAAATTATGCCTTTGCTCAATTTGCTGTGAGCTGGAACGAGCTAGAGATATGAAACTTGGTACCATAACTGTACATGTCATAATGCTTCACATAAAATATGAAAACAATTGGCCACATGGTGGCGCTATAAAATTTTTCACGGCCAGCCCCCTCACACCATAAATCCCATCGATTAGAAATTTGACAGACATGTGCTGCTGAATGTGATCTACAAAAAAGTCTCTTGGACCACGAAAGTCCACTGACTAGATTTTCCGCCATGTTGAATTCTTTGAAAAACACATTTTTGACATCTCCTCCTAAACCGTAGGTCTGATTGCTGGCATATTTTCTGCGAATCATTATTGGACCAGGCTCATCAAAAGTTGCATAAAGCTTGTTGATATGTCATTGTGTTGTGAAGTTATTGACCAATTCATTTTTAAGGGGCGGGCTCAGCACATCAATAGACCTAACTTCCCAAGCCTTTGGCCCATCGTCTCCAAAGCAGCATATGTTCACAAGAGTGGCTGAAACATCCGCTGAAAGTTTCATACAAATCGACGACTAGGGGGGCGCGTTGAGCGCGAAAGGCTATAACCCGCGAAATGCCGCTTGCGGCTTTAATTTCTTATTATTAATCGTTTAAAATTGTTAACGTTGGTTAAGCGCTTAATTATTAACATCTCTATTCTGTAACAAATTCTGGACAATTAAGGTTAACGCTATGTTAAAAGTGTAAAGGAAATTACTCGGAAATAAAAACATAAAAGTACAATTATTATTACCCCATTTCAACATGTCATTAAATCTATGAAAAAAAAAATGGAAACAGTGATTGACTACATGCAAGTTTTTATTTAAAGTGTTAGGCACCAAGCAGTGAGGCAACAAGGAAACAGGAGTTGTTGAAGTAATTGGGCTTTTTATTTACCCAAAAAATAACAAAACATTATAAACCAAGAATTTAATACCTAGGTCTATAAAAGAGGTTAAAGCAATAACTATAACTATAGTTATTCTCACAACTAAACAAGGTGTTGACTGAACAAAACTAACCTGCACTGACACATGAGGGCAGATGTACAGTATATATACTGCATATACAGACGTAGGCAAAATCGTTGGTACCCTTCCGTTAAAGAAGGAAAAACCAACAATGGTCACTGAAATAACTTGAAACTGACAAAAGTAATAATAAATAAAAATTCACTGAAAATTAACTAATGAAAATCAGATATTGTTTTTGAATTATGGTTCAGCAAAATCATTTAAAAAAACAAACTAATGAAACTGGCCTATACAAAAATGATGGTACCCTTAACTTAATATTTTGTTGCAAAACCTTTTGAGGCAATCACTGCAATCAAGTGATTTCTGTAACTCTCAATGAGACTTCTGCACCTGTCGACAGGTATGTTGGCCCACTCCTCGTGAGCAAACTGCTCCAGCTGTCTCAGGTTTGAAGGGTGCCTTCTCCAGACAGCATGTTTCAGCTCCTTCCACAGATGTTCAATAGGATTTAGATCAGGGCTCATAGAAGGCCACTTCAGAATAGTCCAGTGTTTTGTTCTTAGCCATTCTTGGGTGTTTTTAGCTGTGTTGTGGGTCATTATCCTGTTTGAGGACCCATGACCTGCGACGGAGACCAAGCTTTCTGACACTGGGCAGCACATTTCGCTCCAGAATGCCTTGATAGTCTTGAGATTTCATTGTACCCTGCACAGATTCAAGACACCCTGTGCCAGATGCAACAAAGCAGCCCCATAACATAACCGAGCCTCCTCCATGTTTCACATTAGGTACAGTGTTCTTTTCTTTGGATGCTTCATCTCTTCGTCTGTGAACATAGAGCTGATGTGACTTGCCAAAAAGCTCCAGTTTTGTCTCATCTGTCCAAAGGACATTCTCCCAGAAGCTTTGTGGCTTGTCAATATGCATTTTGGAAAATTCCAGTCTCGCTTTTTTATGATTTGGTGTCCTCCTCGGTTGTCTTCCATTAAGTCCACTTTGGCTCAAACAGTGACGGATGGTGCGATCTGACACTGATGTACCTTGACCTTGGAGTTCACCTCTAATCTCTTTGGAAGTTGTTCTGGGCTCTTTGGTTACCATTCGTATTATCCGTCTCTTCAATATGTCATCAATTTTCCTCTTGCGGCCACGTCCAGGGAGGTTGGCTACAGTCCCATGGACCTTAAACTTCTGAATAATATGTGCAGCTGTAGTCACAGGAACATCAAGCTGCTTGGAGATGGTCTTATAGCCTTTACCTTTAACATGAAGGTCTATAATGTTCTTTCTGATCTCCTGAGACAACTCTCTCCTTAGCTTTCTGTGGTCCATGTTCAGTGTGGTACACACCATGATACCAAACAGCACAGTGACTACTTTTCACCCTTTAAATAGGCAGACTGACTGATTACAAGTTTTGAAGATACCTGTGATGCTATTTACAGGACACCTTAGTTTAACATGTCCCTATGGTCACATTATTTTACATCTTTTCTAGGGGTACCATCATTTTTTGTCCAGGTCAGTTTCATTAGTTTGTTTTTTAAAATGATTCTGTTGAACCACAATTCAAAAACAATAGCTGATTTTCATTAGTTAATTTTCAGTAAATTTTTATTTATTATTACTTTTGTCAATTTCAAGTTATTTCAGTGACCATTGTGGGTTTTTCTCTCTTTAACGGAAGGGTACCAACAACTTTGCCTACATCTGTATATGAGCCCCTGTTGACTAACATGTATCTTACAAATACATTTCCTACATTGTTAGAACATTTGCCAAATTTTACCAAACAAACATCAAACACAACCACATAACAGTTCATTCAAAAAGTAATATTTATTGCACAAACAGTTTTTCAAAAGACAGTACTAGGATTAGTGCAATTATTTACAAACATTATGTAAAAAAATCAACATAAAAAAAATAAATAAAATATAGTAAATGTAAGTGCACATAAAAAAGTGCATCAACAACACAGCACACACAACTTCCTATTTACAAAAACACTAATTTATAACACTAAAAGTGCTAATGACGACAGAAGGATTCTAGACGCTGTCATCCCAGCTGCCGACAATGTCCGTACTGTCCCCTCCTGGCACCACTTCTAGAACCAAGTCCTTAATTTCACAGACTTGTGGTTCTTCTTCTCTGCACTTTTTCTCCACTTCCAGAGCCACCGCCATCAGCTCACCATCAGAGACTTCTACAACACAATGCACAAACACACACGTGTCAATAACAATAGTCACTGATGGAAAATCTTTCTGAGAATGCCATGTCCAAAACCAACAGACATGAAACTGAAATACTTCTCACCAGACTCATAAAACTTTGTACATAACCTATTGTCTATACCTTTTTAAATGGTATCTGAGTGAAAATGTATTTCAATTACATTTGCATACATAATACTATACCTTTCATTGTAAATGTTTTCATGTAGTTGTTAACAATTACAAATTACCAAAGCTGTAATAATAACTGCTTAGGCCTTCCTTATCAACAACAATTATGTAAATAAATGGTGTTACCAACAAATAACAATTTGTAACACAATAATAACTTTCAATTATCTATGATTATGTTCACACCTTTCAAAAAAGTGTGTTCATTACATCTAATGCATCTTGCTTCTGACCTGCTGTTGCACTTCACACAACATATTATGTAAGATGCACACTTCAATACGCCTTTGTCACATAATGTCTACATATTTGTAATGGTAACTCAAACTTGCATTTTTTGCTTTAAGAGAAATTTTCAAACTCTTACCGTCTTGAATTTTCAGCTTGGCCTGCGCTTCTTTGAGTTGCCTCTGCAACTTCTCATTTCGTCGTAAATTTTTGGTCACCTCCTGCCGTAGGAATCCTGCCTTCCTTTCAGTTGACCGCTGCACCTTCACCATCCTGACCAACGTGCTTGAAGCCAGTGATCCGGCATCCACCATACGCCGGTAAATGAGGTCCCGGCTTACCGCTGGATCCAGACATGAATACTGCAACAAACATAACAAATAAAACACTTTATTATACAACCTTAGGGCTTACTACAGTAAACATGACACATATTACCATAACCATAAATAAAATAAAGCACTCAAAACTTACAAAGTTAAACATATAAAATTCATTCACTTCATTAATCAATATACTGTATGTACCTTGCAAACATATATATTTAGTTACCTTATAAACTAGCAACAAACTTCAATCTCACAAAAAAACACTAGCTAGCTAGCTAGCTAGTTAATCCTAAAAGTGCAATGTCATTTGACCAAATTCCCCATTATCTGTATTGTGCATCCCTAATAAATGCATTCCTGAAACTGGCAGTCACACGGTGGGAAAACAAAGCCACAATCTCTTAACAACAACAACAAACACATAACAAAAATATAAACTAGTATAAAAACAATATACTCACTAATTTCAGTACAGCTCAGTCTCCATCAGTCGGTCATCTGCTCTGATCTGTCTGGACCCTCATCTGCCCCATGCTTCCCCCCACACTCGACCCCCTGCAATTTGCATACCGCCCAAACAGAGGCACAGAGGACGCCATCGCCCACGTCCTACACACCACCCTCTCCCACCTGGAAGGAAGGGACACCTATGTGAGGATGCTGTTCGTGGATTACAGCTCAGCGTTCAACACCATAGTCCCCTCCAGGCTCGTCAGTAAGCTCAAGGATCTGGGCCTGAACACACCACTGTGTGACTGGATCCTGGACTTTCTGACGGAACGCTCCCAGGTGGTGAGAATGGACAACCTCACCTCGACTTCACTGACTCTAAGCACAGGAGCGCCTCAGGGCTGTGTTCTCAGCCCCCTCCTGTACTCCCTCTACACCCACGACTGTGTGGCAACAAGAGCTTCAAACACCATCGTGAAGTTTGCGGACGACACAGCAGTTGTGGGGTTGATCTCCCATGGCGACGAGACGGTTTACAGGGAGGAGGTGACCACCCTGGAACAGTGGTGTCAGAACAACAACCTCTCCCTGAACATCTCAAAGACCAAGGAGGTCATCGTGGATTACAGGAGGGGGGGTTGCACTCACCCCCCAGTCACCATCAACGGCACAGCGGTGGAGAGGGTGGACACCTTTAAATACCTGGGTGTCAACATCCATAAGAGCTTGAGATGGGCCACCCACACCACCGCTGTAGTCAGGAAGACCCAGCAGAGACTGTACGCTCTGAGGCGACTCAAGACTTTTAGACTGAAAGCACAAATCCTCAGGGACTTCTACCGGGGCACCATAGAGAGCCTCCTGACAGGCTGCTTCACCACCGGGTACAGCAGCTGCACCAACGTGGACCGTAAGGAGCTGGGAAGGGTGGTGCGCTCGGCCCAACACATCACCGGGTGCGAGCTGCCCAGCCTGCAGGAGCTTTACACCCAGCGGTGCCTCAGGAAGTCCCTGAGGGTCATTAAGGACACGACACACCCCCACAACAACCTGTTCTCCCTCCTGCCCTCTGGTAGAAGATACAGGACCCCCAGGACTCACACCAGCAGACTGAGGAACAGTTTTTTCAATAGATAATTCATACGACACCACACAAAAATATATCTTATACTGTATATATTGTATATGTTCTTAATGCATATGTTCTTAATATGCCCTTCTACAAAGTATTTCCTTTTATAATTGTAATATAATTTATTATTTTAATGGAGCTTCCCAGCAAAAAGCATTTCACACGATTGTACCTGTATAACCGGCGTGACAATAAACATCTTGAATCTTGAATCTTGAATATCTTACTTGTAAACTGATCAGCTGGCTGAAACAAAGCAGCCCCTATCCCCTCTATCAGCCCTAATGTTACCTTCAGCAGAGGACAGAGGACAGGAGGAAGGACTGATACTGACTGATGTCAGTGTTCTTCAGTCTTTATAAACTTCACTTAGTATTTTCATGTCAGGAATATGATTTATTTTATTAACATGTTAGATTGTTTCCAGTGAGATATTAATGAGTTTATATGGTGACTTTGCCGTTGTAAACATTACTGTTGCTGCTCCAGAAACAACATTTAGCCTAGTGTTATATTTATATATATATATATATATATATATATTTATTTATATATTTATATTTATATATAGAGCTAATATGCACACTTCAGTATTTGTTTATTTATCGCAAGTCATATTGTCATCGTAATATTGAACAGTGTTATCGGACATGGCAGATGTTCCTCATATGTTGCAGGCCTAGTGTGAGAGGCTGCCTCTCAAGTAGTATGAGAGTTGTGTGGATGAGTTTCAGTGCCAGTTCTAGTGCTCCCCTCTGACAAAAGTCAACAATAAGTAATATTCTCATTAGGAATAAATGTGCCTCCTGCGTGAACTGTGCATTGCTGAATAGGGTAGGCCTACGCTACTGTATTTTAACATCGGTCATAATGGTGGTATTTGGTGAAAAAAGTTTGAGAACCACTGATCTAGGGCACATGTGTCAAACTCAAGGCCCGGAGAAAGAAAGAAGAATATATGATATGTCTATCATAACTGGCCCGCCGGTATATAGGACGCACACCCAACCCCCCCAGGAAGAGCTGACGTGACTGATGCTGCACAGCTGTCAATCTTCATCCGTGGAGTGGATTCCAGTTTGTGCGTTACAGAGGAACTTTTGGGAATTAAATCAATGCATGGTGGCACAACTGCGGGAAAAGACATATTTGAGGAAGTATCTAAATGTGTGAATGAAATGAAACCGCCTTGGGACAAACTGACGGGAGTGATGACAAGATGGAGCGCCTGCGATGTGCGGTGAGAAAAACGGATTAGTGGGGAGGATGCGGGAGAAGATGCAGCGGGAGAAATGTGCATGTGAGCTGACAGTGTATCATCATATAACGGGAAACGCTGTGTGGAAAAGCTCTCAAAACGGAACATGTAATAAGCACCGTAACACAGACGGTTAGCTTTATAAGAGCTAAAGGCTTAAATCACCGCTAATTTCACTCTTTTCTTGAGGAGATATATTCTGAACATGGCGATGTGCCCTATCACACAGAGGTGCGATGATGGCTAAGTCGAGGGAAAGTGCTGAATAGATTTTTTTTTTCAGTTGTATGAGGAAATCTGCCAGTTTTTGGAAAGCAAAGGGAAAGACACCACAGAGCTCCGGGACGAAAAGTGGCGATGTGAGCTGGCCTTTTTTGTGCGACATAACGAAGCATCTCGGGGACGTGATCACAGACATGTATGATGCAGGGAGAGCTTTCCAAGCCAAGCTGCGGCTGTGGGAGACTCAGATGCAGCAAGGAAACTTGGGTCACTTTCGATGCCAAACACTGACAAACCACGTCTCCACCGCACCGTGTTCCCGACTGCGCATTCTGCTGATTTTTGCATTGGCACACTCGCCTATTTGCCGACTTTGCAGCTCTCTGTGATGAAGATGAACAAAAATGCACACAGGAGTCGTCTCACTGATGTACACCTTCACTCCATCTTGAGGGGTTCCACAGCACAGAACCTAACGCCCAAACATTGATGAAGAGATGCCAAACATCTGGCTCTGGCACATGTGCATAAAAGAAGAATGTAGCCTACCTAAATGTGTTTTCTTTTTGCACTTTATCCAATATCCTGTCTATCCTGTTTAATAAATGTTGACCCTGTTTGGCCCCTCGACGTAGTCCCGGTTTTTCATTTTGGCCCTCTCTGTGATTGAGTTTGACACCCCTGATCTAGAGCATCATATAGCAGATTCATGATATTTCTTCTGTCCCTGAGCTAAACTACTCCATCTTTTATATCAATCGCCACTTGTTGCCCAAATACCTCATTAGTCATTAGTTGTAGAAGACAGAGTAGAATGAACGTGCTTTAACAGAGATAATCTAGCGAACTCAATATTAGTAGCGTCAGAGGACTTTGCCTTTGTCTTGGTGATACGTGGTCTTTTGGCAGTATCATCACAACGCGATGCTGATTTGGTTGGAGATATTTCTCCTTCTACAGTGGCAGAAAACGGACTTCTAGAGAGGACTGAGCTGAAGCTGAAGACGGAGAGAACATCTGCACTCTTAACGACAGATGTGTCAATATCAACACTCCAATGAGTTGAATTTGGGACAACACACGTTGTGTTAATTGTGACACATAAAGTGTGTCAAGGATATTAACACAGTAACTGTCAGCTAGATTAACACAGAGATGTGTAAGGATGTGTAAATACTGACAGTTATGTGTTGATGTAATGTGCAAATATTAACACATTCATGTGTTGCTCAAACTTACAGTTAAAATCACAAATCTCACTTTACCTACTCAAATGGTCGAATACGATGGACAACAATAAAAATGTCACTTGGAATTATTTTGAGAATTCTTTGTTATTTAAAACATTTGAAAAAGGCATTTACCCAACATTTCATGTTAATTCATTCATAAAGTTAAACAGATCTTTACAAAACCTTATATCTTGGGTTGATATAAATTTGTTTTCCCTTAAAACCGTCACAGTAATCACACATCTTTCCATCTGTACTATTGTGAGATTACAAATATAAGGTTTCTACCGTTGTGTCTGTGTAAATCAGCCGAGCCAAACAACCACGTGACGTCACAGGCTAGAGTGCTGATACATGGCGGCTCTCTTGCCATGGAAGATGAAACAAAACTTTTGTCTTTTAAATGCTGACATTTGTCATGTTTGTTATATAATTGTTCATTAGAGTGGAAATCCATTCAGTAAACCAGCTTAAAGGGACTGTTTGTAAGAATCAGAAATTGGTTGTATCAGCAACACTTGTGGCTGCAATGTCAACGACAGTCAGCGTCCTGTTGCTTGCTCACGCTCGCCCGCATGCACGCGCTACCTGAATGTGAGCGAGCATCCATCAACACAGTGAGGCGACACACGTCAGCTAAAACCACAATATCACTCTATATTTCACCTGCTTGGCAGTAATGTTAGCTGACCAGACGAAGGTCTCTCCATGAATCAATGCTGATCCTAGTGTTGGCTCTTCCTGCTTCAGCCTCCCGACCGCGGCCGGAGGGAACAGGGGAGACAGCGGAGTTTTGGTCAGAGACGATAATGTTTCTCGCTGTTGAGCCCCGTCACTTCACAAGACACGGGAAACCTCTGTTGGTCTGGAGGAGCTGCAGCAGTTATTTCTGCACAAACGTCCACTGTACATTCACTAGATATTCTCAGAGCTAAACTAACTCTTCTGCAGTGTGGAGTGTACGCGCATGCACGTGAGAGGTGAAACGAGCAGAGCGAGTGAGAACAAGCACGGTGTGTGAGTGAAGGCAAGCAGAGGAGCAGAGTACAGCAGAGACTCCGGTCCTGGAGACCAAAGCTACGGTCTCCCCCGCGTCCTCCGACCGCGGCCAACACTGTTTAACAGACGGGCTTCACTAGATACAACCAAGAGGTTTTGGTGCTTCCGTGTAGTTTGTGTTGGAGTCCGAGTCTGAACAGCGTAGCCACACGCGAGGGCGCATGGGACACCGACCCACAATGATTTATACGTGTAAGAAATTACTAACAGTCCCTTTAACTCGGTTGACTAATTCATCTCCACTTTAAAAAGTATTTTGATGCAGCTGGTTGCCCCTCCTCAATCATCATCTCACATGCAGGATTCAGGTTCTACACACTGTTACTGTTATCATATCAATGTTTGTCTAATTTAGACAAAATGGTCATATGTGATAACAGGAGCATGTCCTTGACATCAGACTAACATACTCCCGTCTCTCCCAGCAGGAAACGCTCCTCACCTCTCCTCTGGCTGTTTTGCTTGTGATTTAGCTGCCGTGTGAGCTGTGAGCCGTGGCATCGCTTCAGGCGTCCAATCCAAGGTCCAGTTTACCTTGCTGAGGTGGTAATGTACCATCACCCTCCTTCTCTCTCTCTCTCTCTCTCTCTCTCTCTATGGCCCGCTGCAGAGACCCACTTGGTATTTTAGGCACACTCCCAAACACTTTAATTCCTCTCAGACAGGTCTAATGCTTCAATCAATAGCCATCGTTTAAATTAATCCCTTGCCCTTTCTTGACTCATTAAAGTCGGCTGGATTAGATAGATTATGAGGGCTATCAAGCTACACTCTTGGGCTACTTTTTGTAGCCGTGCATTCTTTATGGAGGGCTTTGTGGTTTGCAGTGTATGATCAGAGATGATTATTTTCCAATTTATGATATGCATTCTGTGTTTTATAATTTTTTTTTGTCTCATTGTTATTTTTATCCTATTTGTACTATTATTATCAAGTGGGTTATATTTTCCATCTTATTTTCCATTAATTATGGCACTGTTTGTATGTTCATTCTAGGTCTGTTTTCATGTGAAGCACTTGGTGCATGTTATTTTCTTATTGTAAAGCACTTTGAGCAGCATTTCTTGTATGAGAGGTGCGATAAAAAATAAAGTTTATCATTATTATTATTTGATGATGATGTCCTAAAAGCCTCACACTAGGGATGCACCGATACCACTTTTTTTTCAGACCGAGTACAAGTACAAGTACTTACATTTGGGAACTCGCCTTTACCGATACCGCGACCGACTCTAGGTCGGCCTGGAAAGGCTCAGTTTGCGAAGGTGCTTCCCGGGGCTGTGGCCAAAGTGTCACCAGGCCGGACTGTCCTTAGTGCGCCCAAACCGCGTCTCGGGGCTCGGCCCACGTAAATTGCGCCAGGTGGTCAGCATCGAGTTCTGCAACCCACCCGTCTTGAAACACGGATCAAGGAGTCTAACGCACGCACGAGTCAGAGGGTGCAAGCAAAACCCTGCGGCGCGATGAGAGTGAGGGCCAGCGCGCGCCGGCTGAGGTGTGATCCCGGCCCCGCAGGGTTGTGTGCACCACCAGCCCGTCTCGCCCGCACCGTCGCGGAGGTGGAGTGTGAGCGACCCTAAAGATGGTGATGAGAGGTTAACAACATGCTACCGTAAAGTGGTATCGGTGCCGTTATATTGGAGCCGTTTTGCGAGTACGAGTACATGAGCACAGTATAGGACCCGATACTGGTATCGGTGCATCTCTACCTCACACATTAAAGGGGACATATCATGCTAATTTTCAGGTTGATACTTGTATTTTGGGTTTCTACTTGAACATGTTTACATGCTTTAATGTTCAAAAAACACATCATTTTTCTCATCCTGTCTGTCTGAATATACCTGTCTTCACCCTCTGTCTGAAACGCTCCGTTTTAGTGCCTGTCTCTTTAAGACCCCGTCCTGAAAAAACCCAGTCTGCTCTAATTGAATTGTCAGAAAAATATGGTGCACCTTTGCAAAAGTAGTTCTCAAGCTGTGGGCGGTATATTCTAATGAGCCTGCATGTGAGTTAAGAAGGGAAGCCAGATCTGAATGGCTTGTTGAATCACATGTGAATTTGTGATCTAGGCAGCCCACAAAAATACCGACTGGGTTGTCTTATTTGGTAAGTACTCCAGATACTCAGATGGATGTGCACAAGCACTAAAAAAGTGAGTTTTTTTTAATCATATGTCCCCTTTAAATGAAAACTAGGCCTGTGGCATTAATTACTTTTATGATATAAAAGAATAGGGTTAGTGTGGAGTCAGAGGGGTGTAGTCAAAATGGAACTTTTGCACATTGATGGAGACAAAGCACAGCTACATTCCCCTCTGCTCCTGAGTACACGGAGATCGAGTTATTATTTACCTCTGATTGTCCAATCAGAGGCTCTTTGTCTTCTTTTAATTAAGTGCTTCATCTATTAAACATGTTGATTAGGCTGGGAGGAGGACCTCCGTTGAAGGGCACTGAATACTGTTTTCTGTGATTGTAATGTTAAATGTATGTATCCTTGTTTCTTGTCTTAATTTTTTGTCCTTTCTGTGATGTTGCTAATGGAGCTGCTGTGATGCAAAACAAATTTCAGACCTGTCTGATAATAAAATATTATTGTATTATCATATTATCGTATTATCACTGAGCAACAGCGAGGCTAATGTCTAAGAGGCATAGATATGTACAGACATGGACTGATTCACTTTCTGCATTGGTTACAGCTCTCTAAATTTACCCAAAAGGCAGTCTGCAGTTCATGATCTAATCAACAAAGAATCAGAGATCTGCCCACATTTCCAGTTATTTCAGGGATTCAAACAGGCCTGGTGTTGAGCAACTAAAATATTGCCACAAAAATGGGGACAAGTGTGGATGAAATGGACACAGTATTGTTGTTGACAAGAAAAGTCGACTTACAGTTACTGTGAGGAACTTTTAACTGGTTCTGAAACAGTCCCAATGTAATACTGATGCCTCTATATGACCTACATAAGCAAACGAGACCATCAGCAAGAAGATTTTTATATAGTTACTCTTCATACTTGTCATCGGTGCCACTAGGTCGGATCCCGCTCAAAATCAGATGAAACAATTTACGGCACGCAGGTTCACCAGAAACTCCTTCAGCTCAGACTCCAGCAGGGCCTCCGCCCATACCTCCACCACAGACAGAACCACATCTGGCTGCGTTGCCGCCTTCGACACTGCAGTCGGAGCTCCAGCGGGGAGGTGGAGAGGTGGGACTGCGCAGGGCAGACTGACCCTGCTGCAGTAAAATTACATATATATATATATATATATATATATATATATATATAAAACTGATAAAAGCAGATTAGCCTCATAAATTCTTAGTACATGTAACATAGGGTGTTTCCCCCCCCCAAACTTTAATTGTTGTGCATTTAATAATACTTTTTTAATGTCATAGAGAAATCATATTTTGAAACCACATTTACAGGAGCTTTAGTCAAATTATGTGAATACTCCCTCCAACACTGCAGTACTCGTCACAGTGAATCCTACTGATGACCAGAGGAGGGCTGCAGTCAGGCATGTCCTCTGTGACACATGATGTCACTACGCACATAGGTATATATTTCATAAAAATTGTTACTGACGATGTTAACGAAAGATGCAGAAATAACTTCGCCTACTGTAGATGAAGTTATGATGTGAGTCACAAGGATACAGCAGTTTCAGCTGAGCAAAAAAGCTTCTTATTTAGCTCAATACTCCTCCTTAGAGAGGGTAGTAACACCCATTATCAGCCAATAAGAAGCTTCATTAACCAGTAACAGCACTCAGCAATTAGTGTTGAACAACTAGGAGCTCCAAGATATATATTGCATATACAGTATATTGCAACAGTGAGACCAGTGGCGATGGACACGTCTCAAAATCGTAATAAACATTTAATTCACTTTAATGTGAACTGTGAGTTGCTGTAGCATACATACTGTATGCTGTAAGAAGTTGCTGGTTTTCCTTTTTTTATCGGCTTTTTCTTAAAGGGACTGTTTGTAAGAATCAGAAATGTCTTGTTAACAGCAACACCTGTGGCCGCTAAGTCAACGAAAGCCAGCGTCCTGTTGCTCGCGCTTGACCAGACGAAGGTCTCTCCATGAATCAATGCTGATCCTAGTGTTGGCTTTTCCTGCCTCAGCCTCCCGACCGCGGCCGGAGGGAACAGGGGAGACACCGGAGTTTTGGTCGGAGACGTTAACGTTTCTCTCTGCGGAGCCCCGTCACTTCACAAGACACGGGAAACCTCTGTTGGTCTGGAGGAGCTGCAGCAGTTATTTCTGCACAAACGTCAACTGTAGATTCACTAGATATTCTCAGAGCTAAACTAACTCTTCTGCAGTGTGGAGTGAGCGCGCATGCACGTGAGAGGTGGAGTGAAGGAGCGAGAACGAGTACGGTGTGTGAGTGAAGGCAAACAGGCAGAGGAGCAGAGTACAGCAGAGACTCCGGTCCTGGAGACCAAAGCTACGGTCTCCCCCGCATCCTCCGACTGTGGCCAACACTGTTTAACAGACGGGCTTCACTAGATACAACCAAGAGGTTTTGGTGCTTCCGTGTAGTTTGTGTTAGAGTCTTGTCTGAACAGCGTAGCCACACGCGAGCGCGCATGGGACACCGACCCGCAATGATTTATACGTGTAAGAAGTTACAAACAGTCCCTTTAAAACACACATTTTTAATATTACACTTAACTGATGACTTGACAGTAGGCCAAATGTCTTTTCTTTTTTTCTCACCTGGATTTATTAATCTAATCCTGTGTGCATTAACCAGTAACCACATCCCTTATTATTGCACTGGGTTACATAACCGAGAAGCAGCACATGTTCAAATATCTTCATTGAGTATTGATTGCAGCTAAATGACTTTCCTTCCGATTCCGCCCTGGTAAGGTTTCTCATTAAGTGTCCCAGCAGTGATGAATGATATGCAGGCAACAGAGGCTGGATTGAAGGGGTGAGAGGAGGAGGGGAGACGGAGGGAGGGAGGGAGGCGAGGTCATTACCGAGCAGCAGATTTGAAAGGACATGGGGTCTTCGTGAATGTTCAAGGAAGAATCTCATTCTGTAAGAGAGAGAGAGAGAGAGAGAGGGGGGAATGAGAGAGATGGGAGAATAGAGTGCAGGCCGAGTTAGAGAATGAGAGATGTGCTGAGGTTTTCTATTGCTGAGGATGAGGCGCTCACTCGTCTATACTGCAACTCTTCGTCCTCTCAGCAGTGAATGAGACGTGTTTCTCGCCTCATTGTCTTTCTCCCATGCTGAGCAGCTGCATGTCTTATCTTTTATTACTGCACAGTGGACATGAAAAAGAGCAAAAGCACTAAGTCTGTATGAATCCCAAATTTGACTAAATCATGTAAAAGTCCTAAAATATAATTGCCAATGTTTTCATAGAAAGAAATGTCCTTTTCAAGATAAAGTACTTGTCAGTTCATTGGCTTTAGTTATCGTTTGAGGGTTTCCCTCCAAAGTTGCTTTTGAAGTTATATAGCTGTGGATAAAAATGAATGTAGGATTTATGTAGTAACATTGTGTTAGTCAGTATTTCTTCTCATTATGGCTGTCAATCAATTAAAATATTTAATTGCACATTTTTTTTCAAAATGTTATTTAATACTCTCATCATGTATATATTTATTCTGAGAAATTAATTAATAAAACAATGACAAATATAGTCCAGAAACCCTCACAGGTACTGCATTTAGCATAAAAAAATATGCTCAAATCATAACATGGTAAACTGCAGCCCAACAGGCAACAACAGCTGTCAGTGTGTCAGTGTGCTGACTTGACTATGACTTGCCCCAAACTGCATGTGATTATCATAAAGTGGGCATGTCTGTAAAGGGGAGACTCGTGGGTACCCATAGAACCCATTTACATATCTGGAGGTCAAGGGTCCCCTTTGAAAATGGCCATGACAGTTTTTCCTCACCAAAATTTAATCTAAGTTTGGAGCGTTATTTAGCCTCCTTCGCGACAAGCTAGTATGACATGGTTGGTACCAATGGATTCATTAGGTTTTTTGTAGTTTCATATGATACCAGTATCTTCACTCTAGTTTTAAAATTGAGCCCGCTACAACCTCCGAAAGATTGAATTGCGTTAATGCATTTAAGAAATTAGTGGCGTTAAAGCGTTATCGTATTAACTTTGACAGGCCCACTTCTCATATAAATCGATCTTCTTATCTCACTCTCTGCAAGAAAGCAAATAAGCATATTACCCTATTCCTTTACGTACGGAGTTAAAAAAAAAATGCATAGTCACTTCATTTCACTCTCCAAAAGAAAACGAATAAGCATAGTTCACAAAATGTTGAACTATTTCTTTTAAGTAATAATCTATATTTTAAAAAAAACATGTTTTTAACACCTCACAATACAAACACGTTAAAGTTGTATTAAAGCATCATTCATTGTATTATCCAGAGTGATCCCCTTCAGATAATGAATATGCTCAGCACATTTTATGTCTTATTTTATTTTATTGCAATATCTTTCATAAAAAACTACATATTTTATATTTTATTTGTGTATGAAGACTGAGTTCTATGGTTCATTTCTACATCTTTCAGGGTGTAGAGAAAATCATAAACCCCCTATTTAAAAAAATAAATAAAAATCAATATTTACAATAATGCACAAAGCTTGATGAAAATGAATTTAAATGTCTTAAAAATATAGAAATTAAAAAAGTAAAATGTATGAAAGTAACATTATTATAATGTTGCAGTAAGGACATTTAGTAAGAACAAGTGATCATAAAAAATAAACACGTTACAGATTAAAATCTTAACCACTATATGTCATTTTGTGTACCTGTATATATGTATTACATACTCTGGTGGTTAAAATCCCTCGAGGTTGATTTCTTGTAATTTGTGAGACTCAAAAGTGACCATGGAAACACCCATATAGGAGCCACCGCCACAGCTAGTAAACCAGGGCCTATAGCAGACCAGTTAGGAACAATCAGTGCTCTTATTGACGAGGGAAGAGAGGTTATAGATATCTCTTTTCTCAGTGTCAATAGGCTAAATTGTGAGCATCTCTCCGAGGCATCCGTGTGTTGTCGTCAGGGGGATGAACAGATACACCTCGGATGGGGTTAACGCCAGATACTCGTCTAATGAATCAGAAAATGCTCTCTGCTACTTATCTATCGAGGCCGTCCGTCTCTGTGTGAGAGTGTGTACGCTGGGGGAGAAGGCAATGGATTGGGAATCGATGGGTGCTCGCACAGCAGTTCATCCGTGATATGTGTGTGGATGCAGAGGCGAGCAGACACCTTCACTGAGCATTACTGGCAATATCCATCATAAAACACATCTGTATCACATCTCTCAGGTTGTCACTTTGCTTGGAAAAGGTTTAGCGCCAGGACGAGAACAATACTGTAAACAATGATAAAATACAGCCATGACGAGTAGATTTCATTCTCTCACATCTAGTTGGTCTTGAGAGTTTTAAAGGTCCCATGTTGTAAAAAGTGACATTTTCATGGCTTTTATATTTCAAAGCAGGTTTAAGTGCTATATAAATACTGTGAAAGTATCGAAATGCTCAATCCACAGAGAAATACACCGAGCCTGTATTCAGAAACTGAGCTTTTGAAACAAGCCGTCAGGATTTTCTGTCTATTTGTGATGTCACAAATCTACAATATTTAGACCATTTCAAAGTTTTAAAGATTCTAAATGGGTCCCAGTTTATTTGCTGTTGCAGTGGATATGAATGACGTCAGCTGACAGGATGTAAACATGGACCCAAGCTGTTGCCTAACAACGCGATTCTGTTACAATTCCATTGAAATGTACTAAAACGGAGCGTTTCAGACATAGGGTAAATACAGGTGTATTCAAGCAGACAGTATGAGGAAAATAAAAGTTTTTTTTAAACAATATAATATGTAAACATTTTCTAGTAGAAACCCAAAATAAAGATAGAACCTGAAAATGAGCATGATATGGGTCCTTTAACGTTCAGTGTGTGAAACTCCACATCTCACTAACGTTACAGCCGTCAGAATAGGAGCAGTCACCACCTTGTCTATCACTACTGTCCTTGTTATCCACTCAACTCTGCATATCTACCTCTAGAATTACTACTTCCACATTCCGCAAATCTGACCACACTGATGTGCCTACATGTCAGCGTTAACTCTATCCTGATCCGTCATCCAATTTGTCTTTCTCACAAAAAAGGATGTCAAAGTTAACGTGATAATAACACGTTAATGCAAATTCGTTTAAATGGCACTAATTTCTTTAAAGGTCCCATATCATGCTCATTTTCAGGTTCATACTTGTATTTTGTGTTTCTACTAGAACATGTTTACATGCTGTAATGTTAAAAAAACAACTTTATTTTCCTCATACTGTCTGCCTGAATATTCCTGTATTTGTCCTCTGTCTAATACGCTCTGTTTTAGTGCATTTCAATGGAATTGCATTGCCAGGCAACAGCTTGGGTCCATGTTTACATCCTGTCAGCTGATGTTATTCACATACACTGCAACAGGAAATAAACTGGGACACATTTAGAATGTTTGTTTAAAACTGAAATGGTCTAAACGTCGTATATTTGTGACATCACGAATGGACAGAAATCCTAACGGCTTGTTTCAAACGCACAGTTTCTGAATACGGGCTGTGTGTATTTCTCCGTATTTTTATTGAGTGTTTTGATAGTTTAACAGTATTAATATAGCACTTAAACCTGCTTTATAATATAAAAGACATGATAATCTCACTTTCTACAATATGGGACCTTTAACGCATTAATGCAACTTGCGATTTTTAGATTGTAGCGACGCTTTAAAACAATCCATTGGTACCAACCACGTCATACTAGCTTGTTGCAAAAGAGGCTAAATAACGCTCCAAACTTGCGCTAAATTTTGGCGAGGATAAACTGGCATGACCATTTTCAAAGGGGTCCCTTGACCTCTGACCTCCAGATATGTGAATGTAAATGGGTTCTATGGGTACCCACGAGTCTCCCCTTTACAGACATGCCCACTTTATGATAATCACATGCAGTTTGGGGCAAGTCATAGTCAAGTCAGCACACTGACACACTGACAGCTGTTGTTGCCTGTTGGGTTGCAGTTTGCTTGACGTATCTCCCTTTAAGGGACATTTTGTACAGATGTGTGGTTAATTTGCGATTAATTGCGAATAAGCCAGAAATAATAATGTATAATAATTATTCTTTTTATTTTTTTAAAGTTTTAGTTTCATATGATACCAGTATCTTCCCTCTAGCTTCAAAACTGAGCCCGCTACAACCTAAAAATTGCGTTAAAGAAATTAGTGTCATTTAAACTAATTTGCGTTAACGTTTTATTATCGCGTCAACTTTGACAACAAAAAACAGCTTATTCTGCATGTAATGTAAGGCTGAACTGTGTTTCCTTTTGCCAGCTCATATTTACAGTCAGTCTAGTATGATGATGTATAAATACAGAGAAAAGCTGGATATGAAGAGAGAACTAAATGGTGGATTGGTCTCACCTTGAATCATGTACGGTTATGCAATTTAAACCGTATGTTGATGCAGCAGACAGGGCTGACTGATTTAGTTATTTTTTTCTTAATACTTCATGTGTTACCATGCAAAAAAGTGCAGTATTGCAGATGATGATGAAAGAGAGCTGAGCTTGTTGGTGCGCTGCCAGCACTGTGAGTAATGTAGCCTACCAGTCCAATATGTTGGTGATAATAGGACACACTGTGTGAGCCAGAAAGGCTGCATCCTATAACTAACCTTTTGTCCACACTCCACACCAGGACTCGCATCACTGCACACACACGCACACACACACACACACACACACAATAGGCTGAGGCTGCAGGCTGATTAGAGGAGCGAACTGGACTCTACGGAGCTGTGTCAAGGTCGAATGAAGAAGAAACAAAGTGAGCCAGACCACCAACTTTTAACAGCTGTTGAAAAACAGGATTTGCTCAGTGCCGTATTCCTGACACAGACTTCAGAGAGGCCCCTTTATTCTGCCACTATAGCAGGGCAGCAACCTGAGAGATGGGCTGATAAAACATATTATATGCAACTGTTGTTTTTGTACAGCCCAGTCGCACAGCAGTTCGTGAAAGCACCCAAGTATCGTGATAGTATTGAATCGTCCTAGCCCTATTAATTGTCAAGAGACTTATCTAAAGCAGCATGGTGAGGTTTCTGCTAGTGCAAAACAGCCGTAAGCGCCGTAAGTTGGAAAAATTGAGCCCTTCGCTCCGGTTTCACCTACATGTATGAAATTTGGTAGACAGATGTAACTTGTGGAGACGCACTAAAAAGCCTCTTGGAGGTATGCCCAAAACTCAACAGGAAGTCAGCAATTTTGAATTTAATGTGCGATTTTCGCCCATTTTCAGCGTTTTATAGGACGTGTACTTTAACGAACTCCTCCTACAGATTTGATCAGATCGACTTGAAATTTTGTCAGGACCATCTTAAGACCTTGAGGATGAAAAGCTATTCAAATGTTGAGTTTTCACTGAACGACCTGACCGTGGCGTGGCGGCCATTTTGAGCCATTCGCCATGAAACAGGTAGTTGTTGTAACTTCAGCATACTTTGTCAAATCTGCTCCAAATTTCTCAGCCATGATGGTGGTCCAGGCCTGAGGTCATATTTCATGTCAATATAGACTCATAGCCCCGCCCCAAGACGTTAGCCACGCCCCCTTTCATAACTCATGAACTGTTTGTCGTAGAGTCTTGTGGGAGGCGTCATTGCGCTCATCAGAGTTCCGGTTTCATTGTGCCTGGCCGCGCCAGTCAGGGTCCCGCCAGTACCCCCGATGCGCGGAAAGGTGCGAGGGCCCATCATCGCTGCTCGCAGCTTTAATTTGTTTTTTGCTTTTTGCATATGTGTAAATGTAATAATTTATCCTATTTATAGAACCTGGCTCTCTATGCATATGACTCTCATGTGCTGTAGTGACGCTGATGAAATTCAAGGGCTAACATTGATATAATGTTGCTGTACAAATGAAAGACTATCCACAACACCACTGTATAGTGCAAACATTTACAGTAACTTTGATGAAATGACTGAGCCACGATGCGAGGCTGCAACACCACCAAAATGACCCTCCACTATACGATCCAATCCATTATTTCAGGCATAAATTATTCCTTTATTTCTCAGTTTCAACAGTTAATCAATGCAAGAAGATCCAGGGACAAGCTGGGACAACATCTCACCGCTGATTTCCCCGTGCACGCATTTTCACCTCCCTACCAAAGCAGTGGGGAGAGGCAGTCTATCTCAGGTGAAGTGTCATTAACGCTGGTAGCCATTCTTCATAATCCAGTGGAGCTCCAGAGATCAATACTTTTGTGTGTGTGGAGTAGATTTGTGTGTGTATGTGTGTGTGTGTGTGTGTGTGAGGAGGGAGTGGAGGCTGTTAGTGGCTCTCTAATGCAATTTAATGCAAGCTGACCACAGTAATGACCAGGAGAAATGGAAGCCAAACGTTCCTGAGATCAGAGGGCTGTTTTATCCATCCACTATGAATTAAAGAGGAAAAGACACTTGATTTCAGTCCACCACTGCTGTTGGTTTTAAAACCATTTACAACATTATACAGGCTGAATCCCTTCCTCTGGGAAAGTACATCGGTTTGTTTAATGTGGTATTTTCTTGTCGTAGGTATAGTGCTTCAAAATCAACTGTGAAACACTCAATAATTACCTTTAGTAGAGCCGACCAACCACTGTGCATTATTTCAAACATCTCTCTGTAAAATAAGCAGTTAGGAAGGTGTTTTATTCCCTTCTGTTCTTCATGTGGCTTAAGGCTGGCCCTCACTAAAAGATTTTTCAGATCTTAACAGATGTGTAAAATGTGAGAGATCCCACACATAACGACATGTTCTGTTAAATTTAACAGTGGTGTTCCTGTAGTGTGAGAGCAACGATACGGCCAAAACAGCCACCACACACTAACAGATCCATTCATGAAGAGTCCTGACTCAAAAAACGGAAATCTCGCAAAATCTCTCCCGATCAAACGTGACTTTGGTGTAAACAAAAATGGCGGAAGAATTAGCGATGTTAGTTTTTGCACTACTCTGTTCTGAAAATTCACGAAGAATGGATGGATTAAAGTGACTGTTTGTAACTTCTTATACTCTTATAAATCATTGCGGGTCGGTGTACCATGCGCGCTCGCGTGTGGATACGCTGTTCCAACACAAACTACACGGAAGCACCAAAACCGCAAAGTCATATCTAGTGAAGCCCGTCTGTTAAACAGTGTTAACTAATCCTGCTCCAGCCCTCCCAACCGTGGTCAGAAGACACAGAGGAGACCGTAGCTTTGGTCTCCGGGGCCGGAGTCTCTGCTGTACTCTGCTCCTCTGCCTGCCTTCACTCACACACCGCGCTCGTTCTCACTCGCTCTTTCACTCCACCTCTCATGTGCATGCGCGCACACTCCACACTGCAGAAGAGTTAGTAGCTCTGAGAATATCTAGTGAATGTACAGTGGACGTTTGTGCAGAAATAACTGCTGCAGCTCCTCCAGACTAACAGAGGTTTCCCATGTCGTATATAATATTGATTCATATTTGATCAGCGCTGCCTAGTTTGACCGTCTGATCGGAGTTTGTGAGTGATTGACAGCTGCTAAGAAACGGCAAGGCTCCAGATCAGCTCTGATTGGTTGTTTTCCTCCGGTCTGTGAAATCTTGCAGTTGCCATTAGGAGCACCGGAGGACAACAGAGGACACAGAGGAACATGATTTTTTTCAGATGACCTGTCTCATGTACTACTGTCTGGATATAGTGACCGTTTTATAAAAATAACTTTTTTTTAATCGTATTTGCTCCATTTCTACCCACTGCTGCTTTAACGTTAGAATCACTATGTAGAACTTGAACCAATGTCTTAAGGATCAATATTTTATTTTAAATGATTTATTCAGAATTAAATGCATCATGTAGTGTCATGGTGTACAGTATATTATGTATTTTAAATGCAAGGATTATAACACCTTTCTTGTTAAAGGGGACCTCTTGTGTGTTTATAAATAGAAGTAATTACCAAATAAAAAAAATACATTTTGACATTTGAATTTGTGTTAACTGCATATGGCACAATATGATTTTATTGATTTCTTTTAAATCAAGTGACTCAGTAAAGCCTCAATGTCCTCCCCCAGTGCATTTGTTTGTTTCTGCTGCAGCTTGTGGTTCTGCAGAACCAGACTGGAACGCCAGCCGACCAAACAGCACAAGCCACAGCAGGACGAACACACCTGGCTGCTTGGGACCATTTCACTACAACTGTAATTTGCACAGATGGATAGTAAATCTTTTCAGCTGTCTTCATTCTACTGATCGCATTACCTTTCTCAGTCTTCACTGCATAACAACAGCCGTCATGTGATGGATCGATCCGACCCAGTTGAAATATCTGATATAACTCTTCTGAGGGGGCTGGGCCGAGGGTGTCAGAACGCAGTAAAATATGATTGTTTTAACCAGATCCAAAAACATCACATCATGACTGCTGGTACAGCTACAATCGACGATGGCAGCTGTTTTAAATGAAGCCTTAAGCCCGGGACACACCAGGAACGTCAGGAGCGCGTGGTGGCTGCGTTACCTGTTGTTTTTTATTTTGGTGTCCGTGTTAACAGGTTAGAGCAGCCACACTGCCCACGGGAGACACGCGTCAGGTGATCTATTGACTGTATATTGACAATATACCAGCAACATTACTACAGTTTTGATGTCTATCTGTAGAATATGTTACGGAGATGAAAAAAAAGTAAAGACTTATTTTTAAATCAACACTTCTTGCTTTCATTTCAAAATAAAAGCCCTCAAGCTTTTTTTCTAAGAACATAATTCCTTCATTTGTTAACACAAGGCTTTTATTCTGAAATATGAGCAGTCAGTGCTGTGGAACAGGCAGTGACTTGGCGAGCTCCATGAATTGATAAAGTATGGGGTTTAAATCAACACTTCCTGCTTTCATTTCAAAATAAAAGTCCTCAAGCTTTTTTTCTGTGGACAGAATTCCTTCATTTGTTAACACGAGGCTTTTATTCTGTAATATGTGCCAGACAGTGTTCTAGAACATGCAGTGACATGGAGAGCTCCATGAATGAATATAGTACGGAGTATTAATTCTGGATTATTACTATTATTTACAAATCACCACACGTTTCATTAACTTTTTCGGTCTAAAATAAATATAAATGACATCTATAATGAAATTAAATGGCCATTAAAAGGCAAACTCTATGAAGAAAGAAAGGGATGACAGCAGCAGACACGCAGCAGACACGCAGCTGGTGTGAACGCCCAACGCGTGAATCACGCAGCCACCACACGCTCCTGACGTTCCTGGTGTGTCCAAGGCTTTAGTTCTGTTGGGCTGTCAGCAGAGTGGCACATTTAACACCAGCCAGAAGGCAGCTGCTGTTAAACTTTATCTACATCATGGCGTCATGTTTTCAGGTTGTCCGTCCATCTGTCTGTCTGTCTAGCCGACCGTCCGTCAGGGGAATGGCGTGGCTGTTGACAATATTTTCTGATTTATGGAGTGATTCAAAGAGATATCCAAAATCCTTTCAGTAAAAACCTTTAACTCTAGCATGCCAACAAAATGAAACAAGAATTTTGAACCTGGCTTTATCCAATGTTCACATGTATGTTCTGGAAATGTATAAAAAATTTGCACAAATCTGATAATTTCTCACTTGCATATTTACAAAAAATAAATTCAGAAAACTTTTAATACAAAAAAATAATTGTCTTAATGTAAGTAATCAACTGGGGAAGTTTCATGGTGATATTTATTAGTTAAAGTCGACGACGTTTAAAGAAGATGATTGAAATGTGATGTGATCATCAGGTGAATTAAAAAAAGAAATAATCAATCAGCGTTAATCAATAATCAAAGATTTAAATAAACGTACTTTACCAAAACTAAGTGAGAGTGGGAACTGGTGCTGGTTATTGCAAACATACAATGCATGCTTGGGAGTATGGGTACCTTGAGTGTACAGTATATAGTTATCATAGTATTGGAACTAAGGCTGTCAATCAATTAAAATATTGAATTGCGATTAATCACATGATTGTCCGTAGTTAATCGCGATTAACTGCAAATTAATCCATTTTTTTTATCTGTTCAAAATCCATATATATACTGTGTATATATATACAGTATATATATATATATGTATTTAATCACGGTTGTCTTCATTATCTGTTCAAAATGCACCTTAAAGGGAGTTTTGTCAAGTATTTAATACTCTTATTAACATGGGAGTTGAAAAATATGCATGCTTAATGAAAAAAGTCAAAATTAATGAAATAACGCGATTCAATTGAAATCCGTTATAACGCCACTAATTTCTTTAACACATTAACGCAACTTGTGATTTTTAAGTTGTAGTGGGCTCAGTTTTAAAGCTAGAGTGAAGCTACCATGTCACACTAGCTTGTCGCAAAGGACGTTAAATAGCGCTTCAAACGTGTGGTAAATTTTGGAGGAAAAACTGGCATTGCCATTTCCAAAGGGGTACCTTGACCTGATAACATCCATATCCACTTCAGTAGCACTTACATACACCAAACTTTCCAATTTGATTTCTAAATTTATATTCAAGTTTTTACCGAGTAGGATAAAGAGGGTTTGTTCATATATTATATCGTAGTCTGAATTATACAACATTGTATTCCTAAAAACATTGCAAAAATGTATTTCTTTTATGGCTGTTGACAGTATTTTCTGATTTATGGAGTGATCAAAATTCCCTCTGTAAAAATCTTTGACTCTAATATTTCAACAAAATGAAATTAATTTTGAACCTGGCTTTATCCAATGTTCACATTTATGTTCTGGAGATGTATGCAAATTAGCACAAATCTGATGATTCCTCACTTGTATATTTAAAGGTCCCATATATTTTCATCATACTGTCGGCCTGAATATACCTGTATTCACCCTCTGTCTGAAACGCTCCGTTTTAGTGCATTTTGATGGAATTTCGACAGAATTGCGACGGAATTGCAACAGAATTGCGTTGCTAGGCAACAGCTTGGGTCCATGTTTACTACCTTTCAGCTGATGACATTCACATACACTGCAACCAGGAATAAACTGGGACACATTTAGAATATTTACATTTAAATATGTGTAAAGGGTCTAAATATTGTATATTTGTGACATCACGAATGGGCAGAAATCCTGACAGCTTGTTTCAAATGCAGAGTTTCTGAATACGGGCTATGTGTATTTCCCTGTGAATTGAGTGTGTCGATACTTTCACAGTATTTACATTATTATAATAAAAAAAAACATGAAAATCTCACTTTTTTATAATATGGGACCTTTAAACAAAAACAATTCAGAAAACCTGTAATACAAAAAATAATTGCCTTAATGTAAATAATCAACTGGGGAAGTTTTATGGTGATATCTATTAGTTCAAGTTTTTACCCTATTCACCTCTAGTGTCTCCTCTTAACATGGTGTGTGCAATGTTCTCATTACTGTTAGGCAGTATTGGCCAAAACTACAAAAATAAGACCCAAGTTGTAATAATCCGGAATGATCCCAAGATTTATCTGGCTGACTATCTACATCATTTTGCAGCCAGCTCTGCTTCTTTTGTCCCCGCCTCTGTGTGCGTATCTACTAAGACATATTAGAAAGATCTAATGTCTGCTTCGCTGGCAAAAAAAATATGGATCTGTGGCCATCAGAAAGATTAAATACTGTCCAACACAGTTTATACAGAATAAAGAAGAAGTCAGAGTAATAAGATCCGTATGTCCCTGAGGCACTTCAACCGAGGAAGTACAGTATCCGCTCTCACAACTGATTCATCATTTATACTCTTCCTGTACTTTTAAAAGATACATTTTCAACTCTAATTAGAGAGGATAAAAAGAACGAGGGTTCCTTTTACATCAGAAAAATGTGGAATCAAGCGCTTTTAAGTCCTCTGAAGTTACTGCCGCTCACGATCTTCAATTGCAATGCACAGCAACGCAAATCAAACCAAACTTTATATAATAAATCTGGCTGATATTTCAAGAAGAATATAAGAGCTGGACTGTATGATCAAGTTTCGTTCATTATAATTATTTAAAGGTCCCATATCATGCTCATTTTCAGTTTCATACTTGTATTTCAGATTTCTACTGGAACATGTTTACATGCTGTAATGTGCAAAAAACACATTATTTTTCTCATTCCGTCTGTCTGAATATACCTGTATTCACCCTCTAACGGCTTGTTTCAAACGCACAGATTCTGAATACGGGCTGTGTGTATTTCTCCGTATATTGAGCGTTTTGATAGTTTAACATTATTTATAAAGCACTTAAACCTGCTTTATAATATAAAAGACATGAAAATCTCAATTTTTACAATATGGGACCTTTAAGGGTACAAATTTATTTAACGCATTAATGCCACTTGTGATTTTGAAGTTGTAGCGGGCTCAGTTTAAAAGCTAGAGATTTGAGCATATTTTTTATGCTTTTTGCAGTACCTGTGAGGGTTTCTGGACAATATTTGTCATTGTTTTGTGTTGTTAATTGATTACCAATAATTAATATATACATACATTTGCATAAAGCAGCATATTTGTCCACTCCCATGTTGATAAAAGTATTAAATACTTGACAAATCTCTCTTTAAGGTACATTTAGAACAGATAATGAAGACAATCATGATTAAATACATATATATGCAGTATATATATATATATATATATATATATATATATGGATACTATGGATCGTGCTACTAAGAAGATTATTAGAATATTATTACTACTGCATATGATTTATTGAAATGTCTTTCTATTTATTTATTTACTTATTCATCCACATATTTAGTCCCTGTCTACCAATAGTCATTTTGTTTGTTTCTATTGTTACTTCCAACACAAATGCCTCAAATACCTTTATGCCCAAACTGAATCCACACAGCTGCTTTCTTTACAACGATTATTCACCACACATCTTCCTCCCCGTGCACATTTTCAGTTAATCTCTCTATTTCAGCATTCCATATGTGGTTAGCCTGTATCCACCCCTACCTTCTTATCTGTATGCTATTCCTGTATCTTTGTTGTTGAAAAATAAAAAATAAAAAAAAGAAATTCCACATAAACTTGCAAAAAGATTACAAAAAAAAGAAAAATGTCCAAAAGAAAGCTATGGATGGATACCACTCGTGGTATTGGCTGATATGTTATTATTAGGTTGGTTGGTTTATAAAGCATAGTGAAAAACAGGGCAGAACCTACAGGGTTCTTACAGGTTCTGGTTGTGGGAAGCTACAGTTTAAAGGTCATCAAGTTCCTGTCGTGGAAAAGGTCCATTTGACAGCTTTAGAGAGTAAAAACGTAATGGTTCTAAGACTGATCGAAGCTGTGATTAACAACACTTCACAGGTCATTAAAGGGGACATATCATGCTCATTTTCAGGTTCATACTTGTTCTTTGGGTTTCTAACGTATTTACATGTTTTAAAGGTCCAGTGTATAGGATCTGGCAGTATCTAGCAGGGAGGTGAGGAGATTGCAACCAACTGAAGCCTCTCCCTTGTGCCAAGTGTGTTGGAGAGCTACGATGGCCGACGTGAATGTTCCTCTCTAGAGCCATCTGGAGCAGAGCCAGTGTGTAGAGTGTGTGTGTACGTGGGAAGTGAGTGGTGAAGCAAGAGGGAGAGAGCGACTATGACAACAGCGAGTAACGTTAATGTTGGTGGAGCAACATGGTGGCCTCCATGAAGAGGACCCGCTCCATATGTAGATATAAATGTCTCCTACTAAGGTAACAAAAACACAATTCTTATTTTCAGGTGATTATACACTAATGAAAACATACTTATTAATATTATAATCCATTTCTGCCAATAGAGCCCCCTAATTGTTACTTGCCCTTTTAAGCAGCAGTGGGTAGAAATGGAGCAAATATGATTAAAATAAGTTATTTTTATAAAACGCTCACTATATCCTGACAGTAGTGCATGAGACAGATAATAAGCCTTGCCGTTTCTTAGCAGCTGTCAATCACTCGCTAACTCCGACCAAACGGTCAAACTAGGCAGCGCTGATCAAATATGAATCACTTTTCTGTTACTGTAATGCCTATTTCTCTCCTCAAATGTTTTCAGAAACATCTTGTAGTGTACTGTTTAGCTGTAAAATGAGAAAGTTTGGGACCCGGCAGCCATGTTGAGATCAGTTGAGGAAATACCAAGCATTGTCCACCAGCCAGAACACAGCCTATAGGAACGCTCAAAGTCTTGGCCAAAGTCTCCCGTCAGGGGCTTGATTTTCTAAAGCCTGAAAACAGATCCATGAAGAGGAGCAGAAGTCTAGTTTTCTCTCAGAACACTTTAATTACAATTTGCTGAAAGGTTATTATGGAATTTTTGCCCACTGATGCCAAAAACATTCTGCCTACTGAAGCTTTAATGTTAAAAAAACACAACTTTTTTCTCATCCCATCTGTCTGAATATACCTGTATTCACCCACTGTCTGAAATGTTCCGTTTTAGCGCCTGTGACATAAGAAGGGGAGCTAAATCTGAACGGCTCGTTGAAACACATGTTTTCTGATCTAGACAGCCCACAAAAAAACTAACCGGGTCGTCTTATTTCACAGTTTGTGTGTTGGCAGGCTTTCCAGATACCCAGATGTATGTGCACAAGCACTGAAAAAGTGAGTTTGTCATACATCCCCTTTAAATACTCCTTTAATTCCTCATTCAGGAACAAAATAACCTAACATGCCACACATTCAGACTATTGTTTGACTGCTTCGGTGCATGCTCACGGCTGCAGTGAGGCTGCTTTAATATGGGTTTGTATTAAAGGTCACATATTGTAAAAAGTGAGATTTTCATGGCTTTTATATTATAAAGCAGGTCTAAGTGCTTTATAAATACTGTGAAAGTATCGAAGCGCTCAATATACAGAAAAATACACACAGCCCGTTTGAAACAAGCCGTTAGGATTTCTGTCTATTAATGATGTCACAAATATACAATATTTAGACCATTACACGGTATTAAACGTAAACATTCTAAATGTTTGACCTTTAAAGGTCCCATATCGTGCTCATTTTCAGGTTCATACTTGTATTTTGTGTTTCTACTAGAACATGTTTACATGCTGTAATGTAAAAAAAGAAAATGATTTTCCTGATACTGTCTGCCTGAATATACCTGTATTCACCCTCTGTCAGAAACGCTCCGTTTTAGGGCATTTCAACGGAATTGCGTTGCTAGGCAACAGCTTGGGTCCATGTGTACTTCCTGTCAGCTGATGTTATTTACATACACTGCAACAGGAAATAAACTGGGACACATTTAGAATGTTTATGTTTAAAATGGTAATGGTCTAAATATTGCATATTTGTGACATCACAAATTGACAGAAATCCTGACGGCTTGTTTCAAACGCACAGATTCTGAATACGGGCTGTGTGTATTTCTCCGTATATTGACCGTTTTGATAGTTTAACAGTATTTATATATCACTTAAACCTGCTTTATAATATAAAAGACGTGAAAATCTCACTTTTTACAATATGGGACCTTTAAGTAGACTTTAAGTGCAATCTTTTTGTGACTTTTGAGCTCGTACCAGTCATCCTCAAAGGACCCTTCCCTCTCCAAACAGCTACTATCGCTGAACTCTCCCACATGCTTTTAACCGTCCGTGATCATTCTGGGACACATCATAAGATTCATAAATTCACTTTTTGGAGATATGTTTTTAATTAAATGTGTAACGAGGTAAATAAATAATCAAGAGCAAGAGATTTCCTCGACAACAATTCAATTGAATGTATATACAGTACACCTTTTGTGCAACAAAAAAAAACATGGATTCAAAAGACATTGTAAGCTGATAACTTCAAGGCACATATATATACTGTTTTACCATAACATTATTTCTGCTGAACAAAAGGAAAAGAGTCAGTTCTTAATGGGTTAAACATACAGTAGATGGCAGATGTGCTTTTTTTCTTCTTCTTCTTCTGCTCACTCTGTGACACCCCCCCATCAAACACAGCTAGCACTAATAACATGACCCCATAACGGTGATAATGTATTAATCTTGAGAAGCAGGTGAAAGCGCTGCGGCTCGCCACTTTCTGTGAATGTTTAATGAGTGTGACCTTTACATTTCCTTTTGAAGCAGAGAAAAAAAATCCCATTTGCATAAAAAATATGTCCTCTTCCTAGAGCAGGAATCCAATAATTTGCATCTCTATTATTGACTGTAGTGGCAATTAAACAAATGTGCCGTGTTACTGTGATGACTTGATTAAAAACAGTCGGAGGGAAAGTGTGGTTGACTGTATGGTTTTCCAGAAAAACTACGCCCTCTAGTGGTGAGTGTGGCTGATTTGTGCCTGTCTCTTTTCTCCTTCTCCCATACAGCTGCTCTCAGTACTGGTATGATGTACTGTGGCTAGATTCTGTCATGGTTACAGTATACAATGACTTCAAAATCATTCACTATTACTGAAAAATCAAAATGAAACCCAGCCTTAACACTTGGAAATAAATGAATCCTGATTGTACATGTCTGTGTGCACAGAACCCAATAACTTATAAATCCAATGCTGTTGTATAAAAAATACCGTCCAGTTGGTTGTATAAATTACATTTCTTGAAAGACACAGGGGTTTCAAATAATATTAACACTGTACAGTGTCCAGTAAAGTGTGGATAGTTGTCAGTAAAAATGCTCTCCGAAACCATCATGTGCCACAAAAGTCTGCGTCCTGAACATTGTTCTTGCAGTAAACTGTGCTGTTGTTCTCCAGGGGGCAGTCTCGGAAGCCGATGCCCCCGTTAGGGGTGTAAATAGGCTGGATGTGGAAGTCTCCCTTGAGGAGCTGTTCGTTGTTAAGCGAGACTATCTGGAAGCTGGTCTCAGTCATTTCCAGGATGGAATTATCTTTCTTGGTGCCCGCCTCGCAGTAGTCGCCGTCTTTTCTCCGACCCCGGTTGTATTTCCACTTGGTGGAGGACTTGGAGCGGCTCTTCTTGTGCATGTGCCAGCAGAAGACGCTGAGGAGTGCCACCAGCACCACGACCACAGCCCCGCCTATCAGCCCGGCCAGCAAGAAAGGAGAGCTGGGTTCCTGCTGCGTGGCCTGCTCGGGCCCCGACAGCCTTTTGTTGTTGTTGTCGGGGCCGAAAGAGGCCGCCGTGGTCATGGCCTCGGTGCACACCGTGTCGTCTTTGGGCCGGTAATTATTGAACGCATCCAAGGGAATGACGCAGATCCGATAGGTGGACTTTGGCTCGAGGTTAGCCAGTCGGATCCCCCGGTGATCCCCACCCACTATCCTCTCCCTGACGGTGTCCCCTGTCAGACTGGGGCCCATCCTGGCCCAGGTCACCTTGTAGGCCGTGACCGGAAAGGCGGCCACCCAGCTGACGTGGATAGCCGAGCCGTTCAGTATGGCGAACGTGACCTGCAAAGTCTCCCTCCTAGGGTCCAGAGGTTGCTTAGTTCTCAACCCCCCCTCTCTGGTTGAATAGAGGGTGGGTAATGTGGGGAAGGGACGCCTGGAGGAGGACGAAACGTACCGAGTGACCAGGGTGGTGTCTGAGGAAGATGACAGGGATGGGACCAGAGCAGTGTCAGCCGGTGAAGTGGACAGGGGCGCCCTCGCCGTGCTGTGCGGGCACTGGACCAGCTCGGCACTCAGCTCCCTGATCACCATGCCCCGGAACTTCTCGGGTTTATGGCACATGAAGCCGCGCACGTTGAGCGAGGCCGGCAGAGATTTGAGCCACGACACCACCCATTTGATGCTGCAGTCGCACAGCCAAAGGTTGTTCCGAACAGTGAGCTGTCGGAGACTGACGAGGTCGTCGAAGACCCCCTCCGTCAAAGACTGCAGCTGGTTGCTAGAAATATCCAGCCTCTCCAGCTTGTGCAACCCTGCAAACGCCCTGGCAGGGATCCCGTTCATCTGATTTTCCTGAAAGTTTAATTTGACAAGCACCTCCCCCGGGAGGAACGGGGGAGGGTATGTGAGGGAGTTGCGGGCCAGGGACAGCTCCCTAAGGGTGACCAGGTCCTGAAAGGTCCCCGGTGCGATCCCTTCATCTGTCAACAGGTTCCCGTCCAACAGGAGGCGCTGCAGGCGGGTCACATTCCTAAATGCTTCCTCTGCGATAACGGCGATCCGGTTCTCGTCCAAGCGCAACTCTTTCAGATCGTCTGGAAGACCGATAGGCACACTGCTCATGTGGTTTTTGGTGAGAAAGAGCATCTTCAGGCTCACCGCCTCGCGGAAGGCCCCTTCCTCCACCCCTACGGTAGAAATGGAGTTATCATCCAAATGCAGCTCCTCCAGCCAGAGAAGCTGAGCCAGAGCTGCTCTGGAGATGGTCTGAATGTTGTTCTCCTGCAGATGGAGAACTCTTACATTTTTGGGCAGGTTAATGGGGAACTCATCCAGCTGGTTGCCATAGAGAAACACAGTTTCCACGGAAGCCACGTGATGGAGCTCCACGGGGAAACCGGCGTTATTGATTTGGTTGTTGTGGAGGTAGAGGGTCTTATAACCCTCACCGATTCCCAGAGGCACTGAGGTCAGGCTCCGCTCGTTGCAGTAAACAAAGGTGCGGTCGCAGCGGCACTCCTCGGGACAGTTGGAGGCCCGGGAGAACTGGAGGTGAAGGCCCAACAGTATAGGTATCCACGGCCTTATAAAGGAGGCCCAGTCCTTATTCCATAAACGCCACTGTATCTCCATTTCAAAGGGATCAGAAAAAATACACCAAATCAGAGAAAAAAATTATAAGAAGTTAGGATTCGAAAAATCCAATTGGATTTTGGCTGTTTGCTCAATAACACCACCATGTCCGGCCTGGCGCTGAAGAGGGTCTTGAGTAATCCCTTGGTAATTAGTTGTCCTAAGCTTCCAAACACAAGAACAATGGTCTCATTAAGCAATATGATTCCTTCACCAGCCGCTGTCCATAATTGAGCTGGGAGACATTAGTAAAGTTCATCACATTTTCACCCTCTCTTCTCTTTCACCAGCGGGTAGAGCTCGCTTCACGACGCCAACAGAGCCATGTAGAACACACTGGAGGGTTATCATTGGACGTCCTCTTCCTCGCTTCTTTCCTTTCACATCACACACTGCCGGTTCCACGACGATAACGCCTCTCTCTCTGACTTGACATTTGGTTCCAGAAACCTGTTGCGAAATAAGAATAATGGGAAAGTCAGTCCCTTTTTTTTTTTTCCTCCTCAAAATGCAAGCAAAGGATTTATTTTCCCTTTCTATCCCACATACGCAACGCATTGTAAATTGGGAGAGCAGAGCAGTGTGCATACAAATGACTTGTTACATATTCCTCAGACACACAGCTAGTGGAAAAAGGATATCTGAAAAGATACTGAAGGGAAAAGGTGTGTGGGGAAATGGTGGAAAAAAATACATTTAAAAAAGTCTATGTGCAGATTAGTAACGTGAGCCCTAATCTAAAATGAAATCACACTCTAAGCGGCGTCAAACTTTTTTTTTTATTCCCCAGTTGATAACCATGAACGTGAATAAAGAGCATTTTAAAAAAAACAACCAATTCAAAGGATCAAAACGTGGCAGTCGAAAACACTACGTGAGCAATGAGGTGTGAGGTGAGCTAGTGAAGGAGACAACTGGCTCGCTGATGAGCACCACGAATCTATTCCAGTCCAGCCCTGGAGGGTAGCACCCTTCCCCACAGCACAAGGGAAGCCTCATCCTTAGGGTGAACTGTCATGCTATTACATAGGCGTTATCAGTCAATACAAACCTCATAGATGTAGGTCATTAGGGACCTACTACACCAACTAGTAGGTTTTATCATCTATTCACATGGTAGATCACCGAAAGAAGGTATAAAAGAACACTACAGCAACCTCTAGCCACCGTAGTAATTATGACAGGAGCAGAAGTGGAAGTCAGGCGCTGTAGTACAGACAGTGTGACACTCCATAAGGGGTGGAGGTCGGGGACGATGGATGGGACATAAAACACAGGGTTTTCACCCAGGAGACTGAAGATTGCATCCTGTGTGAAACCAAATATGTGTAATTGTCTGTGTTCGTAGTTATTTTAACCCAAAACATGATGTTCTTCCCTAAACCTAAATGGTTTGTTTTGCCTAAACTTAAATAAGTTGTGGTTGTATTGCCTAAACCTAAATAAGTTGTTTTATTGCTTAAAGGTGTTGTTGTATATTGCCTAAACCTGTTTTCTTTTTGCCTAAACCTAAAGAAGTTGAAGTTTTGTTGCCTAAAGAAGTTGTAGTTTAATTGCCTATACATGTTTTTTTGGCCTAAACCTAAAGAGGATGTTTTATTGCCTTAGCCCGACTGTTTATTTTTGCCTAAACCTAAAAAAGTTGTAGTTTTTTGCCTAAAGAAATTGTAGTTTTATTGCCGAAACCTGTTTTTTCTTTTTTACCTAAACCTAAACAAGTTGTAGTTTTATTGCCTAAACCTAAAGAAGTTGTAGTTCTATTGCCTAAACCTAAAGAAGTTGTAGTTTTATTGCCTTAACATGTTTTTTTTTGCCTAAACCTAAAGAAGTTGTAGTTCTATTGCCTAAACCTAAAGAAGTTGTAGTATTATTGCCTTAACATGTTTTTTTTTTGCCTAAACCTAAAGAAGTTGTAGTTTTGTTGCCTATACCTAAAGAAAAGCCTTTTTTTTTGTGTTCAAAATGTGACGTTTCATTGAATTTTACAACATGTTAGAACGTGTTGCTTTTAAGTTTCACTTTTACAATGTAGTAGGCATAGTAGGCCCTTATTGACCCACATCTATGGTGCTTATAGCGACTGATAACACCTATTTAATGGCCTGATAACAGTCGCACTGGGTGCGAAGTTAAAGAGGGGGTGTCAAAATGATGCGGCAGATACAGTATTACGACAAGACTTGCTACAAAGCCAAATACCTGCTCTTAATTATTGCTAAATTACTTTTTGCATTCCTCTCTTCCCTGTGTGCTGGAGGAGAGGAGGAGTGCTGGATGGTGATGAACGCAGCCTGTCAGCAGAGATAAGATGAGACAAATTTCTTGCACAGGGACAAAACTAAGATCAATGTGGGCCTCTCGCAGCGAGGAAAAGGTGCTGCCGTACGCACAAGGTCACAGGAGAGATTTCCAACAGCTTCGTTTGTTAGTTGGCTCACAAACAAAAGCCTCATTATTTAGGTGAGTTGAAGAAAAAAACATATTAATAAAGCTGTGCACTCAACTGCTGCACATTATGAGTTTACAATCCAATATCTGGAGTCCCCCGCAAAGGAAGTGATGATAATGTATTATTAGTGGTTGTTAGCTGGGTGGTAGTGATGATTAATAAAAATGGCACCATGCAGGCAGCAGCAGCAGCCAATTGACAGATTGCATTGATTTGTGGCCAAGGCAGTTCAACAGTTATGTAATGTTCCTTGGGGGGGGCAAACAAGGCATCAAAACCGATTCCAATGATGGTGACCCGACCTCACCGCAGGTTTATCAGCAGGGTCTTTGGCATCAATCATGTGCTCTTGCAAAAGAAGTAGTCAATATTAAAGAAGACAGCTTGTTGTTGTTGAGCAGCACTGCCCCAGTTTAGGAGAATAAACTGGTTTGCTTGAGAAAGAGCAGTCCATATCAAGTACAATCCATGAGCACATTTTGTTGCTTTTTTTTGTTGCTTTGAAACCTTAAGAAAATGTATGGGGGGATGGGATTGATGAAATAAAGTGTAGCCTTTAATGGAGTAAATTGAGTTATTTTCTGTTTATTTCTTACTGTTTATTCTAATATGTGAACACGGGAATAAAACTGAAATTCTACTTTGACATATCTAATAAAGAGCAGGCCACACTGCTATATCTGATCTCTTACCTTCAGGACAGCAGAAAGTCTCGCTGCTGCTGCTCATCCAGCGGGGCAGCTCAGTCTGTCTCCGCCGCAGACCGCTGCTCTCACACCGGACACAAAGTCCGCATTGTGCCCGCTGCGTCCGCTCCCAGCTGCCGGCGCGGCTCCGGACTGGTCTGACTCGGGTTTCTGGTGGTGGTGGTGGAGAGATGGGGCATTATGCTGAACGGACAAGGTCCTGGCCGAAGCAGCCAGGAAAAGAGGACGGAAGTTGAGGTGGTCACCAGCGGTCTGCTCCGCATCTTCACCCCCCCACCCCGACTCCCTCAAACACACTCCCGACAGACTCCTGGCGGCCGGCCGCGCTGCTCCGGAGCTGCTGGCCGCTGAACTTCCTCCACTGCCCCTCAGAGGAGGAGGAGGAGGAGGAGAGGAGAGATAGAGGCTCCCAGCCTGACCCCCGCCGCTCCGCCGAAACCAGCCCGGAATATCAACTCCATAGTCTGGCCAAAGTGTTCCAGAGACTGCTGGTCCCTGCTGGAGCTCCGAGACCCACTCTCACTCTCACTCTCTCTCTCTCTCTCTCTCTCTCTCTCTATCACACACACACTCTCTCTCTGTGTATCTCTCCTTCTCGCTCTCTCTCCTTCTCTCTCTGTGTGTCTCTCTCTCTCTCTCCCTCTCTCTCTCACTCTTTCTCTCTCTCCCTCCATCTCTCTCTCGCTCTCTCTCTCTCTCTCTCTCTCTCTCTCTCTCTCTCTCTCTCTCTCTCTCTCTCTCTCTCTCTCTCTCTCTCTCTCCTTCCTCACAGCCTCCTCCTCCTCTCTCTCATGTCGTAGAGGTGTGTGTGTGTTAATAGGTGTGTGTGATTTTTCCACACTTTTTTCACCAATTAAAAAAATGTCTTGAACTAAACCCATAATTACATAATCAGGCTACACTCAGACATATTGTCACTTTGCACACATACAGGCTTAAAACTAACGACATGGAGGGAATAGTGATCAGGCTATAGCTATAACTTTTTTTAAAACGATATGATACCGATTTTTGTTACAATTTTACCGATACTGATATATTCTTAACTTAAATGTGAATTTTCAAAATCATAGTCATTAAAAAAAAAGATTACAATCAATGGCAAATCACAGAACGGTATCGGCCATAAATAACAAATTAATTATAAAAGCAAATATAAGTACTATCAAATAAAAATGTTTGTGTCACTAAGTGTAAAAAAAAAAAAAAAAAAAAAAAAAAATTAAAATATTTTCTTTACAGATATACTATGATTAAAGCTTCAGTTTTTTGCATCATTTGTCAAAAGTTCCATAATAACCTTTCAGCATTTTGTAATTCAAGTGTTCTGAGAGAAAACTAGACTTCTGCACCTCCTCATGGCTCTGTTTTCAGGCTTTAAAAAATCTAGCCCGTGACGAAAGACTTTGACCAATCACAGGTCATTTCATAGAGAGAGAGCGTTCCTATTGACTGTACTCCGACTGGTGGGCGGTGCTTGGTAGTTCCTCAACAGATCTCAACATGGCCGCCGGGTTACAAACTTTTACAGCTAAACCGTGCACTACAAGATGATTCTGAAAACATTTGAGGAGAGAAATAGGCATAACAGTAACAGAATATTGATTCATATTTGATCAGCGCTGCCTAGTTTGACCGTTTGGTCGGAGATCACGAGTGATTGACAGCCGGCTCTCATAGACGGCAGATGGACAGCAGACCTCAGATCAGCTCTGACTGCTTGTTTTCCTCCTGCCGTTAGAAGCACCAGAGGACACGGAGGAACATGACTTTTTTTTCAGATTTCTTGTCTCATGCACTACTACTGTCAGGATATATATATTTTATAAAAATAACTTTTTTAATCATATTTGCTCCATTTCTCCCCACTGAAGCTTTAAATAGCCTTATGTGTTGTTTTTAAATGATTGAAGAGGGACTATATTGCTGTATGTGGCACTTTATTGTCAAAAATAGTGCATCATGCTGTATTTTTGACAAGTAGCACCGCTACGTTTCATGTGGAAGTGTAGGACCGTGCGCCGCTGTGTCCTAGGTTCTGATGTCACATTGGTTTCCACGGTCATGTGACACACGCCAGCTATATATGTCAGGGCTGTTTTGGCACAAACATACAAAAGTAGTGAAAACATTAGGAAGTGATGCAGCCGCCCACATTTTTATTTATATAATTTTATAATCAATATATATTTTTTTAAAGTATTCTATACCAAATGACTGGCTTGTGAGTATTGAAGTATCGATTCCACAGTATCGATCCGCTTATCCCTAATGGAAGGTAGGATAATTAGAAGACAGCAGAGTCAGATTAACCCCTCAAAGTGGCCCCCGGCACAAATGAGCTATGGGCCACAAAGAGCCCCCGACACTAAGTACCTCAACCCACATATCCCCACGTTTGCTTGCTTTGTAATTTGCCATAATTTGATCGAACACGAGTTTGTTTCAGACTATGAACCATGTAAGTATATCAGCTGAAATATGAACACAGGGTCCTTCTGTAAGATCAGCGTGTCAGAATGAGGTAAGAATATAATAACAATAATAATAATACATTTTAATTGGTGGCACCTTTCAAGACACCCAAAGACACCTTACAAAGATAAAGTTATACTCAAACAGATAAAAACAACCAGACATGACAGAGACACATTTATGCCGACACATATGATGGACTGATGGACACACTACAGCGAATAGGCCAGTTTGAACAGGTGAGTTTTGAGGTGGGATTTGAATGTTGTAACAGTGTCAGATTGCCGGATGCGAGGAGGGAGGGAGTTCCAGAGCCTGGGAGCAGAGCAGCTGAACGCCATAGCTCCCATGGTGCTGAGGCAGGGAATGGGAGGGAGTGCACTCCTGTAGGAGGTCAGTGGCTTTGTACTGGAGCAGAAGGTTTTTGAAGTCAATCCGGTATTGAACAGGGAGCCAGTGTAGTTGGATGAGAACGGGGGTGATGTGGTCGGAGGATCTGGTGCGGGTGATGATACGGGCGGCAGAGTTTTGAATGATTTGAAGTCTGTTAAGCAGTTTGGTGGGAAGGCCAGAGACAACAGTGTTGCAGTATTCAATCCGGGATGTAACAAATGTGTGGACCAAGATTTCTGTGCTGGAATGAGACAGGGATGGGCGGAGTCTGGAGATGTTGCGGAAGTGGAAGAAAGCAGTCCGGGTGACGTTTTTTATGTGGGGTGCAAAGGAGAGGGTGCTGTCTAGGGTGACCCCAAGGCTATTGACATGGGTGGAAAATGGAACGGAGAAGCCATCAATGAAGAGGTTTGTAGCAGTGGTGTTTTGAGCTTTTGAGCAGTGGTGTTTTGAGCTTTTGAGATGTTGTTTTTGGATCCGATGAGCAGGGCCTCTGTTTTGTTTCCATTGAGCTTAAAAGGTTCCTGCTCATCCAGCTCCTGATGTGTTGTAGGCAGGTGGCGAGGTAGGTGGGTGGCAGGGCAGCGGTGGGTTTAGTTGATATGTAGACCTGTGTGTCGTCGGCATAGCAGTGAAAGTGGACATCGTGATGACGGAGGATAGTGTCAAGGGGAAGGAGGTAAATGTTGAATAGGAGTGGACCCAGTACTGACCCCTGGGGGACACCCTGTGAAACAGTAGAACACCTCGACCTGTGGTTGCTCAGTTGTACATATTGTTGTCTGTCAGTGAGGTATCAGGAAAACCATGTGAGTGCAACACCAGTGATTCCAATATCAGCCAGACGTTTGATGAATAGTGGGTGGGAGATGGTGTCAAAGGCAGCAGTGAGATCGAGGAGGATGAGGATGGTGAGCAGTCCAGAGTCAGCTGCTGTCAATATGGCATTTACCATTTTCGCCTCTGGGCCTCTGGGGCCTCAGTGATACAACGCCACGCTACACCTATAACACTATAAACAGAGTTTTATGTCTGTTAATAAGTTAGAGAAATGCTTTTCAGATGGGATCTAAAATGATAAATAAAAATGCTGTTCATATGCATTAATGATATGACACTTTTATTTTGGTTCTGTCCACATGTTGTTGTGGTTTGATATGGACACATGGCTGGCTTTGTGTTTCATTACATTGTGTTCCCTTCAAATAATAATGATGATGATTTAAGAAGCATTTCCCCTCCTGTATTAAACACTCTACTGGCTGGGAAATGAATTCTGGATGTGAAGACGGCAGACAGTAAGACTTTTGTGGCATTTCCATTGTTTAATTAAACACTATCTTATTTTAGAGGACATGATTGCGACTGATATAATTGTTTTTCTAATCTTTTCATTTTACCTCCCTATTGATTAATAGTGTGTGTGTGTGATTGAATTGAGACATTTTGGGGGATCTATTAGAATAAATGGAATATAATATTCATAACTATGTTTTCATTAGTGTATAATCAGCTGAGACTAAGAATCTTGTATGATGTCAGCTTAGAATGAGCCCTTCATATCTACATAGGGAGCAGGTCCTCTTCACAGAGTCCTCCATGTTGCTCCTCCATGTTTCTACAGCAGCCCAGAACGGACAAACCAAACACTGGCTCTATAGAGAGAATTTCACGTTTCACATAGTTCTCTTGTGAAACCGTGGTGCCGCCAGCCACCGTCTGACTCCTGTTGCTCCTAAAGTAGTGTTATCATGGTATAGATGGCCTCTGAGAGAGGAGAACGGCGTTACACGGTTCTGCACTCGGCGGCTCACGTTACTGCAGTCTTGGAAAGGAAGGAGTGAGCGGAGGGGTATTCAGTTGGTTGCAATCTGCAACTACACCACTAGATGTCGTCAAATCCTACACACTGCCCCTTTAATAAAGAATGTATATGCTGTAGGATTCAATTTAAAATGCACTGTAATTAATTACATTATGTTCAACAGTTTTTAATAGCACACACAAACACCTTGTGTATTGTTTTGGGTGTATTGTTGGCAATTAGGGCTGTCAATCGATTAAAATATATATATCTATATATAGATATATAATATTTATAAATATTGTCCATAGTTAATAGTGATTAATTACACATTTTTTATCTGTTCAAAATGTACCTTAAAGAGAGATTTGTCAAGTATTTAATACTCTTATCAACATAGGAGTGGGCAGATATGCTGCTTTATGCAAATGTTTGTATATATGTATTATAGGAAATCAATTAACACAAAACAATGACAGATATTGTCCAGTTGTAAACAGATCTCCAGGTTAGTTAAACTAAGGTTGAAGAAAAAATACAGTCAAATAGTTCAATTATTACATAACTGTCACTCCCACTTCCTGCTTCAGCTCTGACTTACTGTACTGTACTCTCCTGAAGTTGAATGAGTGAATTTTCAGTGTTCCGATGCAATGAGGGATTATTACTAGGGTTGTCAATCGATTCAAATAGTTAATCACGATTAATCACACGATTGCATTTTTTTTTATCTGCTCAAAATGCACTTTAAAGGGAGATTTGTTGAGTATTAAATACTCTTATCAACATGGGAGTGGACAAATATGCTGCTTTATGCAAATGTATGTATATTTTTATTATTGGAAATCAATTAATACAAAACAATGACAGATATTGTCCAGAAACCCTCACAGGTACTTCATTTAGCATAAAACAATATGCTCGAAACATAACATGGCAAACTGCAGCCCAACAGGCAACAACAGCTGTCAGTGTGTCAGTGTGCTGACTTGACTATGACTTGCCCCAAACTGCATGTGATTATCATAAAGTGGGCATGTCTGTAAAGGGGAGACTCGTGGGTACCCATAGAATCCATTTACATTCACATATCTGGAGGTCAGAGGTCAAGGGACCCCTTGGAAAATGGCCATACCAGTTTCTCCTCGCCAAAATTTAGCATAAGATTGGAGCCTTATTTAACCTCCTTTCCGAGCTAGTAAACTAGTATGATATGGTTGGTACCGATAGATTCCTTAGGTTTTTCTAGTTTCATATGATACCAGTATCGTCACTCTGGTTTTAACACTTTGCCTGCTACAACCTAAAAATTGTTATTGAAATTAGTGGCATTAAAATTAATGCGTTAATGCATTATTATCGCGTTAACTTTGACAGCCCTAATGTTGCATTTTCTTAGTGGTTGGTGCGAGAGATGTGTTATGTTGTATATTGTGTCTGTAACTAAATGCATTTTTAAATGTTCCATATTGTAAAAAGTGAGATTTTGAAGTGTTTTTTTATATTATGATGCAGGTTTAAGTGCTACATAAATATCATTAAAACGCTCAATATACGGAGAAATACACACAGCCCGTATTCAAAAATTGTGCGTTTGAATGAGCCGTCATGATTTCTGTCCATTTGTGATGTCACAAATATACAATATTTTGACCATAACACGGTTTTAAACAAAAACATTCTAAATGTGTCCCAGTTTGTTTCCTGTTGCAGTGTATGTAAATAACATCAGCTGACAGGAAGTAAACATGGACCCAAGCTGTTACCTAGCAACGCAATTCTGTTGAAATGCACTAAAAATGGAGCGTTTCAGGCAGAGGGTGAATACAGGTATATTCAGACAGACAGTATGAGGAAAATAAAGGTTTTTTTTAACATTAAAGCATGTAAACATGTTCTAATAGAAACACAAAATACAAGTATGAACCTGAAAATGAGCACGATATGGGACCTTTAAGTCTCTTGCTTGTAGCCTACCAGTGTTTCCAGTTCTTGCGCCTTTTGGTACATGCTATAATAATTCCCTACAGTGAAGACACACATTTCTATACTTTCAGGACATTTCAATCATATTACAACAGGTGTTTAACTGCTGTAAGTCCAGACAGAAAATTTAGCTTTTGATTGACTTGTTAGTCATCACTGAACAGTGTCTGCATGGTATGCTAATCTGAGCTCATCTTCCATACATTAAGAGTTCTGTTTTGCATTTTGCTTCAGCAGTGGGAAAGAAAAATAAAAAAGTATTCCATATGAAAGCATGCCAGTTAAACGAAATGAAGTATCTTTTTCAACATGTAAAATGATAAATTAGTATAAATTATAGTTTGCTACATCAGTTATAGCTGAAATCTTGAGTCTGCTCTCATTTGTAGCTTCTGAACTGATCCGGCAGCAGATGAGACGAGTCGCCAACTTATCCAAACACTTTTTGGGTTTGTGTACATTGTATTATTTCCTGTGGCGGAGAGACATTTTGACTCTTTCAGTGTATTCCCTTTAATGAAGGGGCTTCTGCTCGTAGGCGGATTCTTTGCAGCAAATTCAGACTCCAACATCCAGCAGGATGATGAAACAAAACAGAGACGTCTGAGCGGCTTCCACACGGCGCTGTTTGATTTACAAGAATACATTATTTAACATTTGAACCGTCACTGCTTTTGCCCAGATGAGAGTCGGTTTTCCCCTTTCAGATAAACATCCAGACAGATACAAAAACATCCACACACACACATATATAGACTTAACACACATGCTGTGCTGACAAAGTTTGCACTCTAAACCAAGCTGAACTTTTAATTTAAAGCATCAGTGTACAGCTTTAACACACTATACCATTAAATAAAATAACTGCTAACCTTCAAGCATGCTCTCAGTAGATCACACACACACACACACACACACACACACACACACACACACTTACACAGTCCTTGGTTTATTCATATCCTCTATTCACATCTCTCTGGGTTCGAATGCTCGCTGCCAAACACCACATCTGTTGCTGCCTCTCGCCACTCCAATCTATTAAATTAAAATTCAGTCCTAAATCTGTTGGTGTGTGTTTGTGTCTGTGGCTCGCATGACGATGTTGCTTTAGCTCTGCTTGTTTGTGCCGTGTTGCCGTAATCTGGCTGCTTATGTGTGTGTGTGTGTGTGTAAGCTCGCAGCGACCTGGACAGCTGCTCGGAGGGTTTAGTGCAGGGGTTGTGGAGTAATGGATTACCTGGATATGTGACCGGGATTACAGGGATGTGTACAAAACAGAAAGTGAACGGGAAAATCTACTTGTTTTAGTTATAACGACTAAAACACAGTTAAATTACTGTGAGTATTGAAATAAAATGGCAATCACAAGTACATGTCTGAGAAGTACACTGCCTGGTTTTAATGACGTTTCCCCCAACAGAGGAGGTCGGGGGTGGATGGACTTTCACCAGGAGAGCGTTGTTCATGTCCCGTGTAAAAACCAAAAGCGAACGTTGACTTAATTTAACTTACGTAACATAACATACTTAAAGGTCCCATATTGTAAAAAGTGAGATTTTCATGTCTTTTATATTATAAAGAAGGTTTAAGTGCTATATAAATACTGTGAAAGTATCAAAACGCTCAATATAAGGAGAAATTCACACAGCCCGTATTCAGAAATTGTGCGTTTGAAACAAGCCGTTAGGATTTCTGTCCATTTGTGATGTCACAAATATAAAATATTTAGACCATTACACGGTTTTAAACGAAAACATTCTAAATGTGTCCCAGTGTATTTCCTGTTGCAGTGGATTTAAATAACATCAGCTGACAGGAAGTAAACATGGACCCAAACTGTTGCCTAACAACGCAATTCCGTTGCAATTCCATTGAAATGCACTAAAACAGAGCGTTTCAGACAGAGGGTAAATACAGGTATATTCAGACAGACAGTATGAGGAAAATAAAGTGTTTTTTGAACATCACAGCATGTAAACATGTTCTATTACAAACACAAAATACGAGTATGAACCTGAAAATGAGCATGATACGGGACCTATAACTTACGTACGTAACCTAAGATCTCTAAACCGAAACCAAGTAGTTTCAGTTTCAATTCATATATTCCACATATGCACAAATTATTACACATGGCGGCTGTTTTAAAGGCTGGTTCGTTTACTTTTAGGATTACATATCTTTAAATTTGACTTATTTAAGGCATGGGAAAAATATTTAAAATATTTATATTAAAAGGGATTTCTTAAACATGGGAATAAAACAGCCACAAAGTTGCCAAAGTATTTAATAGAAATAATATAAAGTTATATAAACATCCACAGTTCCATGACAACTGAGCAAATGTTATACTTTGTCTGTTGATGAGGACTGTGTGGTAGTTGAAAGCTCCAGAACAAGTAAATACATATAGACCTTCAGTGGAGATCATTGTTTCAATATAAAAATAATAATAATAATAATAATAATAATCAGAACATTTTACAAACTTTTGGGGTATTTTTTTTTTCAGATTGTGTGCCAATGATGTCTGCTTTATGTAGAACAGGTACACAGATACCAGTAATAGTTTAACATAGATTTGTTGTTTCATGCATTAAAATCAACAGTAAAATGTGAGTAGTTTATACAATGTCCAGCTTTTTGAACAGGTGATTAAAAAAACAAAAACAAATTCATTAACCTAAGAGGTGGTTTTTTTTTTGTGACATTATTATGTCATTTAATACATCCAGCAAACATGAAATGGAAAAAAGTCAGTGTTTACTGGACTTGCAGCGGTGGATTCCAGGACCCTGGTTTCCAGGTAGTCTAGTTAGACTAAAGTGATGCTGTTCTGATTACAGCAGATGGTCAACAACAAATCCACTGCTGTGCTGCTGACTGACAGGCACAAAAATGAGAATGCTCATACTACTTTTCTACAAGCGTGTTTTATTGATTTCTTCTTAAGAGATTTGATGACCAAAATACCAGTGTCACAGCAAAACACACTGAACTGATGCCTGGGGCAGGGCTGCACTGGTGAATACAACTTTCCATGATCTCCCTTTAGAAATTAAACCATGACCACAAGTATTCTTATTTTTTTTTGTGCCATACATTGACTTTATCTATAGGATAGTACCTCATAAATATGTTATAGAGTTGTGTGTTTAAAAATGGATTAGGGGCTGTCAATCGCTTAAAATATTACAGGGATTGCTCCTGTCGTTCCCAGTGTGGATGAGGCGTCAGAGCCTGCTGCAGTAAAATATTCGAATGCCAGGTTCACATAAGACATGGAAGCGCGAGCTGAAGCCTGACTGTTCACACCAATTTCTCGGAATAAGGACGTAACTTAAAACCCACGATCACAAACAGCACTGGCACTAGGCTGTTTCTAATAAATACAGTGGATGGATTTTGAAATGTGATTGTGGGGGGAGGAACTGGGAGGGAATCAGGGTAATTGAAACTACGGGAGAACAGCAGGGAGAGAGGGGAGGGAAGTCAAAAAAGCATGCTGGGATGCATATTTTATCTTATCAGAATCTGATCATTTATATCATATATAATATATCATTTATAGTAGATTATCAGTGTGCCATACGCCGAAACTATCGCTGAAGATCGCGAGCCGCCCGTGGAGCACCGTGGTGCGCCTTGTCCTGTGTGAACAGGAAGGAAAGGTCAGCGGGCAACGCTTCTCCGAAAATCGTGGCGCTTCCGCATCCAGTGTGAACCCAGGGTAAAAAGGGTTCTGGTGCTTGGAAACATTTGGACGCCACTCTTGTCCACCGGGACCGCCAAAATCAAAAAAAGATGAAAGTTAGTAGTCGTAGTCACTTTAAGTACAATTTTGAGGTATTTGTAATTCACTTGCAGTAAGTATTTCTGTAATGCAACTTGAACATTATATATAAATATTGTACTTCTTACTCCACTTTATTTGGAAGCAATATTTATTTTACATCACAAATGAAATGCTCTGCACACCCACACAGGTGTTTCCAGTGACTGAAGCTGGATAGAGCTGTGCTGGGTTTCATCCAATATCACCAAACTCGTATAAACTGTTGCCACTTTATCTGCACTGTTCACTTTATCTTTTGACCACGTTTACTATCTTGTGTATGTTTACTATTTAGTATATTTTGCTCATTCTGGTATATTTAACTAGTATTTTGTTTACTTAGCTATTTATAATTCCTTGTCCTTGTGTCGTGCACTGCCTGGGAGTTTGATGCAACATTTCACTGTAGGTACTTGTATGTATACGTGACAAATAAAATCTATTCAAGCTTACATTTTCTTATAATATTTACATTCATTCACTTGTACAGTAATAATAGTTCCTCCTTATAAATTTTCCACCTTTCTGGCGATATTAGACATTTCTTTCAAAATATTAATGCGTTCCTTGTAAATTATTTTAATTCATTCAGGGATTGAAATGTTTACTTAATGTTTAGAGTTAATTCTTTGACTATGAAAACATTATTTTCAACATGTTAATATGTTTTTCTCGTACATTTCCGATTATTCGGAAAATATTAAAACTGTATTTTAGAAATACTCCAACTTCTTTCTTGTAAATCTTCGACTTTGTTCTGGAAATCCTAAAAGTTTACTGATGTTTTACTGTTTTTAATAACAAAATGATGAGAAAGAGAAAACTTCACAAAATTATGCAAATATACATTATACAGAAGTATCTCATCCAAGTATTCAAGCAGAGAGCCTCAAGGACATTGACGGATTTTGGGGGCTGCTTTAGAGAATTTTTACTCTCATGAATATTTTTGAACTAGAAAAACATTTTTCCTTTGTAGGCATCTTAACTGTTGATCAGTAGATCCGTGTCTCAGATTTGCTAATTCAATCGTTTGAATTTCAGCCTGCGATAACAGAAAATGTAGAAGAGTGTTTTCTGTCTCCTCCCTGAAAAATTACCCAAACAGATGGAAGATTCAGGGCTTTTTTTCCTGCTTGATAATCCACCCCTGACTGAGCCTTACCCTCATTAAAGAAACCCGACACTGATTGAACCGCCTGTCACCCCCCCAAGTCCTGACAAAAACCTCTTTGTTGTTGTCTCCGCTGCTCTCCGTCTCCGATCTGCGTTTCTATTAATAGTAAACCGTGCAGGGGGAAAGGCAGCGGCACTGGGAGCTCAGAGGTCGAGGCACGGCGGAGGAGTGAACAGCGATACATGTTAGTCAAATTCTGAATATGTACTTAAAAAGAAAATGATGTCAGTGTCGACACAGTGTTTCTGGGTGTTTGGCTATTAAAGTCATATCCTCGCCCGGCGATTCAACAAAGCTCTCAGGTTTTAGGAATCATCATTCAAAACAGGCAGAAGAAATAGCCAAAGACTTCTTTGTGTGCACTGCTGGGTCCAAGTGGGGCAAAGGCCACACTCAGAGGGGGACAAGAGGACAGTCTTAAGTCCTTCGAGGCAATGTGAGGATTTCAATTTGACAAAGGGAATTGTCCCTGTTTGGGATAAATGGTAGAATTCTGTGCGCAACGTGATCTCATCCCGACTCGCCATGTTTTGACCGTCTAATAACGACGCGGATGGGTTTACATTAGTTAGTTGAAAGCCCGGTGTGTCTTATACAGACGCTAACATTTACGCTTCAAAAACACTGGGAAAGTCAGGGGCTTGTGGCGACTGCGTCGCGGCTATTTAATTTCATTATAAATATAATTTATATTAATTTTAGACAGAGAAAGGTTAAGAAACGTGTGGTAATTTGTAAATAATAGTAATAATCCACAATTAAAACTCCATACTATACTCATTCATGGAGCTCTGCAAGTCACTGCATGTTCTACAACACTGTCCGGCACATATTTCAGAATAAAAAGCCTTGTGTTAACAAATGAAGGAATTCTGTCCACAGAAAAAAATGCTTGAGGGCTTTTATTTTGAAATGAAAGCAGGAAGTGTTGATTTAAACCCTGCACTTTATTCATTCATGGAGCTCTCCAAGTCACTGCATGTTTTACAACACTGTCCTGCACATATTTCAGAATAAAAGCCTTGTGTTAACAAATGAAGGAATTCTGTCCACAGAAAAAAAAACGCTTGGGGGCTTTTATTTTGAAAGCAGGAAGTGTTGATTTCAAAATAAATCTTTACTTTTTTTCATCTCCGTAACATACTCTATAGATTAGACATTGAAACTGTAGTAATGTTGCTGATATGATGTCAATATACAGTCAATAAATCACTTTCACTGTCTGTTGTTGCTGTGAACTGCGCGGCTCGCGTCAAAAATAGGCGAGACATCGGATCTTTAGTAGAGACGCAGCTGCAGTGTGGCTGCTCTAACCTGTTAACATGGACACCGAAATAAAAAACAAGTAATGTAGCCGCCACGCGCTCCTGACGTTCCCAGTGGATGAGGCTTAACAGTTTGCCCCGCGCAGACCTGGTTCTGGTTTTCCCATGCCTCTCTTCCTTTTAGCGGGCCCAGCAATACGGCCTTGGTCTCCAGCAACTTGGTGTCGGTGTTGGCTCCCAACGGGGACCGGCGAAGCAGCGAGGCGAAGCTCTGCTAATGGCCGAAGGAAGAGCCGCTGCATGGTCTCCACCTCCCGTTGGAGCTCCGACTGCAGGTTGAAGGCGGCAGGGAAGCTGGATCTGGGTCTGTCTGCTCGCTGAGGCCCCATTGGAGTCTGAGCTGAAGGAGTTTCTGGTGAACCTGCATGATTTCGTGCTGAATCTGATCCGGCAGCACCGATAACAAGCATTAAGAATAACAATATAGAAAAAGCCAATATTCTCGCTGATGGTCTCGTTTGGTTATATAGGTCATAAAGCGGCATCGGTATTAAATTGATAATATCCAGTTAAAAGTTCCTCAAGAAAGTTCCTCTAATGGCGGCTGTAATAATCCATGAGACCTTCTTTCCTGCTTTAAAAGTTAATTTTACTCTCTCCCTCTTTTATGTCTGTAGGTTTTATTTCCCTCCTCCCTTCAGCTGAACCTTAAGTCTATAACGACACCCTCATTCCTCACCTCGCCTCGCTCTTCTGTGAATCTTTTTTTTATTTGAAACCAAATTGCATCATTCCTTACATTTGAGCTGCCATTTCTTTTAAGATTCCGTCTTCAGCGACTCCCGGGATGATATTGTTTTCATCATTTTTCCATCCCCAGCAGGCATCAAAGGGTCTTCCCCGCTGAGATCTTAGACACTCGGTGAAGATCACTCCCAGTCAAAGCTGCCATTTACTCACTCGCAGACTTTTATCAATTTATTTACATTGCGGAGGGAAATCATCTCTTTGATCAGTTTACTTTAACATCGGGCTCACCTTTGTGCATAGGCTATTCATTAATGCAGTCGCCTCATAACACTACTGTTAGTCGACAGTTTAGCATAATGCGGAAAGCGTTAGTATGTGCATCAAAGCAAACTAAAAACAGGCCTAGTGGAACAGTGAGACGGGTGTGTTTTCCTTTGATACTTGTGTGATCCTGATTAACAAGGTCAGTTAGACCCAAAGCAGAATTTCATTTGATGCTCAAAGTCTTAACACCACATTGTGAAACATCACACCGAGGTCAGTGTAAAAGCTGTAAATCCAACTCTGGTGTGAACCAAACAACTGGACAAATGCCACTGCCAAGTCAACTCTGGTATTGACGGGTTCACACTATACGAGAATCAAGTCAATTTTGGGCCAGATTCCCCCCCTCCTGACAATCGTCATAAATATTTGATGGTTCTAAAGATGATCTTTCCAAATGTTCCTGTGGTGGGAGGTATGTTAAGAGTGTTTTTTTACATCCCCTGATGGCTCAGAAGTCCATCCTGGACGATGTTTAACATATTCAATATTTACGATGAGATATCCTGTTGTGCGTGGGGAACTCCGTGGATAGCCGTTGACGCAACCAAGTTGACTGAAGAAGGAAGGACAACCGCCGCCGTCATGGTGGCCGCGGCTAATGCATGAGCTAATGCAAAACGCAAAGAAGTAGTAAGATGGAGCTCAGAAATGGAGGACCAACTTGTTTAAAGCGCTTTGAATGGTCGGAAGACTAGAAAAAGGGCTATATGAATGCAAATCCATTTACCTTTTGATTAATGTTTATTTAAAGGTCCCATATTGTGGTAATTTTCAGGTTCATACTTGTATTTTTTGTTTCTACTTGAACATGTTTACAGGCTGTAATGTTAAAAAAAACTTTATTTTCCTCATACTGTCTGCTGTAAATACCTGTATTTACCCTCTGTCTGAAACACTCAGTTTTAGTGCATTTCAACGGAATTGCAATGGAATTGTTTTGCCAGGCAACAGCTTGGATCCATGTTTACTTCCTGTCAGCTGATGTTATTTACATACACTGCAACAGGAGATAAACTGGGACACATTTAGAATGTTTATGTTTAAAACCGTGTAATGGTCTAAATATTGTATATTTGTGACATCACAAATGGACAGAAATCCTAACGGCTCGTTTCAAACGCACAATTTTCTGAATACGGGCTGTGTGTATTTCTTCGTATATTGAGCGTTTTGATAGTTTAACAGTATTTATTAAGCACTTAAACCTGCTTTATATTATAAAAGACACGAAAATCTCACTTTTTGCAATATTGGACCTGTAACGTGTCTCCATGACTTCGTCCATCAATCCTTCGTCAATTTTCAGTACAAAGTAGTGGAATATCTTAACATCACTAATTCTTCCTGCCCGTCGTCCGCCATGTTAGTTTACACTAAAGTCACGTTTGATTGTAAGGGATTTTGCGAGATTTCTGGGGTTTCTTTTAGTCGGGAACTCTTGTTGTTTATGAATGAATCTGCCAAACCGTTGCTCTCCACACACTACAGGAACAAAACTGTTAAAGCTGCAGTGGGTAGAAATGGAGTGAATGTGATTAAAAAAAGTTATATCTATAAAACGGTCACTATATCCTGACAGTAGTGCATGAGACAGGTAATCTGGGAAAAATCATGTGCCTCCGGTGCTCCTAATGGCAGCTGCAAGATTTCACAGACTGTGGGAAAACAACCAATCAGAGTTGAGCTGGAGTCTGCCGTTCAGCTGCCGTCTATGAGAGCCGGCTGTCAATCACTCGCGAACTTCAACCAAACAGTCAAACTAGGCAGCGCTGATCAAATATGAATCAATATTCTGTTACTGTGATGCCTCTCTCTCTAATGTTTTCAGAAACAGCCAATAGGAACACGCTCTCTCTGAAATGACACTAATGAACTTAAGGTTCATTAGTGTCATTAGTGTTGCGGATGCAAATTGGACCAACGAAAGTATTGTGTGTGTGTATGCAATTTTAACCTAAAATAAAATGCTATACGATCTATGTGCTTATTATTACAACTGTAGAGTCTGTGATCCCCTAAACCAGTGGTTCTCAAACTTTTTTTTACCTGAAATAGCTTTTCAGCCAAGTAGGCCTACCCCCTGACCAGCACAGAATGTAACTGAATAATCCTGAATGTGATTGTGTTTGTTGACGGTTAGGAATAAAAATTGGAATATTGAATATAAAATTTATTTTTATCGAACTTACATTTACATTTTTTGAAACCCTTCAATCTGTTAATTGTGTAGTCACGTGAAGAAATTGCCAGGAAATAACAGTAAAGTAAAATCAATATAAACAAATAAGTTGTAGTCGTATAGAATGACCTGGAATCACTGTTAAGTATTGGGTAATTACAGAGAGCAGCTTCAAGAGGTTTGGTCTGTAATTATATAGTAATTAAAAAGCAGTAGTAGTAGTAGTAGAATTATCGTTAATTAATGTAAATATTGGCTAATTACAGAGTAAAATTAAAGCAGAATAGTGTCAGGGTCTTGGCAGTGACTCCAGGTTTTCCCCTTGTTTCTCCCCCTCCCCTGTGTGTGTGTCCGGGTGCATCCCAAGTCTCTTAATCGCATCTATGTTTCCCTCACTTGTGTCTTTTCCAGTCACCGTAACGTCACCCATTGGTTTGTGGACTGCCATTTTGAAGCCTCAACTTTGGCACTTTGGCCGTCGCCATCTTGGGTTTTTTGGAACCAGAAGTGACACAAAAGGGTGGAGCTAAGTACAACTGAATAATAAGACATTTTAGGTGACCAAAAAGGTTATAATTAACTTTCATGAACCGAAGTTCAAGCGTCGGTATTTGATGAGCTGGGGAGTGCGACTGTGTTGCAAAGGTAGAGCAGGAAAGTTAGGCATTGACAGACAGAATGTTGACACTAATGGAAACATAATTATTACCAGCCTTATCCTTTTATTGATTTTGAATTTGATAAAAAAAAAAAAACTGAAAACTTAATTTTAATGTTTTGGAGACAGCAGAACTGCTACCTGTCGGAGGATGAGCCAATTTACTCATAGCTTTAGGCTTCGCCCAGGGTGCACTGCAGCATACCAAACTCCCTCACCCCAATCTGAGTGTCATCTTGTCTGCTGCTGATGTCAACAAGGCAATGACACTATCTGAACCTGGGAAACCATGATTGATGGTTTTCGGAGGGTGAAATTGGCCACGGAGGGCCGTGTCTTTGAGGGTGGCTCTCTCTCCAGCTGCCTTTTTCTATGCTTACGAGCCTTGGAAGTAGTTTCATAAAACCCACTTGTACCCAGCCTGTTAGGACTTCCTTTTATTCTAGAGTTTGGCCAGTTTTCTCTTCCAACAAATAACTACAAAGCTCACTGAGAAAAAGCAGACGCGACATTTCCCACAGCATTATCTCACAATGGCTCTGTTTTTCCATGATTTGTAAATCCAGCAGCAGATTTCCCACATCAGCTGTACGGGGCTGAGCATTCATTGGTTGCTCCTCTTATGCAACTTTAAGTACATCGCCATGACAGACTATTTATTTCATTGAGAGAAATCACATTCTCATCGTCTTTTCTTCTCCGTTGTATTCCCTCTATAACCTGCTGGATTACTGTGCAGGTATCTGATACTCAGACACTTGAACCTGACTGCTGCTTCCACACAACACTAAAGCTGTCAAATACATGTGGTGCAGTAAAAAGTACAATATTTGCCTCTGACTTGAGGCGGAGTAGGAGTATAAAGTAGCAGAACATGCGTGGAATCGATTATAATAGCTGAAATTCCTATAGGGATACTGGGCTGCATAACTTCCTCCTGGCTGCATCCCACTGCCTCCCCGATGCCTCTCAAAGAACTCTGGTGTCTTTTGCGTGTCTTTTTAGTCTTGACACCATGAATCCTGCAAGTGGAAATACCCGGCCCAGTCGCACAACAGTTAATGAAATAGTCACAAAATTGAATGTATTGAGTAGTGAGACACAAATTTAAATTTTTTTTCGTGATGGTCAGCATAAAATCAATTCGTAATTGTGAACCAGGAAGTATAAAGAGCGGCGAACGCCCGGTCCACACAGGAGACGTCAGCAGCGCGTGACGGCTGCCTCTCTGAACTGATGCGTGTCCCAAGCGTGGGTTGTCCACACCACCAGTCTTTCTGCTGCTGCTGCTGCTGCTGTCAGCCCTTTCTTTCTACGTAGAGTTTGTCTTTCATAATGGCCATTTTCACTACAAATGTCATTAGTATTTATTTTAGACAGAAAATAGGTTAAGAAGCGTGTGAGCATTTGTAAATAATAGTAATAATCCACAATTAAAACCCCATATTTTATGAATTCATGGAACCGTGCAAGTCACTGCCTTTCCCACATTGTCCTGTAAATATTTCAGAATAAAAGCCTTGCGTTAACAAATTAAGGAATTCTGTCCACAGAAAAAAACAATTGAGGGCTTTTATTTTTAAATAATAGCAGGAAGTATTGATTTAAAAATAAATCTTTACTTTTTTTCATGTCCGTGACATATTCTACAGATAGAGACATTGAAAGAGTGGTAATGTTGCTGGTATGATGTCAATATACTGTCAAACGATCATTTTCATTGTCTGTCGATGAAGTAGGACAGGGTGGATGGCTGGGTCGAAAAACAAAGGACTTTTGCTCAGGAGACTGCTGTTTATGTCCCGTGTGAAACCAGAAGTCAAAGTTGATTTATCAGCACTTCTGGAGTTATTTCAACCCAAACCGTGACCTTTTCCTAAACCTAACTAAGTAGTTTTGTTGCCTAACCAAGCCAATCTATTCCTAAACCTAACTAAGTGGTTTTATTTTGAAAATTCTGGAGCGGAAATTGACACGTGCATCATGTGTTGCTGGACATTCGTAGGAAAACGCATGAAAAATATGTCATTGAAAGTCGTGCTGAGCATCACAAAAAAAGGAAATTTGTGTCTATGTACACGAATCAAATAGATCAAATTTTCTGTCTTTCACGAACTGCTGTGAGACTGTGTTGAAATACCAACACACCTATTCAGACAGTCACAGTTATACACATGAAAAGTTATGGAAGATTGAGAGCTTGAGAGAGAAATCCGAACCCTACCTACTTTCACATCTCCGTACATCTGGTCATGTTTGTGTCCACCTGATGAATGTAAGTCCAATATTCTCTCTCTTTTAGTTCAGATTTTAGTTCTCCACCAACTCCTGAAACAAATATCTGCCTCTGTAGCTGCTAAATGCTCCACTATGTTCACCAGCTCTAACTGTGTCTGTCTGCTTTTTCCTGCTGAGTAGGTAGTGCGGCTTTTTACAGCTTTTTCTCTGAAAAACAGCTGCCTGTTGCTGCTGGAAACGAGGTTGATGAGAGCAGTGAGAGTGAACATAAAGAGTAAAGAGCCAGGCTGTAAAACATTGTAAAACAATGAGCTGAACGGAAAAGGAAAAGAGCTGAGGAAAATTGCAGTGTTGGGTGATAGATCTCTGTGGAATGACACCTTACTCACTACACACAGTCCTTTGATCCATTGATAATACGAACATATTGATTAGCGCAACTTTGAAAATAACAGAAGAGACAATGGCATGAATGATCGGGTGGACGACAGGGTCCTCAGGAGTCTCTAAAGTTCAATTTAATGATTTGGCGATTTAATGATTGACTTTTTAATGCTACCTGGAAATGAGGAGTGATTGACAATCCAAAACAAAGAAACAACGCTGGCAGATCTGTTTATTTCTGATGGAACACAGCTAATCAAAGCTGTGAACCTCTGAATGGGTAGGATGAGAAAAACACCTGGGAGTTTATCGTTGAGGGAAATGAAGCCCAGTCATGTTTATTGAAGCCAATGAAATGAAAACAGGACAAGTTTTGCATAATCCATTAGCTCTGGGTGACTGTTCCAAGAAGCGGGGTTGCTGAGTTACCTGGATAACCTTTCTGGAACACGGAGTAGGTCTTTTTACATCCACATTCCAAAGTTATCTATAGCAGACATTCTCAAACGTTTTGGGGCCAGGAACCCCTTAAAGGGGAGAACATCTTCCAAGTACCCCCACATAATCGTTACACCCATTAAGCATAATGCTCACTACCATTTGTACTCTTAGATGCCATCGGAATGAGTCTCAAACCTTTCAACCTAAATACCTCAGACCTTTTTGATAGTGATAAACAGAAACACATTTCAATTTGAATCATGGTAATACCACTTTGTTTTGCTGTAATATTCTGGGTGCTTTGTAATCAGATGTCGCTTTAGCTTGGCCAGCGTGAGGTACAGTATTGAGGCCAACGTGAGGTACAGTGAGGCTAGCGTGAGGTACAATATTAAGGCCAGCATGAGGGACAGTATTTCTAGGAATCACCAGTATATTAAATTCAGGATCATCTCTGTAAGGGCTCTCATTTGTCCAGGTCACTGGATATCTTGTAGTCTCACATCCAAGAGGCTTCATCGATATGGAACCGATTAATGAAAATGTCCTCTTGGCCAAACAGACAAAGTCCAGTTGCTTTAAATGAACTACTCCACTTGTGTCCTGTCAAACTAAAAGGGTTCCTGTGCTGTAAGAGACAAGGAGAGCCCTCTTTTTTAAATTATTACATTATGTGCTGAATTTTTTTTGCTAAGTTTATAATGTAATAATGTTCTCATAATGTAATAACTCATTACATTATGAACAAAGCTGTTATTACGTTATGCGCTCAAGATTCTATTACATTATGTGCTGATTATTACATTATGAGCTTTAAGTATATTTCAATCATTACATTATGCGCAGTTATTACGTTTTGAGTTGCTGCAGTTGACTTTTCAAGAACCTGTTTTTATGACCACACACACAAGATGCACGCTTGTGAAAGTAGCATCAGAAGCAGTTTGAGCAGAGAATGGAGTAAATGAACTAGACCGGCTGATGACAGAGTTTAATGAAAATGAGCACAGATGAATGAAGGTGATTGTGAATGACCCTCCATCATCACTGAGGAGAATAAGGAGAGGAGAGGAGAGGAAAGCAAGACAGGAGGAGAATGAAAGAGGCTGGAGGAGAGGAGGCCAACAGGCCACCGGTCCAACAGTCCAACACAGCGATCTGCTGCTCTGTAGTGGAGGATCTGGCCAGCAGAGAGCCTGAGGGCCGGAGCCCAGACCAGCTTGATCTAACATCCAGCAGAGCCTCAGAGTTTGGCCACAACCCATCACACCTGCATGAGCAGAGAAGCAGGAAGAGAGAGAGAAGACGGCAAAGGAAGTCAAACCAGAGGCATGGACGGAGGGCTGGAGCTACAACTGTCCCCCAACAGTGCATTATTATCCTCTCCTTCAATCCTCCTTTCCTGTTCACATCAGCCAGCGACAACATACCACTAAAGAGAAAATCAGGTTATCTAATGACACATCTTCTGTTGCTACATATCCATGTGGGTCCAGTCATTGTGCAGCCCAGCTGTGCGACAGAGGAGGTACAACTATCCCATGCATCACTGTCAAAATAACTATAAACCAGCATCAGTTCCCAAGTGACTATAAGCCACATCATAGATTGACAGTGCAATGCAGACCATTTCATTTTCTATAAAAACAACAAGCCAATAAAAGCAGTTCATGTAGTTCAGGGGTCTGCAACCTACGGCTCCGGAGCCACATGCGGCTCTTTAGCTCCTCTCCAGTGGCTCCCTGTGGGTTTTTAAAAATGGAAATGAATAACTGTTTTTTTGTTTATATTTTCATTTTTATTTATCATTGTTGTAGGTCTATGGTATGACGGTACAACGGACTATTAGGGCCACATTGAGGGAAAAAAAATAAATCTGAGATTTCAAGAATAAAGTCATAATATTCCGAGAAAAAAGTCAAAGGTTTACGAGAAAAGAAGTCGTAGTATTATGAGAATAAAGTCATAAGTTTAAGAGAAAAAAGTCGTAATATTACGAGAATAAAGTCATAACTTGACAAGAAAAAAAGTTGTAATATTCAAACACACCATTTTAGAATAGGCATAAAATAACACATTTGTACTGCATGTAAACAAATGCATGGTTTTTGCCCAAAACTGCATACTAGGGTCCCTAAACAGTCTTGGAGGTAAATTGGTTATCACTGTAAAGCTGAGTCTCTTGTGGATCCAATGAGTCCAACTGTATTCATGTGTGATGATGTTAGTCCCCATAGGAGACATTTCAGTGTAGTGAGACCATTTTCTGAAACTCGTCCTCACTGTATAAAATGACCTGTGGTGACCTCTAGGATAATCACAGCCTCATGAAACTTTACAGCCACAAACTAGAGACCTAGAGCATTCAGAGGATGGATGGATCAGACGAGAGACCTAGAGCATTCAGAGGATGGATGGATCAAACTAGAGACCTAGAGCATTCAGAGGATGGATAGATGGATCAGACTAGAGTCCTAGAGCATTCAGAGGATGGATGGATCAAACTAGAGACCTAGAGCATTCAGAGTATGGATGGATCAAACTAGAGTCCTAGAGCATTCAGAGGATGGATGGATCAAACTAGAGACCTAGAGCATTCAGAGGATGGATGGATAAAACTAGAGACCTAGAGCATTCAGAGGATGGATGGATCACACTAGAGACCTAGAGCATTCAGAGAATGGATGGATCAAACTAGAGACCTAGAGCATTCAGAGGATGGATGGATCAAACTAGAGACCTAGAGCATTCAGAGGATGGATGGATCAAATTACAGACCTAGAGCATTCAGAGGATGTATGGATCAAACTAGAGACCTAGAGCATTCAGAGGATGGATGGATCAAACTAGAGACCTAGAGCATTCAGAGGATGGATGGATCAGAGTAGAGACCTAGAGCATTCAGAGGATGGATGGATCAAACTAGAGACCTAGAGCATTCAGAGGATGGATGGATCAGACTAGAGACCTAGAGCATTCAGAGGATGGATGGATCAGACTAGAGACCTAGAGCATTCAGAGGATGGATGGATCAAACTAGAGACCTAGAGCATTCAGAGGATGGATGGATCAAACTAGAGACCTAGAGCATTCAGAGGATTGATGGCTTTCCTAGCTACATTGACAATAAGGGTGTTTCTGAACAGTTTACACAACTGAAAGTGCTCGCCATCCAATCGCCAAAAAAATGCCATTCTTGCAGAAATCTCCAAATGTCCAAAGTTTTTTTTATCCCAAATCACAGCATGTATTTTTCTATGGTGTTCCTCAAGGTCTTGGTGTCTTAATGTGGTATTTTGGAGGGATTATTGATCATTTTTATTAATTCTCGGTGAAATGGTAAACTTTAGCACCAAATCTGTGTAACAAATGGTATCAACCCAAAAATTGCTGCAACAACTTATGAGACAGTAAAGCATGGGGATGATCATCATATACTTCTATCATAATGTTCTAAACTCTTATACACTTTTACTCTTTATTTCAATTAATCAATTATTTAATTTATTAATGTTCATTTCTTATTAATGACTAGAACAACTTGACACACAATGCTGAGCTGCATCTCAAATTAATCTGTACACCACTTCTATGTGACATCTACTGTTGACTATTTATCTCCCCATGAACATCCCCAGTCCCCCACCCTTACCCCTCTAAAAAAAAAAAAATGGGGCGGAATAGTAAGGGGTTTATTCACAGATAATAAATTTACTTTTACTTTACTTTTTTTTTAACAATCTGAGTTGAACTTTGTTGCTCTAGAACAACATGTTCCCAAGTTTTCCCTTTTCCAGTGTTGCTTTTAGCACATGTTGCATCTTACCTTTACCCCTCCAGCTCATCAGCAGCTCTCCCTGTCTGGCTGTCTCTTTCACACCTCGGCCTCGCACCGGGCTGCACGGCCTCTCCAGTAAGTAGGCCAGTGACTGATGCTAATTCAAGCTGTATTAATGAGGTACGATCACTTTCTGCTCCGATTATTTACCAGCAGGGTTGGACCCGGCGATATAACTCTTGGTGATGTGGTACCGGGCCGAGTAATGGGATTAATGGAGGCTCTGCTCCCTCAGATGAATCACATATGGTTTGTGTGAGGTAGTCCTTCAGTGACAAGCAGAGTGGGGGGGAAGGGGGTGGGGAGTTTGGACCGTAGCAGATGTTGTTTTACACTCACTCGGGTGAACTTTGCATTTAGGGTTGAAACTGTATAACTGAAAATGTAGAGCATTTTATCTTTGTCATCTCAAGTCAATGTAATTTATATCAGTGGTTTCCAAACTTTTCCTTAAAGGTTCCATATCATGCTCATTTTCAGGTTCATACTTATATTTTGTGTTTCTACTAGAACATGTTTACATGCTTTAATGTTTAAGAAACCCTTTATTTTCATCATACTGTCTGCCTGAATATACCTGTATTCACCCTCTGTCTGAAACGCTCCGTTTTAGCGCATTTCAATGGAATTGCAAAAGAATTGTGTTGCTCGGCAACAGTTTGGGTCCATGTTTACATCCTGTCAGCTGATGTCATTCACATACACTGCAACAGGAAATAAACTGGCACACATTTAGAATGTTTACGTTTAAAACCGGGTAATGATCTAAATATTGTATATTTGTGACATCACAAATGGACAGAAATCCTAACGGCTTGTTTCAAAAGCACAGTTTCTGAATACGGGCTGTGTGTATTTCTCTGTGGATTAAGTGTTTCGATACTTTCACAGTATTTATAAAGCACTTAAACCTGCTTTATAATATAAAAGACATGAAAATGTCACTTTTTACAATATGGGACCTTTAAGGGACCTCTTTTCTATCATTGAGTGAACTGACGACTCCTGACTAAGTCACATATTTTATGGATATTTCATAATTATTCAATGCATAACAATATCAATACAGAACAACTGATAAACTGTAAAATTAACTCAAATAGTGAACGCAATAACTGCAGGAAGTTTGTGTCAAACAAGCAATTTCAAGGAATTTTCAGCAGATTATTTCCTGTTAATATTGTATCAGAGATGAGTTTTCCTCTTATTTTTAGGAACTTTTAATAAAAAATGTTTTATATATTATATATAAAATTCTCTGTATTGTGTATTTTTTTTATTTTTAAAAACCATTCATACTTTGTTTTTGACAAAATTCTGTGTTTTCTTCTCTCTGAGGCTTGGCTATTGGTCTATCAGCTCTTTGGTTGTTTTAATGCTACAGTAGGCAGTATATTTTTGGCATCATTGGGCAGAAATTCCCATAATAACCTTTCAACATATTTTAATTCAAGTGTTCTGAGAGAAAAGTAGACTTCTGCACCTCCTCATGGCTCTGTTTTCAGGCTTTAAAAAAATCTAGCCCTGGACGGGAGACTTTGACCAATCACAGGTCATTTCAGAGAGAGAGCGTTCCTATTGGCTGTACATTCAACGGAGGCAGCTGTCAACCACTCACAAACTCCGACCAAATGGTGAAACTAGGCAGCGCTGATCAAATATGAATCAATATTCTGTTACTGTAACGCCTATTTCTCTCCTCAGATGTTCTCAGAATCATCTTGTAGTGTACTGTTTAGCTGTAAAATGAGAAAGTTTGATCTGGCTGGTGGGCGGTGCTTGGTATTTCCTCAACTTATCTCAACATTGCTGCCGGGTCACAAACTTTCTCATTTTACATGAGCACATAAGCTCATATAAGGAAGGTATTGTGCATTTTATGTCTAAACTAAATCATGTAACTGTCTCCAGTGTTTCTATAGACCATAAAGTTTACTTTCAGACGGGGGAGGAATTTCAGATTTGACCTCTGGGACTAAGCAGAGGGCGAGCTAATTTCAGGCTGTCACTTTTACATTTTTTGCAGGAATAAAGGCGGTACACATCAATTATGTTTTCTCTTCATGCTCTTCTTACATATAGATTGCACATAACATATCTCTGTAGATTTGGGTGTGTTGACCTGATCTGGAGAGGACTAAGACTAGATATGGGTAGAATAAAACCAGATATGGGTAGAAGACAACCAGATCTGGGTACAATGAGACCCGATCTGGGAACAATGAGACCAGATCTGGGTACAATAAGACCAGATCTGGGTACAATAAGACCAGATCTGGGTACAATAAGAACAGATCTGGGTACAATAAAACCAGATCTGGGTACAATAAGACTAGATCTGGGTACAATGAGACTAGATCTGGGTACAATAAAACCAGATCTGGGTACAATAAGACCAGATCTGGGTACAATAAGACCAGATCTGGGTACAATAAAACCAGTTCTGGGTAAAATAAGACTAGATCTGGGTACAATAAGACTAGACCTGGGTACAATAAGACTAGACCTGGGTACAATAAGACCAGATCTGGGTACAATGAAACCAGATCTGGGTACAATAAGACTAGATCTGGGTACAATAAAACCAGATCTGGGTAGGCCTACAATAAGACCAGATCTGGGTGTAAGACGACCAGGTCTGGTTGTACAGTCAGTATATGGTGTTAAGACATGGCGACAAAGGAAGAAGCAGACACCAGAAGCAGAGAGGAAGTGGTAAGAACCGAAGGTGTCTTTGGTTGTTTGGCTTCTACCACCATTAGAAGTCTGAAGAGTGCATACAAGCTAGCTGGAGCCTGCAGAGGGATTATCCTGTAATGCACAGGAATCACAGCATGGAGACAGGAAGTGGTGAGGGAGAGAGAAGTTGGGGTGGTGTTCCATGCAACAAAAGTTCTCAGACAGAATAGAAGACGGGATGTTGCAGAGTACATGGCATGCATCTCAACCAGTAGACAATTAGGACGCCCCGTGATAGGTCAAAGTTCAAGCTGGAGGTGGGTCAAACCGCCGGCCAGACTTTCTAGAATCAAATTGAAGTTGCATTAACCTGAATTATTCTTAGAGTTTCCATCCGTGGCCACAGAGAGATGACTGTATTTTACCTTTAGTCAGCCTCCAGTCTGAATGTCTCAGACTGTGTGGGTGGGAAGAGGAAGTTGCTGGAAAAGCTCCATCAGTTTTTCCCAAGATGCACAGAGGTGAAATGAAAAAAAAAAAAGTTCATGTAACAGCTTCTATCCAGCCAGAAGGAAACAGACGTATCCATGCACCTACATATGTGTGTGTGTGTGTGTGTGTGTAATCAGCAGTTTATGGACTGTGCCGTAGAGGAAGTGTCGGCTGGTTCATCACATGACAGAGGAGATTAATTGACGTGGTGCTGGGAAGCTGTGGAGCCAGCACCTGTCCCGTCACAGCCATACATCAGCATTAGGAAATCAGCCCCTCTGTGATCATTATTTATCTGCCCCGGCTAAATGCCCCCGCGGCCCCCCAGAATAAAGCATGACGCTCAGGAGAGAGGAGAGCATTTAACATGGCGTATGAAAAATGAAAGGAATAAGAAACATGGAAATGCAGGCGATAATTTTCATTTTTTCTTTGCATGTTCCTTGCAATGTTTTTTTTTGTGAATCCTAACCAGTATGAATAGCTGAGAGTACCCATACTGTTTCCTCCTAAATATCTTGATTTAGACTTCCAGTAAGTTCATGTGTCAGCAGCTACAGTACAGGGACAAGGACACACACCAAGCCGACATCAAAGAACTAGCGGCAACGAAGGCCACCAGCTGCGTCGCCACACTTCGCCTTTGTCTTGGCCAAATTTTGCATTTGCACTCGAACACACCGCAGAGACGACAGCCGGCGGCCAGTTAGCACGTACGTTCTGCTCCTGCATGAGAAGAATTAACTCTCCAGACCAGCAGGTGGCGGTAGTCTGTATTCATCATTCAAAACAGGAAACAGGAAGACCGAGGACGGCGGATATACAAGCCGTTGTTATGATACGTACATGAAACAAAGCGGCGTCTGCCGACCATTTTCACACCACTCTCTCTCAGCACTTAGCTTCATTCCAGATGTTCATGTTGTTGTGAAAATATCCATGTGTTGGAATGATCAGATGAGATGAAGATGAAAAATGAGAAGAGCCTTCTGTGTGTGTCCTCTTGACTTTACTTGTTAGCTTTCTTTCCTCAGTTACTTTTCTTTCGGATTGGCTGATCCGTTTAAGCTGAACAGCCAATCAGAGTGATTTCTCTCACCGAAGGGGGCCGCCACCAATTTAACACGCTGAATCGGCTGAAAAAACTCTGACACGGACAGACTAGAGCCGACGAGTTATTTTATCCATTGTTGATATACAAATATTGATAAGAGCAGCTTCAAATATAATTTATTATGAGAATTAAAATTAAAGAAAAGGTATCAAATCATATATATATATTTATTTTATGTCAACATTCCTAATTTCAATTGCCTTGTGTGTCCCTGCACATATTCAATTTTTGTTTTATTTTGAAATATCTGTATCTCCTGTTGAAGAGGACAATATGAAAACAATCGCATCATTCTGACAGCAGCTCCGAGCTGTCTGTCACTGTATATTACAGTAAGTCTCCTGCACAGCGGCGAGTCACAATACAGTCAGCTGATAGCGGGAGCTCTGCTGACGTTTGTGAGATATGAGCCATCAGAGCCGACATACACTCAGACGTGCCGTCCATCGGGCTGCACCGGCCTTCATATCACATCCAAACTTTCTATATTATATCACACACAACTCCCAAAAATACATTTGCTGCTGTGTCATGTGGTCCCTGCATTCAATGTGGCAGATTTCAGAGCAGTGTATTATATCCGGGGAGTGCTGATATAATAACTATGGCATATATACTGTACAGAACACATAATATTGTTTTATACAGTTTCACACATTCACACAGGGAGCTTCCTGGCACAATGTTTTACTGTCAACGTCTTGCAGATGGAGGTTCAGTGACTTTCACAAACTCTCTGTTTTCAGGCTTTAAAAAAATCTAGCCCGTGATGGGAGACTTTGACCAATCACAGGTCATTTCATTGAGAGAGCGTTCCTATTGGCTGGTCATGTGACCAGAACTTGGCGTTCCTTCACCAGATTTCACAATGGCGGCCGCGTCACAAACTTTTTCATTTAACAGCTAAACCGTGCACTACAAGATGATTCTGAGACATCTGAGGAGAGACAAGGCATTACGGTAACAGAATATTGATTCATATTTGATCAGCGCTGCCTAGTTTGACCGTTTGTTCGGAGATCACGAGTGATTGACAGCCGGCTCTCATTGACGTAATTTATAAATAATAGTAATAATCCATAATTAAAACCCCGTACTATATTAATTCATGGAGCTCTGCCAGTCACCGCATGTTCTACAACACTGTCCTGCACATATTTCAGAATAAAAGCTTTGTGTTAATGAAGGAATTTTGTCCACAGAAAAAATGCTTGAGGGCTTTTATTTTGAAATGAAAGCAGGAAGTGTTGATTTAAAAATAAGTCTTTACTTTTTTTCATCTCCATAACATATTCTACAGATATGGACATTGAAACTGTAGTAATCTTGCTGGTATGATGACAATATACTGTCAAAAGATCACTTTCACTGTCTGCTGTTGCTGTGAACCGCACGCAGCTCGCGGTAAAAATAAGTGAGACCTCGAATCTCTAGAAGTGACGCATGTCTCACGCGAGTAGTGTGGCTGCTCTAACCTGTTAACATGGACGCCGAAATAAAAAACAACAGGTAACGCAGCCGCCACGCAATGCTGACGTTGCTGATGTGGCTGAGGCTTTACAGCTGTTGTTGCCTGTTGGACTGCCATGTTATGATCGGAGCATATTTTTTTATGCTAAATGCAGTACCTGTGAGGGTTTCTGGACAATATCTGTCATTGTTTTGTGTTGTTAATTGATTTACAATAATGAATATAAACATACATTTGCATAGAGCAGCATATTTGACCACTTCGATGTTGATAAGAGTATTAAATACTTGACAAATCTCCCTTTAAAGTACATTTTGAACATAACATTTATTTTTTAGATTAATCGTGATTAACTATGGACAATCATGCGATTACTCGTGATTAAATGTTTTAATCGATCAACAACAATATGTCAGCCGATAGTCACATCATTATTTTGGTATAATAAATTCATACTTTGATGGACAGTATAGACAGTTAATAGCTTTATAGACAACTTCTTTGAATCTCTATCTGTTTCCTTGGTTTCCATTATAACTTGTGAATTCTCCAAATCGTATTTTATTGGCTGGCTGTCTTTGAAAGTAAGCATTCAAATGTCTTTCTACTGATTTTAACTGAACATGTTGATGTTGGGAGACAATATCTGTCGGTCCACCACTTTGGTCCATACAGCAGGTATGCTGTGTGCGCACACACACACACACATAAAACACCTGAATACACACACTATTCCACATTCCAGCGGCAGGCAGAACCCTTCCCTTGCAGGGTCATGGCTTGGCTGTGGTCCAGAGCCACTGATAGAGCGCATAAAAGAAAGACTTGTTGTAATGAATGCCCTCTTTCTTGTGTGTCTTGCACGTGGAGCGAGAGCCTGGCCTCCTCTGTAGTCAGACCTGAGTTGGGGGCTTTTGTGGGAGTGTGGGTGGGGGGTGTGCTGCTTCCAGAGCTGGTATACTCCTATTGTTATCATTATTCTCCCCACAGGAATCCGCAGTCCTTAAACAAGACCAGGTACTGTATCTTGAGAAATTGGAGTAGAGGGGGAATGGTGTGTGTGTGTGTGTGTGTGTGCGTGCGTGTGCGTGTGCGTGTGCGTGTGCGTGTGTGCGTGCGTGTGTGTGTAAGCCAGAAGGGCTGATTAGGACAGATGAGGAGGTTGGGGGTAAAAATGATTGTGAGGTATTTCCCATCAAAGGCCCCGCTGGCAGCAGAGTGGTTAGCCTAGCTTAGCATAAAGACTGGAAGCGGGGGGAAACTCTGTCCAGAGCTCAAATACACCTACCAACACCTTTAAAGCCGACATATTCTCACTCCCAACTCGTCAAATACCACCGCCTGGTCAGTGCTCCGCGGCATCGGAGACCGACGCACAGGGTACCCCATCTTGCGTTACTTTTGGACGGACCAGAATAAACTTCCGTTTTCACAGGAAGTTAGGTTTAGGCAACACAATCACTTAGGTTAGGGTTAGGAGACGGTCCTGGTTGACGTTAACTTCGCCGACTAACGACTCTGTGACTCACAGGACCGACGCTACCGACGAGTCACATGACTGATTTGACAAAATAAGTCAACTTACTTTTAGTTTCACAAGGGACACGGACAGCGGTGTCCTGGTTGAAAGTCTTTTGTTTGTTTGACCCCTCCCTCCCTCCCTCCAGCCTGCCCCAGGTTATTTGCAATTACGTGGATTACATACAAATTGATTTCATGCTGATCATCACGAAAACAAAAATTGAAATCCGTGTCTATGTACACAAATCAATACATTAAAGTTCATGACTATTTCACAAACTGCTGTGTGACTGAACTGCATTGTGACTTCCATAGCTGCCCCCCCCCCCAATAAAATACATGCAATTTATATATAATGCAAACATTGCACCATCTCGTAATAAGTCCAAAGAACCCCCTTATTGGCACATAAGAACAGAAAAAAGTGAGATTTTCAGGTCTTTTACATCATAAAGCAGGTTTAAGTGATATATTAATACTGTTAAACTATCAAAACGCTCAATATACGGAGAAATACACACAGCCTGTATTCAGAAATTGTGCGTTTGAAACAAGCCGTTTGGATTTCGGTCCATTTGTGATGTCACGAATAAACAACATTTAGATCATTATACAATTTTAAACGTAAACATTCTAAATGTGTCCCAGTTTATTTCCTGTTCCAGTGTATGTGAATAACATCAGCTGACAAGAAGTACACATGGACCCAAGCTGTTGCCTAGCAATGCAATTCTGTTGCAATTCCGTCAAAATGCGCTAAAATGGAGCATTTCAGACAGAGAGTAAATACAGGTATATTCAGGCAGACAGCATGAGGAAAATAAAGTTTTTTTTAACATTACAGCATGTAAACATGTTCTAGTAGAAACACAAAATACAAGTATGAACCTGAAAATGAGCATGAAATGGGACCTTTAAAAGACCCACACACACACACACACACAAACACACACCCGTCACATTCACACATGCTTGGAAGCTGGACCGGTACATTAGCAGCTATTTAAACAAGCTGCTAAGTAATGCAGTTAACCATGAAACACATTGTATCCAGATGCTCTTAGTATGCAGCGACCATTATAGGCTAACTCTCCACAGGTGTGTACTGACTGGGGGTGGTGTTGGTGTCGAGGCTTGTCACTGCAGGCTGCTAATGCTGCTACCCATGGACCGCAGACATGGGCCTATATTATTGATGTATGAGTATTGAGTAGTTACACAACATTTTTGTAGGCTAAATAACAATAACGGCAGCAGCAGCGTAAGGCTACTGTTTCAAAATCAAATAATTATCACGGTGCACAGAGCACAACAGGCAGGAAGGACCCAAATGCAGAGACGACCAGATTCAACGAAGATATTATCGTGTACACCACTTCCCATGTTATAAACAGGATCTCACAAGTTTCATTTGAAGGCACCAAGACTAACTGGGAAAGTGAGAACGGGTGAGCAGGAGGTGAGGTGAGTGCAGTAGTAAATAGGGACAGGTGAAACTGATTAGGGCATGACAGACAATCAAAGAGGCAGGAAGAAAAGCAAAGGCAGGAAGTAAAACCAGACAAAGACACACGTAGAAACGCTCTTTACAACCACGAAAAGCAAGCAGGCTAAGAAACCCAACTAAGAAACCATGTTGTCTCTATTAATCCTCCACCGTCTCAGTACTACAGACAGAGCTGAACCTACGAATGCTGCCTCTACACACAGTAAACAGCGCTGTCCATGGTTCTGAAGCAACGCGTCACAGATAAACAATGAACATGATGAGGTAAAAGTCACGTTGCATCACAGCAGTCAGACTTGACTTGACTTTCATAAAGAGCAGGTCTAGACCGTACTCTATAATTTAGAGACCCAACAAGATATCCCACAGGTGCGACAGTGGCACAGAAAAACGTTTATCCTTTAACAGGTAGAAACCTCAGGCAGAACCAGGCTCTGGGTGGGCCGCCATCTGCCTCCACCGCTTATTATTAAAGACATCTTTTCCAAGGGTGTGGCTGTTAGTGGACAGGATATGTTACTGGTTGACTCAATACAACAGCCTCAGTTTGAAAATTGAAAAATAGTTACTGCACTTTATTACAGTACTTTCAACCGTTTTGCCTCTTTTTGTGGTCATTTTGAGTCTCTTTGCATATCTTTGTAGTTGCTTGGTGCCTCTAATTTTGTGTCTCTTTGTGGTCATTTTGTTTCTCTGTGGTCATTTTGTGTCTCTTTGTGGTAATTTTTGTGTCTCTTTGTAGTCATTTTGTGTCTCTTTGTGTTCATTGTGTGTCTTCTTGTGGTCATTTTGTGTCTCTTTGTGGTCATTTTGTGTCTCCTTGTGGTCATTTTGTAGTGATTTTGTGTCTCTTTGTACTCATTTTGTGTCTCTTTGTGTTCATTGTGTGTCTCCTTGTGGTCATTTTGTGTCTCTTTGTGGTCATTTTGTGTCTCCTTGTGGTCATTTTGTAGTCATTTTGTGTCTCTTTGTACTCATTTTGTGTCTCTGTGTTCATTTTGTGTCTCCTTGTGGTCATTTTGTGTCTCCTTGTGGTCATTTTGTGTCTCTTTGTAGTCATTTTGTGTCTCTTTTTGGTCATTTTAAGTTTCTTTGTGGTCATTTTGTGTCTTTGTGGTCATTTTCTGTCTCGTTGTGGTCATTTTGTGTCTCTTTGTAGTCATTTTGTGTCTCTTTTTGGTCATTTTAAGTTTCTTTGTGGTCATTTTGTGTCTCTTTGTACTCATTTTGTGTCTCTTTGTGTTCATTGTGTGTCTCCTTGTGGTCATTTTGTGTCTCTTTGTGGTCATTTTGTGTCTCCTTGTGGTCATTTTGTAGTCATTTTGTGTCTCTTTGTACTCATTTTGTGTCTCTGTGTTCATTTTGTGTCTCCTTGTGGTCATTTTGTGTCTCTTTGTAGTCATTTTGTGTCTCTTTTTGGTCATTTTAAGTTTCTTTGTGGTCATTTTGTGTGTCTTTGTGGTCATTTTCTGTCTCGTTGTGGTCATTTTCTGTCTCTTTACGGTAATTTTGTGTCTCGTTGTGGTCATTTGGAGTCTCTTCCTGGTTGGTACATGTCTCTTTGAATGTTAATCTGTAGCTGAAGGCCAGGGGGGGGCCCTGAAAATGTGTGCCCCTTGGCCTGTGCCCAGGTGGCCCGTTCAGGCCATCCATGGGATTGTCTCATCCAACATACGGGAGACAATCCTGGATGCTTCCCATACAGTGTGAGCTACTTCTCAAGGTTATGTAGCCAGTAAGGCTTGGTTAATGGGAGAGGCCGTCTTACAATGACACCTATACATCATTCTGTTGGTGTACAGTGGTTTACTTACACACGCACACACACACACACACACACACACACACACACACACAAACACACAAACACACTCACACACCACTTGTGTGCGGAGCCACAGACTCCCAGCTGTCATTAACAGGAGTACTTTCCTTCGGTGTTAAAACGCGGGTTGGCATATTTCCCTGCAGGTTTCCTCTGAGCTCTCCAGACTTTTACTGAACCTGGATGCGACTGACAGCAGCTTGTAACTTGGAATTTGTAGCTTCCGGGCCAGAGGCCAGCTCCCCCACCGCCTCCAGCCAAAACATGCAACTCTAGCCTTCAGCTGTGTACTTAAAGTTACAGTAAAGAGGTTTAAAGTCCATCCCAAATGGAAAATTGGGGGGAACTTGACAAAATAATGTCAAAACTTAGAATTTCAACTCGTTGTGAGTGCTGATAATGAGCCTGTTCCACTGGGACCTGTCAGACGCAGGTATACACACTCACTGCTGGCTCGGTTTCAGAGTCCATGTCCAGGCAGGTTTTTCAAATGCGGATGACAGAGTTTCTTTAAATTGCACACTGCTCTTTATTGGGCCTGCAGCAACAGCAACACTTCAGCTTTGGTCTGATAAACCAGCGTCTGTACGGTTCATTATACTTTTATCAGGACTGCATGCTGAGGAAACTTAACATTTGAGTTTCAAAGTGAGTTGACAGGAAATTTTGACATTTTTGGGACACTGTTAAAAAACCATCATTCCTCTCAGTAATGTTAACACTGCACTTGCCATGTTTAGACCTTGGGAATGCAGAGCCACGGCTTAAAGGAAGTTTAACTGGTCAACATCAGACAATCGGACAGGTTGTAAACAGATCTCCAGGTTAGTTAAACTAAGGTTGAAGAAAAAATACAGTCAAATAGTTCAATTATTACATAACTGTCACTCCCACTTCCTGCTTCAGCTCTGACCTACTGTACTGTACTCTCCTGAAGTTGAATGAGTGAATTTTCAGTGTTCCGATGCAATGAGGGATTATTACTAGGGTTGTCAATCGATTCAAATAGTTAATCACGATTAATCACACGATTGCATTTTTTTTTATCTGCTCAAAATGCACTTTAAAGGGAGATTTGTTGAGTATTTAATACTCTTATCAACATGGGAGTGGACAAATATGCTGCTTTATGCAAATGTATGTATATATTTATTATTGGAAATCAATTAACAACACAAATCAATGACAGATATTGTCCAGAAACCCTCACAGGTACTGCATTTAGCATAAAACAATATGCTCAAATCATAACATGGCAAACTGCAGCCCAACAGGCAACAACAGCTGTCAGTGTGTCAGTGTGCTGACTTGACTATGACTTGCCCCAAACTGCATGTGATTATCATAAAGTGGGCATGTCTGTAAAGGGGAGACTCGTGGGTACCCATAGAACCCATTTACATTCACATATCTGGAGGTCAGAGGTCAAGGGACCCCTTTGAAAATGATAGTTTTTCCTCTGCAAAATTTAGCGTAAGTTTGGAGCGTTATTTAACCTCCTTCGAGGCTTTTTTATATGATTAAAGTATCTTCACTCTAGCTTTAAAATTGAGCTGACTGCAACCTCCGAAAGATCAATTCCCTTAACACGTTAAAGATATTAGTGACGTTATAACGGCTTTGCGTTAACGTGTTATTATCGCGATAACTTTGACAGCCCTAATATATATCTAGGTATGTCACGGCTGCTAGCTTGAACTAGCAACTATGGCCATGCAAATATTTTGAAAAAATGGCTTTTCAAATGTTTTATGGGGAAGGAAATGCCTTCAACGCAGACCTCAAGGATACACACAGTGTATGAGGTTAAACAGAAACTTTGTTGATATGAACACTCCACAGGGCACCTTGACCGTTAGGGAATGATGGGAAGTACTTGAGTCATTTAGTATTGGTATGGTGAGCCAGATAGGGTGAGACATCCAGACTTTTAATCTCTATGTGTCGAGCTCCAAATACCTTAGTTCCTTCATTTCAGTCTTTTTTTTTTCACAATATTTTTATTATGCTTTTAAACACAAACACCGACAAAACCAACAATAAATCAGCACACATTGGTCACAATAACTAAACACCAGATTTAGATCCCTAACACACAGTATACATAGCATCTAATATACTCAAAGAGATGATTGTACACAATCACATATGTATTTGAAAAATCAAAGCATCTATGTATGTATATGTATAGGGATAAGGAGGCGCTCAGTCCGTTACAATTTATCGCAGTCGACACTGATGCAACAAAACATTTTAAGAAAAATAAGAAAACAAAACAAAATAATAAGTCAACAAATAAATATCTCGCCCTACGACCCAAAAATGGCCCTTTGGCGAATTTTCAATATTGCAATCTATCAGACCCTTTAGTTCAAGTTTTTTCAACAACATATTTAAATAAGGATGTCCATGTCCATTTCAGTCTTTTAAAGTGATGTCCCCGGTTTGTAACAATTTCTTTATAACCAAAAAATTGTCTTGTTAAACTAATTAAATGTATTCCATTCACTCTCTCGATGTTGCCCGACAGTCCCCTGTAGTTGTTGAATACTCTGTGTTTTCTTTACAGTGACACACATTTTGATCTCCTTTTCTCCAAGGAGTGCATGTCGAACAAGCATGTAGGACAGGTGGTGGGGCTTTTCGCACGTCTGTGCCCAGGGGTCCAAAAAAGACTAAAAGGAGACACAAAAAGCAAAGAGACCACAAACACACGACTATGAAAAGGGGCAAATCAATCACAAAGAGACTCAAAAATGACTCCAAAGAGACACAAAGAGACATAAAATGACCACAAAGAGACACAAAGGGGCACAAAGAGACACAACGCAACTACAAAGAGATTCAAAATGACTCCAAAGAGACACAAAGAGACACAACGCAACTACAAAGAGACTCAAAATGACTCCAAAGAGACACAAAGAGACACAATGCAACTACAAAGAGACTCAAAATGACACAAAGAGACACAACACAACTACAAAAAGACTTAAAATGACTCCAAAGAGACACAACGCAACTACAAAGAGACTCAAAATGACTCCAAAGAGACATAAAGAGACATAAAATGACCACAAAGAGACACAAAGGGGCACAAAGACACAACGCAACTACAAAGAGACTCAAAATGACTCCAAAGAGACACAAAGAGACACAACGCAACTACAAAGAGTCTCAAAATGACTCCAAAGAGACACAACGCAACTACAAAAGAGACTCAAAATGACTCCAAAGAGACACAAAGAGACACAGCGCAACTAGAAAGAGACTCAAAATGACTCCAAAGAGACACAAAGACACACAGCGCAACTACAAAGATACTCCAAAGAGACACAAAGAGACACAACGCAACTACAAAGAGACTCAAAAGAGACACAAAGAGACTCAAAATGACTCCAAAGAGACACAACACAACTACAAAGAGACTCAAAATGACTACAAAGAGACACAAAGAGACACAGCGCAACTACAAAGAGACTCAAAATGACTCCAAAGAGACACAACGCAACTACAAAGAGACTCAAAATGACTCCAAAGACACAACAAGACACAACGCAACTATAAAGAGACTCAAAATGACTCCAAAGAGACACAAAGAGACACAGCGCAACTACAAAGAGACTCAAAATAACTCCAAAGAGACACAAAGAGACACAGCGCAACTACAAAGAGACTCAAAATGACTCCAAAGAGACGCAAAGCAACTACAAAGAGACTCAAAATTAAAACAAAGAGACACAAAGAGACACAAAATTACCAAAAAGAGACACAAAAAGACACAAAATGACCACTAAAAGAGGCAAAACAACCTATGGAGGACAGGTGGTGGGGCTTTCCGCATGCCTGTGCCCAGGAGCCCCGTTGTCTCATAATCTGTCCATGCAAATAGGACTAGTATTAGATAGGTCAATGAACTGGTGTCCCTCGGAATTACATTCATATTTGTTAATTTACCAATGGAAACTTTGCCAATGTAGGAAGTAGCGTTCCCTACATGTAACGATGCAGAAACACTCAGCTCACACACAGGGCCACATTTAGTGTCCTCTCCAGATTTGATGTGTTTTATTTGACTCAAGTCTGGTAAATCCATAAAACATCCATAGCGGTTACATATATTGTTCCTTAAATGTTCTGTTTCCTGTCTGGAAGCGTCCTCTCTGAGCTCTCCAACAGTCTGGAGAATCAGTGAGATGTGGTGGACTGCAGTTAGGAATCCAACAGCTAGCTTTACCCAGTAAACAACACAGTAATCAGTCTTTTACCAGAGCGGGCACACTCTATAACAGTCTGCATGTGCAATGAGTGTGGAAGTCAGAGCCCTGTAATGTATGTGTGGAGCTGCAGGCGGGGTGTGTGGCTATGCTGTTTGCTTTAGAGTGGGTAATGTGGTCGTCAATCTCAGGGCCAGGGCAAAAACAAGTGTGGGCCAACAATAAATTATTTTTAAGAACTTCCTGGGCAGCAGGGGACTGCAGTCTCAGAGAAAAAAAGAAAACCCAACACATTCTTTTTAATGTGAATCATTTTCATTTCATTCTTTTTTCAAAGTCACTTCAACAAGTTCAGTCTTACAATGGGCAGATTCAACCACAGAGCATAAATGTTTTCAGTTTATGGTTTATGCTTTTGGGGAGAAAGGAGGTTTTCTGAATCACAGCCTTTCACTCACAATACACGTATCTCACCACTGTTACAAACTGAAACCATCATTTTTAAACAATTATAATAAACATGTAACAAAATAGAGAATTCTCTACCAAGACAACATGTGTAAAGCCATGTTAGCGGCTCCTAGGAGCTGTTATGTTCATTATAACCTACATTACAAATAGAAAATAACTGCACCAGGGAACACTTGTTATTTTATATAAGATGTGCTCTCTTCTAGTCACTGATTGAAGTGGAAAAAAATAAGTGCCAGTACTCGTCTTATTCACATGTTAGTGTATGTATCGGCCGCTATCAGCAATCTGTTGCCACTTATTCCTGTTTATTCATTATTTTTTTAAGCATGTTTAACTGTGTCGGTCAGAATCAGCTCTGGTTTTATACTTTATACTTATATATTATACTATATTATACTTTATTATCATACTTGGGCTATACAGCTTTTATATTAGGTCTATAATACCCCTATAATACTCCTATAATACCCCTACAAGACCCCTATAATACCCCTATAAGACCCCTATGATACCCCTATAATACCCCTATAAGATCCCTATAAGATCCCTATAATATTCCTATAATACCCCTATGATACTCCTATAATACCCCTATAAGACCCCTATAATACTCCTATAATACCCCTATAAGACCCCTATAATACTCCTATAATACTCCTATAAGACCCCTATAATACTCCTATAATACTCCTATAATACCACTATAATACCCCTATGATACTCCTATAATACCCCTATAAGACCCCTATAATACTCCTATAATACTCCTATAATACTCCTATAATACGCCTATAATACTCCTATAATACTCCTATAATACCCCTATGATACCCCTATGATACTCCTATAATACCCCTATAATACTCCTATAATACTCCTATAATACTCCTATAAGACCCCTATAATACTCCAACTGGAACATTATAGGGTTAAGGTGTTGTGTTTGTATATTTACCCATAGTGTTACTAGTTAGTGTTTTGCTGTGTTATTTCATTATTTGATGCTCCTACATATTATACAGAGACACATTCTGAATTTCTACAGTTAATAAAAGATACTATAGGAGATATTGGGTTTGGGGCTCGTCACCTGAGAAAAGTTGAAGGTTTTTGACTTAAAACTATGCATCATTTTGGACCATTATTATTATTACTAGTTAAATGATTATTTTATTATTAACACATATCACAGCCTTCGTCTGAACATTTAACTCTCCTGTCAATGTTTGGACTAAAAGAGCAGATTCAGAAAACTTTTAAATAATGTGTCATTAATTATATTTGTTTACAAATAAAAAAAAAGTTACGATGAACAGTTCACTAATTACTTTTTACAAAAAAGACGTGAACATTGTATTGATGAATTACAGCACCCTCGTTCTCAACCCCCTCCCCCGTGCCGTGAGTCGGCTTCACCTCAGCCATTCCAGGTCGATGCCTAACCTCAGTCATTCCAACCTCACAGTTTTGATTCATCATCTCCTATGTGCAAACATTCCCTACCATAATATTAATTTGGGCACATGGGAGAATCTACAGATGCAGTACTCTTCTCTGCTGCAGCCGGCGGTTTGTGATTTCACCTCAAGATGTCTGAACTTTACAACAAACCTTGTCTGTTGCAGTGCCAGATCTTTATGAATCAACGCAGAGATGCATGCAGCACACAGCTCGTGGGCGAGGGAGCCACCAAACTCCTGGCAGTGTTCAGATGATCCCGAGCAGAGTGCAGCTACAGAGGTGCAGGCCGTTGACAGCTGTTGGGTCCACAGGGCTTTCTGTGATAAGAGCACTCAGTGTGGGAGGGAGGTAGCGCCGTGCTGTACCGAGCACCGTCGAGCGTGCACTGGAAGAACCTGAGGGGATTATAAACCATACTGAGAGAGTCTCAACCCACATGGAGAGCAGCTATCTGGAGAGCAGGCCTGGTGTTAGTGGGTTTTATCAATCAAACCTCTTTTAGCTTTCATTTTTAGGTTTAGAAGTTACAGGACATAAATGGGACTATGTTCCAGTGTATGAAAATGGGGAGGAGACGGGGGCAACTGGTATCACTGGGGAGGATGGTGTCTGTTTAACAAGACAATGTCTTCCAATCAGAAAGATGCTTGAACTGCTTGTCACTCAAAGAAGAAAACATATAGGAGGAGCTAAGGATGCACCGATACCCGATACCAGTATCGGGTATCGGGTCCGATACTGTGCTCATGTACTCATACTCGCAAAACAGCTCCGATACAACGGCACCGATACCACTTTACGGTGGTGCGCCCGACCCCGCTGCGCCGGGATCCCACCTCAGTCGGCGGGCACCGGCCCTCACTTTCATTGCGCCACGGGGTTTTGCTTGCACCCTCTGACTCGCGCGTACGTTAGACTCCTTGGTCCGTGGTTCAAGACGGGATGGGTGAGTTGCCGACATCGCCACAGACCCCTGGTGCCTTTTACGGGGGCCGAGCCCCAAGCTGGCGGCCCAACGTGGTTGGGGCGCATGGAGGACAGTCCACACCGGGAGCAGGGGTCCGTTGTCCACGGTGCCTTTCCAAGCTGACATAGAGCCGGTCGCGGCGCACCGCCTCGTATGCGGGACTCCCCAGCCTGCCGTGTGTCGTTCCCACCCTCCAGCTGGCTGTTAACGAGGGTCTTTTGGCACAGAGAAGTACTCGAATTGGTACTCGGTATCGGCGAGTACCCAAATGTAAGTACTTGTACTTGTACTCAGTCTGAAAAAAAGTGGTATCGGTGCATCCCTAAGAGGAGCTGTAAAGTTCCTTTTAAAAAAATGTTCACGTCCCGAATATTTGGAATATTAATCTATAGTAGTAATTTGATATATACTACATATATATATACATTTCTAACACAGGCTGGCTGGTGCTTGTGTGCTTGAATAGCCAGCTGCTTGATGCAGTGTACGATGGAAGTAAATGAGAATAGGAGTCAAAACATGCTAGTAAACCTTTACTGCAGCTCTCTGGCAGCAGACCCACAGAATGCTAAATCACACCATAAAGCTAAAGCAAGGCTGCTCTCACTTACAAATACACACAGACACACACACACAGTCTGGATCTGCAGCCGCGTGCTGCATACATGGTGAATTTACCAAATAAGAATGCACACACACACACATATATGCAATGGGGCACACAGTGTAGTGTTTCAGTAGATTGGCTGGCCTCTGCTCTCTGCTCTGATTTATTGCAGCAAATTGAAAGATTCCAAGAAGTGAGTCAGTTTATGTTGGCAAGGCTCTGCTCCAGCCTCCAGGTCAAAACACACACACACACACACACACTTCCTCATATTAACTGGAGAAGCCGTATAAGCCTTCCTAAGCAAATACAACACTAAAACAATATGGATCAATTAAAGCGGGAGGTGGTGGCCAGCAGTCAGGAGGCTAACCGAGCTGCTGCTGCTCCAACACTCTGACAGCAGCACTGAGTGATGAGCTGTCATCAATCAAACACCAGTTTTGTCCTGATTGACATGCCGTCATCTGATCCCCACCTCAGAGACAGGTCATCACTGGGATGTTCTCTGCAGGAACATTGTTTCGGTCATGTCACCATTCAGATTTCCTTCAATTCCAATGTGAAAACTGTTTAAAAAGGTGGTTTAATGACCTTCTTTGGGATGGAGGACGGAACCTGTCAAGATAAAAAATAAATAAATAAATGTAATTAAATGTAGCAAAGATAATATTAAAAATAAATGTAGCCATCAAATAATTAAATCAAAATAAAATGTGACATAAACTGATATTTCTGTTTTAATTTGCTTCTTTATTTATTTATCTTTGTATTAATTTCCCTTATTTATTTACTCTTCTGTTTAATTTTCCCTTTCATTTATTTATGCATTTATTTTTATTAATTTTTAAATGTACTTACTATTTATTTATTGGGTTGAGGTGAGTTGAGTTGAGTTAAGTGACAGCCCCCTCAATTGCATAATGGAGCAGACATGCATAAAGAAATGTAAAAAGAAATGAGTGAAGAAATGCATAAAGAAAATAATACAGAAATAAATACATTTGGGGAAATAAATAAATTGTGCATGAATTAATACATAAATGCATAATACAAATATAAACATGCCTTAAAAAATAAATATAAAATAAATAAAAATAAATAGAATAAATAAATACATGCAAAAATTAATAAATAAATGTAAAAATTAATTTAAAAAAACTAAATACATACATAAATAAAAAGAAAAATTAAACAGGAGAGTAATTAAATAATGGAATTAATACAAATATAAATAAATAAATAAATAAATAAATAAGCAAATTAAAACAGACATATCAATTTTTGTCACATTTTATCAATGAATCAATGACTCTTCTTCATTAATTATTAATATTGATGACTCATAAATTATCTATAAAGCATCAGGTCATCATGTATTAATCATTAATAGAGCCATTGGTTTCAATTTATGAGCTTTTAATAAAGCGTTACTTATTAGAAAGTGGTACCTTTAAAACCTCTTCAACACGGGTAAATGAAATAGAATTTTCAAAACAGATCAAATATGACTCAACATGGTTTTAAAGTTTTTCTATTTTGTTTTGTAAATAAATTATAATTACAATTATTATGCTTTATAAATATACAGTTATGTATTCTTTCAGACTTGAGGAAAGAAAACATCCAAAATACACATTTAGGTGTATTTTAAGGTATTTTACTACTTAAACTGTCTGTAGATTTCTCCTAAATTCACCAACAGTTAGCATTAGATAATGCCTCATTTGCATATTTTAATTGAAAATTTATTTTATTTAGAAATTTCAGAAAAAAATAATTGTCTGTAAGTAATCAACTGGGAAAGTTTCATGGTGATATCTATTAGTTATTTTTTTGTACCCTATGACCTGTAGTGTCTTCCCTTAACAGTTTTCCATGTTGCTGGAAGCTACAGACGTAGGCAAAGTTGTTGGTAACGTTCCGTTAAAGAGAGAAAAACCCACAATGGTCACTGAAATAACTTGAAACTGACAAAAGTAATAATAAATAAAAATTCACTGAAAATTAACTAATGAAAATCAGATATTGTTTTTGCATTATGGTTCAGCAGAATCATTTAAAAAAACAAACTAATGAAACTGGCCTAGACAAAAATGATGGTAACATTAACTTAATATTTTGTTGCACAACCTTTTGAGGCAATCACTGCAATCAAGTGATTTCTGTAACTCTCAATGAGACTTCTGCACCTGTTGACAGGTATGTTGGCCCACTCCTCGTGAGCAAACTGCTCCAGCTGTCTCAGGTTTGAAGGGTGCCTTCTCCAGACTGCATGTTTCAGCTCCTTCCACAGATGTTCAATAGGATATAGATCAGGGCTCATAGAAGGCCACTTCAGAATAGTCCAATGTTTTGTTCTTAGCCATTCTTGGGTGTTTTTAGCTGTGTTTTGGGTCATTATCCTGTTTGAGGACCCATGACCTGCAACTGAGACCAAACTTTCTGACACTGGGCAGCACATTTCGCTCCAGAATGCCTTGATAGTCTTGAGATTTCATTGCACCCTGCACAGATTCAAGACACCCTGTGCCAGATGCAACAAAGCAGCCCCATAACATAACCGAGCCTCCTCCATGTTTCACATTAGGTACAGTGTTCTTTTCTTTGGATGCTTCATTTTTGCGTCTGTGAACATAGAGCTGATGTGACTTGCCAAAAAGCTCCAGTTTTGTCAATATGCATTTTGGAAAATTCCAGTCTCGCTTTTTTATGATTTGGTGTCCTCCTCGGTTGTCTTCCATTAAGTCCACTTTGGCTCAAACAGTGACAGATGGTGCGATCTGACACTGATGTACCTTGACCTTGGAGTTCACCTCTAATCTCTTTGGAAGTTGTTCTGGGCTCTTTGGTTACCATTCGTATTATCCGTCTCTTCAATATGTCATCAATTTTCCTCTTGCGGCCACGTCCAGGGAGGTTGGCTACAGTCCCATGGACCTTAAACTTCTGAATAATATGTGCAGCTGTAGTCACAGGAACATCAAGCTGCTTGGAGATGGTCTTATAGCCTTTACCTTTAACATGAAGGTCTATAATGTTCTTTCTGATCTCCTGAGACAACTCTCTCCTTAGCTTTCTGTGGTCCATGTTCAGTGTGGTACACACCATGATGCCAAACAGCACAGTGACTACTTTTAACCCTTTAAATAGGCAGACTGGCTGATTACAAGTTTGAAGATACCTGTGATGCTAATTACAGGACACACCTTAGTTTAATATGTCCCTATGGTCACATTATTTTACATCTTTTCTAGGGGTACCATCATTTTTGTCCTGGCCAGTTTCATTAGTTTGTTTTTTAAAATGATTCTGTTGAACCACAATTCAAAAACAATATCTGATTTTCATTAGTTCATTTTCAGTAAATTTTTATTTATTATTACTTTTGTCAGATTCAAGTTATTTCAGTGACCATTGTGGGTTTTTCTCTCTTTAACGGAACGTTACCAACAACTTTGCCTACGTCTGTATGACATCACTGTGGTACATGTGTCTGCGTCTTATCTGAGCCACTTCCTCATGTGAGGGAGCAGCTGTACAAATGGAGACTGATGCTCCTCCTGCTCTGCTGCTGTGTCTTTAGACTCTCTCCCACACTCCCGACCAAAACACAAGCATGTCACAAGATATACAGTATGAGGTGCTGCTGCTGCTGCCACTATTAACTGTCTGCAAACCTACAAGCAAGCTTCAGAGAGGATGATATCAGACCAGGATGGACTCCCTCACAGAGGCATGGATGTTTATGCTCAATGTAGGACCTTCAATAGAATAATATAATGACTGTAGTTCTGACGGATGAAAGAAAGACATTTAGGTCAGGTCCCAGTGTTCTAGTATCAGTTAAACACCACCCGTCACCTCCAGGGTGCAATATTTAAAGCCTGGGTAAAGCAAAAAATAAATAAATAAATATATATATATATATATATATATGTGTGTGTGTGTGTGTGTGTGTGTGTGTGTTCTGAGTTTGTCACACTACAAAAAAAATGGATTAAAAAAATCGCCATGTTTATAAAATCAGGTGCGTCCATGGACCTCAAAGTCAGCTCAGCTCGTTTTGGCCATTGTTGTGGTTTAGTGAGGTGTTCACGGACCTCATCGCTGGCTCGGCCATTTCCATACTTTCCTAACCCGATCTCCACACGGGAGACGGGATAGAGAGGCAAAGTCCGCCCCTTCTGGTGGACCACCATGGGACCTCATTTTGGAAAAAATATGAACGGTAGTCAACAGCAAATATTTTTTTGATCCTGTTTGAATTGCGCCATGAATCACACATATAATGTTTGTCAATTTAAAAGATAATTTTGCAAGTCAAGAAAGTCTCAGTTTGTCGTAGGTTTGTCGTAGTGTCAAACAGGGCGTATTCACCCCTGCCATGTTTAGTTTGGTTGAATTGAACCCTGGAGCGTTTACCCTCTCGGTGCAGATCGTTTGGGCAGGTGTGAACACAACAATCGCACTCAGGTGCAGCACCAAAACAAGCGAACCGAGACCTTCTTGAAGGGGTGGTCTCGGATCGCTTCCAAACGAACTTCAGTACGCTTCGTTTGTGATGATCCAACCTCAATCCAGCCCAACTGGAGAAAGCATTGCGCCCTTTTGGATTAAACCAGCTCCGGTAGCAAGCAGCGCTGTGCATGTCAACAACAGACACCAGACAACATTACTACAAAAGAGCCTACGCTTGCCCTCGCTATTCACATCAGTACTAAACAGGTGTAACATCAGGCTGTGCTAAAGACCACGGGCATATGGATCTTAGGAAATACTTTCGTCCGATGAGCATGTCACAGTTTAGGAATGTTAATGCACGCCTCCTCCTGGTGACTCCAGTGCATCAATACATTGTTTTCCAGTCGCAGCCACGCCTCATTTGAGGACCTGGGCCAAGATCAAGCCGCGTAGTTGTCCCTCCCTTGTTGCGTTCTGGAAGTCTGCTCTTCTTTGTTTACTTCCGGGAGTTTTCCAGCATGGGAATTCTGACCAATTAGAGAGCAGTTTCTTTGCGCACTAAACGCTGCCGTGTGAACACAAATCAAACTCGAGGCAACATGCAACATTGTAACAATTTGGTCCCTGATTCAGACTAGAGCAAACAAACTACAGGTGTGAAAACGCTCAGTGAACTACATCTCTCGTCTGGCACAATATACGTCACGAACACTAGTTAGCTAGTTAACTTAGCTATGTTCCATGCACAGATGAACCGTTATCTGACCTGATGTGTTTTATCCAGAGACTCCTGGTCTTTTTATCAGCCGGGAGGAGAGAGAACGAGTGAGACCTGTTACTCGTTCTTTCGCTTCGTACATCCCAGTAGGAAACACACAGGCATCATAGCCTCAGTGAGAGAGATGTCACTTACCCGACTTTTGACTGTGTCGTCTTTCTAATTATTACGACAAACTGAGACTTTCTTGACTTGCAAAATTAACTTTTAAACTGACGAACATCATATGTGTGATTCATGGAGCATTTCAAAAGGGATCAAATCAAAATATTTGTCGCGCAAATCGTTCCCGGGTTAATGGTGGGATGTCTGACTGTATTACGCCGCTCAGCGCCGTGGTATGCAGAAAAGCCTCAGATGATGGCAGCCCAGTCCTGGCAGGCTGAGGAGGGCTGGACTGTCTGTACAAGTTGTGTAGACCATCCAGGTGGCAAGAGCGGGATCCTTTACATGACATCCTCTACTATTCCACTGGTCTGATAGTCCATGTGTGGTCTTGAAGGCCATGGATTATCTGTATCACAGTAATATCCTCCACATGGCTGGATGGCTGTGTAGAGTTACGTCTCAGCCACAAATCACAATCAGCAGCGGTACTATTCACAGCTTGACAACAATAGCGGTTGCTCTCGTGTTTAGATTACGTGAACAGTCTCAGATGCACATACACATGGTAAAGAAAGAAACTGTGTCTCTGTAAACGCATCGTCTAACATGTCCTTCATACTGTAAATGAATGAAGTCTGATTAAGTGATGTTAGTTAAAAGAATTCAAACAATTGAACTGTGTGGCCATGAGAAGCTGCTTTCTCTGCAACCCCCTGACTGGATGTGCCCTCATCTACAGCTTCATCCGCCCACCAGTGAAGCTATTTGTTCAACTCAACTCTTGTCAGTCCAGTCTGAGCTTTCTGTCTCCATCTTTCAGCATCTCTTTCCACTCTTGACTTCCAGTTGGTCTGCCAATAGCATGAGGTTTCAGTTAACCCCTTAACCATTCGACGGATGCTATTCTGTATGTCAAAGGTTGTAGCGGGATTTTACCTTTAACTGCCAGGAAAGAAAACTGAATAATTCACCCCTCTGGCATAAACTAATATTCATCGTTTTTCTTTATTTTTGCTCTCATTTCTTTCTCTTGGTTCTCTCCATTCCTCTCTCCGTCTCTCACTCACTGAAGGTCCCTTCAGACACAACGCGACAACGCTGCAAAGTTCTAACTAGTGAAGCCCGTCTTGCAAGTCAACTCTTCCTACTCCAGCCCCCCCGACCGCGGTCGGAGGACGCGGGGGAGACCGTATTTTTGGTCTCCAGGGCCGGAGTCTCTGCTCCTCTGCCTGCCTTCACTCACACACCGCGCTCGTTCTCACTCGCTCTCTCACTCCACCTTTCATGTTAATGTGCGCACACTCCACACTGCAGAAGAGTTAGTTTAGCTCTGAGAATATCTAGTGAATGTACAGTGGACGTTTGTGCAGAAATAACTGCTGCAGCTCCTCCAGACCAACAGAGGTTTCCCGTGTCTCGTGAAGTGACGGGGCTCCGCAGAGAGAAACGTTATCGTCTCCGACCAAAACTCCGGTGTCTCCCCTGTTCCCTCCGGCCGCGGTCGGGAGGCTGAAGCAGGAAAAGCCAACACTAGGATCAGCATTGATTCATGGAGAGACCTTCGTCTGGTCAGCTAACATTACTGCCAAGCAGCTGAAATATAGAGTGATATTGTGCTTTTAGCTGACGTGTGTCGCCTCACTGTTTTGAGCGATGCTCGTTCATGTCTATGTAGAGCGAGCACAAGCGCGAGCAACAGGACGCTGACTTTCGTTGACTTAACGGCCACAGGTGTCGCTGTTAACAAGACATTTCTGATTCTTACAAACAGACCCTTTAATGAACGGGCTTACAAATAAAAATAAAATTCACAGGGAGAAGGGCTACAGGGCGCACAACAGGATGATCCATACATAAAGACGCCACGGCAGCAGGATTTTTACTCCGACACAAGTTGTCAGGGGAGAAAAAAAAGCTTTTTCTAGGAGCTGTATATCGGACTGAGTAAAGAGGGAGAGGAGACTGATGCTCGTAAAGACAAGGAGGTTCTCCATTGACTTCTCTCCATCTGTGTGTGTGTGTGTGTGTGTGTGTATGCTTACATTATGGGTGAGAGAGGGGAGCCTTGTTAAGTTGTAACGCCATGGTACTTTAATGCAGCCTTGCTCCCCGGTAGTGCTCCTGTAATTTTGATCTCAAAGTGCACCAGATTGATGCATTTAACTTTTAAATCTACACGATTTTCTTCCAGGGGAGCATAGCCCCAGACCCTCCTCGAGGTTCTGAGGTCCATCCACCACAGTGTCACTAAATCCTGTGGGAAACACTGCTGTAACTTGTTGTAATTGTAGCAGAGCAGTGGTACATTTTTCGTTAGTAATTACTAAAGTAAGCAAAAAGTGATTTGGTGACGATCATCACCTTGGTGAGATTAACAAAAACATAAATTGGCACCTATGCTTTGTGGTCGTTTTGCATCACTGTGTATGGTTTTGTGTGGGAGGAGGGGGGTGTGGGGGTGTGCGACCCTTAATCAACCCTCTGGCGCCGCCCCTGTAGATATATCAGTCACTACTGATAGTATTAGGGCTGTCAAAGTTAACGGGATAATAATGCGTTAACGCAAATTTGTGTTAACGCCACTAAGTTCTTTAAAGCATTAACGCAACTTGCGATAATTAGGTTGTAGCCGGCGCAGTTTTAAAGCTAGAGTGAAGATACTGGTATCATATGACAGCAGCGTGAGCAGCGTGGCCCGGCTGCGTCTCCTCTACAGAATAGTGGTCTCGCCTATTTTTACCGCGAGCCGCGAGGTTCACAGCAGCAACAGACAGTGAAAGTGATCTTTTGACCGTATATTGACATCATATCAGCAAGATGACTACAGTTTCAATGTCTAGACATCCGTAGAATATGTCACAAGACATGAAAAAAATTCATTTTAAATCATCATTTCCCGCTTGTTCCTGCCTCGTGTTGTAGGAATTGCAGTAACTTTCACGGTTCCATGAATGAATAAAGTACCGGGTTTTAATTGTAACTGGGGCTGACAATTGATTCAAATATTTAATTACAATTAATCGCATGATTGTCCATAGTTAATTAAATTGAATCGCTAATTTTCTATGTTACATTCAAAATGTACCTTAAAGGGAAAGTATTTAATACTCCTATCAACATGGGAGTGGACAAATGTGCTGCTTTATGCAAATGTATGTAAATATTTATTATTGTAAATCAATTAACAACACAAAACAATGACAGATATTGTCCAGAAAAATGGCCATGACAGTTTTTCCTCGCCAAACTTTAGCGTAAACTTGGAGCGTTATTTACCTCCTTCACAACAAGCTAGTATGATATGGTTGGTACCGATGGATTCCTTTGTTTTTTCTAGTTTCATATGATGCCAGTATATTCACTCTAGCTTTAAAACTGAGCCCACTAGTGTTAAGGAAATTAGTGGCGTTAAAATGAATTTGCATTAACACGTTATTATCGCGTTAACTTTGACAGCCCTAGCTGTAACACATGGTTAACATTGTGTATTCTGTCCCTGATGCGTGTTGCACATACGCAAAAACTGACAGATAGCTAACAAACAGGATTCAGAGAAGTCGAAGACAGGAGTAAAGTTCAAGTGTTTTACTGAGTCCTCTTTTCTCTTCTTCTTTCTTTTTGTAAAACTGAAACAATACAAATATACAATGCTTTGTTACAAACTGTTCTCAAAATACAGCACAAATGAATTTACATTGCTTATAAATAGCCTCCATGCACACACTATGACAAGAAGCTACATTTTGGCTTAGCTTAGCATTTTTAACCTTAGCAAATGAAATTATCACAAATGACTTTGTTTTTAATCCAAACATATGAAGTCCCAATTATTTATATGCACATTAACATAAAAACACAGAAAAAGTAGCAACACTTACAAGCAAAGGCTCTCCAAGGCACAAACGTAAAGGAAAAAGGGAAAGAAGCCTTCGGTCTGACCGCATGGAGAAATTCTTACACACTACAGCATTTCCTGTTTGACCTCTAACCTTTGATCACATGATCTGAACTGACCACTGAGAAAACACTTTACAGTTACAACAAACTGCCACAAGGTGGTGCTACATAAAATGAATGTGAAGGCTACAGAATGTGTGCCATGACATTGTGAAATGGTGGCGGTTAGGTTTAGGCCAGAAAACTAGTGGGTTAGGGTTAGAAAAAACATTATGGTTTGACTTAAAAATAATTGTGTTTGTAATGTAACATAAGCTATGGACGAAACGTCATGTGGCTCAGTGGCATAGCATCACATGACATTACGTCGTCAGTTCCTAGAGTCTCTGAAAGTAGAATGGGAGCCAGAGTCTTCAGCTATCAGGCTCCTCTTCTGTGGAACCAGCTCCCAGTTTCAGTCCGGGAGGCAGACACCCTCTCCACTTTAAGAGTAGGCTTAAGACTTTCCTCTTTGGTAACCCTTATAGTTAGGGCTGGCCCAAGGCAGCCTGAGCCAGCCCCTAGTTCTGCTGCTATAGGCCTAGACTGCCGGGGGACTTCCTATGACACACTGAGCTCCTCCCTCTCTCTCCATCTGGATGAATTCATGTTTCATTCATGCATGTTACTAACTTTCATTTCTTCCCTCGCCCTCTGCTACTGTAATTATTTTTATTAGTCATATTTATATTATCATAAGAGCTACTTTTACTGCTTTTATTGTCGTTCTGCTATATCCACAGTTGTTGCTATAATTTTTTTCTATTATTATTTCTGCTATTATTACTGCTAACACTGCTCTCATTATGTGAATCATTTCTGTCTTATGGATTGACTATGTTGTAATTGTATTAGGCTGTTTATTCATCTATCTATACATCTATTGCACTGTCTATCCCGAGAGAGCGATCCCTCCTCAGTTGCTCTCCCTTTACAGGTTTTTTTTTTTGTTGTTGTTAAATTTTTCCTTATCCGATGTGAGGGTCCAAGGACAGAGGGTGTTGTATGTTCAACAGATAGTAAAAGCCCCTGAGGCAAATCTGTGATATGTGATATTGGGCTATATAAATAAAATTGAATTGAAAAAGTAAAAATCACTCAAACACCAGTCCCCTGAGTCAAAGTCCTGGATATACTCAACGACTGTATGCTTGCCCAAATGTGCATCTCTAACAAATGCGGAAGGGATAAGGGATAAACATGGAGAACAGGCCAAAGTGAGACAGTGGAGGGTGATTGAGGATAGCTTACATGAATGTAAAAGAAAAGGATTTTTTCTCCGCCCCTGCATTGTTCACAGTTTGCAACTTTCAGAAGGGGAAAGTTACGGCTTAGCCTCAATACGTCTCGCCTCATTTATGTTAGAGAATACCCCTGGAACTATCCAGAACTTGCTCTCTCCACTTCATTTTCATAGTGTGTTCCTCCTGCATATTTCAGCTCTGCCCTGGGGCTGGAACCCACTTTAAACGGCCTCCCCAGCCAAGACAAGTGGCCCACCGAGAGCAGATCTGCTCGCGTACGTATCTTATGCTCATTAGGTGCCCAGTCACTGTACTGTCAGAGTAGGTAGAGCGTGTGTGTGGGTGTGTGTGTGTGTGTGTGTTTTATCTCTCATACGGAATCTTGTCATACTGCAACAAGAATCCAATTTGACATGTGAGTGACATGAGAGGAGTCAACAAACTGCAACACAAATAGACAAAACACAAGCAAATTGTGTCGGCCCACCCTCCAAGATTCCTTCCCCGTTTCCTCTCTTGGTGGATCCTACTTTTGTTGGACAATATTGTGCTTGAGGTAATTGCAATAAATTATAACATTGTCATTTTAAGACCATTTTATACCACTGATATGATAATATAATAATACAAATAATGCAAGTATAACCTTTCAAAGACCAATGAACTTATAATTCTTTAAAATATTCAGACATTGGACTTAGAATATATATAAAAAAATAAAATTATATGTAATAATTTAGATGTATTAATTGCCAATGTGTGAACGGATTGTAATGAATCTTTAAAACTGAGACGTTCCCCCAACTTTCATGGTTGCTTATAGCAGCTTGTGAACTGTTACTTAAGAACTTAAGAACGTTTTGAATCCAAACATATTTGACATTTATGCTCACTCTCCAGTGCCTTGTCCCTCTTCAGCTCCCCTAAAACACCAACAATGTGTAGCAACGTAGACAAATACTGTCCTGAGTGCTTAAGCTAAGGTTAGCCAGCTAGCTGTAACTTAGCTACATGGTGTGTGGATCTGTCACTGGTTCCTTTGTAACGTTAGCTGATAAAGTAATTTGCAAACTGCAAGCTAGTTAGTATCATGGAGCCAATGGTCCAAATAAAATAATTGAACATTACAGAACATTACTCAAAGATATATGATTGTAATGTAAGGTCACATCACTGTTTGGGCCGATGCACAGGGTGCTCACTCACATCTATACGGAGCACGAGCATGTGCAACAGGATGTTCATTTAACAGCCACAGGTGTCATTAATATTAAGGATTTTCTGAAAGTTACAAATAGTACCTTTAAGTAAATATATTCAACCGCACAACCAAAACGATACAGTTTTTCTCAATCGCTTTGGCTCATTTTCAGAAACAGTTTTAACATTCTCTGAACTGTAAATGCAACTGTCACAACTGTTTGATGGGACATCTTCTCTATTTCATGTTAACAAAAGGTAGTAACTCACCTAAAATGCTTCATTCATGCTTTAAAACCAGTTATTGTGTCAGTAAGTTGGCCAACGCCACCAAAAGTTGTCTTGTCATCGTGTGAGCCGTACTGGTCAAAATGTTTACATGTTTTTTCACCATGGCATCCCTTACGACAAAGTAGCATACTTCAAGTTTATTTTATGACGTATACTTAAGTTCACGTATATTTTATGTAGTAAGTATGCTAATATCGATGTACTGGTAGCATACTTGTAAGTATACTAATTCAATACTTCCTGGGACTAAATTAGCCTACTTTTTTAGTTTATAAAAGTATACTTTTAAGTATACTTTAAGTGTAAGAGCAGTAAACTCTGACTACAGAATTACTTTACATCTAAGTTGTATTTTGTACTGCAACTATACTATGAACTATACTACAAGTGAATAGGTATACTGTAATAGTTAAATACTTGTAGCCCACTTTTTAGTTTATGACAGTACACTTTGAAGTACTCTCAGTTTAATGGTTTTTATACTGCAAGTATACTTGTGCATACTTGTAGCACACTTTTTAGTTTCTGAAAGTATACTTTAACTTATAGCACTTAGCCAATGATTTATGTATTACATAAAGAGACTTGCTCCTTTTGCTTTTTGACTTGATGTTTTTTGACTCGATCAAAAGATTAAGTATAAGCCAAGTATACTCAGACTTTTCTGTATACTTGTCTGTATAAGCTAAGTATACTTAAGTACATCTCTGATAAGTACATAAAAAGTAAACTGAAAGTATACTCTCTTATTTTAAGTTTTGTCCAGCTGAATGTTTTTTGTGTATCGCATGGATCTTTTTAGATTCCCATTTCAACAGCAGGTCAAAGTTTACTGGGAAAAGTCAATACTGTACAATACTGTAGTACACAGAAACAGGCTAAGTACATGTGTTTATACAGTAAATGTATTTGTGTAGCAATGTGTTACATGTATTATAAATAGAAAATTCACCTTTGAGCATTCGTGTAAAGTAGGGCTGTCAAAGTTAACGTGACAATAACGTGTTAACGCAAATTCATTTTAACGCCACTAAGTTCTTTAACGCATCAATGCAAACGATCTTTCATAGGTTGTAGCAGGTTCAGTTAGATAGAGAGTGAATATACTGGCATCATATGAAACTAGAAAAACTAAAGAATCCATCGGTACCAATCATGTCATACTAGCTTGTCGCGAAGGAGGTTAAATAACGCTCTAAACTTGCACTAAATTTTGGCGAGGAAAAACTGTCACAGCCATTTTCAAAGGGGTCCCTTGACCTCTGACCTCCAGATATGTGAATGTAAATGGATTCTATGGGTACCCACGAGTCTCCCCTTTACAGACATGCACACTTTATGCTCATCACATGCAGTTTGGGGCAAGTCATAGTCAAGTCAGCACACTGACACGCTGACAGCTGTTGTTGTCTGTTGGGCTGCAGTTTGCCATGTTATGATTTGAGCATATTGTTTTATGCTAAATGCAGTACCTGTGAGGGTTTCTGGACAATATCTGTCATTGTTTTGTGTTGATATTTGATTTCCAATAATAAATATATACACACATTTGCATAAAGCAGCATATTTACCCACTCCCATGTTGATAAGAGTATTAAATACTTGACAAATCTCCCTTTATGGTACATTTTGAACAGATACAAAATATGCAATTAAGTTATGATTGACTATTTTAATCAATTGACAGCCCTACTTTTCTCACTTTGCAGCGTTTCAAATGGATTCTTTTGCTTCTCTTTGGTCTATTTGCATGTGTTTTCTTAAGTTGCAGTCTGTTGAGCTCTCAGGGCCACCGTACAAATCCCCCAAAAGGCTGCTTGTTTGTTCTAGTCGACGAAATTAATTTCCATCACAAATATCAACTCCGGGACCAACAAACAGTGACTTCCCTCCTCTATAATCAGTTGTGACTGCCTGCACACTCACTGTCAGACGCTAGATTAACTTCAGCTTCAAAGCAAGAACTTGGATGCAGCTCCCCATGTAATCCTCTCAACAAAACAACTTCAGAAGTCACCAGTAAACTTCCCATTGTTACGGGAAGAAAAGGCTCTCACAGTCACTTGCACATATGAGAATGTGTGTTGTGAATACAGCCAGACAGCCAAACCATTACTGTATTTGCTGCTTTACTCAATACAACTTGCATCTCCCAACATTTGAGTTATTTCTACTAAAAGGTGCAGTGAAAGCAGGTGATTTGCAAGTAGAAGCCCACCTCTTTGATTCAATTATCAATATCTGTAAATAAAACTGCGGGTCTTAAAAGAAGCACCGCCATAACTGTGGTTTCACCTCCAGTCGATACTCCTCCTCAACAGGACTCAGTGTACTCAGTATACTCGGAAAATGGCAACCTTTCCACAAAATCTTTCCACATGTCTGAAAGCTCAAGAGACTCGATGACAAGATGACAGGTATGGCAACAGTCAGAGGCTGTTCTCTGTTCTGTCAGCAGCGAGCGTGAGGCTTTCATGTTTTTGTGTCGACATTGTTTGATATCTGTTATTCCAGGCGTTCCTCCACAGAAGTGAGTATACATGTGAACACATCTTAACTTTCATGGACAGTAGCAGTGACTCTAACTCACAGTGAATTCAAAGTGTGAATGGACATGTTTGATCAACTAAAGAACCACCAAGAATTGATCATTTAACTCGTGAAATAGGCAGACGAGCTTCAGTAGGCAACAATTTTTTGGCATCATTGAGCAAAAATGACATAATAACTTTCAGCATATTATAATTCAAGTGTTCTGAGAGAAAACTAGACTTCTGCACCTCCTCATGGCTCTGTTTTCAGGCTTTAGAAAATCTAGCCTGTGACGGGAGACTTTGACCAATCACAGGTCAGTTCAGAGAAAGAGAGCGTTCCTATTGGCTGTGCTCCGGCCGGTGGGCGGTGCTTGGTATTTCCTCAGCAGATCTCAACATGGCTGCCGGGTCACAAACTTTCTCATTCTACAAACAGTACAATACAAAATGATTCTGAGAACATCTAAGGAGAGAAATAGGCATTACAGTAACTGAGGTCTCTCTTTGACTTTGGCATAGTCAACTACCACCACTTCTACCTAATTCTACAAAAATAAAAGAAAATAGAGATTGCATTACTAATAAGCATGCTAAGATTTTGGATCATGCAGTGCAAAAAATCCCCATATGCTTAGCATGCTTATAAATATAAAAATGAATCTGACTATTTCATATTTTTCAATTTGTTATGTATCTAACTTGTTAAAGCCATGACCCTCTCAATCTATTCGTTGTGCCAAAATTACACAACAAAAAATGGGGTCATTTGTCTCTGTCTAGTTCTAAAGTTATATTGATTTTCACTTTTGGTAGGCAATCCAAGATGGCCACGAAGATAGGAGCCAAATGGACTCTTGGGACGATATTATGAGTTGGGAACATCGGAATTTGTTTACTTGACACCTTGAGGATTACAAAAACCTAAGAAAAATAGATCAATGGGCAGCATGGGAAACCATCCTTCCAACCCAACTATTCTACCTTTGAAATGTGCATTCCATTTTTTTTTTTAATATTAACCAGCAAATGCCGCAGTAATTCTGACATCAGGTGAAATTTGACTAAAATTATATCTGTAACTAACAACACATGATTATTGTTATCATTGATCTGTTCATTATTTTCTTAATAATTGATTGATAGTTTTGCCTTGTTTCTATGTCGTTAATAGTATAATAGTAATAATAATAATAATAATAATATAACCAAGAAAAACATCACATCCTCACTTTTGCTGGCGCCAAATGCTTGTGACATTTTATGCTGATAATTTACTAAAATGATTGATCACTTATTAAATTGATTGGTGATTAATTTTCTGTCAATCGACAGCTCGATAATCGACTGTTATTTTAGCGCTTGATAAAACATTCTACACTTAAGAAATGATCACTACTGTATGTTTGCGAGAAATTGATCAACAGCACAATACTTTAAGGAGTTGAGAGACGCTCGCTTGTGTTGTACGAATTCTCTGATGTACGTCGCTGTGGACAAAAGCGTCTGCGAAATGAAATTGTAGAATTGTAGAGTTGTAGATAGACCCCTTTGTTAACTTAATTTGAGTTATAATTTATAATTATTATTTCTTACACACTCTTTAATAGTAATAGAACATAATTGGAGGTGTGAGTGAGGGTGAGAGTGTGAGAATAAATAAAGCAGCTGAGTGTCTTCTCAGCGTGTCCGTTGTCACTTTGTGGCTCCTCGAAGGAACTTTACAAGCCCGGGAAAGAAGCTGCTTGGCCAGATCAACACCTCACACACAGCTCAGTGAAATCTGACCCTCTCCCTCCTTCTCTCAATCCCCCTGCAGCTCTCAACTCGTCCTCCACATCCAAAAGGACCAGCGTGGTCTCCCCCCTTCCCTCCTTTGTGGCCTGAGCGATGAGATCACAGGTGCAGGGTTTGAGTTTCCGGGACTTTCACCAGTCAGCGACGCCTGGAAAAGAACCAGGAAACAGGAGGGGAGAAGAGGGGATCATCCAGGCCAGCTGAAGCAGCAGGAGGCTGGGACTGGAACGCTGCTACGGCCCCCTTTCACAGATGAGAACCATGTGATGTTTTCAAAAAAAAAATTCAACTTGTGTAGTGAAGGAATATGTTGAAGGGAAACTCTCACCAGCACACAAAACCAGCTCCTCTAAAAGATCAGAACATGGTTTGGAGTGAAGGCGACATGAACAATACAGAGGCTTTTTTGTTTCAAGGGGAATTCCACCAGTACTGTAGGCCATAATATCATATTATTTATTATCAGGGCTGACGACCAGGTTAATATTTCCTTACCTAAACTCTGCATTGACACAAAGAGATTTAGATAGATTACTAAAGTCACGCTCATATGCAGTTTTGGGGGTCAGACATGTTTTCAAAAGTATCAAATCTGAATGACAAAGCTTTCCCTGAATCCAAACATTCATTGAAATATTCCTTTTGTCTAAAAAGAAAATCCTGTGCGTGTGTAGTCAACCCGTTCTCACTCCCAACTTGTTAAATACTGACGCTTGGTCATTGCCAGCCCGCTCTCATTCTCAGGGCGTCAAATACAGAGACTTTGTCACGGCCGTCTGCGTTCAATGCGTAATAATGTGTTTCATACTGGTGCTAAAGGGGTTCCCCTTTAGCACCAGTATGATACGCATTATTACGGGTTCCATTAACTATAAGGTAGACCCAAAGCCAACTTAACACCCCATTCTGACTTGTTAATGGGGCATGGGCCAGATTGGAGTCAACACGACATTGCCTTGTACCTCTGATGTACAAGGCCTAGAGGACAGAATCACTTGAGCTTCTCTGAGACAACTAGGGCTGTCAATCAATTAAAATATTTAATTGTGATTAATCGCACGACTGTCCAACGTTTATCGCAAATTAATCACACTTTTTTTTATCTGTTCAAAATGTACCTTAATGGGAGATTTGTCAAGTATTTAATCAACATGAGAGTGGACAAATATGCTGCTTTATGCAAATTTATGTATGTATTTATTATTAGAAATCAATTAACGACACAAAACAATGACAGATATTGTCCAGAAACCCTCACAGGTACTGCATTTAGCATAAAACAATATGCTCAGATCATAACATGGTAAACTGCAACTAACAGGCAACAACAGCTGCCAGTGTGCTGACTTGACTATGACTTGACCCAAACTGCATGTGATTATCGTAAAGTGGGCATGTCTGTAAAGGGGAGACTCGTGGGTACCCATAGAACCCATTTACATTCACATATCTGGAGGTCAGAGGTCAAGGTGAAAGGACCCCTTTGTCAAATTTTGCTCGCCAAAATGTAGCTCGCCAAAATGTAGCTCGCCAAAATTTAGCGTAAGTTTGGAGCGTTATTCAGGCTCCTTCTCGACAAGCTAGTATGACATTGTTGGTTGGTACCAGTGGATTCCTGAGGTTTTCCAGGTTCATATGATACCACTATCTTCACTTTACCTTTAAAACTGAGCTGCTACAACCTAAAAATCGTGTTAATGCATTAAAGAAATTAGTGGCGTTAAAAAGAATGAAGACATTATTATTGCTTAGACAGACCTAGAGACAACAAACTGGTGTTGGAAAGACCGGGGCAATAATCAGTTGACAATATAATACAGTGACTCTACATTTTATTACAGTCAAACTTACTAAATTTACTAAAAAATAAACAAATTGGATTCGGTGTAATTTCTCTTTTTTTTTTCTAAATAAAAGATTTTCTTCACATCGTGTGCATCACTGTGCAGCTCAGTTAAAACTGATATTAGTACGTTATTAATATTATCAGTGTAGTTTATTTCTGATACAAAAAAAAGGGGAAACATGTCATTTCATCCTATTTAATTGTTCAGTATTATCTTTTTATTCATAACACTTCATCTGAAGACATTCGAGTGTCTCTACATTGAGCAGGTGTGATGAGTCACTCTGCCTTGAGAGGCTGCTTCACCTGAAAAAGCTTCATTAGTTCAGGTTTTAGTGGAGAATTTGGATGCTCTAAATGCAGCTCCAGTACTATCCACCTTGACATGAACATAGTTCTTTAACAAACACTTCATACTTGTTATTTTTTAGCCTGCAACCATATTGAATATCAGTGCAGACCAACTGGCTGTGAGCATCATTAGAACAAATATGGTTATCAGCCTATATGTCCTCAACATCTCCTGCTGGTTAAACCCTGGTGTGACCTATGACAGAAGTACAGAATAATAACAATAAAGACATCACATCCGTGTATTATTAAAGTGCAGTGAGATCATAATGCCCTCCAGGTGGGATGTCATCTGATTACTTCACTGGAGGAGGTACAGTATACATTACAAGGAAGAGAGACAGAAATATAACATTCCCTCTGCTGAACAGCGTGCTATTATAAGCTATGAGGTTAGCGATGAATCAGTTTGCCTGAGAAAGTCCTTACAATCTTTTGCTGTATGATAAATAATGTAGAGGAGCTGCAAGGACTGGCTCCAGGTTATTTCCAAGGACAAGAAACAGATTGCTTTGATTGGGTGAGATTTTGTTAGCCATAGGGCTGTCACAGTTAACGAAATAATAACGCGTCAACGCAAATTTGTTTGAATGCCACATTAACGTAATCGATTTTTTGAAGGTTGTATCGGGCTCAGATTTAAATACACAGGTAACATATGAAATTATAAAATGTAAGGAATCCATTGGTAGCAACCATGTCATACTAGCTTGTCGCGAAAGAGGTTAAATAACGCTTCAAAGTTACACTAAATCTTGGCGAGGAAAAAACTGTCATGGCCATTTTCAAAGGGGTCCCTTGACCTCTGACCTAACTATATTGGGTACACTAACGATGTTCCGTACGGATGACCTTTTTCCAGTGATCGCTGAATAAATACTTCCAGGTCGTGCCTAAAGTGTATATGTGTGTCATCTTCACTTCCCCCTCTTTCATTCCTAAAGCAAGCAAGACACCTTCACGCCATTAGTTCCTGTGAGATTTCAGTCAGTTTGTGAGTTGCGCCCACAGCGCCCGGAGGGGAAGCTCCAGTCCCGACTGCACCTTGAGAGGGGAGACAACTAGAGCAGCGAAAATGTACATTTAGATTTAATTTACCAATACCAGTATCGGATATCGGGTCCGATACTGTGCTCATGTACTCGTACTTGCAAAACGGCTGCGATACAACGACACCGATACCACTTTACAGCAGCGTGACGTTAACCTCTCGTCACCATCTTTCGGGTCCTCACGCTCCACCTGCCCAACGGTGTGGGCGAGACGGGCCGGTGGTGCGCCCGACCCCGCGAGGCCGGGAACACGCCGGCCCTCACTTTCATTGCGCCACGGGGTTTTGCTTGCACCCTCTGACTCGTGTGTGCGTTAGACTCCTTGGTCCGTGTTTCAAGACGGGTCGGGTGGGTTGCCGACAATGCCACAGACCCCTGGAGCCTTTTTATGGGCCGAGCCCCAACCTGGGAGCAGGATTGTCTGCCCCGGTCGACAGTCGCACCGGGAGCAGGGGGCCCTGTCCCTCCCCGGCGGGGAGAGAGGGCGCAGCGAGCCCTTTGTCCACAGTGCGGTGAGGTCTGGGCGGGGAGCGCTGTAAAGCTGCTGCCGCGAGCCATCTTCGCCCCGAGCCTTTCCCCAGCCCGCCGTATGTCCCTCACACCCTCCAGCTGGCTGTTAACGAGGGTCTTTTGGCACAGAGAAGTACTCGTATCGGTACTCGGTATCGGTACTCTTAACGGCGAGTACCCAAATGTAAGTACTTGTACTTGTACTCGGTCTGAAAAAAGTTGTATCGGTGCATCCATAATTAAATGTATGAACATTCCTTCCATAATATTAAAGTTGAAAAAGAGTCCTTCACAGAGCCCACCTCACCACTCACAAACTGTACAATATGGTTCGCAGAAAAAGCAGTTTAAAAAAACTCTATTCAAACACACTCAACTCTTTCTTTTCAATGTCTATACAGCAAGTGGATGATGCTCCAGAAGTTGCATATGAGCAGGTACTTAGACTATCAATGAGTGTTCTTGTCAATGTCTGGAAACATTTCAAGAGTCTTCAGCAACAAAACATGTCCCAGCATCTATTTAAATTCTCACACATCTGATATGTCAGAGACTGAAACATCATTCTCAAAGCGTGTGAGCAACTTCAGCTATTTACTCAGACAGCTCAGGAATCCCCCTCGCTCTGTCTCTCTCTCCGTCGGCAGCTCTGAGAGCAGCATTCAATACAACACCTGCTCAGATCTGGCTCAAAGGCATGCATAATGTTACAGACGACGATACCGCGCCGGATTACAGAAAACCAAGCTTGGAGAGGTGTCATTGGCCCACAGCGTCGGCACGCTGGGATGTGATGTGATCGTTTGTGTCAACTGGAGTCACACCCCGTCCATTCCAACCCACATGGGAATCTGATAACAGCCCCGCAGCTCGTTTCTGATGACATTTTCTCGACTCCAGTAACACCCCTGGGTCCTCCGCTGGTTGCACTGGTGAGGAAACAAGTCTCTTAAGTGGAAGTGGGAGTGTGCATTTGGAATCGACTGACATGGGGTTTTCAAAGCCAGGATCTGTCCTTGTACTTTAAAACAAGCACTTCAAGCCTGTTTTACAGCTTGATACATACGAATAAAGGAGCTTCAATTCAGTCCTTTCTTCCAGAATATTCCAGTGAAGAGATGGAGCTTGCTTCCTTCATTCCAAGAACGCATTTTAGCCCAAACCATTTTAAAGAGTTGACTTGGCTCCCTGTTGAAGGTAGAATTCAACAGTTAAAACTACGGCTGTTAAAGTTAATAACAAGTTAATAAAGAAAATAACACCACATTTTTGTTTTAACGCCACTAATTTCTTTAACGCATTAACGCACGTCTCCCCTTTACTGACATGCCCACTTCATGATAATCACATGCAGTTTGGGGCAAGTCATAGTCAAGTCAGCACACTGACACACTGACAGCTGTTGTTGCCTGTTGGGCTGCAGTTTGACATGTTATGATTGGAGCATATTTTTTACGCTAAATGCAGTACCTGTGAGGGTTTCTGAACAATATCTGTCATTGTTTTGTGTTGTTAATTGATTTCTACTAATAAATATATACATATATTTACATAAAGCAGCATATTTGTCCACTCCCATGTTGATAAGAGTATTAAAGGTCACCTATTATGCAAAATGCACTTTTCCATGTCTTTTAAACATCAATATCTGTCCGCAGTATGTCCACCATAGTATCATAAAAGACCATCCTCTCTCTTTTTCTCCTGCTCCATCTCTCCGAAAATGGGTCTGAAAGAACGCTGAGCAGCACTTCCTTACTTTGGTGACGTCGGTGACAAATTATAAGGGTTTCCTGTTAGAACAACGGAGAACCTCCAGCTAGGTGACCCCGCCAACAGAGTGTCTCTCTCCGTCCGCCTCGTAACTATAAGCAAAGTCTGCTCCTACTTCTGTAAGTCTGCAAGAACCAGCAGAACAGGCTTCATGTACTCCCATCATCTAAATATAACATGTTCTTTCACAAAGGCTTTATGTAATTACACTGTTTAAACAGGTTGTATGAAACATTAATTTGATGTCATGCATGTAGAAGGGTAGCCTACAGGTAGTAAATAGTGACTGTAAGCAACACAACACATTTCTGTTTCACAGTCAAACTTTATTTGAGTAGACAGATGACAATATTAATTATACACAGCATTTTTAATTCCACCTGCAGTTATGATGACAGAGACAGAATGAAGTATTTCAGCTCTGGTGAGTGTAACGTTAACCGGCCTGTAGTCATGGTAACACAGAGACAGCTCCTACAGTAATTAATATACCATTACTCTGATTACTTTACTACATTTATCAGGTGTCTTTTAGCAGAAATAATGAACTGACTACTGTTTCACATCTTCTATTTTCCACCCTGATGTTCGCTGTGTTTACACACCGTCTCATAGCGGTAGCATGTAGCTACATGCTAACACGTTAGCTCGGTATCTCCCATGTAAATAGAACTATCTGCTCACAGTAAATGTTTTCTTCTCCACTGGGATGATTCTGTCGGTCATTTCTCACAGATGGACCTGTAAAGACAAACATAAAACAGAGTGTATGTTTACGGTTTACAGAGTTTATGCATAATGGAAACACTGAGCTAACTAACAGAGCAGAGTGGGAGGAGACAGGCTGTGAATCAGGGTTTTTCAGACAGAGGCTGAATGAGGCTCTATGCAGGCAGACTGAGGTAGACTGTATGAGAAGAATAACGTTTTTTTTTTAACATTACAGCATGTAAACATGTTCTAGTACAACATTAAAATACATCTATGAACCTGGAAATGAGCATAATATGAGACCATTAAATACTTGACAAATCTCCCTTTAAGGTACATTTTGAACAGATAAAAAATGTAGCATGTAGCATGTCCATGTCACCCTATTTTCCTGCCTTCTCTTCATCCATCCAGCCGAGACTACAGGACCGCAATGTGACTTAATTGCGATATCCTGATGAATTTTAGTACTGTAACTGTATGTGTACTGTATTTTTTATTTATTAAAGAAATAGTGGGGGATCTATTAGCAGAAATGGAATATAATAACACCCTTCATATCTACAGTATAGGGAGCGGGTCCTCTTCACGGAGTCCTCCATGATGCTCCGCCATGTTTCTACAGTAGCCCTGAACGGACAAACCAAACACTGGCTCTAAAGAGAGACTTTTGTGTTTTTACGTTACCTGAAGGCCACCGTAGTTCTCTGACATGCTTGTGAAACTGCGGTAATGTGAGTGCAAAACCGTGGTACCGCCAACCGCCGTCTGTTGCTCCTAAAGTAGTGTTATTATGGAAAGGATGGCCTCTGAGCGAGGCAAACAGTGTTACCACGGTTTAGCACTTCGGGGTACTCAGCTGGTTGCAATCTGCAACCACACCACTAGATCTCGCCAAATCCCACACACAGCACCTTTAAATCCAATCCAATCAAATCACTCGTTCTTGGAGAGCTTGTGAGTTTAATACTAACATGAAAAATGTTCATGACCAATGACGCATTTGAGAGTCTGATATAAAGACAACAGTTTTGTCCCATTAGCAGTGGAGCCTGACACCAGCCCGTCACTGCGATCCAAAGCAGAGATCACGACGTGCGAAGAGCTGCTGCTTCTGAAAATATTTTTCCCCCACTGTACATTTCCATTTCAAAACAGTTTTCCGTTCCTAAACACAGAAACACAGGACTGATGGTTCAACCAGGAGAGTTTCGTATCCATCCAGCCTTGGAGTGCTCCAACAGTCAGTCACCTAACATTATCTATGGAAGACTTTTACCCCCAGAACCCTGGATGTCTGAAATCACATGATTAGATTTCCATTCAATTTGCTGCGGATATTCACGGATGCAAGAGGACGATCTTATCGTTTTCGTGACACTCTTACCTTTTCACCAGCAACACCATCAGGTCAAAATGTTCATTTATGAACATCCATCCATCATCTCAACCCATTTATTTTATTGCATTTTCAAAGCAATGACACCTTACCTCTGTCTAACGGAGAGCTCTCAGCTCTATAGTTTTGTGTCTCAAACAGACTCCGCTCTGTTTTGCTCCTTCAATAACCTTGCGCATGGTGAACTTGCACATCTTTTCTCACTCTATGTCATTGCATTAAAAAATAAACTGCAACACATTTGCACACTTGTCTATAGCAGGTTATCCTATGTTTAAATTTTAGTTGTAGTAGTCTAGTAGTAGTTTATAGTGTATTCTAATATATTCTGAATATTGTGCATTCTGTAGATATACAGTTTATCTCTCTTCTAGTGCTTATGTTTGTTTATTTATTTACTGTGTATTTACTGTTATGCAATGCCAGGATAACCTGCTGCTGTAACGCAATACTTTCCTAATTTGGGATCCATCCATCGCTTCATCTCACCATCCATAAATCCATCCATCTATCCATCCATCTATCCATTCATCTCATCCATCCATCTATCCATCCATAAATGTATCCATCCATCCATAACAGTGGAAGTCCAGGTTGAAATGGCAGAGGATTTGACCGAGGGGGAATATATAGATGGTGAAAAGGAGTGGACCGAGTACAGAGCCTTGGGGGACACCTTGTGTGACTGTAGATTTGGCAGACCGGGAAGGTCCAATGATGTCATGTTGCATAATAATTAGCCATGTGCTTCTGTTCGCGGACTGTCGGGATATTTTTTAGACAGGAGTCGGTACAATGGTATGCCACCTTTGTCTGACCCCACCAGCTTCCCCTCACACCAGCCCTACGCGGACTCTCTCGCTCTTTATATTACATCAGTTGCTCTAATAGTAGATGGGTTTTCATTGGAGTTAGTTGAAGCTCGGTGCGTCTCATGTGCTACAGGGTGCCTCTGGCACTGACCAAGCTGCAGTTGGCGGTTGACGAGTTGGGAGTGAGAACGGGTTTCACTTTATCATAAGGTGCGCTCCAAAACCGAGCATTTGTGCTGGTTTCCACTCCATTTCAATTATGTACGAAATGGCACAACGCTTTTGCAAACCTGACTCGACAGTCAACTATCATGTTGTTTGACTTCTCTTTCGTGTAGTACTTTGGTGTTGGGGAAACACTGTTACAATGATTTTTGTGCAAAGCACCTAAGACATTTTATTCACTCCATAAAGGTTTATTAAATCAGTCTGTCTTCACTTCTCTGTTATTGTGTGATTCTGTGTGTTTGACTGCACACCTGTGTAGTCATCCAACTATAAAGCATTCAAACAGACTCTGCTGTCTGACTTCACTTTTTCTCACTAAGTTCTTAGAGTTGTGAAATGGAGGCATCAGAGCTCTCCTCAAATAACTAACTCACTTTCCTGAGAGAAGAGCAGACATTTATGAGTGTCATAATCAGGTGGAGTTCTGACATGGATCATTTGTCATTTAATATCTGGGTGAAACTAAACAATGCCCTTGCACTCATGCTGAAATATCACCCAAGTGGATAGTAAGCGATTAAGCACCAGTTGTCTCTAAATGTTCTTACCAAGCTTGGCTGCTTCTTTTGAGAACTGCCTAAATGTTGTCCAAAAATAAGAATGAGTGAGATTTTTATTGTATTTTAAAATGTTATTTTTAGGATTATGTAAGTTTGTCAATAGTCTACTCCATTATAGTTATTAGATCAACAGCTTCAGATACAGTATGTCAAAATCAAATTTCAATTAAATTAACCTCTTCCACTCCTTGAGGCCGACTTTGCTTTTTTTAGAGGCTATAGCGGGCTCAGTTTTAGTGCCAGAGGGAAGATATTGGTATCATATCTTCCTCGTGTCCAGACATCTTCTATATCACGTCCTTCCAGTGGTTGGGGCAGCCGAGCGCAGCAGCATTTGGTTCGGCCAGGTCATCTTTGGTACATTGTGGAGCTTGGCTACATCTCATGATGTGTTCCATGGTTTGGGATTCGCCACACACACATGCATCGGAAGTTGTTATTTTCCATTTCTTCATGGACACCTTGCAGCGTCTTTCGCCGGCCCGCAGGCGGTTCAGTGTTTTCCAAACAGCCCGAGGTTGATCGTGGCCGGTAGCGAGGTATTCATCTGGGGTGATGCCTCTCTCCCTCCATTGGTTTGTCTGGCTACCAAGGCTGTTCCACTGGCTCTGCCATTCAGTAATCCTGGCATCAGTTGGGGTGGTCTCCAGAACTTCAGTGGTGTCCAGGAAACTGCTTCTAGAACTGAGCCGTTTCTGGGCAGCAGAGTGCTCATGAAGTGAGTGCCGGTTGTCATTGGCCTGCTTTGTGCGCTCGGCTTTTGTGATGACTGCTCTGCGAATGTCAGGGGGAGAGATCCCAGAGAGGGCATAAAGGCAGTCTACGGGGGTTGCTTTGATGCACCCAGTCACTATCCTGCAGGTCTCATTGAGGATAGGGTCTATTTTACGTGCATGGCACAATCTGCTTCATGCTGGGCAGGCATATTCGGCGGTGGAGAAGCACAAGGCTAGTGCCGATTTACGCAATGTACTTGGGTGAGCCCCCCACTTTGAGTTTGTTAGTTGTTGTAGAAGGCTGTTCCTGGTGGAGACCTTGGCTCTCGTCTTTTGGATGTGTGCCTTATAACATATGGTATCATATGGATCTACAAAACTTAATGTCGGGAAGATCGCTAAATACCGCCATGAAGTTGTGCTAAATTTTGGCAAAGAAAAACTGGTATGGCCATTTTCAAAGGGGTCCCTTGACCTCTGACCTTAAGATATGTGAATGAAAATAGGTTCTATGGGTACCCACGAGTCTCCTCTTTACAGACATGTCTCCAAGAGACATTCTGAGAATCAAGCTCTTCTTCAGAAGAGGCGAACAGGTTATTAACAAATGCCCATTTACACATCCAGACACAGGGCAACATTATCATTCACTTGGAGTCACGTTTGTGTCCACTTGATGAATGTGCGTCCAATATTCACTCTGTTTTTAGCTCTTAGTTTGGTCTCCACCAACTCCTAAGAAAAATATGTCTCTTTAGGTGCTAACTGCTCCACTATGTTCACCAGCTAGTTTCCAACTTTCTCTTTCTGCTGTTTGGTGCTGAGCAGGTAGTGAACAGTGGACTGAAAACAGCTGTTGCTGCTGGAAACACGGTTGATGAGAGCAAGGAGACTGACCCAAGTTGCCCGAGGCCATAAACCCAAAACAACAGCACAGTCAGGCAAAAGATTCTCTGTGGCTTCGTCATTACGAGTTAATGTTGTAATTTTCTTTCCATTGTTAATGTATAAATATGAAATATTGCAGCTTTAAACACCTCTGTAATGGGAGATATCGTAGCTGTCAGAAATCCCGGAATTACAACTAGTGGGCATTCTTTTCGGTTCTGCCGGTCGTAATTACTGCCTGACCGTATGATATAAACGTGGTTTACGAATGATTGTAATGGGACCTGATAATAATAAACATGTCTCCTATAGTGAGTCTGTTTACTTATTGTTATACAATGTAATAAAACCATTAAAATGTACAAGTACTACTGTTACAAGAAAGTAGAGTCATAAAGTCCAACAAACTCAAGGCTTTCATCCAGGAGACCACTGTTTGTGTCCCTTGCGTCACGTTACAATCAGCTGTTCGTTCGTGTCACAACGTTCAGTGTCATTTTCACTGTAAAAATTTAATAGTTTTAAGCCCAACCATGTAGTTCTTTTTTTAAACCTAACTATAGTAGTGGTGTTGTCTAATCCTAAAGTGTCGCCATAGGTAACTATAGTATAGTGGTTTTGATGCCGAAAATAAAGTGACGCCAAGGGGCGTGACAAAGTGTCAGTATCTGACGAGTCGGGATGAGAACGTGTTGGAATATTATATGTCTAGGGCTTTTATTGTGAAAGGTAAGAATGGAAGGAGTGGATCTGGTCTGCGCACGGACTAGGGAGCCTCTGTGACGTTGTTTTTGTTGTTGGTTGATGCCGTTATTCTTGGTGCAAAAGCTCATCAAAATCTACTTTGTTCCAAAAAAAAGTATGCCGCTTTCCGCCATGTAATATTGTCGTTGTGTCAAAGTATTCATGACAAAAACAACAGTTACTGACAGTTATTGACGTGCGAATTAATCACACAAAACATTTCTTCTACTGTGTAATAAAGGCCTCCCAAAAATGTTTTGTATCAAACTATGGTGAAAACTGAATCAATATTGTACAAGTAGAAGCAAAAACTTTATTTTGCTAACTTATTACCAGATTTTATAGGCCTATTGTGTGTTGGACTCACCTTGACCAATGGAGCTCAGGGAAAAAGAAGCACTGAGAATCGGCCCAGTTTACACAGTGTCATATAATGCTAATGAAAATAAATAATGGCCCCTTGTGAAATTTTATGAGCCTGCAGCTCCAAGCCCCTGGTGAGCCCTTCCTAATGAACGCACGCATATTGTAACTGCTAGAATAGCAGGCCTATAACATCATTATGTTCTGATATAATAGTTTACAAGCAATGAAAGCAGACGTAGTAGACTGACCATGAAACACAAAGCCTGATTATGGAAGAACTGCTCGATGTCTCCCGCTATCATCGGAGGTCACACCAGCCCTGGCCCCTGTCAGCAGTCACAGCAAGTTGCAAACTGAAGGGACGGGTAGTATTTCTACAGAACCCAGTGAATAAACATTCAGAGCTCTACAGGTTCCCCCAAAACTCTCTGATGTTACTCACTATTACTTACATGTCATTATATTGTATAGCAAAATTATTAAAAAATTCAAAACTCAGATGTAACTGTAGATATTTATGCAGATTTATGTAGAACTATGTTTATATGTTGATTTAAAGGACCAGTGTGTAACAATATTTTGGCAGAAATGCGATATACTATTAATAAGTATGTTTTCTTTAGTGTGTAATCACCTGAAAATAAGAGTCGTGTTTTTGTTAGAATGAGACGTTTATGTCTACATAGGAAGCAGGTCCTCTTCGTGGAGTCCGCCATGTTGCTCCGCCATGTTGCTCCACCATGTTTCCCCTTACCAAAGAGAAGTTTATCCAAGTGTGCTATTAGTATACTTCTATTAAATTTAAAATAAGAGAGTATGCTTTCAGTTTACTTTTTATGTACTTATCAGAGATATACTTAACAAAAGTATACGTGGCTTACACTGACAAGTATACAGAAAAGTCTAAGTATACTTGGCTCATACTGACAAGTATACAGAAAAGTCTAAGTATACTTGGCTCATACTGACAAGTATACAGAAATGTCTAAGTATACTTGGCTCATACTGACAAGTATACAGAAATGTCTAAGTATACTTGGCTTATAATACTACTATACTACTTAATCTTTTGATCGAGAAATAATTAATAAAAGTATATTAATAATGAATTTTGCCTTATAAGCCTACAGAAAGGCATATACTTGACACTCATATACCAGATCCTACACACTGTTCCATTAACTGCCATTTTTCCATGTCATCACCTGCCAGACAGAGCGGGATCTAGTGGCCGCCATGTCATTAGCTGATAGGAAATTGACTCCGACGCAAGCTGCCTTCTGGCACTAATGTTATTTAGACGAAATATATAGCTCCATCAAATTCAAGCATTTCATGAAAAAAATATTGAGCACATTGTCAATTTTGATATTAAGCCTTTACCCTGTAAGATATGTTGTCAAACCAACTCTTAAAGTTCTTCTCTCTCTATGATATGATTCTCAAGATTTACTCAACCAGTTGATTATGTACAGCAGCTCTGCCTCATAGAAATGCTTTTACAACCACAACACCACACTATAAAATGTGACTAGAGATGTGAATGAGCACTTAAGACCAAAGTATTAACAGTTCCATAGTTGCACAGAAAAAGCCTAAGGCTCGGTTCCTAAGGGCAAATTATCATTTAAATGAACTTTGAACGCAGCTTTTAAGGGAACAAAGATGACGTTAGCATGAATGGATGCATCTGTGAAAGCAGACTGGTGTGTGTGAAAGCACACAGCAGCACATGCGGTCCAACACAGCGGCTTGTCTGGCCGCTCACGTCCCGCTCATCTTTCTCACCCGCCGTCAGATAAAAGAGGCTCAGCGGTGGCTGCTATCAGTGCTGACAGCTCTGGTCATGGCCGCGGAGTGTTGTGCTGCTGGGCCTGGTGGAGCTGCCCCAACCAGAATCTCCTGCACCACCACCTCTCCCTTCTTCCCCTCCCTGCTTGCTATCCAGCAGGTCTGCATGGGCAGCTATCAATCTGCTATCTGTCTTGTTCAGACAGAGATAGTGCAAAGCTATGTGGTGATGGCCGCCCATGACCCCCAACCATCACTTTCTCACAATCCAGGTGTGTGTGTGTGCATGTGTGCATGTGTGCATGTGTGCATGTGTGCATGTGTGCGTGCGTGCGTGCGTGCATTTTGTCATACTTGCCAACCTTGAGACCTTAAAAATAGGAAGGATTTCCAAACCATAATGGGGGGTCTGGAGGTCTTCCCCCAGAAAAATTTGAGTTTCCTGCATTCTGGTGACTTTTAAAGAATGAAAATAACAAAATAATAAGAACACTGCAACAGCATTTTTCTCAGGAAAGAAGACTGAATATCGCCCCTCTGGCGTGAATTTGTGTGAATCTCTGGTATAAACTAATATTTATCAGTTTTCATTCATTTTTGCCCCTGCTTCAGTATTTCTCTCTCTTACGCTTGGGCCATACGGGGCACTTAGGCAGCGCCTGACGGCTGCCTCGCTAAACTACTGCGAGTCCACCGCGTTGGTTGTCCACACCGGCAGCGTTTCTGATGCTGCTGTCAGCTCTTTCTTTCTTCATAGAGTTTGCCTTTCATAATGGCCATTTCATTTCATTATAATGTCATTTATATTTATTTTAGACAGAACAAGGTAAAGAAGTGCGTGCTCATTTGTAAATAATAGTAATGATCCACAATTAAAGCCCTGTTCTTTATTCATTCATCGAACTCTGCAAGTCACTGCATTTCCTACAACACTAAACACTTCAGAATGAAAGCCTCGTGTTAACAAGTGAAGGAATTCTGTTCACAGAAAAATGCTGAGGGCTTTTATTTTGAAGTGAAAGCAGAAAGTGTTGATTTGAAAATAAATCTTTACTTTTTTTCATGTCTGTGACATATTTTACAAATACAGACATTGAAACTGCAGTATTGTTGCTGATATGATGTCAATATACAGTCAATAGATCATTTTCACTGTCTGTTGTTGCTGTGAACCACTCGCGGCAAAAATAGGTGAGACATTGAATCTCTAGAAGAGAGGCAGCTGAGTTGCGCTGCTCACACGGGCTGTTTGGCTGCTCTAACCTGTTAACATGGACAGCGACATAGGAAACAACAGGTTCCGCAGCCGCCACGCGCCGCTGACGTTCCCTGTGTGGACCGGGCCTGAGACCTGTTATATCTAACGGCTTGCGCGATGCCACGTCGGCTTTTCGCTACGCCAAGCAAAGCCCGACTTTGGGTGCTGCACGCTGTGATGTGCGCTGAACCCAGCAGCGAGCGCAGCACTGTGTCGCAAGCAGGCTGCTCTCTTCTGCCGGGAAATGACGTTTGGTGTAGCTCTATATTGTCGTCTGGTTTGGAAACAGTAGAGCTTATACACACTGTACAGCACCAGAAACAGGTTGAGATAAGGAAACGGAAAAAAAGTGTGAAAATTTGCCATAAATTGGGAGAAATACGGGAGACCTGTGACCCCGGGAGGAAACCCTGAGCATTGGCAAGTATGGTTTGTGTGTGTCTGATGAGACAGGACCCTCCTCGCTGTGATAAGGCAGAACCTCACCAAAGGTCTTTCAGCAACGATGACAGCCGCCGTTTTGTGTATCCAAGCGAGAGACGAGTCATTTGTGTTCACTTCTTCCTGGCCGGCGTCGCCGTGCTTTCTGCCAGCTTGTGCTTCTGGTTTGAATGCAGTCACATAGGATAATGTATTCATGTGCTGTCAGTGTAAACGTGTACTTACAGCTGCTTAACAAAGCAGAGAGAAGGAAGCCTACACGACATCCTGTTAGAGCGTATACACACAACACCTTCCACAGCAGGCTCCTTTCATACTATGGACACTTTCGTGGTCACAGTTTTGCTAACATACTGTAGAAAAGATGCATTTCATGCAGACACATCCGCCACCGCCACCCCCTTACCCTCCAAACCTGCAAAATTCATGCACTTCAGCATATTTTTTTCAAAGTGCTCCAAAACCTGGAAAGTGACTACATGCTTCAGGGTGAAAGATAATGTTCTGTAGGGCTTTGCAGGGAGCTGTACAATGAGCAAAAATACTCTACAAAATGGTTTCCTTTCTCCTCCCTGATGTAAGGAAGAAAGAAAGGAACGGAGAAATGTGTGTGAAAAGCACTTTTTATAACAGAACGCACTGAAGCCAAAGATATTAAAGAAGCATGACCAACTGTGGTGTCCATATGCCTTCCTCGGTTCAATCCACTAGCCTGTAGAATAGTTAAGCTCCATATTGACTGCGGTCTTTATCTATAATGTATATGGTCAATAAATATTCATCCACCTTGCTGGCAGGTTTTCCTGAGGGGGAAAACAACAGTGTGGAGTCCAAAGAAAAATAACACGCCTGCAAACACCACTCACCCCAGCATGTATATTCTGTCTGCTTCTGAGAACTTTCTGGAGACGTAGAGGTGCTCTTTGGTCCTTTCATGTCTTTACTTGGCCCTGTGAACAAGCTGGCCCGGCTTTGAAGGCATCACCTCTGTAAAGGTGCTCTGTGTGATGAATGCTGAGAGAGAGAGAGAGTTCAGGGGCAGGAAATATAAACTTCACTTAGTGTATGTCTGCATGTTTTAATGGTCCCCAGGGAGGCAGGGTTTAACCCTGTGAACCCTGTCTGTGTCACAATTTGTGTCAAAAATTACAGTCCAGTAATTCTCTGCTGTTTCTCTCATGTCCACTGAGGCTATAAATCATAATAATGTCATCTTTTTCTTCATTATCAAAAGTAATCCTTTTTCATTGTTGTCCACTTTGATGGGTTGTACACATGTTTACGAGCAGGAACTGCTAATAACTAATGCAGCATGACTTTGAATGGTGCAGATTTGCAAATATTTAAAAACAAAAATGGGTTGATTGACATATTTTTAATTCATATAATTAAAAAAAATGTTTTTAGTGTAATTGAACACAATTTTAATGTGTAGGGGAAGCACCACTGGGACCATTTGACTCCCTCAAATCCAGCTCTTTACTTTAACCATCCCTAATCAGAAGCACTATATACATTTAATAAATGGTTTGTAACACTCTAATGCAGTTGTACACATATATAAGCACATTTATAAGTGTTTATTAATATACCGTGTTTGAGAAATAAATATTACATCTTCTATGAAGACATATTTTATATTATTACAGCTGAGATTTACTATATTTTCATCCATTATATGTTTATACACCAGCCTCCACTTCTGGGTGTCTAAATAAAGTGTAACCATGAAAATAGAAAAAAACAAAACAATAGGAATGATAAAAATAGTTTATCCTGAAACGTGACTTGCGATTTTTAGGTTGTAGCGGCTCAGTTTTAAAGCTAGAGTGAAGATACTGGTATCATATGAAACTAGGAAACCTGATGAATCCATTGGTACCAACGATGTCATGCTATATTGTCTTTTTTGGTGAGGAAAAACTGTCATGGCCATTTTCAAAGGGGTCCCTTGACCTCTGACCTCTAGATATGTGAATGTAAATGGGTTCTATGGGTACCCACGAGTCTCCCCTTTACAGACATGCCCACTTTATGATAATCACATGCAGTTTGGGGCAAGTCATAGTCAAGTCAGCACACTGACACACTGACAGCTGTTGTTGCCTGTTGGGCTGCAGTTTGACATGTTATGATTTGAGCATATTGTTTTATGCTAAATGCAGTACCTGTGAGGGTTTCTGGACAATATCTGTCATTGTTTTGTGTTGTTTACTGATTTACAATAATAAATATATACATACATTTGCATAAAGCAGCATATTTGTCCACTCCCATGTTGATAAGAGGATTAAATACTTGGCAAATCTCCCTTTAAGGTTCATTTTGAACAGATAAAAGATGTGCGATTAATTTCCGATTAATCGTGATGAACTACAGCCCTACTGTAAATTTAGAGAGGAAGAACTGAGTAGAGCAGCGTCAGGAGGGTTCAGAAGGGTTAATGAGGCGTGTGTTCGACTGAGGACAAAGAGGAAGGTTCAGCTGAGGAAGTTGCAGCATCACAAGATCTGCAGAGCTCAGCAGCAGTCTAGGAGGAAGTCTGTTATCTCAGACTTGTCCAGGTCTTATGGGACTAATTAATTAAAGTTGTGCATGTTTTGCTACTGACAAGACAGAGAAGAGATGGAGGGAAGACTGGGAGAGAAAAACAGAAGGAGAGCAGAGAGGAATTGAAGGCTGTCTCAGGAGAATCCTGCCTGCATAATGACATGCATGCCTCTTTCTGAGCCTCGCCAGCATCCCTCAGCTGCTTCTCTCAGAGGTGATTGTAACGAGGCAAAGGGAATTATTGATAAAGCCCGGGTTCTGTATGGAGTTGTTGTGTTTGCCAGAACATGAGTATAGCTCATACCCAGACCGCCCGCTGCCTTCCACGCTACCACCATGAGCCCCGTCATTAGCACAACGCCGTTACAAATGAGCGGGGACCAGAATCACAGTTGGGAAGGGATTTCTAGAAACATTACTTACCCAGGGATCAATTTTGCGTGTGATTAAACACAGTTAACTAATTATGGTGACAGCATGAGTTATGATTATGGGAAAATGATACGAATTACAACACGGCAGAGTAAAAACCTCCGGTTCTGATTTATCTGGAGCGAGATCATTTGGGGGGCCCGAAGAGAAAAATGGTATTAGCAGACGCAAAACATATTAATGTACGGCTGACGAACATCCTACCGAAAAGCATCCGTCATCATCACGTTAATGTTGCAGGACGTTCAGTGGAAACGCTGAAGAGGAAGAATGATAACCGGTATCGCTATCGGTCACTTCTTAGGGAAAATAATTAATTTTTATCTACTGGGTTAAAGCTTAGCTTTGCCTTTAGCAGACCTCAGTAACACAGATAGAGAATGAACAGAATCACAGAAAGGGCTTCACAGTTATGGCTAAAATCGTAATCAGGATCATGTTTCTCAATATTGGTAGGTTGCACAGAGATGCCACTGAATTCATTCAGCAACTTCTTGACTACAACTGTGCCAAAGCAGATATGAATAACACAAAGCACATAGGTTCTACAAAGGTTTTAGTCAGGATAGGACCAGGAGGACTCTCCATTGGGCCACTTGGATACCTAAAGTGTGCCAAATGGGTTTTGTACCTCTTGAAAGGGAATCTGGCTCTAAAGTACTCCACTACGGGAGGCTATGTGCACACAATGGAGCCTTTGGCCATGACATTTACCCTGTGCATCATCACATTCTACCATTGTGCACAGTATAAAATCAATAAAAAAAACAACACTAAATTGTATAATTTTAACTCCAAATGGGGTAATTTTATTATAATAATGAAATATGATCAATTAAAAGTTAGATAATAACAAATAATATCAATAACAATGTAAATAATATAACTAAAACAAATCCAAAGTCAAGTATGTACATTCAATATAAAAACGGTCAAAAATATAAAGTAAAAATACAATTTCTCGTTTCTTGATTTTGTAACTAAAATATTGAAATCATTGCCAGACAAACATTGTTTGTACAAAATACACGTGGAGTGTTGTTTTAGTAGCGTCCAGGCCTCGTCTTCTAGAAACCATTCGGAAAAAAGCCTACCACAGCATTTTGGGAAGTCTTTATAGGCAGTATTTTAACACACAGCTCAGCCGAACTTGGTACCGGGTTTGTAGGGTAGAAGAGGTTAAGTTCAGATAACTAAAACTACTTGGATGGAATGGCAGGAGACGGATGCAAACTGCAGTTTCATGTCAAAATCAGACACTTTGTATTTACATCTCCATTACAACAGGGCTAACTGCTTGAAGGTGTGTGTAACCACGGCTGTGACTAGTTGTCAAAGGAGCGTCTGTAATAGTGTGGATAAACACATTCCATTTCCTATCTTCTTCGCAATAAAAGTCTCCTGTTATTTTTGCAGCTTGTACTCTGCAGAAGGCCCAATCCCAATGTCCACACTCACGGATTCTCGGACTTTAAGGCGTGTCCCCTCAAAGTCTGTGAGGGTTTAGGTTCTGTTTCACTGTCAAATCGTCAGGAGCATGAGGGCTCTCTGACATACAGTTTGAGCCCTTTATGACCACTTTCCGTAAGTCTGCATTTCTGCAGACTTTGCCTGAGGGAATTACCCACAATTCATAGCTTTGTGATGTTAAACACAGGGCTACCAGAGGAAGCCCGGAGGGAAGATGGTACATAAAAAAACGATGAAATCAGAGGAACGCTAGCATTATGCAAGGTTATATTATACACCTGGTCAAGCACTTCTTTTCATTTAGCCGTTTTGACAAAAAAATTGTAAATTGATTATTTGACAACAAGACAAGAGCCTGGAAGACGTTCAAATCAGGCAGTAAAAAACAGAGAATAAAAAAACACAATTATCATCGTCACATTAACGTGATATGAAACCGCAAAGTGCCGTCCCATTTATATTTATACCATTTCAAGCCCTCGTAGCTTCTCACACTCACACCATTTACCAGGTGACGTCAGTCTAGTCCCTGAGGGTTCAGGGCTGAAGGTCATATGGAGGACATCGGGATTGGGCTGTAGACTTGTTTTTATTGAAGAATTGCTGCTAACAAAGCTCTGCTAAATCGGTGATACAAGGCAAAACATGGCTCACTGCTTCACCCCCTACTAAAGTAGGGCCAAAGGTTTTGCCCTTTTGGAAAAATTTCAAAACTTTTGGGCACCGTGGACTTCTAATCGCCAGAAGGCACAACTACACCACACTGTCAACCATCATACAAAATTTAAAGTTCCTAAGTTGAATAGTTATCGAGTTCTGCTCCGGAAAGTGTGACACGCGGACGGACAGATGGACGGACTCGCAGAACGCTATATACCCCCGACTACGTTGTCGTGGGGGTATTGATTTCTTATAAATTCTTCACAATAAAAGTGAGAAAAGAGCTTGTGTATACAACATGGGAAGTCGTGTACACAATATGCTTAGCGTTCAAATGGTTAAGTCATGAGAACACCGCTGCTAAGCAATGGCAATAGTAACGTTACTGTCAGAGTCTAGAAGCCTCAGAGGCTAACGATGTGAGGGCTGTTGGTTAGGACCCAGATGCAGACACAGACACAGCTGGATGGTGGTTGAAAAGCAGGTGGATTTATTATAATAAAGGTGGTGAGGGTGCTGGAGAAGGCAGGGGACAGGCAGGCTGCTGAGCAGGGTGGAGTGGCTGGAGGAATGAGCTGAGGCGGCGTGAGGATGGCTCGATGGGAGGCTGGCACTGGAATCCAGAACACAGGAGAACACAATGTTAATACTAGAAGCACAAGGAAACACAAGAATAACTCTGGTAATTATAATACAGAGTGGCCGAGAGAATACCAACTGGTAGGCAGAACAATCTGGCGAGGACTGGCAGGAAAGCTGGTGATCTTGTACTGTGGGTTGATTAGGTGATTGTTGACAGGTGCAGAGTGCAGAGTGGAGAGTGAGACCAGGTGCCTGATGAGGAAGCCGCGCCCCTGCCACACCCACAGGCAGGGGAGGGGGAGACCCAGGGGAAGCAGAACACCGGAAAACTACTGGAGTCAAGGCCAGAGCCGTGACAGGACCCCCCCCTCAACGGGCGCCTCCAGGCGCCCCAGGCTTGTCTGGATGCTCCCGATAATAGTCCCGAATGAGGGAGGCATCCAGAAAGAAGCTGCGCGGGACCCATGAGCGTTCCTCTGGGCCATAACCCTCCCAGTCAACCAAGAACCGGAACCCCCGGCCTCGGCGGCGGACGTCCAGAATCTGCCGAACAGTGAAGGCAGGGTGATTGTCGATGATCCGGGGGGGTGGAGGGGGTTCGGCTGGAGGGCACAAGGGGCTGGAAGACACAGGCTTAAGCAGCGAAACATGGAACGTGGGGTGGACTCTCAGAGATGAAGGCAACTTTAACTTGATAGCAGTGGGATTAATGATCTTGTCAACTTCAAAAGGTCCAATGTATCGGGGAGCCAATTTATGGGACTCCACTTGAAGGGGCAAGTCACGGGAGGAAAGCCATACCTTTTGACCGGGTTGGTAAGTGGGTGCAGGGGATCGATGGCGGTCAGCAAGGCGTTGATTCCGGACAGCTGAACGGAGAAGGGCAGACCGGACCTCTCTCCAAATCCGCCGACACCTTTGGATGTTGGCCTGGACCGATGGCACTGCCACAGCCTCCTCCTGGACTGAGAAGAGGGGAGGTTGATAGCCTAGAGAGGCCATGAAGGGGGACATACCTGTGGCGGCGCTGGTGAGTGAGTTATGGGCATACTCCACCCAGGGTAACTGTCTACTCCAGGAGGACGGGTGGTGAGCAGTGACACAACGCAGGGCTGCCCCGAGATCTTGGTTTGCCCGCTCCGTCTGCCCATTCGTTTGAGGGTGGTACCCAGAGGAGAGACTAGCTGTGGCACCCAAAGCCTGGCAAAAGGCCTTCCAGACCTGGGAGGAGAACTGTGGTCCCCGGTCAGAGACGATGTCCTGGGGGATGCCATGAAGACGAAACACATGGAGGACTAGGAGGTCCGCAGTCTCTGTGGCTGAAGGTAATTTAGGGAGAGGGACAAAATGCACAGCCTTGGAAAAACGGTCTACCACAGTCAATATGATTGTGTTACCTTCTGACGGGGGTAAACCGGTGACAAAGTCCACAGCTATGTGGGACCAGGGTCGGCTGGGGACGGGCAGAGGACGCAGGAGACCAGCTGGGGGTTGATGGGAGGCCTTGCTGCGGGCACAGACGGAGCAGGCGGACACGAAGGCACGGGTGTCGCGGGTCATGGAAGGCCACCAGAACCGCCGTTTGATGAAGGAGAGGGTGCGGTGGAAGCCAGGGTGGCAGGTGAGCTTAGATGAATGGCCCCATTGTAGAACTTGAGATCTGGCTGAATCAGGCACAAACAGACAGTTAGGAGGGCCATTACCTGGGTCTGGATGAGAGCGCTGTGCCTCCCGTATGCAGGTCTCAATCTCCCATGTAGCTGCGGCCACCACACAGGAATGAGGTAGAATGGTTTCTGGCTCAGAGCAGGATTTCTCTGGGACAGACTGGCGGGAGAGGGCATCAGGTTTGGTGTTGCGTGAGCCAGGACGGTAAGTGAGAGTGAAGTTAAACCTTCCCAGGAACAGAGCCCACCGGGCCTGGCGGGAATTTAGCCGTTTAGCAGAGCGGAGGTAAGAGAGGTTTTTGTGGTCTGTCCAAACTACAAATGGCTGCTCAGCCCCTTCCAGCATGTGCCTCCATTCCTCAAGTGCCAGAACCACCGCCAACAGCTCACGGTTTCCCACATCGTAGTTGCGCTCTGCCGGAGAAAGGCGCCGGGAGAAGAAGGCACAGGGGTGCAGCTTGTGATCCTTAGGAGACCGCTGAGAGAGGACGGCCCCCACACCTGAATCAGAGGCATCCACCTCCACAACAAACTGCAAAGAAGGATCAGAGTGAGTTAGAATTGGAGCACTAGTGAATAACTGTTTCAGCGTGTCAAATGCTATGTCAACCTCCCGCGTCCAAGTAAAGGGGATGGCTGGGGAGGTGAGTTGTGTGAGAGGGGCCGCCACTCTACTGTAGTCTCGAATGAACCGTCTGTAGAAGTTGGCGAATCCTAAGAACCGCTGCAACTGTTTCCGTGTAGTGGGTTTGGGCCACTCAGCCACCGCCTGAACCTTTGCTGGGTCCGTCTTCACCTGCCCCTGCTCGATGATGAAGCCCAGAAAACTCACAGAAGTCACGTGGAAGTCACACTTTTCAGCTTTTACAAACAGTTTGTTCTCCAGAAGACGACGGAGCACTAACTTCACATGTTGAACATGTTCTTCCATGTTCCGGGAGAAGATGAGTATATCATCAAGATAAACAAAAATGAAGTGGTTCAGCATGTCACGGAGGATGTCATTAACCAAGGCCTGGAAAACTGCAGGGGCGTTGGTGAGGCCAAAAGGCATGACTTGATACTCAAAATGGCCCAGGGGAGTGTTAAATGCTGTTTTCCACTCATCTCCTTCTCTGACTCGGATCAGATGGTAGGCATTCCGGAGGTCCAGCTTTGAAAAAACAGTGGCCTTGTGCAGGGGCTCGAAAGAGGGGTCGATGAGGGGTAGTGGATACTTGTTTTTAACAGTTATGTCGTTGAGGCCACGGAAATCAATACAGGGGCGTAGAGTGTGATCTTTCTTTGCAACAAAGAAGAAGCCGGCACCAACAGGAGAAGAGGAGGGTCGAATAAAGCCAGCAACTAGTGAGTCATTGATGTACTTCTCCATAGCCTCCCTTTCGGGACGGGAGAGTTTATAGAGACAGCTCGAGGGAAGGGGGGCACCCTGGTGCAGGTCTATAGCACAATCATAGGGCCTATGTGGGGGCAAGGTTTGGGCCCGCTGCTTACTAAACACCTCACCTAAGCCATGGTACACAGGAGGGACTAAAGAGAGGTCAGGGGGCTCAAAAGTAGGAGCAGCAGTTAAATGAGAGGGAGCTAGGGCTGACTGGAGACAGTGGGAGTGGCAAAAGGGGCTCCAACTAGTAATAGATGCGGTGGACCAATCAATATGGGGGTTATGGAGTTTAAGCCAGGGCTGACCTAGGACCACAGGAGCATGAGGTGAGGGAATAACTAGCAGTTTTATAGATTCGTGATGATTACCTGATAGGATGAGACTCAGGGGAACAGTGTGATGAGTAATGCGGGCCAGGAGCCTTCCATCCAGCGCATTGACATCCTTAGGAGCAGGAAGGGCTTCAACAGGGATCCCAGCTTGGGTAACGAGGGTGGAGTCAATGAAATTATCGTCAGCCCCAGAATCAACCAGAGCAAGAAGGGGGATAGAGTCACCCTGGCACACAAGGGATGCATTAAATTGCATTCGGGGGTGAGGGGCTGATGGAGAGGTGGAGGTGTGGCTCATCAGGGCCTCTCCAATTCCGGATGAGCCTAATCTTTTGGCAGGTGAGGACAAGAGGCGAGGAAGTGGCCAGCCTTGCCACAATAGATGCACACACCAGCCTGGACTCGCCGTTGGCGCTCTGAGGGTGAGAGGCGAGCTCGTCCCAACTGCACGGGCTCTTCCATTGAGGGTGGAGCTGAGGAACTGAGGGGCTGGCTGGTGAAGGACTGGCTATCAGGGATCACCCGGGGGGCAGATTTGGACAGGAATGGAGAAGTGGGGACATGCGGGCAGCCGGTTCTCTCCCTACGGCGTTCACGAAGACGATTGTCTAAACGAATGGACAGGGAAATGAGGGAGTCTAAACTATCAGTCTCATCCCTTGCTGCCAACTCATCCTTAATATTCTCAGCTAACCCAAGAACAAACACTCCTTGTAAAGAAACTTCCTCCCACCCACTCTCTGCTGCCAGGATCCTAAACTCAACTGCATACTCTGCAACTGATTTAGAGCCCTGACGGAGGGAGAGGAGACGGTTAGCAGCCTCTTTACCCTGAACAGGATGGTCAAAAACTTTTCTCAACTCAGCTATGAATAACAGGTAAGAATCACAAGTAGGAGACTGCCTCTCCCACAAAGCTGTAGCCCACTGAGAAGCTTTACCAGTAAGTAACCCCAAAATAAATGCTACACGTGACTTATCTGATAAGTAGGTGGTAGGTTGCTGCTGGAACACGAGAGAACACTGGAGAAGGAACCGCCCACAAGCCCCCAAATCCCCAGAGTAGCGTTCTGGAGTCGGAATGAAAGGCTCACGGGCTAGTGGGGCTGGGGTGGCATGCCCTGGTGGAGGCGTGGGGAGCGCTGGTGGGGGGTCAGCTGGTGAAGCTGCTGTGGCAGACGAGGCATATGAGGCTGTGAGATGGGCGTTGACCTGGTCCATTTGGCTGCCGAGTCGAATGACATTGGAGGAAAGGGCTCGCAGATTCTCCACCAATTCATGGAGGACTTTGTCATGATGTCCAACCAGAGCACCCTGGGAGGCCAAAGCTTGGCGGAGTGAATCTGTGTCTGCTGGGTCCATGGTGGCCAGATTGTTCTGTGAGGGCTGTTGGTTAGGACCCAGATGCAGACACAGACACAGCTGGATGGTGGTTGAAAAGCAGGTGGATTTATTATAATAAAGGTGGTGAGGGTGCTGGAGAAGGCAGGGGACAGGCAGGCTGCTGAGCAGGGTGGAGTGGCTGGAGGAATGAGCTGAGGCGGCGTGAGGATGGCTCGATGGGAGGCTGGCACTGGAATCCAGAACACAGGAGAACACAATGTTAATACTAGAAGCACAAGGAAACACAAGAATAACTCTGGTAATTATAATACAGAGTGGCCGAGAGAATACCAACTGGTAGGCAGAACAATCTGGCGAGGACTGGCAGGAAAGCTGGTGATCTTGTACTGTGGGTTGATTAGGTGATTGTTGACAGGTGCAGAGTGCAGAGTGGAGAGTGAGACCAGGTGCCTGATGAGGAAGCCGCGCCCCTGCCACACCCACAGGCAGGGGAGGGGGAGACCCAGGGGAAGCAGAACACCGGAAAACTACTGGAGTCAAGGCCAGAGCCGTGACAAACGATTTAGCAAGCTAACAAGCAAATGTATAATGACAGAGGAAAAAGATGAGGCCGTTGGGAAGATCAACATTTTTAACAATTTTTACAATATATTCACTTATTATGCACCCAAAAAATAACTTTCATAACTTCTGCCATTTCTGTCCACATGAAAAAACACATCACAACTCGTGAAATTTCAGAAACTTTCCACTTCCGAGGTGGTGAATACGACATGAGGGTGGCGTTCATATGGGCCCAACTCGTAAACACGGTAAACACGACCCCCATTTGAAGGAACCAGATGGTTGATCCCTTCTTGGACAAGAGGATGGGGGGGTTTCATCCTGGGAGGTTTCACAAGGAATCTAAGTACATGAAATGAAACCACCCCCAACTCGTTTAGAGATGGTTTATTGAGGCTCAACATGGCTACAAACTGCATTATCATTTTAACATTGTCCTCATCACTGCTCTCCTGACAGATAAAGTAAAGGATTCGGCTGAAAAAAGCAACAATCTCCTCAGCTTGTTAGTCGTGTTTGGCAGTTCTCTATGCAATGTTCTCCCTCTGCTGCTGCTGCTGCTGCTGCTGCTTTGCCATTCATGGTGGACTGCACACTTCAAAGTACAGGCAATGTATCCATGCAGGATCATACATAAAGTTTAAGCCTCGAGCAAATGTAAAAGTTCAGTGTTTAGAGCAGAGGATGGGGGCCTGTGTGGCCTGTTTTTGTCTTCATAAGCCTTTGAACGCCATTGTTCTCCTCTGCAAATAATATTTAATGAATGCCTTTGCTTTTGACTGTAATGAATAATTCAGTCTCTGTTGCTATAGTTCTCTATGGCTGAGTGGCAGAATAGTGGCTGTCAGAGGAAGTAAACAACTTGAAACGGAGGCCCTAAAAGCCTCTACCCAGGGGACGCGGGGATGTTTAGTTGGAGGGGTGGCCGACTGTTGCCACGCTGTCGCCTGATAAATGCTAAGTGTTTACATTGTTTTGCGCTGGATTCAGAGATGTGAAATCTGCAGCGCATATCAAAGGCACATTCAAAGTTGATGTTTCCCTCTGAAGTCACCGCATGTGAAACAAGCTGGAATCTAATAAATACAGTATTTACTTGTTATTCATGAGGAGCAGCACACAGACACAAAACTGGAGGGATCCTCAAAGCCATTATGCATGAGAAGTAGTGTGTGTCCCTTTTTTATATTTTACATTCAGTCAATCCAGACTGACCATACCTGCATATATGTTTTACTCTACATTTAAAGGAGACATATCGTGCTCATTTCCAGGTTCATACTTGTACTCTGGTTTTCCTGTGGAACATGTTTACACGCTTTAATGTTCAAAAAACACATTATTTTTCTCATCCCATCTGTCTGAATATACCTGAAATTGACCCTCTGTCTGAAACGCACCGTTTTAGCGCCTGTCTCTTTAAAGGTCCTATATTGTAAAAAGTGACATTTTCATGTCTTTTATATTATATAGCAGGTTTAAGTGCTATATAAATACTGTGAAAGTATTGAAACGCTCAATCCACAGAGAAATACACACAGCCCGTATTCAGAAACTGAGCTTTTGTAACAAGCCGTTAGGATTTCTGTCCATTTGTGATGTCACAAATATACAATATTTAGACCATTACATAGTTTTAAAAGTAAACATTCTAAATGTGTCCCAGTTTATTTCCTGTTGCAGTGTATGTGAGTGACATCAGCTGACAGGAAGTAAACCTGGCCCGAAGCCGTTGCCTAGCAACGCAATTCCGTTTACAATTCCGTTGAAATGGACTAAAACGGAGCGTTTCAGACACAACATCTATTGCGCGTCTGTCCATCCTGGAAGCAGGATCCCTCCTCTGTTGCTCTTCCCAAGGTTTCTTTAATTTTTTTCCCCGTTAAAACGTTTTTTTTTTTGGTTAAGTCTTTCCTTTTCCGATGATAGAGTGGTACTGTAAAGGACAGAGGGTTTCGTATCCTGTACAGATTGAAAAAAGCCCCCCGAGGCAAATTTGTGATTTGTGATTTTGAACGATAGAACAATATACCACCATGACCTCCGACGGTGATTGATAACAGCCTGGATAGGGAGGCACATTTCTTACTAGAGGCTAATAGGTTTCTTTCATTATTGCTCTAGTTTGGTGCACAATTTCAAATATTACAGTATGCTGCGAAATATTCTGTTGAGTGGAATGTAATACTGATTTCACAAGGAAGAAAAAAATGACCACGTTAGTTAAATGTGTCAAGTTTGTCATTCATCAGGGAGGTGAAGTAAAAATCTACACGTTATCACCTTTTACTCTCCAAAGTCAGAGCCAAGAATTGGTTTCCTATACCATGATGAATCATCTTTTACCCACTCTGCAAAGCACACCTTGGTTAAAATGACAATTCTCTCAATATGGCGATATAATCTACAAAGTCTTCTCAATAAACTAGACACCATCACTCCATACCAAGCGTCAGATCCACTGGTATCGGTTCATTTATAAGATTATCATTGTCAAAACCCCTCCATATATCCAGTCACTACTCAGTATCACCAACAGTATCCGCAATTTACGTTTTAGCAAATTCATTAGTACGGTCTTTCCAAAACTCCACACCCTCATTCCATTACCCTCCTTTAAAGGTCCCATATTGTAAAAAGTGAGATTTTCTTGTCTTTTATATTATAAAGCAGGTTTAAGTAAGATATAAATACTGTTAAACTATCAAAACGCTCAATATAAGGAGAAACACACACAGCCCATATTTAGAAATTGTGCGTTTGAAACAAGCCGTTAGGATTTCTGTCCATTTGTGATGTCACAAATATAAAATATTTAGACCCTTTACACAGATTTAAACATAAACATTACAGCATGTAAACATGTTCTATTAGAAACACAAAATACAAGTATGAACCTGAAAATGAGCACGATATGGGACCTTTAATAATTCATTACAAGTGATCACTGCACCTGCTTCTGAATTTGCCTCTTGGAACACAGCACATAATATATATAGTTGTATATACTGTATATATTGTGATGTTTAATTTTGTTGTTTTAAGTCTCTAGTTGTATTTATCCTCTATGTTCTAATGTCTTGTATCGCGTTGCCTCTGTCGCTGCTTCTTGGCCAGCTCGTCATTTTAAACGAAAATTGGTTCTCGATTGACTTATCTGGTTAAATAAAGGTAAAATAAATAATAAATATAAAAGATGTATATGTGTGTAGTGTGTTATCAGCATAATCAAGGACTGCTTCACACACTAAATCACATGAACTAGACTGAGATAGTTAGTCTAATAAACATTCACTATAGGACAGGAGTTCTCAAATTACAATTGCTTGCATGCCAACTCTGGGCTTTTTTTTATTTCACACATTATCCAACATATTCAAATGCATACATTCCCTAATGTGGGATTCCATCTATGTTGCACTAAAGGGACTCAGATGACTCCACTGTCACCAACATGTAGGTGATAGATAGATGGGTGGGTTTATGGTGCTCTTATGACTCAGTATGCTGACAGACATCATTTCTTCCACCGTTCCTGACAGAATGTACTTTCCAGCTGAACAGGAACTCCCCAACCTTCCCCCTGTGTCACGTACCGTCACCCTGCTGACATCCTGGCTGAACTGATACTAATTGACAGGTGACAGTGAGCACACAACCACAGATGAAACCTCCCTTTTTCACTCTAAGAGAGTGACTTTTGTCTGGATAGTTGTCCAGTCTGGCAACTTGTCGAACAAAGGCAGAGGCCAGCTGCTTTGAAGGTCAGGGAAAACCAACAAAACAGGAGCAAATGATGGCCTTAAATCTGGTGGAAAAGCAAGGGAGATGGAAGCCTTGAAGAATGTATGCTATTTCACAATCCTTTGATGGATTACTATCATTGTAAATGGTTAATGGACTTGCATTCATATAGCACCTTTCTAGTCTTCTAACCACTCAAATCTCTTTACATGTCAGCATTCACCCATTCACACACACACATATGGCAGAGGCTGCCATGCAAGTCGGGGATCGAACCGCTGACCTTCTGATTGGTGGGCGACGCGCTCTATCACTGAGCCACAGCTGCGATCAACTAAACTTGTTCTTCTTTACATTACAGGGTGTTACAACTCAAAGATTTTGCTTGGTATTAACATGTGATCTGTATCTAGATACCTGTATCTGGAAAATAAAAAAACATGTTAATGCAGGTGCAAATGCACACACAACGCATTGCAATCGGGTTTGCAATGTGATCCAATCGAAAAAACAAGAACAAAAAACAGTATGTGACAAAGTTTCTAAGACAAAGTTTCTAACTTAAAGTTTAAAAATCAAGAAGGTCCGATGACATCATTCGGCATTCTGTTCGTTGCACTGAGAGTTTGTATTTTGAGAGTTAGCAATGGGCCTTTGGAACAATTGGCTTTGTTTGTTGCTTGTTTTTTGGATAACGGGCTGTTGAACCAACGGGCTTTGGGTCCAATAATAATGGGCCATTTGAACAATAGCATGGCACCGCTAATGGCAGCATGCTACCATGCTCACAATAACAATGCCGACATACTGATGTTTAGCAGGTATAATGTTTACTAAGTTCACCGTCTCAGTTTAGAATGTTAGCATATTAACGTTTACTAATTAGCACCAACACAAAGTACAGCAAAAAGTACAGCTCAGGCTGATGGGAATATGTCATGAGTAGGGCTGTCAATCAATTAAAATAGTTAATTAATTGCAAATGAATCACACATTTTTTTTTATCTGTTCAAAATGTACCTTAAAGGGAGATTAGTCAAGTATTTAATACTCTTATCAACATGGGAGTGGGCAAATGTGCTGCTATATGCTAATGTATGTATATATTTATTATTGGAAATCAATTAACAACACAAAACAATGACACATATTGTCCAGAAGCCCTCACAGGCCAAAATTATTTAAATGAGGGATATTTAAGTGTTCATACTGGGAAGTTGATTTACCTAAAGAAAATGCTCCTCTGATTTACAGCCATATCTTTATACATCCATGGCCACAGATTGATTGGTGTTTTCAGTCCAAAATGGCGGCAGCGGCTGTTGTCAAAAAAGCACCATAGTTTTGTCTCTTTGATTCTACTCTTTGACTAAGTCATGTGTTATTGCCCAACACTGATTGGGCAAAGGCAATGACAAATGACCCATAACGTCATTTACTTTACAGGACATGTTGGTAGGAAAACATATAGCTATTCAGACAGAGATACATGGTACCATTAGGTCCTTAGGAGCACACAGATGACAAATAGCAATATACTGCAGTGGGTCTACAGTATATGCAGGGTTTGATTGACAGCATGGAAAGAGCTGTCATCTTAAAATGCTCTGCTGTGAGCGTTTCCTCTCAGACTTCCTCCTGACAGAGTGTCCATGCCAATGTCAAACTCATTACGCAGACATGTTGATGGCCACCTCAGTCTGAAACTGATACCTTTGTTGTGCAGACAGCCTCACATTCAGTCTCCCAGACAGACTCGCTTCACCCTGAGGACAGCCAGTAAGTGGAGACGGACAGCAGAGGCCTCTCTTTGTTCGAGGTTTCTCTCCTCTTCCACACCAAACTGTAATCTCATCTTTGTTGATAATAACACCCCACACCCCCACATTAAACTTCCACCCACTGAACAAGGAAATGACCCGGTGACCCGATGAGATTGAGATGACTCTGAATTATTAATTTGGGTCTTTTCAGAGGGCCAGACACACAGGGACAAGCAGCAGGATGTTGATTGACTGCAGTGTTTTCTGACCGGACAGGTCTCCTCCTTTCACAAGAGCATCGAGGGCATTTCATCAGGTCAATACAGTGTTTCTCTGACAGTGACAAATCAATGGCTTCTCTAGAATACTTAATGGTGAATAGTTTGGGGTTGTCTTGTGAGAATTGTACATTGTATAACTGAAATCTATCCTTATACTGGTGAAAGCAGATTTAGAGGCTGTTTTGTGCTGTTTTGTGCCACTTGCTTGGATCAGCTGAGCAAGTGCAATGATGTTAGCATGATAGCAAACACCTAAGGACGAACCTCAAATAAATTATAAACATCCAACCCGGTGAAATAGTCACAAAATATAATCTATTTGATTAGTGTACATAGACACAAATTTCCTTTTTTCTTCATGACGCTCAGCACGACTTTCAACAACGTATTTTTTGTGCATTTTCCTACGAATGTCCAGCAACAGGTGACGCAAGTATCAATTTCCGCTCCAGTCTTTTCAAAATAAAACTACTTAGGTTTAGGAAAAGATCGACATGGTTAGGCTAAGGCAACAAACTGCTTAGTTAGATTTAGGGAAAGAACACGGTTTTGGTTAAAATAACTGGAAGAGCTGTAACTTATGTACGGAAGTTACGTGACAAATAAATCAATACACCCCGGCTTCCTCCCTATGCGGTGTTTGCCCCTCTTTGTACTTCCCGGTTCACAATTACATGGATTACATACAAATTGATTTAGTGCTGACCATCATGAAAACATGTGAAATTTGTGTCTTTATACACGAATCAAAGCATTAAAATTTGTTACTATTTCACAAACTGCTATGCGACTTGGCTGATGGGTCAGTGCCCCTCGGCCTCTTAGGCTCCCTTTAGCGTCTGTATGAGACACACCGGCTTTCCACTATCTCCAATGTAAACACATCCACGTCATTATTAGACAGTCGGAGCAACTGAAGTCGTACAAAGAGATGGAGATTCCAAAACTGACACTAGAGATGTAGCAGATGATACATTTGTATTGACACACATAACAAAGTATTTGCAAGTTATTGATATATCTGCACTCTTTCTTACTTTGCACTGAAACTGCTGCAGTTTCTACAGTTTCTCTTGGTATAAATAAAGTTCTATCTTAGTCTTAACACAATGGCTGCTAGCTGGCAAGACACAAGCTACTGAAAGTGACTTCTGAACCAGTTGTGTCCACATTCTGATGGTACACTGAATACAGCACACAGAGCCACTGGCATAGCTGTAGACTCTTGGGAGAGTTTTGTATGCATTCATGCACATTACCAACCCGGTTTCACTACCAGCTCATCAAATGCCACCGTTTGTGTCGGTACCCCTCGGCATCGGAAACCGATGCTCGGAGGCACCCTTTAGCAACAGTGTGTGACGAACCGGCTTTCAACTAACTCCAATGTAAACCCACCCGCGGCGTTAGTCAATGGTCGGAGCAAGTGATGTAGTATTAATAGCTTGAGAGTCCATCCAAAAAAAATGGTAGAACCCTCAGGAAGAGCAACAGAGGAGGGATCCCCCTTCCAGGATGGACAGACGTGCAATAGATGTCGTGTGTACAGAGTAACAACATAATGAAAATACAACATAGACAATCCATATGACAAAATATAATACATATAATGTGAACATACTGTATGTGAGAAGGTGGATCCAGGATGATGTCAAGCAGCTTCCCGGCATCGCCAAACAGATAGAGCCAGATCAACACAACCTCCTCTCCATGCCAACCAGATAGAGCCCAAGCAACACAACCTCCTCTCCATGTCAGAAATGTAGAGCCAGAGCAACACGACCTCCTCTCCACGCCAGATAGATATAGCCAGAGCAACAGGACCACCTCTCCATGCCGAATAGAGAGGCAGAGCAACACGACCTCCTCTCCATGCCGAATAGATAGAGCCAGAGCAACACGACCACCTCTTCACGCCGAAAAGATAGAGCCAGAGCAACACAACCACCTCTCCACGCCGAATAGATAGAGCCAGAGCAACTTGACCACCTCTTCACGCCAGATAGATAGAGCCAGAGCAACACAACCTCCTCTCCACGCTAGATAGATAGCGCCAGAGCAACACAACCTCCTCTCCACGCTGAATAGATAGAGCCAGAGCAACACGACCACCTCTCTACGCCAAATAGATGGAGCCAGAGCAACACGACCTCCTCTCCACGCCAAATAGATACAGCCAGAGCCTGTAAATACAGACAACCTGACATGACGTATAGCTGCAGTGAAGATCAAATGGTACAGCAGCAATTGTGATCAGAAAAGTTTTGATATCAGCTTCCTCAATATGCCAAGGCGTCCTGTAAAATGCTGCATTAAAGGGACACAATAAACTTTTTTTTTTATTTTTCTACCTAGAAATTAAAAATTGAACATCATACGATGTGTGCAGAAACCAATGTGAAGTGTGCAGTACTGTAAAACCAGCCCGAAGGAATGGTGAACTCACTTCAGGGACCCACAGTGGGGCTAATATGTCAGACGTGGAAGTGACATTCTGTCAGGAGCAATACTACTCTTTACTGAAGGTAGAGATGACAGGAGCAGCAGAGAGCATGGTTCCAACCTGCTAATCCTCTGTGCCCTCTGGGAGGCTGCCTCTCAACATCTGCCTCCAGCTCCATGCAGCAGGCGGCCGCTTCATTTCTCTAATGTGAGCGCTGCGCACTCTGCCAACAGCAGTTGGCAGTGCTGTGTCCGTGCAGCCCTGTGACCCGCTGACCTTCTCACACACACACACACACACACACACACATACACACGCACACTGACTGAAGTGAGTAGTGGTAAGCACACACTCTATCCTGGATGCCACACACACGGGTTGTATATTCTATAATATTTTGCTGACAAAAACACAATGACAGAGTTTCCGAGATACAAATTATTTGTTTTTACACATTTTTGCAACTCTTCCTGCCTGCCTCCATCTAAAAAACACAAATGAACTCTACAAATAGGGAACACAGATGAGAGCGAGCTCCTAGAGGAAGCAGAACACTGCAGCAGGGCAATTTATTTCTCACAGAAGTGAGAAGAAGTACAATGTGACAGACAAGAAATCCTTTTTTCAGAAAAGGGAGAAGGACAGGAGTCATTGAGAGCCACAGCGTCTCTCAACTTTGAACTTTCAACATTCGTCACATTCATTTAGAGGCTCATTTTGAAAGCAAGTATATTTTTGCTGGTTCTTTTTTACCCCAAAGAGAAACCACAAAAAAAGTCTTTGATGATGAGTCTATGAATACTCTAAGGATTTATCAAACATTTAAATTGAGTCTGTTGAGGTGCCTCAAGTCTCAACTACTAAATTCCTGGGAATTATTGTTGATGAGAGCTTGGGGTTGGAGAGAACAAACTGACTGAGTTAGTAGAAAAATAAATAAATATATTGGTATAATAAGAAGGGTTAGTCACCACAAACTGTCTCCTTACTTTTTAGTATATTCTATTTCCTCCCTGTCCCCATCCCCTGAGTCACACTTCTCCTCTGCTCCTCTATTTCAGAAACTCCAGATTCTTACTATTTATGACATCAATATTTCTCAAATATGTGTTTTTACTCATAAGATCCTCTCTGGTGAAGGGAATTTTCCTGAGCAGTTCAAGACCTATTTTAAATTAAATTTTCAGATCCATTCTTACTCAGGTCGTAAATCTTTAGATCTTCATCCTCCTAAATTCCTCACTAGTAGAGGTCAATTTGCAATACGATTTAGGGGTACCTAATTATGCATTAGCTTTTCACATCTATCAAAGAAACATCTATTAAATGTATCAAAAGATGCTTAAAGGGTCATTTAACTGCTGTTTTGTAAAGCTGGGCATACTCTGTACCATTTTTAGAAATGTTGTTGTGTACTTCCTCCTCCTACTGTACGAGTAGATCGTTTACCATGTAAAGTCAAAGCTCACGACCTGAGTGATCACACTGTACGGTCCGATCATCAGCCACGACCTGAGTGATCACACTGTACGGTACATCGTCAGACACGACCTGAGTGATCACACTGTACGGTCTGATCGTCATGACCTGAGTGATCACACTGTACGGTCCGATCGTCAGCCACGACCTGAGTGATCACACTGTGGGCGTAACGTTATATGGACTCGCAGGTGGCGAGGAAGACGTGGACAGTATGGCTTGTCCATTTTGCAGAGAGAATTGGAGGTAAGCTAGCTACACTTTACTATATCTATTGTACATTTGTTATTTCGATAGCTACGCTCTGATTACTGCTTCAACTGTGCGAGAGCCTGTGGTTGGCCGACCAAAATTTCTGACACGTCAGAAATTCATCCGATCGTCAAACGGTCCGCCGACGGAGTTAATCGATACTGGGTCCCCCCTAAACACTGCACGGTAAACGACTCTAAACTGAGTCGCGTGGCTCAAAATACAGTAGCTCAGAAATGGAGCTAAAATCATGCAGTGTATGCCCAGATTGACTGCTTTTCCCAATGTTGTCCATGTATCTGTTTTTTTGTTTTGTTTTGTTTCAGCCACAGTGTTATGTACGACTACTACTGCTCAGGAGTCAATGCAGATGTTTAAACCAATATCCCCCTCACACACACAAACACACACGCACACACACATACACACACATTGCACATTTGCTTATGCACATCACACACATTTCTTGTCTTTTTTATATATGTATTTATTGTTATTGTTGTTATTATACTGTATATATCTTGTTGTAATTGTTTGTCATCACTATTCATCATATTATTTCTGTATATTAATCTTGTGTTCTCTATATATTGTGAATATAGTAAAATTTGAACACTATTTAGGTGGAGGCTTCCTGGTCAGGTCTCTTTTTAGTTTCCGTTGTTTGTAAAAAAAAATAAAAACTTCTGGGATGTATGTTTCTGTCTTGCGTTCAGCGTTGTGAAGCTGACTGAGACCGTGTCAGAGAGGTGTTATTTCCACTCTGTAGTTATTTCAGTGTGTGTGTGTGTGTGTGTGTGTGTGTGTGTGTATTTTTGTGGTGTTTAGCAGCAGTTCTCTTGTGTCCATATATCCCTCTTGGTTCACTGCCACCTGCCACAGCTGTTCCTTTTTGCTGATGCAGTTTGTGTTTAGCAAATGTTATCGTTACCTTCCAGGTTGTTCTCTTTTGCTCCATTAAAGGAGTCTGCTCTTCTCCTGGTTGATGGTGCTGTGACTCAGACTGTTTGGTGTCTTTGGATTTTTGTCTATTTGACTCATGTTGCTTTGAGAACTTAATAAAGTGGTGATAATCACACCTTTTTTTTTTAGAGCTGACATGCTGCTAAAACAGATCCCATTCATTGGCTGGTCTAAGTAGGTGCTTGTGTAAATATCATTCAGTTAAAAGAGTAATTTGACATTTTGGGAAATAAGCTTATTTGCCTTCTTCCTCCAGTTCTCATGTCTGTGTGTTAAGTACAGAGCTGGAGTCAGGATGTGGTTAGCCTAGCTTAGCATAAACACTGAAAACAGCTAGTCTGGCTCTGTTTAAAGTTAAAATACACAGACCCCTAAACAAACACCCCTAAATCTAACTAATAAACCTGTTGAATCTTGTTTGTTCAATCAGTACTCAATCTGAAATCTAAAAAAGTTTATGCTTGTATGAGGAGTTAAAGCTCAGATACAGGAACGTTTGTTAATCAGCTCATTTGTCGGGCTATCATTTTGTTATATACATTTTCTTGAAGGGAAATATCTGAGTAACCATGTTGAAGGCCTAGCTACAATCTACCATTCATTGAAATTATAATAATATGCCATTTGTACAGGGGCTCCAGAGTGTGACCATTTTATTTATATATATATATATATATATATATATATATATATAATATGTAACTAAACATGCGGATACCGGACAGTATAGTAGACTGTTTAGGACGCAATTAATTCACTATGGATAATGCCATTGTGAACAACAAATCTGTGTTAGAGCTAATTAACGGGAGATGCCATTGATTTAATTATGGTGCGTTCCGGCTCTATTCAGTACAAAATGAGAAATGGGGCAAAGGTAAATTACAACTTTATCATGATGTGTTCAAATGTAATTTTGTAAATTGTAAAAATGTTGGTGAGAAACTTGAATAAATCCAGTTGTTTGAGGGAGATGTTTTCACAGTAATATAAAATAGATAATAGAGAGAGAATTATGACCTGTTGAACTTCCTAACAAAAACCAGTATGCAAAGAACACGGGATTTATTGTTTTAATGTTGTTGTTGTTGTTTTTTTGCCGTGGTATTGAATTGGTATGAATAATCATAGAATTTCACTGATAGTAGTATCAACTATTATATATGTGGTATGGTGGCAACCCTAGTGTAAGCCTATGGGAACTGACAAAATGCTTAAAATGTATTATTGGACTAATAATAACTAATTGCATGAGCATTTTTTAACTTTGGTAAATTACAGAAAAGTTGAAAAAAGCAGAGCTCACAGCAGACTATCTTCAGAGGCTTTATGACCTTCAGCCTTTGCCTGGTTCCAGCTCAGAGGCACCGGGGGGAGACGTGTTGGATCCAAATCAAAGGCAGCCCAGGGCTGCAGCAGCAGAGGACGGGGTCACGGGGGTCCTGGAAGAAAGAACTTTCTCTGTGTCGCAGGGCAGAAACCCTTGAGCACAGTTTACATTTCAGAGCGGCAGGGTTCAAACTCGCTCATCTCCCTGCTGTCATCTTCTTCTCTGTATTCCCTCAGTGCATAGAGGTGAATAACTCAAGAGACTGGCTTGGTCAGTGTTTTGTAACATTTCTATTGATTGTAGAGGGAAACATTCTTTGAAAATAATGAATAATATAATACAGACACACTAAATCAGCCCTGAAATATTTAGAAAGCAGAAAAAAAAGAAAAATATTACTGCTTCTCCCTGCAGAGGAGGTATATACTGGCACCCTCCACTATTTGAGAATCTACAGTATCAGCAGACGGTGACTCTTTCCTTACAATCTCATTTAGCTGAGAAGCAAAATGAGATGTAATTTAGCCAGAAATCTTTTTTTTCTAACGACGTTGATTTGATTTGGCCTTAGCTAAACGCCTCACCCTCAGCCCTATCTGTGAGTCGGAGCTTTATTCAAATGATCCCCCACATACATTAAGAGGCTTTTAGCTGCCTTCCCCATCCACGAGGAAGGCCCCGAGCTCCAGGTGAGATTAGATGTGACTGCATGATAATGGAAGCACTAATGCAATGACAGCCAGATTCACGCCACGCAAAGGTTACGGCCCAGGCAACTTCTTAATCAGCTCGAAAATGTCAGGGAGCTAACCTTGGGTCCAAATAAGGGCGTATCCAGGCATTAGGAGGCAGACCACGTCAGCATGCTGATGAGCCAGCAGAGTGGTGGGGGGGGGGGTCAGAGAAATCAGCCAAACTTTCCTTGAAACATGAGATGAGTGTCAGAAAGCATCATCCTTCAAGACGAGCTTGGCAAAGATATTTCATTTTCTATTCAAATATTGACCTTAAAGGTGTACTGTGTAAACATGGCCACATGCTCCAAACAGTTAGGGGGCAGCGTTTCACCTTTAATATACTGGGTCTATATAATCTAAATTTACAGTCAAGAGACAACTATTAAAGGGACTCTATGTAAGACTCAGAAATTACTATACAGCGACATCTATGGCCGTTAAGTCAACGTCATGTTGCTTGCGCTCGCGCTTGTGGTCTCTCTACATAGACATGAACGAGCATCAGTCAAAACAGTGAGGCAACACTGTTGCTCACTTTTCCTGCCTCAGCCTCCCGACCGCGGCCGGAGGGAACAGGGGAGGCACTGCAGCCCTGGTCGGAGACGATAACGTTTCTCTCTGCGGAGCCCCGTCACTTCACAAGACATGGGAAACCTCTGTTGGTCTGGAGGAGCTGCAGCATTTATTTCTGCACAAACAGTCCACTGTACATTCACTAGATATTCGCTATCATTTTAAAAGGAGGGAAACACCATTTGATGAGGGAACAGACTTTGACATCACACTCCTCTCTCATTCATGTTTCCACAGTGAAAGATAAAAAAAAACCTCTGTAGGGTCCTTTCCGTAATGTTGTCAGACACTTTTAGTGGATGTACATTGACGGTGAGGAGTTGCCCTGAATGATTACATTGCAGCTTGTTTAGTGGCTGCTGTCTGCAGCGTTCTCCCTCGATACCGGAACAATTTCTTAGACACAAAAACATGGGAAATAGTCCAGGTTGAAAAATACCAAAGTTACCCTTTAAAGGTCCCATATTATAAAAACGTAAACGTAAACATTCTAAATGTGTCCCAGTTTAGTCCTGGTTGCAGTGTATGTGAATGTCATCACCAGACAGGAAGTACACATGGACCCAAGCAACGCAATTCTGTTGCAATTTTGTCGCAATTCCGTCCAAATGCATTCAAACAGAATGTTCTAGACAGAGGGTAAATTCAGGTATATTCAGGCAGACAGTATGAGGAAAATAAAGTTTTTTTTTTAACATTACAGCATGTAAACATGTTCCAGTAGAAACATAAAATACAAGTATGAACCTGAAAATGAGCATGATATGGGATCTTTAACTGACGATTTAACTGCCTGACATTATAATCGCTGTCAGTGCTTGCATACCGACTGACTGAATTACAGTATAATTAACAATTCAACTGCTTCACACTATATATATTCTTAAAAAATTGCACATGTAGTTCAGCCAGGTGGCTGTCAAGAGTGTATTGTCCTGGCAGAGTGTTGGCAGCAGTGAAGGTGTCCTCTCCTGTGGATTGTGGTCGGACCCTGTGGTGATGTGTTCTGACTGCTGCTCTGTTCACTCCGCAGGTGTCAGCCTGTCAAACACAGCTAGCGGACGGGGGGGAGAAGTTTATGAACTCTGAGTGCACCCAAACACGCATACGCCCACACATACATACAAGCAGGCTGAAGAACAAAGACGAATTCACAGTGGATGACCTTTCTGTGGACACAGCAGTGTTGTAGATGAGACTGCGGTGTACTACTAGAATAGCAGAACTCTTTGCAGTGCACTGCTTTGGTCACACTCTAGGCCTGCAATCCATGTTTTTGATGAGCATGGTTATGCATTATTGCATATTGCAGCCTCTCCTGTGTGCCAAGCGTGTAGCAGAACTACGGTGGTGAAAACGCGAATGAACCTCTAGTATAGCAAGCAGAGCCAGAGAGTGTGTGCACTTGGGAAGTGAGTGGTGAAGCAAGAGAGTGAGAGTATCAGTGAATGTGCAGAAATAAATGCTGCAGCTCCTCCAGACCAACAGAGGTTTCCCGTGTCTTGTTTCCTGCGGCTGAGTGAAGTGAAGGGGGTTAACGGTTAACACGGGAGAGAGTAACGTTCTCAACTCCGGCCTAAGCAGGAAAAGTTTGTCCATTCTGGGCAACCTGTTCTCACCCCCAACTTGCCGTTTGGTAAGAGCCCCTCGGCATCAGAAGTTTTTCTATACACCATTCTGTGAGACCGGGTTGGTCAGGCTCTTCATGTCACCAGATTCCATTGAAAATGACTTGTAGCCTGTTATGCTGTGTCGCTCGTAGTGTGAACATCATTAGAAGTGCTCCAATTATGAGCCATCTAACATTATTTACGCAAAATGAAGACTTTAGCAAAACTTCTCCCACGCCCAACTCTATAGAGCCCTTTAATCCCTAGTTTGCTCTTAATGTTAGAAGTCAAAAGTCACAGTTGAGAGTTGCATTGGTCCATTGGTTAAAAGAATGGCATGAACTTACAAGGTTCCACATGCGTTGTTTTCTAAATGTGACACACTGTATGTGTTGACAAAATGGTAAACATTTTTCATTATTTGCTTGTATTTTGTCTTTTTTCTTGTGTTTTCTGAACGCTACTTATGGCAGGGGTTCTCAAACTTTTTGGGACCAGGGACCCATTAAAGGGGAGGAAATTTTCCAAGGACCCCCCTCATAATCATAACACTGATTAATCATAATGCTTACTACCATTTGTACTCTTAGAGGGCATTAGAACTATTTGTATTCTAAAACGTTTCAACCTAAAGACCTGTTTGATAGTGATGAACAGAAACACATTTCAATTTGAATCATGTTAAAAGGACTGTTTGTAAGAATGTGTTTGTAGTGAGTTTGTTAGCAGACATGTCAGTGCTCCATACAGTGCATGCCCTTAGAAATCTCTGCTTACGACTCCTGCTGTTGCCTTGTGAACAGTGAAAACCCCTTTGAAGCACGGCCTGTACTTCTCTCACATCTCAGCGTTCTACATGTTTAAAGCGTTCCAAACTTTGAAAAAGCACATGCATCCCTTCTTTCTACAGCACATACAGTACACTACTGAGGAACTAATGGGATCTCTGCTACAGATGCAAGCTGTTCTTTGACAAAATGAAAGTAGTCGAGAACTACCAATTAGTACACATGTACATCTCCGAAAGCAGTCATTATTTCTTAAAAGGGCTTTCTGTGTTTCGTTGGGATGTGCACCACTAAACAAAGCCTCTGTTGCTGCGTTGAGCTTGGTCAGTTTGGTAAAGAGACTGTTGTCTTTTAAGCTTAATTTTCAGCTCTTTACCTTCTCTGTTCATAGACTGCTACCAGCCAGAAAGTCCCATGAAAAGTTGCTGTGGACTTTGCTGAAGTCATTGTCATTTACATTCATAAAAAAAACTCTAACCTATTCATCATGCGGGGTGTCGGTGAATTTGATCGGATAGAACTTTAAACAGCTACTTGCTGGAGACCCCTGATCTAATGCAAGTTAGACCGTTACACAAAAATAAAGACAGACAAATTTTAAGCCCAAAAAACGGTCACCTTACTCCCAGGCTAACTCAGGCCTAAGATCCACGTTACCATGGTAACAATCAACAATGTATTTTTAGTGTATTTTCCTACAAATGTCTGGCACCACGTGATGCACGTGTCACTTTCCGCCCCAGTCTTTTCAAAATAAAACCACTCAGTTAGGTTTAGGGATAGATCGACCTGGTTAGGCTTAGGCAACAAAACTACTTAGTTAGGTTTAAGAAAAGATCGCAGTTTGAGTTTAAATAACACCAGAAGTGGCGTAACCTAAGTATGGAAGTTACTTAACAAAAACTACTTATCTGACATAAGTTATCTGAGACAGTGGGAGAGAAGACAGAGACGAATCTGCTAGTTTAAAATCATGTGTGAATATTTTACACATCTCGGCAGACTCTCTGTTCTGTTTCATACAATTAACTCAAAGGCATTTTCAGAGATCTAGTTGGCGCAGAATAAATAAGATACACATTGGGTATTTCATCCTATGCAGTGGATATCAAAACAAAAGTAGATCATAGGACTGAATGCCCAAACGCAGTGAAAGCGTCTGACGCACGCGTTTAGAAGTGCACCTGCTGTTTTAAATGTCCAAACACGCACCAAAAGTGTTATGATGCATTTCAGTGATAAGCGGATCGCGTGATGTCAATTTTCCATTATCTAGTTCAATTTTCATTCATATCATATCAATAATTTAAAGGGACTGTTTGTAAGAATCAGAAATGCTTGTTAACAGCGACACCTGTGGCCTTTAAAGGGACTGTTTGTAACTTTTTAAGCGTATAAATGTACCGTGTCGGGACACATGCACGCTCGCATTTGCGCGCTCGCATGTGGCTGAAGTCTCTGCTCCTCTGCCTTCTTGCCTTCACTACACACAGCGCGCGCGTTCTCGCTGACTCGCTCCACCTCTAGACGTGAACGTGCGCACACTCCACACTGCAGGAGAGTTAGTAGCTCTGACAATATCTAGTGAATGTACAGTGGACGTTTGTGCAGAAATAACTGCTGCAGCTCCTCCAGACCAACAGAGGTTTCCTGTGTCTTGTGAAGTGACGGGGCTCCGCAGAGAAAAACGTTATCGTCACCGACCGGGTGCCATTGTCTTTCCTGCTCCCTCTGGCTGCGGTCGGGAGGCGATAACGTTACTCGCTGCGGAGCCCCGCTGCTTCAGCTCCGACCAAAACTCTGGTGTCTCCCTCCGGGCGCAGTCGGGAGGCGATAACGTTTCTCTTCCTGCTTCAGCTGAGGCAAGAAAAGTCAACACTAGGATCAGCAGTGATTCATGGAGAGACCTTGCAGGTGAAATATAGAGTGTTATTGTGGTTTTAGCTGACGTGTGTCGCCTCACTGTTTTGAGTGATGCTCATGCGCGAGCCCGGCGCTGACTTTCGTTGACTTAACGGCCACAGGTGTCGCTGTTAACAAGCATTTCTGAAAGTTACAAATAGTCCCTTTAAGTCAACGAAGGTCAGCGTCCTTTTGCTCGCGCTCGCTCTACATAGACAGTGAAATGACACACGTCAGCTAAAAGCACAATATCACTCTATATTTCAGCTGCTTGGCAGTAATGTTAGCTGACCAGACGAAGGTCTCTCCATGAATCAATGCTGATCCTAGTGTTGGCTTTTCCTGCCTCAGCTTCCCGACCGCGGCCAACACTGTTTAACAGACGGGTTTCACTAGATACAACCAAGAGGTTTTGGTGTTTCCGTGTAGTTTGTGTTGGAGTCTGAGTCTGAACAGCGTAGCCACACGCGAACGCGCATGGGACACCGACCTGGATTGATTTATACGTGTAAGAAGTTACAAACAGTCCCTTTAACACCACTTTGTTTTGCCCTGATATTCAGGGTGCTTTGTACTCAGATGTCGCTTTAGCTCGGCTAGCTTCATGGCTTCGTTCACTGGCACCTGAAGACACATGATGCATTTTAAGCTCCCGTTGCTGTTGCTCAATACAATTGTCGTCATATTTTCGATAATTTAGCTAGTTTGGTCTGATCGTCCCTTGACGATGTGGACTGACTCAAATATATCGCTAAGCGACAGCAGGAACGGTTCGTTGCGTCCTGAGTGAAGTGACTGATTCATGACTGATTGACGTGATGTGTCACAATCATATCAGAGTTTCTATTGGCCCAAAGCCAAGGTGGGTGGTAGTAATGGACACAATATGCTTGTTTTATTTGTGCAAATGGTCCCCATCTGTAAATATGTACTTTTTAATGATACAGCACAGTTTTATAATTTATAGCTAATTATTTTGTGGACCCCACTTTGAGAATCACTGGTTTATGGCACAAGAATATTATGTTAGGTATATGACCATGGGTGGACTGTGGCTTTAAAGCAGGCAGGTGTGATGTGCTGCTGGGATCGGACAGGAAAGCCAGACTTACAACCTGCAGTAGATAAAAGTGGAGGCTGAAACATTTATAAGACTGAAGGCAGCCAGCGCCACCTTGGAATCTATTAATCCTTGTACACTCCACACACAAGAGCTGCACTCGTACTCACCCCACTCATGCACACACTCTCTATCACTGTCACACACGCACACCGACTCACAGGAGAGTGGAATCTGAGCCGTGAGATAAGCGGGGGGGTAGATTCAGCTGATCTTCAGATTCCAGCTGCAGATTAGAAGAGTTAAACCTCAGCGAGGCCGGACCACAGCCTCACAGTCTGCGGGTCCTCTAATAACAGTGAGGAAGAGATGGGGAGATAGAGAAGGAGAGGGGTTAAACGTGGAGAGAGAGGGGAGGATAATAGATATCGTCTGGGTGGACGGACCACGCTGGGATGAAGGGAGCTGAAACAAAGATCATCAGAGAATGAATACAGAAGGTGGGCTTCAGAATCAGCTTCTGGGGCTGTCAATCGATTCAAATATTTCATCGCGATTAATCGTATATTATTCGCACAAAACAATGACAGATATTGATCCAGAAACCCTCACAGGTACTGCATTTAGCATAAAACAATATGCTCAAATCATAACATGGCAAACTGCAGCCCAACAGGCAACAACAGCTGTCAGTGTGTCAGTGTGCTGACTTGACTATGACTTGCCCCAAACTGCATGTGATTATCATAAAGTGAGCATGTCTGTAAAGGGGAGACTTGTGGTTTGGAGCGTTATTTAGCCTCCTCGCGACAAGCTATTATGACATGGTTGGTACCAGCGGATTCCTTAGTTTTCTGGGTTCATATGATGCCAACCTAAAAATCGCAATTTGCGTTTATGCCTTAAAGGTCCCATATTGTAAAAAGTGACATTTTCATGGCTTTTATATTATAAAGCAGGTTTAAGTTCTACATAAATACTGTGAAAGTATTGAAACATTTAATCCACAGAGAAATACACACACAGCCCGTATTCAGAAACTGAGCTTTTGAAACAAGCCGTTAGGATTTCTGTCCATTTGTGATGTCACAAATATACAATATTTAGACCATTACACGGTTTTAAACGTAGACATTCTAAATGTGTCCCAGTTTATTTTCAGTTGCAGTGTATGTTAATGACATCAGCTGACAGGAAGTAAACATGGACCCAAACTGTTGCCTAGCAACGCAATTCCATTGCAATTCCATTGCAATTCCATCACCATTTCAGACAGAGTGTAAATACAGGTATATTCAGGCAGACAGTGTGAGGAAAATGAATTTATTTTTTAACATTGCAGCATGTAAACACGGTGTAGTAGAAACACAAAATACAAGTAAGAACCTGAAAATGAGCGTGATATGGGACCTTTAAAGAAATTAGTGGTGTTAAAACGAGTTTGCTTTAATGCGTTACTATCGCATTAACTCTAACGGCCCTACTTTTTTTCCCATCAAGATCCTATTTGTCATACCATTCCTCATCATGAAAGACAATTACTCTGCTCCAACTCTGCTTGCTTTTTGTGTTTGTGTGTGTGTGTGTGTGTGTCTGTGTGTTAATGATAGATAGGAAAGTCAAATACAGGAGACATGACTAGGAAACACCAGGTGGTGAAAAGGGGAACGTTCATTTGACAGTTCCGTGCAATAAAGAATTATTCTGGTTTATTACAGCCATCATTTCTATCAGTTATGGAAACATTGTATTCACCGAAGTAAATGCTGAAATGGTGAAATCACTGCAACAACACCATAAGGTCAGACGGATCAAGAAAACACAAGCAGTCAGAGTTGCTGGTTGTAAACGGGCCAATATAGTTTATCCAGATTATCTAAACCACTTTATTTCAGAGGGTCAGACTAAGAGTGAATGCACTCAATACCCATCAGTGTAGTTCTGAAACAATTAAGTGCAATACACACCGGCCCTGCCTGCTAGCATTACACGAATGTCAATTGATGCACGCTGAACGTGTCATACAGACAGGAGAAGTGGTCGATGTAGGTACAGTAGCCAGGATGTGACAATCCAGGGAGCGAATGTGTCACAAGTGCTGCTCCTCCGGAGTGTTGAAGCGTGTCAACGCTGGAAAATAGGACAGTACTTTAGTATATCCTGACAAGCTGAGGACGCTGCAGTTGGACAGGTTTACATAGGCCCTGTCTACACGTATAGATATTTTTAAAAACTGATATTTTCCTCTACGTTTTGGCCTCCAGTCCACACGCTAGCAGAGTTTTGGGTCACAAAAACGGATATTTTTGAAAACGCCTTCGAAGGTGCAGATTTTTAAAAACTCTGGTTACTTTGTATCTGTGGGGACGTGTAAAACGGAGCGTTTGGGAAACGATGACGTCCTCTCCTCATTTTATGCCGATTGTTGCTTTGTGTTTTTAGGGTTAAAGGCCCGAAAGGGCAGAACCCTAGGGTTAAAGTCTAAGGTCTAAGTTTGTGCTGGTTTGTTATTATTTGTTGTCAGCCGCATCGGCTCAAATTCCCGTGAGTTAGAATGAGCTAGAAACATGAAACTTGGCCCAATAACTGGAAATAATGTGCAAGTGCTTCCCAAGAAATATGACTCCAATTGGCCACATGGTGGCGCTGTAATTAACGCCCCAAAACGCACTTTTTGAAAGGCCATTTCCCTCACAGCATAAATCCAATTGACTTGAAATTGGACATGCTTGTCCAGTTGAATGTGTTCTACAAAACAGCCTTTAGATGTGTACTTACCTCCCGCTTTCTGTTAGAGAGTAGTTTTCATTTGGTGTTTGTACATTTTTGTTATCATACTTTTTGTTAATAAATTGTCTGATTATTTTTCACACAATCTTGTTGCCAGTCCTCTCATTCCCCGGTTTACAACTTTATTTTGTTGCTCCCTCCATCCCCTGGACCTTAAACGGAGGGGAACGTAACAATATCTGTATACATTTAGACAGGGCCTTGGAAAACAATGAGTACTATGGATGTACTCACTGTATCACATTCATTGTCCTTTAGTCAATTCATTGACTAGTTGATCATCAGAAAGCTGACAGTGTAAAGCCAAGAGAGCGAGTTGAGAGAGAGAGGGGTATGACATGCTATAAAATTCCCCAGTCAGAATTGAACTGTTGACGCTACAGTTGGGTGGTATGCATCTTTACCATTAGGCTACAAGGGTGCCCATAATCATGATTACCAAATAATCATTTGAGTCATTTTTCAAGCAAAAATGCCAAATACACTCTGGTTATAGCTTTTTAAATATTTAGATTTGCTGCTTTTCTCTGTTTTATATCATTGTAACTTGAATATATTTGGGTTTTGGAGCAGTCAGTCAAAAGACATCAACCTTGGACTCTGGAAATTGTGATGGGCTTTATTTTTTACTTTTTTATAGACTAAATAGCATTGCAGTCCTATAGAAGCGTCAATGCAGAGTGGACATTGGCCTATTAGAACTGTGATGTGTGTATTATACAAGGACACATAAAACTAGCTTTAGTCTGAGTCTTTGATAAAATGTAAAAGACCTGAAAGTTAAAGACAAAATCAAGTAACTTGTCTTGTGGAAGCTGCCGACCCACCTGAGAGCGTCTCATTAGTATGGGCTTCACTTTAGTTTAACGGTCCCAAGCTGCTCTAAATGCTGTTTCAGAGGATTTTCTACCCCGACAAGAACAATATTCTGAAGAGTCCATCAGAAACCGTTCTACCCGGCGGCTCACGCTGTATCTCAGCCAGGGAAAAATGCCGCCTGTCTGCCTGAACGTCTTCATAGTGTGAGGAGCGGGGTGGAGGGCTAGACAAGGTTACAGAGGATCCTCTCTTTATTTATCCACCTGAGCTCTGTCAAGGCCCCCTTCTCAGGCTCCTTTGCACCTCCCAGAATAGAGCAGCCTGGGCGAGCTGGCGGGCCTGATTACACCCCGCACATTTATCAGTTTCCAAGGCTATCATTATCCCCCCCGGGGAAAGTTGTGAATCCGGTTGACAGGTGCGGGGCAATTTTAAGATTATTTATAATGACGGCTCCGACTCCGAATCCGCTGTCACTGGCAGCTGTCCTCAGGAGTACGAGCAACGGCGACACACAGGCAGGCTTAGACTTTTAATGGTAGAGCACTTGAAATCGCAAAAGAGAAGTGCACGGGGCAAAAGCTCTTAAGAAACACACAAGTGGAATAAATTAAGTTAATGATTTCTTTTTTTATCCTGCGATAAGGCTGATCCTAAAAAAGAGACACAGCGAGTTCATCCCGATCCAGGTTTCAACATAAAGTTGATGTACTGTCACCAGGTGAACTGATTCATGAACTGTAGGTGAATCACTGTTGTGTTGTCTTTCCCGGGGTCACAATTCTCCCATATTTCTCCCGATTTATGACACATTTTCAAACATTTTTTTTCCTTTATTATAGAGTACGGTCTAGACCTGCGAAAAAGCGTCTCAAAATAACTTCCGTTATGACATGACGCTATAAAAATAAATTGAAATTTCCTTATCTCAACCTGTTTCCGGCACTGTACAGCTTGTATAAGTCTTACCGTTTCCACCCGAACGACAATACAGCGACACTAAATGTAATTTCCCGGTGGAAGAGATGCTCGCCGCACAGCGTGCAGCGCCCAAAGTTGAGCTTTGCTCAATGCAGCAAAAAGCCGTCGTGGCGCGGCGCTTGCCATTAGAAATAATGTGTTTCAGAGCGCAATGGTACCGTTGTCCCGTTGTGTCTGAAAGGACCTTCAGTGAGTGAAAGACGAAGATGGAAATGGTGAGTACTAAAGCCCGGGACACAGCAGGAACGTGAGCAGGACGTGGCGGCTGCGTTACCTGTTGTTTTCTATTTTTGCATCCATGTTAACAGGTTACAGCAGCCATACTGACCGCAGCTGAGACGTGCGTGTGATGTGCGTGTGACGTGCGTGAGATGCGCGTGCGTCTTAGCTCGCCTATTTTTGACTCATGCCGCTCGCGTTTCACACCAACAACAGACAGTGAAAGTGATCTATTCACTGTATATTGACATCATATCAGCTACATTACTACAGTTTCTATATCTGTAGAATATGTTATGGAAATGAAAAAAAAGTAAAGACATATTTTTAAATCAACACTTCCTGCGTTCATTTAAAAAAAAAACAACCCTCAAGTGTTTCAGAATTCCTTCATTTGTTAACACAAGGCTTTTATTCTGAAATATGAGCAGTCTGTGCTGTGGAACATGCAGTGACTTAGAGAGCTCCATGAATTGATAAAGTAAGTGTTTTTAATGGTGGATTACTACTATTATTTACAAATTACCACACGTTTTATTAACCTTTCTCTGTCTAAAAAAAATATAAATTATATTTATAATGAAATGAAATGGCCATTAAAAGGCAAAGTCTATGTAGAAAGAAAGGGCTGACGGCAGCAGCTGCAGCAGCAGACACGCAGCTGAAACACAGCTGGTGTGAACACTCGACGTGTGAATCACGCAGCCGCCACGCCACGCAGCCGCCACGCGCTCCTGACATTCCCTGTGTGTCCCCGGCGTCAGAGAGAGAAATACTCAAGCAGGGACAAAAAAATGAATGAATGAATAAAAAACGGATGAATATTAGGTTATACCAGAGATTCACACAAATTCACGACAGTGGGGCGAATTATTCAGTCCCCTACTTCCCACATATTACACACATTAGGACATAAAAGTCCCCGGAAATAAATAAAAGTGAAAAGCGTCCTTTTTTTAAAATAAAAAAAATATTTATTTATTTAACTATTTTGACTCATTTATATATTTAGATGTATTTATATATTTACTATGACATTTATTTCAGGATTTATTTCATTAAGCATATTATTTATTTCTTTAGGCATATTTATTTATTTATTTAATATTTAATAAGGTGACACCCCACACGTTTCACGTGAGACTACACATCATACAAATGAGTTCCTTAGTAGCGGGGATAGAAATGTAAAGTTTCTCCGTGGCTGGTCATAAGCCATATAGGCTGCTGCCAAGGGTGCCACCTTCTGGGTGGCCCTGGTCGCCCTCTAGAAAAAAAACAAGAATAAATTTATAATAAAAAAAAAAATAATAAATAAATGCTGGTTGGCGCCCTTCCTCATTTTTTGCATTAAGGTAACAAATGAACCAATAAATAAATAAATAAATAAATAAATAAATAAATACGCTTTCTGCCTGGCTGCACTTATTTGTTAATAAAAGTGTAAATTGTAGCGAACACTTTTAAGCCAACAATATCAGGGACTAATTGTTTATTTATATTATAATAAATACAGTTATTTATCAAAATAAAAATCTAAATTTTTGTGTTAAAGCCATTGTGATTTCTGATATGTGCTGCGGTTTACGGAGGCCTGAGAGCAGCTGCGCCAGGGGCTCTAAATCTGAATTTTGCCTAGGGCACCAAAAGGGCTAGAGCCGGCCCTGGGGCTGATGCTAGAGAAAAAGGTTTAAGGTAGGGGTCAGCATCCTGCGGCTCCGGAGCCACATGCAGCTCTTTAACCCCTCTCCAGTGGCTCTCTGTGGATTTTCACAAAATGGAAATGAATAACTGTTTTTTTTGTTTACATTTTCAATTTTATTTATCATTGTTGTAGGTCTATGGTACGACGGTACGACGGAGTATTAGGGTCACATTGAGGAAAAAAATAAATCTGAGATTTCAAGAATAAAGTCATATTATGAGAATAAAGTCAAAGGTTTACGGGAAAAAAAAGTCGTAATATTATGAGAATAAAGCCATAATATTATAAAGTAGTAATTTTACGTGTTATTTTCTCGTAAAGTTATGACTTTATTCTCGTAATATTACAACTTTTTTCTCATAATATTATGACTTTATTCTGGAAATCTCAGATGTTTTTTCCCTCAATGTGACCCTAATACTCCGTCGTACATTTGCACTTTTGCCCTCACTACATTAGACTTATATACTATACACTTAGACCATAAACTGTGTTCCCTTCATCACAATGCTCAAATGTTTTGCGGCTCCAGACAGATTTTTTATTTTTTTTTCCTAAAATGGCTCTTTTGATGGTAAAGGTTGCTGACACCTGGTTTAAGGGTGTCCTAAAAGTCAGCAGGTCACCAAAAGCATTAGCACTCATCCTCTGGGATCATGAATATCCATACCACAAACTAATACTTGACCGTGTGATGCCATTTTAATTTTAAGCAGTTCCTCCTCAGGGAATAAAAGCAAGCTTTTATCTTGAGAAAGGTGACCTGGCTGCTCTTTCAACCCTCACATTATCTCATAAATGCCTTTACCTGGCTCGTGGCTATACACTTTAAAAACCACAGAACTTCTCTTCCTTCTGTCCAGTTTCAGAGTTGGTCACGGATTGTTCCGGACAATCGGATTAACAGATATTAACCCCAAAGATGAGCAGTGCCTGTCTCTGTTCAACACTGGGAAATGCTGTGAACAATGATTGATTTAACAGTGATTAAAAATAACCGTTTGAACAGACACATCATTAAAAAACTCATTTGAGAAACTTTTTCAAGGGACGTCTCCTCCTGGCCTCTTCCCCAGCTTCCAGGTGCAAGGTGAGCTTCCGATGACTCATGGGAGACGCTCATCAAGAATGGACTGATATGAACTCTTTTAAGGTTATAAATACTCATACCAGAGAGACAGACATGCTTGGGAGGGGAGGGTTATGGAAGCTACTCGCATGGCAGTCGGACTGCCGGGTGAGCGGTGTGATTTGTTTTTACGGCAGCTTTTCTGGGTGTTTTCAGGAAGAAGTGTGACCTAACTGTATTTTTTAATGCTTAACATGTATTCGATTACTTTATTCTGTTAGAACTAAAACAGTTTCACATTTAAAATGTACATTCAACTGATAGTTAATGAACATCTCTGGTAACAACATTTGGGAGAAGTGAAGCCAAGGCTATCTGTCAATCTATGTCAAATCCACCTCTGAGGTCGGATCCAAATGATCCTGAATTTCGGGATCAAATACTCAAATAGACCATAAAGCAGGGGACGCTTTAGGGCGTGGCTTCCTTGTGATTTACAGGTCGCTACCACAGCGTTGTCCGTGTTTTCGTCTTAGAATTTTAACCCTTTCACATGTGTGTTTTCAGTTAATCAATTAAGTTAATTATAACATTTTTGGTCGCCCTAGAACACGGCAGTCACGCCACCCGCCCAGAACTCTTTGTTGAGGATTGGCTCCTGGCATGTGTGACCAACAGTTTTAATCAGACCTTTAAAGATCAATATTCTTTTGACCAGCTCAAACAGAAACACAACCTTATAATATACTGTAATGTTCTTTGAAGTCCCAGCCTGCCTACCTCGCTCATTCACTGTAGCTTCATGCACCAGCCCTGCAGGCATTGATCCCTATGCAGTACTCCAAGGTGCTACTTCCTGTGTTTAGCATTTAAAACTCATGTTTATTTGCTTGCAGGAGGCTCATGAACCTTTTCCTGGTATATGTTGTTTTGCATGATCTTCAACGTAGGTGGCGAGTGCAAAGTTACCTGACCCGTAGAGTTACAATGGCCACATGGCAAATATTCCAGGTTGAAATATACAGGAATAGTCTGGTCACACCAGCATTTAAAACTGTGAAATTTTGGATTAAAAATCAATTCATTTCAATTATATTGTCCCCGTGGATCCACTTGAAGGCACGAAGTAATTCCGCTTGGCACACTGATAGCAAACTGTCTTGACAATACAAGCCTTTGATGGAACAGAGAGCCAAAGAGTCCAACACACAGGAAGTTATTAGCCTTGTTACACCATTCACTTCCATATAACCATAATATTCCTAGTGTCAACTGTTCCACTAATGAGGCATGTGTTTGTAGTGAGTTTGTTAGCAGATATGTCAGTGCTCCATACAGTACATGCATCTAGAAATCTCTGCTTACGGCTCCTGTTTTTGCCTTGTGAACATTGAAAACCCCTTTGAAGCACGGCCTGTACTTCTCTAACGAGTTCAAAGAGAAGTAACGTATAGATCTCAGCATTCTACATGTTTAAAGCGTTCCAAACTTTGAAAAAGCACATGCATCCCTTCTTTCTACAGCACATACAGTACACTACTGAGGAACTAATTGGATCTCTGCTACAGATACAAGCTGTTCTTTGACAAAATGAAAGTAGTCGAGAACTACCAAGATGTACATATGTACATCTCATTTATTTTTGGTCCCTTAATGTTTCTATTCAAATAGCAACCTTTTCCTTAAATACTGCAGGTTCTGTGGTGTTGGCATTTCAAATGTGATACCTGCACTGCGCCATAGAAGCATCAATTGATGTGCATCAAACGTGACGCGCTATTTAGCGCTTTTAACAGCCATGCCAGAGGAGTCGATCAAATATAATCCAGGCGGTAATGTCTTTTTACATCTAAAGAACTTCCTGCACTTTGAACTTCATGTATGTGGTACTTTAAAACAGAGGACAAAGCAGTAATGACCCCCCTGGTAGCTGAAAGGACTGGTTCACACAGTCGTCCCTACAGCATAACATTTCCAGCAGATCCCTTGCTGTCTTATCTGTGCTGTATCTATTTCGAGGAGGATAATACCACGCTCCGGGCTGTCACAAAATCATTTCAGCAGTGTATTGCTTTGAGCGATGCCTCTGTGTTTTTCCAGTTGACGTGTGAAACCGATTCCTCCATCCTCAGCAAAGCCCCTCCATCTGGATTGCCGCTTAAGGCGGCATCCTGGTTATGCTGCATCAGACCGCGTAGATACGCTGCTGCTACCTCTATAGAAACATGTGTCATACTGTGCATCTCACTTTAAAAAAAGGTCAACACAAAACAAGGATTAAGGGCACAGTATTTGTCTTTTCAGACACATTGCAGCTGTGAAAAGATGCAAATCTCTGTAAGGCCAAGAGCTGTCACATGTACCACAACCTTCGAGTTCAGTTTGGAGCTACTGTAATGTTTAAATGGTTTTGGTTCTTGGATTACATTTCAGAGCTTCACAACATGTAAATCCTATTTGTCAGAAGTCTTTCATTCTTTCTCACTGGCGCATAATAAAACTGCTCATAAATAAGAATGAATAAAAAAGAGTGCAAATCTCAAACCAACCCTTCAGACTTCAGTCACTGAGGGTGTTTTTGGTCCGGAGAAATATTGAGAAGAAATATTTCAGAGTTATAGATAGATTGAATGGATAGACTGAGCGAGATATATATATCCATAATAGATCAGCTATACCAACAACCTCTGCACACATGGGGAGTAAGATGCTCTTATTTTGCTCGCTGTGATATACTTAAATATTCAATACCGAGTATTGACCACTTGTGTTTCGATTAGGCCTGTCAAAGTTAACCCGATAATAACGCGTTAACGCTAATTCATTTTAACGCCGCTAATTTCTTTAACACAGTAACGCAACTTGCGATCTTTCTGAGGTTGTAGCGGGTTTTAAAGCTAGAGTGAAGATACTGGAATCATATGAAACTAGAAAACCTAAAGAATCCATCGGTACCAACCATGTCATACTAGTCATAGTTGTCGTGAAGGAGGTTAAATAACGCTCCAAACTTAAAGGTCCCATATTGTAAAAAGTGAGATTTTCGTGTCTTTTATATTATAAAGCAGGTTTAAGTTCTATATAAATACTGACAAAGTATCAAAACGCTCAATCCACAGAGAAATACACACAGCCCGTATTCTATACAAACTGTGCATTTGAAACAAGCCGTCAGGATTTCTGTACACTTGTGATGTCACAGATCTACAATATTTAGACAATTTCACAGTTTTAAACGTAAACATTCTAAACATGTCCCAGTTTATTTCCTGTTGCAGTGTATGTGAATGACATCAGCTGAAAGGATGTAAACATGGACCCAAGCTGTTGCCTAGCAATGCAATTCTGTTGGAATGCGCTAAAACAGAGCGTTTCTGGGAGAGGGTGAATACAGGTATATTCAGACAGACAGTATGAGAAAATGAATGTGTTATTTGAACATTGAAGCACGTAAATATTTTCTAGTAGAAACCCTAAATAAAAGTATGAACCTGAAAATGAGCATGATATGGTTTCAAATATATTGCAGTTTTTGGTTCAATATTATTATCTTTTACATATTCTTGTGGGCAGCTAATTTTATCACTTTAACACAGATTAGTAGAAGTCACCCAATGTAAGCAAGCCATTATAATAGCTCTTGTTCATGTGTAAATACATATGCAACTTCTTTGTTTTCATGTATTAAAGTCTATAATTAAATTTAAAAGAAATAAAAAATCATATTATTTAAATCATTCTAAACAGCTGCTAATGTATGCACATTGTCGAAGTGTTATTTGCCAGCCAAGGACATAAGTCTCATTTTGTAACCATGCAATTTGATGACAATGTGCAGAGAATGCATAAACATGTCAACAAAATATGTGTGGGCACTGGAAGACCTGTTCATTATCCTGATATAGCATATCCAGATCACCTTTTAATACCAGGTGTAAATTAGATTTTAATTTGACTTTTGAGAAATGACATCCAGGAGAACCGAGCTGCGGTTCAATTTGCTGCCCTATTAACTCGAATAAAAAGCTTTTCATGTCTTTTATTTGTGTGTGCGCATATATGTATGTGTGTGTGTGTGTGTGTGGAAAGTACATCACGCAATTTCATCTGCACAATCCAAAATCAATAGCATGCAATCCACTTTCCAAATGGCCTTTTGTGAACAAAGAAAACGCAAATTAAACTTAAGTGAAGTGCCTGTTGTAGGATTCCCTGGAGAGGAACTCTTCATTTATTTAATGTTCTTTATCCATCGTCCACTTTCTGCAAAAAAACAAAAACAGGATGTATTCTGCAGAGTGGACATTTGTTGAAAACAGTTAACAAATCATACACTTATTTGGATTGTGAGGAGGGAACTTTTGAATTACTGGTAATGTTGTCCATTGTAATTCATAAGGTTGTTGGTGAGAGTCGATGCTGCTGCGTCCAGCATTCTAAGCAGGTTTAGTGCAGCGGTCCAAGTATACGCACAAGACGACAGCCACTCAGACGTACTCCTCGAGCCACCGCCGATGCATTTGCCTGCTCCAACAACCTGTCATTACCCACTTGAACCCTAATGTTCCCACTTCCCCTTCAATTTCATCTTACGTTGCTTTCACAGTTAGATAAGACTAGAAGACACCACATGGTCTTTCTCTGCTGTCGACTACAAGCTTAGGGAAAGATGCAAATCCGTATAATTATTCCAGCCTGGTCTCACCAAATGGCGTATGAAAGACACGGCAATTTGTAAGTCATGTCGCGTGTGAGACAACGCCGTTTTTGCTTTTGGCGTGTAAGTCTAATGTATTCTGCACTGACTGCAATGCAAACACATACACGTGATTATGCTACGCTAAGAACTAACTGGACCTGGGGTTCAGTCACTTTGATATGCATACAGGAGCCGGGGATCGAACCGCCAACCTTGCGGTTAACAGACAACCCGCTCGACCCACAGAGCCACAGCTGTTCAGGCTGCTAACCACTGCCATTTTGGCTCTGCCACCTCCATGGTTGAATGTGACGTCAGAGGTGAGAGCCGCGATTAGGCCATCCTGACCCAGACACAAAATGGCATCCATAACACCGAGGCCACCGAGATGTTTCCCCAGACAAACTGGCTCGCAGCCCACTGAGGTTAGTGTTTCCTCCTCAGTACGGACCCCTCGGAGCTCCGCAGCTAACGCCGATGGGCTTTTTCGTGTCTCATTGGTGGGCAGTTCGACGCCGTTGCCCCACTACATGCCACCCGAGCTGGGTTTACGGAGCAAGTAGCAATTGCTGCCATATTGGGTGTACACTAGCTAGCGGGGGGTCGCCACCATGTTGGACCTCCTGTATCTGCTTGTGAGGTCGATAGTGGGAGCCAGATACATGATATCCCTACCACCTTTGTGGCAAGATGGCGACCAAAACACTGAGGCAGCGGTACAGTTTTCCAGATTAAACGCCTCACAGGTGCAATTGTGCAATTCGGGCCTAAGTGAGCCATTGGAGCCTAGCAGGGACACTCTCTCTTGCGTTGCTAACAGCGCTAACAGTACAAACAACGCCAACACTGCCGACTGATGGTGCCGTGGGTCGATCCGGACGGCGTTATTAACGCATAAAGAGGGGAGAGAGACTTCATTCTCTGCTCAGGTAGACATTACTCCTCTATATCTTTACATTGACAATAGTTGTTTGCTGCTATATTAATGCTCTAGATATCATACAGAGAACCTTTAAATCTCAGTTTAACACCTGAACGAATAGTCCAAGCATAGCATGACAGTATTTGTGTATGTCTTAAAGGTCCCATATTGTAAAAAGTGAGATTTTCCTGTCTTTTATATTATTGTAGCCCCAGGGCAATTTGTTCTGCCCCTGAGTGCCATTGTGGCTGGTTTCCTGGTCTACTACCAGTTTCCTGGTGGTTCTGCTCAGAATAAATATGTTTTGGTTAATATTTACATGTTCAGATCAATATACACATACAGTATGTTGTGTCACTTTAAATAGGTTGGTTGCAGTGTACTTGGTGAGCATGTGGTTTACTTTGAGTACAACCTATGCTGTTTAATTTTATTACATGTAATTGGTTGTTTATGTGTCATGTCACTTTACCTGGTTGTGATTGGCTGTGGGGCGGGACTAGCGAGGAGCAGGTGGTCGAGCAAGAGAAGTGAGGGAGCAGCGCAACAGAGAGGTTGGAGAGAAGAGAGTGGAACGAAAAGAGATGTAGTAATTAGAGATTTACGGTTTAAAGTGTGTTTGTAAGTTATAGTGCTGTAGAAACTAGAGCATAGGACTGCAATCCAGTGAAACGAATGTATACGTTGCGAGTAGTTAGTGGCTATCAACACAGTAGCTGATATTGCGCTGTTAGCCTATCTAGCTTACTAGCCAAGCTAACTACCGCCGAAGGATACTCTGGACTGCCCAGATAGCGCCCCAGGTGACCTGGATAAAAGCCTGGTAGCTCCTCTGGCAACGCGGGAGAAAGAAGGTTTCACCCATCGGACTGCCATGGTCAGCTATCAGCCTTTCCAGCTTTTTGCACCAGGCTTGGAGGTGCAACATTAAGACTCTGTGATACAAACTCTGCTACGCTAACGTGAGTACTCAGCTTTTATTTGGCTGTTAGAGTGAAACGGTCTCAACTGTTTTTGGCCACCACGTTCCCAAGCATCGACCAGGCCTGCAACGGGGTTGTTTTCATTAATGGTCCTTTCTTGTTGCCGCTGTGTGTGTGTGTGTGTGTTGTGTGTGTGTGTGTGTGGGTTTGTTGACTGTACTGTCAGCAGGGTGTTGTGATGCGTCTAGTGCAGTCTACTAAGCGAGCCATTGCATGTAGGGATGCCTGCAATCACCCTCCTTTAAGTTTCTGCCGCTGGCCAACCCCGTTTCTGGGGTCCAGAAAGCAATGTGTAAGTCTTTCTGCGGTCAGTACATAGCCTCTCCCTCACCAAGACTCCTACTATGCCTCCTCGTGGCAGCCCACGGTAACTGGGGTTTTGCGACCCCTGGCTGAATTAGTAGGAGATCTCGGAGCTGCAGTGGTCCCCAGAGGTGTTCCACCAACCACTGCCCCATTGCCACATGGGTAAACCTTGGGAGGTACGATGGCTAGGGGAGTAAACCCTGATCACAAATCTGCAGTTGGGGGACCGGCACAGGCGGAAGTCCAGTAGACCGGACAATCGGCAGTCCCCTGCAGCTCCATCCAGATGAAGGTCGTCACGAGTTTCTCATGCCACTGGAAGTCTGTCTGGTGGAGTCAAGATGGTGGGAGTGAGGACTGCGCACCCACACCCTCACCCTAATCCTCTCCCTGCGCAAGCCCCTTGCTCCAACCCCCCTAAAGCCCTGTGGCGATATGGAATGGCAGCAGGCACAGGCCAAGGATGTGGCTGGGAGTGCCTAGCCAAACCATGCACGCAGGCGGCAATGGAGTGATGGTCACCGAGATACGGGATGGAGCAGCGTTGTCCCCTCGGCAGCTTTCCATTGCGTCTGAGCAGCCCCACACTGCTCACCCCGAATGGGGAAGGACCTAGAAAAGGTGGTCTGAAAATTGTCTGCTCCTCCTACTCCGTACGGTAAACCGCAACCGTCGGAGCATCCCTTTACTGCGGTCGAAAAACAAAGAGCAAACGGGAACACTCTTCTCAAGGACCGCCATGATATTCTTGGCCGCTGGGCGGATCATTTTGAGACCCTCCTCAACCACAGAAACCCCGTTGATCTCCATATCCTCAATAAACTCCCAGACCTTCCACCAATCCTCCCTCTTGACACTCCACCACAGTTCTCTGAAACTCATAAAGCCATTGAAAGCCTAAAGAGCAACAAAAGTGCAGGACCTGATGGCATCCCAGCAGAGATCCTCAAACATGGGGGGCTCCTCCTCACACACCGCCTACATCTCCTGATCATAAACATCTGGAAGTCTGAGATAGTCCCTCAGGATTGGAAGGACGCTAACATTGTGGTCATCTACAAACAGAAGGGCGACAGAGCCATCTGTGGGAACAGCCGCGGAATCTCTCTCCTCTCCACCGCAGGGAAAGTGCTGGCAAAGATCATGCTCAGTAGGCTGGTGGAGTACATTTCGGAAAGTGCTCTCCCAGAAATGCAATGTGGTTTTCGGAAGACCAGATCCACTACTGACATGATCTTTGTTTTACGGCAGCTGCTGGAGAAGAGCAGAGAACAACGCAAGGACCTGTACATAGCCTTCATCGACCTCAGCAAAGCCTTTGACACCATAAACCATGAGTTGCTCTGGAAACAGTTCTCAAAACTTGGGGTACCACCCAAGTTTCTTTCCATCCTGCAGCAACTGCATGATGGGATGCAAGCCAGAGTTCTCACAGGAGGACTCCAGTCAGAGCCCTTCAAGGTCAACACTGGGGTGAAACAGGGCTGTGTCTTGGCACCGGTCCTGTTCAATCTCCTCCTCTCAGCCACTACCCACCTCTTCCACCATACCCTGGGACACAGAGATGGAGTTCACCTGGAGCACCGCCTTGATGGAAGTCTATTCAACATCCGACGGCTCCAGGCCTACACAAAGACAAAGACATGCCAAATCCATGAGCTCCAATACGCAGATGACTGCGCTGTCTTTGCACATAGCCCAGAGTCCATGCAGCATGCCCTTAACACAATCTCCAGCCTATAACCAGTCCTTTGGTCTCCAGGTCAATATTCAAAAAACCGAAGTCATGGCACAACTCACTACCCAACCTCCTTCACTCCCTAACTTTCAAATAGGTGGTGTTCCACTCACAGTAGTTCACCAATTCACCTATCTCGGCTCCACAATCTCCTCAGACTGCTCCCTTGACACTGAAATAAACAGTCGTATCAACAAAGCCTCATCAGCCTTTGGGCGACTCCGTAGAAGGGTATTCCAAAACAAAAACCTGAAGATCAGTACCAAGGTGGCTGTTTACAACGCGGTATGTGCCTCCACTCTGCTCTATGGGGCAGAAACATGGACCCCATACAGACGGCATATCAAAAACTTGGAGGCCTTCCACATTCGATGCCTCCAAAAAATCCTCGGCCTCTCTTGGGAAGATCGGGTGCCTCACACAGAGATCCTTTCCATGACCAACTCCATCTGCATGGAAGCAGCATTAGCAAAAAAACATCTCCGCTGGATAGGGCATACTATCCGCATGCCTGACCACCGCTTGCCCCGCAAAGCCCTCTATGGGCAACTCAGCAACGGAAAACGGGCTGCTGGCGGACAAAAGAGGCGCTACAAGGACTACACTAAAGACCTCCTCAAGTGCTGCAACATAAACCCCACCCATCTGGAACATCTGGCACTTGATAGGTCAGCCTGGCAGGTCACCTGTGCCAGAGCAACCAAACAAATACACCACACCACCCAACAGAGGAGGACCGAAAGGCGTGCCCAACGACACCAGCGGGCAGCCGGCATTACAACAACATCTGGGCTCCCTTGCCCCATCTGCGGGCGAGTGTGTGGCTCACGCATCGGCCTCCACAGCCACATGAAGTGGCACCAGTGCCAACGACGCTGAACCCCCTCCCCCATCCCCCAACCCCATGGAGCAATCGTCATCATCGGACACGATGGACAGCTAGGAAGAAGTGTGTGTGTGTGTGTGTGTGTGAGAGTGTGTGTGTGGGCCCACCAGGTTATTTTTGGTGAAAGTAAAAGAAATCATAAGAGTTCATTGCATATCCTTTGGTACTGCTTTATGTTATTTTTGGCTAGACCAAGTACATTAAAGGGTGACATATATGCTAGTGACCCCAGAAGGTTAAAGGAACATAGAAGATTGACTTGGGTTAATACTGACTTGTTATCTCTGTGAAAGGTCAAAGTACTATTTTCTTGGTATACTATTATTGAGAGTATTGTGAACCTTTTTTATTTTACATATTTTTGATATCATTCCCTTTTAGTTAATAAATTGAGTAAATTGTTGGGGACATATTTGTTATGTGATTTTTATTAGGTATAAACATAAAAACAGTGCAGTCACATATAAGAAATAGGGAGGAAATAATTATGGGTTATTAAAATAAAGCAACAACAGGAATAAGGGTTTAACTAAAGCCAACCTGGGAATTAAGTTTTACGAACACAGGGCGCTACCTTTATAAAAGGTGCAGAAAGCGCTACATTATAAAGCAGGTTTAAGTGATATATAAATACTGTTAAACTATCAAAACGCTCAATATACGAAGGAATGCACACTGCCCGTATACAGAAATTGTGGGTGTTGAAACAAGCCGTTAGGATTTCTGTCCATTTGTGATGTCACAAATATACAATATTAGACCATTTCAGTTTTTAAACATAAACATATTAAATGTGTCCCAGTTTATTTCCTGTTGCAGTGTATATAAATGACATCAGCTGACATGATGTAAACATGGATCCAAGCTGTATCATAGAAACGTAATTCCGTTGCAATTCCGTTGAAATGCGCTAAAACAGAGTTTTTCAGACAGAGCATGAACACAGGTATATTCAGGCAGACAGTATGAGAAAGATAATATGTTTTTTTTAGAATCACAAAGCATGATATGTCCCCTTTAAAACATGTGCGGAGGGGATCTTTAAGTTTACAGTGCTCAGCTAAGGATGAGTCCTTTTCAGTGACCCCCCTGACCTTTCCTCTGGCACCATCAGTCTGGCCAACACTTCCACTGACAATAATCAAAATCTAATAGGGAAATTTGCCAACAAGTGTACTGGGCACATTTACTGTATGCTCCCCAAAGGATTAGTTTGAGTATCAGTATGTTGTTTGCTTTGTTCAACAATTCTATAATATTGGATGTAATGAACATTACAACTCAACTCAATACTTTATCAATACCCTGGTCACTTACAACCAACCAGTTATATGCACCATGTTCATATGCCCTCTAAAGGGGTTATTCAAATTCTGGGGAATTAAGGAAATCACTCATTGAAGTAGCAGTTTATCAATATTGGACTTGGACAATAGAAATGCATTTAAGGAGAAAAGGGCATACAGACATATTACATTGTTATTAGTGATCTCTGAGCTCAGTTTCAATTTAGAGTAAGTTAGGGAAAAGTTATACACAGCGTAGGGTCCTCACACAGAGTAAAACAAATGGATCTGTGTGTCTGTGGTGGTGATATGAGCTGGCAGCAGTTGGTGTGGAGTGGACGTTGGTCTTGATGGGTACTAATCACCCCCCCCCTGAGCCCATGGAGAGAGCGGCCAGATCCAGAGCCAAACTTTGGCTCCACATGCATCTCCAGAGGTGCAATTATGAGCTATTAACCATCCAAAAGCTCCAAAAATAGTGTGAGTAACTCTTCTCCTGCACCATTAATACCTGGTGCTTAGGCTGAGAGAGGTGGTGGTTGGATTGATCCCAGATCTGCTCGTAGGAGGTAATGTAGCCACCGTAAGACACAGAAACTCTTCAACTCCTTGAGGGCACTGGCTGACTTTACTGTGTTTCAGAGAATATAGCAGGCTACAGTGAAGGTATCATATGAAACTAAAAAACCTAAGGAATCCATTCCTGCCAACCATGTCGGGAAGAACGCTAAATAACGCTCCGATGTTAGGCAAAATTTTGAAGAGGAAAAACCGGCATGGCGATTTTCAAAGGGGTCCCTTGACCTCTGACCTCCAGATATGTGAATGAAATGGGTTCTATGGGTACCCACGAGTCTCCCCTTACAGACATGCCCACTTTATGATAATCACATGCAGTTTGGGGCAAAAAATACGCAGATTTTTGCATGCAGTACAATTGTGTTATTTTTGGCCTATACTAAAAACGGTTTCTGCACACTGGGGTTCCTTAAACAGTCTTTAATTACATAAATTGGGTATAACTGTAAAACTGAGACTCTTGTGGATCCAATGAGCCCAACTGTATTCATGTGTGATGATGTTAGTCCCCATAGTTGCCATTTCATTTAAGTGAGACTATTTTTTTTAAACGTTACTTCAGAGGATGGATGGCTTTCCTAGCTGGATTGACAATAAGGTAAAGTGCTCGCCATCTAATCACAGAAATATGCAATTCTTGCAGAAATCTCCAAATGTCAAAAGTTTTTGATCCCAAATCCCAGCATGGCTTTTTCTATGGTGTTCCTCAAGGTCTCGGTGTCTTAATGCGGTATTTTGGAGGGATTATTGATCATTTTTATTAATTCTCCAGTGGTAAAAAATTGTTAAATATTTGCACCAAATCTGTGAAACAAATGGTATCAACCCAAAAATTGCTTGCAACAACTTATGAGACATAATAGAGCATGGGGATGACCATCATATACTTCTATCATAATGTTCTTAGCCCTAATACACTTTTTTGTTTCTCTTTATTTCTCGTGCAGATTACCATCTAATCGACATTTGTATATGTATTACATGAATATTAAGTAATGAAACAGACAGCTTTGTAATTGACTCATTGCAATTCTTCCGAATTTTTCCCTCACCAGGGGGCTGACTTGGAGGCATTGACGCTTTCCGGCCGGCTCTGTGTCGCTGCAGTGCAGGCGGTGCGTGCAGATGAACAGCATCCCCTTTGCTCCTCGCCTCAACCACTGGCAAAATGACTGCCGGTGGGTGAGCTCCGGGTGGTTAGCATTGAAGGGAGGTGGGTTTGTCTGCATGTTGTTGCCAGTGCTGAGGTGGCGCAGAGCTTTTGCATTACGTGACCAGGCGTTATCAATCCACTTGACGAGGGCGGCTTCAATCAATGTGCTTTCCTCGTGTGCATTCTTTTTCTGTAAAGCCTGGTACACACCAGGAACGTCAGGATCACGTGGTGGCATGCGTTACCTATTCTTTTTATTTCATCGGTCCGTGTTAACATCGTCTCTACGCGCGTCTCAGCTGCGTCTCCTCTAGAGAATAGAGGTCTCGCCTATTTTTGATGTGTGCCACGAGCGGTTCACAGCAACAACAGACAGTGAAGGTGATCTATTGACTGTATATTGACATCATACCAGCAACATTACTACAGTTTCGATGTCTATCTGTAGAGTATGTTACGGAGATGAAAAAAAGTAAAGACTTATTATTAAATCAACACTTCCTGCTTTTATTTCAAAATAAAAGTCATCAAGCATTTTTTTTCTTGGGACAGAATTCCTTCCTTTATTAACATGAGGCTTTTATTCTGAAATATGTGCCGGACAGTGTAGAACATGCAGTGACTTGGAGAGCTCCATGAATGAATATAGTACGGAGTTTTAAATTGTGGATTATTACTATTATTTACAAATTACCACACGTTTCTTAACCTTTCTCTGTCTAAAATAAATATAAATTATATTTATAATGAAATGAAATGGCCATTAAAAGGCAAAACTCTATGTAGAAAGAAAGGGCTGACAGCAGCAGCTGCAGCAGCAGGAAACGCAGCAGACACGCAGCTGAAATACAGCCGGTAGTGAACGCCCGACGCGTGAATCACGCAGCCACCACGCCACGCAGCCGCCACGCACCTCCTGACGTTCCTGGTGTGTCCCAGGCTTAAGGTAGGTGAGGAACATTAACTTTCGCTGCTGCATCTTGTTTCATTGAGAGAAATGTATCTTTTTCCCTTAATGATTTTCAATGTGCGTGCAGCGCACCAGCCTCAGGTAAGCCAGCTGGAAAGTAGATGGTCCACGAGGCAAAAGCCCGGGTTTCCACCCATAAAGTTTCCTCTTAGTCCTGGGAACTACTTCTCAAGGAACTAAAAGTTCCGTCAGCCGAATGTTGTCTGCGTTTCCACGCGTTTCTAAAGACCAGCGTATGACTGACGTATCGAAAAATGGGGGGGGGCTGGTGGTCACCGGCGGTAAAATACACTGCAGTTCAGCATATCCGCCTGTTTTAATCCTAAAAGGCACGCTGGAAAAAATAAAAAAGGTTTGGTCTCACAGCGCTGATATATTACTGCTGGCATATATGTACTGATGCACGTTGGATGTAATGATTGAAATGCAGTAAAATCAGTTAATCATCTGTTCGATTGTTTGATGGTTTATTTATTTGTGCTTTCGTATGTAACACTGTAACTGATCATTTTTTACAATGAGTCAGGAAGCAGACCAGCAGAGCCTAACCGTTACTTTTAATGTAATCAAACAAAGAGAAATGCTCCCCTCATCCTAAAATGGTCCTAAATCGATACTAGAGTACTTCCTTGTTTATGAATGAATCAGTAGGCTACACGAGTTGAAGCCGTTGTAGCGGCAGTGCTGTGTGTGTGTTCAGCGACGGTCATCCCTGCAAACTCCACCCCAAAAGTTCTGGTACTTTCAGAAAGTGCTACCCCACGATCAAGGCCTTTTGGGGAGGGTAAAAAGGCAACGGAAAATGTCCCCAGAACTTAATTTAGACCCTGGTCCCTGCGGTCAAAACACAAGGGGTTCCTCAAAAGGTTCTTAGTTCCAGGGGAAAGTTCCTGTGGTCGAAAAAGGAGTAAAGTAAAAAAATATATACTGTATGGAGAATTACTTTAGTTTTAACATTTTTCCAAATGAACACTGTAAGCAGACTACTTGATTACTATAAGCAAATTATTTTAACAGCGTTTGTATGGGAATGATTCTTTAATCCATATGAGCGGTTGATCTCTGTAACTGTGAATGATAACCATCTACAAAATGCAAAAGTGCAAAGCTTATTGCTGTTTTGTGGTGATGTTATTGTCTCTTGAACAGTACTGACCCAGAACAACACCTGTTAGTCTACTCTTTAGTGTTGATTATCACCAGCCACATTATCTGACTTTGTGCTGTTGGTTAACAACCCATGAAGCGCTGACTGATGTTGCTTTTCCTTTACTTTCCTCAAAATATTTTTAAACTTTCATAACTTGTCTTCCTTCCTCTCATTCCGTCAGCCTCTTTCATACACACACTCATAGTAGCTGACATTACCCGAGTACAACCGTCTGAGTGTTCCCTTGACCTTACAGCACTAACACCCCGACGCGAGTGGATATGATTAACAGCGATTGCCACATCTTCGATCGTACCGCCCTCGAAGCTTACCCTTAAGTAGAATCCATTAACCTTAACGTGGTACAATATGCAATTCGATGCACTTTAATGTAAGCTCTTGGCCCCGGTCCCAAACAATGCCTAGAGAGAGGAAGAAATGCACAGCGGTGACTGGATGTGGAGGCAGTGAGACATGTAAGCCGAGACGAGGCGACTCAGCGGGTTCCGTTTCTAACAACCCACCTCTGACTGGGAGACGAGCGGGCGCAAGAGGAAGACAAACAGCCTCTTCATCCCAGTTGGACTCTTTTGATTCTGACGGGCGGCGTTTCCTGCCGGCTATGACGGCCTGACAAGTTGTGTAAATCAAATGTCCGGGGTTCAATGTGAATGGTGTGTTTATAGAAACTGTATATCCATGTGAAATTATTTTTATTTAATAACTATTATTATTATTATACAGCCTGTTCTAGCAAAGAAGATGACCCCCTGGTTTCCAAATCCAAATCCTATATGTCAGGAGAGGTTTGAGGAGCACATGTTCTCCCTATGTGGGCTATTTACATTATTCTTCTATGAAACCAGGCAGCTTTACTCATGATGGAGTGATTCAACATTTCCTGGTTCACAACACAGCAACGTTCTCAGTTTAATGATACGCAGCATGTACAGTTCATCCAGTACACTATTCAATAAGAGGCTATTATTTTCAAGTGTAAACAGATGTTATGACGACCACAACATATAGTGGCTAAATTCCATGAATTGGCTCACATTCGTTCACCATCAAACATTTCATTTACTTTACCACAATTAGAAAATTAATAAATAAATCTAAATAAAAAGAAACAGATGTCATGCTGCTCACAGGCTGTGGATGATAATGGGCCAATTTGGATAAAAAAAAATGCTCTATGTAAGTAAGTAAGAATACCAAACTGTACATTACATGGAGTGTGTGCTTTCCTCATCACAGGGTCTCCCTAACATATGCCTCACCCATCTGTTGGAATATCACTTCCTGGCATTCCTTGACCACCAGATGAAATATGACACAATACATGGACTGAACATCTTTTATCATAATTACCCAGCTTCATCACACCTGAAGAATAGAGCTGAGCTGGTGGACTGCTTTTCTTGCACTACCTTGGTTATTGTCTTGTTAACCACTTTGATCGTGTTAAGAAGCTCTACAGCAGTGAGGAAGAGGCTCGGCAAGCGTCATTTTTCTTCATCCATATCCACCTGGCTTTTATTTATCTGCAGAATGTTTGGAGTGCTGCCATTAATCATCTCTTTTTCTGTTGAGTGGATGAAGTGTTTAGATTGCAAATATCGGTGAGAGTCCTGCGGCAGCTGAAAGCATGTTAACCCCTTAAAAA